>NW_024467536.1:144056-744056 GCF_001890125.1 Aspergillus versicolor CBS 583.65
CCCCCCCATGGATCACTCCAAGACCGATTCCAAGCATCTCGATTATAAGCATGCATTCAGATGCCAATATGTCGACCCACCCCTTCACCTGATGTGCAACTTAGCGGATGAAAGATAGATCCAAAAATTGAACACGATATCAGCGTAACGTACCACAATTATCCCGCCCTTGACCTCAATCCATTGCCAATGCTTCGTCTGGGAGGCCGATATAACCGCCGGGCATGTTTCCTCGCCTAGCTGACGCACACGGTAGACGCCAGGAATCTCCTGGGCCCTATCCAGTATAACCGCTGTTGGTATCCAGTTTTAGCGAGAATTGGAAGGATTCGGTTCGGATACATTTCACCAGTGTGGTACATTGTAAGGTTTGTGGTCGTCCTGGAGGCAGTGCGTGCTCGAAACCGCTTTTATCTCAGCTGAGCATTTCCATACCCGTCTTGCTTTGTGATTTAGAAGGGGCTGCCATCGCATGTGGCTCGACTAATTTCCTCCCGATAATAGAAACCTCCTTGTTCGCTGTGGGCTAGTTGTTATATTCGCAGATTCCCTGGAATGAGACCACATATTCGATGTATGGTCATATACTGCAGGCTAATTGAGCCACCTCCTATTCTCTCCCGAGAGCTGGCCAGCTTCGGACGCAAGGTATGAGCCATAGCGAAAGACGTGCTCTGCGAAAAATAGTTGCAAGGGTGGTTGTGTAACCAAAATGTCCCTTGGCGGTACTCCTTGACGCGTTGAAAATGCATTAGAAATACCTCCGGGAATCCGGCAAGACGAATGTATTTCTGGGACTGTCATTGCTGAAAACAGACGCTCAGCTAGGAGTAATATTTTGTATACTTTTTTTTTTGACTTTTTTATTTTGCATATGGTGCGCTCTTCGTGTATAGATAGGTACAACCAAGAACTTAATTTCTCTTGACATACTTAGGAAACCCGTCAGGCGACAGCCCTTACCTCGTTTCTAACCCTTTCTAACATGGGTCCTACATTGGCACACAACTGCAATAGTTTCCCAGTAGATGGGAAAGGCATGCTTTCCTTGCTTTACCCCCTGAGCCTCGGCCTTCTTAACCCTACATGCGGGGTAACCTAGCATTAAGGCCTATGCTACGGTGGGAGCGGTAGAATATACTCACTTAGTGAGTTTACTACGGGCCTTCTAGCCTAGATGCGCTCTATTGATGTGATATACATGGTCAAGAGATGTAGAACGAAATCTTTATTATTCTGAATCGTTCGTAGCCTCCCGTTGCTAACGGGCCGTATGTATTGTTATGAACTGCGGGCCTTAATAGCCGACAGGATATAACGCATTCATTCTAATGCCGTGATAATCTGGTCCAGGCTGGAGGGCAGCCGAATTAAAATATCCTTGAAATCTTTCAAGAGTGCACTGACAGTCTCTGCATCCATCAGTCGACTGTTAGCTGTGATCCGAAGGGTAAGTTGATCATCCCCCGTTGGCTCCGAGTAGATGACCGGGTACGCGGGGAGGTAGTTAAATGCATGGATGGCAAGACGGCCAGAAAGCTCCCCAAGGCTAAAGGGAGGACCGTCGAGCCCTGGGATGTTTTGGTGCTGGACAACACTTCCAAAGCACGTCCCCTTTGGCCATGCGGTACTTCGCTCCACGATATCTTCCAAATCAACAGCTTCAATCTCCAGGCTCTGTATATGCTGTTGCAGGAGAGTGTCAAGGAGGTCCTGAACAGTCCAGGCATCCTCTAGCTTAATTCGAACCGGGATCATATTAACGCATGGGCCGACAAGTTCCTCAATACCATCCATTGGCAGGTTTCGACCGCTAACAACTTGGCCGAACACAAGGTCGCGGGTATCTGCCCACCGAGCAAGAACTAAACACCATGCAGCCTTGTGGAGAATGGCAACAGTTGCAGCTGGTGAATCGCGCATTGACACGGTGCATTGTCGCTCAATAATGGCATCCTGGTCGTCGGAATTTGGGGACTCGGATAGACCGCTGGTGGGGATGAATGTCATCGATGATCCTCTGAGAATACTTGCCCATGTTTCATATGTTGAGGGACTATTTAATAGTGACTCCCGAGTCGCCATGAAGTCAGAGAATGTCGGCGGTGGCACGAGCTGATCGTCGCAGTAACACCGGGAGATATCACGCATCAGAAGCGGTATGCTCCAACCATCGTATTGAGCGTGTGAAAGTCTCAGTACCAAGGTTGAGTGATCTTTGGTTTCGCGAATGAGGAAAGGTTGAAAATACTGACGCCCACATGGAACCGGCACCGCCACATCTTCTCGACACACCTGGTGGACATCCAGTTTGCAGTCCTGGTCCTTGGCTGCAATCTCTCTGACCGAGAAATCGAATGGGTGCTGAACTACCTGGATGATGGTGTCGTTCACCGAAACGAAAGAAGTGCGCAATGAACTATGGCTCTCCAGCACGGCTCTGAGAGCGGCTTGTAAGCGGACCAGGTTAGGATGGCCCGAGAGGTGGATGGCAAAATAGGCCTGGTGAGAGCCGCGAAGGTATTCACGCTGAAAGCCCGTCGTAGGCAGGATATCGACCACGGTTGCCATATCGAAAGGGATCTCAAACCGCAATGGGCCTTTGAGTGAGTGTGCCATGCCTTGCAAAGCGCGAAACCGGATCATGCCTTTTCTCGGTCCGTCGCTGTCACCCTTGCTCTGGGGTTCGACATCCTTAACCAGGAGAGCGAGATCGGATATCCGGGGATGGTTAAAGACATCCGAGACTGATAGCTGCAATCCTTCCCTTTTCAGAAGCCCGACATACCGGATCAAAGAGATCGAATCAAGCCCCCGACGAAACAAGTCATCGTCAACACCGAGAGAGTCTGGCGGTTGGTTTAAAAGGCTAGATGCCACCGCATGGAGTGTTTCTTCGACCTGCCCGGAGGGGCCCCGTCTGGTCAGCTGCGCTACGCTGTACGGCTCCATATCAAGGATCGTCAGGCCCTGAGCTTTCTTCCGTATGGCCTTTCGATCGACCTTGCCACTCGAGGTCACCGGCAAGTAGGCAAGCGGGAGGAAGATAGCAGGGACCATGAACTGAGGAACGAGCTCTTGTAGTTTGGCCACGGCTGCCCTCGCTTCTGTACGAAACGTCTCCGATGGAGGAAGGAAGGGCATCTGGGGGTGATTCTGCGAAGCGACACGGCGTTTCTCCGCATCCAGCGGTAGAACAAAGCATATTAGGGCTTCCTGCTGAACGTCGCCATGTGGCTTTATAATATCAGCAACAGCCTCGTCGACGTCTGCAAAGCTTTGTTTCACGTAGTGTTGAACCTCCTGCAGCTCAATGCGCTGTCCTCGGAGCTTGACCTGATCGTCCCGACGCCCTTGGAACACAAGGCTGCCGTCATCTGCATAGTGTACGATATCACCAGTTTTGTAAAAGCGGTGATGGGCAGGAATGTCGAACAATGAGCTCCAGGCCGGGGAACTTATCAAGTTGCACTGTGTCTTCTCAGGGTCGTTATGGTACCCGCGAAACAGGACCGGGCCCTCAATAAGAAGCTCGCCCGCCGCGCCAGGAGGGAGGAGTTGGTTATGGTTGTCTCCATTCACAATCCATGTCCGCGCACCTGGAATTGCCTTGCCAATATTCGTAATTTCCTGGTCCAGCGATACCGGGGATCGGACGGTTGCGATTCCTCCTTCCGCTGGACCGTATCCGATGATTAACCGTGAGCCCCATGTAACAATATCATTTCGACAGGCGGGCTCGCCGGCCAAAACGATCGTCTTCAGCGTAGGAATCATGGCCTGGTCGAGTAATCGAGCGACGCTTGGGGTGGTGCACATATATGTGACCCCGAACGAGGCAGCTACTTCAGACAGTCGGTTTAGGCGCGCCTCCTCGGACGGTATGCAGAGGCAGGCCCCGGTGCATAGAGAGGATAGGATGTCAATACAGGCAACGTCAAACGAATGAGAAGAGAACTGGAGAACTCGAGACGCAGGGCCCAAGCGAAAGATCCTGCCGTGGTCCGCAAGCTGGGAGCACGACGCCCTGTGCTCGGTCACAATAGCCTTCGGTTTCCCTGTAGACCCAGACGTAAAGAGGACAAAGGCAGGACTCTGAGGACTTATATCGGCGTTCGTAACCTTTGTATTGCATCGATCCTGATCCCCGCCTAGGTACGTCTCACTCAGAACAATCCAGTCGGGTGCCAGCACCGGCGCGAGTGCGGTGCTTTTGCCAGAAACAATAACCAGACTCACTTCGAGGGACAGACACATCTCTCTTAAGCGATATTGTGGCACGGAGAGATCCAGTAGCAAAAAGGCCCCGCCGGCCTTGAGGACGGCCAGAACAGCTACGGGCACCCATTTGCTTTTCTCCAGACAAACTGGCACGAAGACCCCAGGACCAACGCCGTGAATAACCAGGTCAGCCGCAAGACGAGTGGACATATTGTCCAACTCCTTGTACGTCATGCAGCCATCCCAGCTACAGACAGCTGTTGCTTGTGGCGTCTGTACGACATGAGCGTCAACCAGATCATGCACACACCCCATGAATTCCTGGGGTACGTTTTGGTTCCATTTTGCAATCTGATTTCGGCTCACTGGAGGCAATATATCAATCTCACCCACGCGGCACTGGCCCTGTAGTATTTCCATTATCACCTGGTGGTAGGTCTGGGCAATGGTAGTTGCAAAATCACGCGTCATGGCAGTGTTCCAATAAGAAAGAATGAGCTCGACGTCTTCCTGGTCAACAGCAATGTTTAGGACGATGGGATACTAGATGCAATGGGACAGTCAGCTAATGCCGTTTATTGGACCCTGCAAGCATTCCTCTGCCGCTCGAGCCGAGCTTCCCTACTTACCTCAGTGATGCCATCTGCGTCCAGACGACGTAATATAATTGCCGGGTTGACTGCCTTTTTCTCGGCTGCCTCGTGGTAGTGAATCGATAGTGACGAATCGAAGATTGACTGTCCGACGAGATTTGCAGAATGCTGAATGTTTGCAAAGGAGCAGTCTTGGTGGGCCAGGCTCTCCAGGAATGACTTTTGGGTTGACTGCAGAACATCCAGTACTGGCTGCTCGTCGTCGAATGTGAGTCGGCGGATAAGTACATTGACAAACAGTCCAACGCAGTCCTTGATACCAGGGACAGCACGCTCCCGGCCAGACGTGGTATAACTGAAGCAAATGTTGTCCATAGCGGTATAACACCGAATAACCAGCCCCCAAGCGACATGTAGTATATTTGTGAGGAGAAGCCCATGCCTTGCACAGAATGCCTTTAACTCGCGTGTTTCGAGAAACTGTTCCATGCGGATGTACTGCATCTTTGCATGTGTAGAGGGCAAGGGAGCAGCCAACAATGTATTGTTACTAAGTATATGGCAAGGCTTGACCCCCTCAAGATATCGCTTCCAGTATTGGTCTTTGTCGGATTGCTCCCCTATCTCGAGCACAAAGTCTTTGAAAAGCGGCCGGTTGGCCAGGTCCAGGTTGCCACCATATGCAAGTGTCAGATCTCGCATTAACACCTGTAGCGAAGTTGCGTCTACAAACATGTGGCTGATAGTCATATCCAGGATGACACGACCGTTGGGCTCCACGTAGATTGTAGCTTTTGTTGTAGGCCTTAGATCGTCGGCGCGGTTGCTGTAGTCCTGTTTCCGGCCCTGTGCAAAGTCTGTCATCCCTGCTTCTAGGATGATAGGCACCTCCGGCGCGTAGTCCTTGAGGACTAGCTGGTCCAAGATGTCGTCGTTATTCACCGTTACCAGTATCGTCCTTAACGCTGCATGTCGGGCAACAACCCTCTTCCATGCCCTCGCAAGCTGCCAGGGGTCAACCGCAGGGCGACCGTTGGCAGGAAGGACCTCGACTGTGTATCGATTGTAGTACTGCTGAGGATCACGAAGTTGACTGAGCAAGATCCCACGCTGGGAAGGCGTACAAGGATAAATGTCCTCAATTGATGCTGCTCCATGCAGCAGATTCTCGACAAGGTATCGCAGCCGCTCCTCTCGTACGGCGTAATCAGACAGTTTATGCTTCAGACATAGAACGTTCAGCTCCACAACGGCATCTTTTATTGTATTTTCGCATATACCAACCCATTGTTGGAGCCTCTGTTGGTTCTCCATGTGCTTGTTGATTCGGATGTCCACCACCAGACCATTACTTCCTGCAAGTGCATTGACTTCCACGAGGCTCAATCTTTGCATCCCCCCGCTCGTCGCACCTGGTATATGGACCGATTTAACGGAGAACGGGGAATCAGTTCCGTAACTCAGATTGGTGATGTCTGTATATCTGAACAAGATCTCAAACGGCCGTCGCGCATCGAATGCCTTCCGCCCATCCTGCTTTAACATTCGGGACGTGAAGTAGGCCCAGCCGTTCGCAGGCAGCTGTCGCCGACTACCCCGAGTGCGCATGATGAGCCCTGTCAACGCTTCGTCCGGTGCTGTCTCAATATACGTCGGCGAGATCGTTGTAAACCAGCCCACAGTAGAGCCTAGGTCAATCGTGTCCGTCCACGGCTCTCGTCCATGTCCTTCTACATAGATGGTCGGCGCAGGTCTGTCCGTAAAGACCTGGGTGAATGCGTAAAGTATACATCCTTGGATAATCTCGGAAGGCTCTGTGTTGAGAGGATTGTTCGCGTCTCCCAGGAGACTATTAGTGATGGATTTGTCCAGCGTGAAGCTATACAGGTTGGAATCGTCAACGGTGTTTGGAATTCCGCTGCATTCGTACTCATTGACTTGCTCAGCTTCGGAGATATGGCTGGCGGGTAAGGCCTTGCGCTGCAGTAGATTTGCCTCTGCATACTGTGCCTGTTCCGAAACCCATGTGAGAAAGGGTTTGGACGAACCCTGTGGACTGGTACCGGACTCGAGCAACCTCTTCAGGTCGGCGAGAATCACCGACCATGAACCGGCATCCACTACCAGCTGGTGCACAATCAGAGACAAGTACTGTCCGGTGCCGTTGCTTTCGTCCATCAAACTAACGATCCAGAGGGGACCGTCATGGATGTTCAATGATCTGCTAGAGCACGCATTGATATCTTGGATCTCAACCGCACTTGCAATCTGATGGTGTTGGCAGCGGAAGCTTTGTGTAGTTTCCTCTGTGACCATCTGGGTCCATTCACCATCCGGCGACATGGTGAAGCGTGCCCGGAGCATAGCGTGTCTTTTAACAAGCGAGTTTGCTGCTGCAAGTATATCCTCTGGGGTCATAGGCTGGTTAAGACGAAGGACGACAGTCTGGTTATACTGCCCGTATTCAACAGGATTTGCTGTCAGGAAAAGCTCCTGAATTGGAGACAAGCGGACGCATTTGGTCAAATCTCCTTGCAGCCTAGATTCATGTGGCGCATGGTTTTCGATCAGTCCAGCGATTGTCTGGGACTGAAATATATCCCCAACAGTGACCCGAATCCCCAAGGCTGCGCACTTCTCAACGCATCGCAGAGCCGAAATCAAATTTCCCCCGAGAGACACAAAGCTATCGTCAGCTCTGATCTTTCCAGGATCAATACCAAGGACGCTAGCCCAGGCGTCTTGAACTTGCTCCAAAATAGAGGGGACATCTTTGCCAACTTGAAGCCGGTCGTCTAACTGTCCATGGACGAGGGACAACACATCCGTCGGAACTTGGGATGTCGATACTGCCATGATGTGGACCAAAGACTCAAATATTGGTGGGATATGTGAATATAGAACAAAGGATTTTCCTCTAGTATGCAAGATATTAGAGAATATATAAGCCAGTGTCACTAGCTACCCTGCCTGTTCTTGTCGGATGTTGCTATAGTCGGTTTCCCAGAAGTCACCGCCAATTCCGCCGTCGTTACGACATATAATTTATCGAGTCTCGTTGCGGGCTGACACGAACATTACCACGATACTGCGTGGGTTGAACCTCCTTGCTGGTTAGCTGTAATAGGGAGCTCTACACTGCCCTCGAGGCATGACTGAGCTGCTGAGACCGCCAGCCTGTGTATGGTTCAAAAAGAAAAGATCCTGTCTTTTGGTATGGTAAATTCCCACCCTTGATCGTCCAAAGCCGGGGTTACACAGTAATTCAAGTAAAAGCACCTCCTAGCTTACCCCGGTACCGAACTCGTCACCCGGTCAGATATACGATAAGGCCGTGTCATAACATTGCTAGCCTGGAAGCCATTACATATCTACCACTTCTATACCTGGCCATATGTACGTCAGTGGAGGCGACACTGGACTATTCGCAGAAGTAGACCATGTTCGTTGTGTAGGAGGAAGCTGGCTAGACATCCAGTTCCAGACAGCCAGTCGTTGACGTTTGTTTATTCTCTATTAACACAAATATACGCGGTACCAGGACTAGACGCCACAAGGGCCTGCACGGTGGTTGGTAAGGCCCTGTGGAGCTATTTAGCTAAGGTGCCACAGCGTGGTCTTGGCCCCTTGTGTAACGTGGTAGAAGTGACGCGAGGGAGACATCCTGTCGGTAAGGTGAATGGTTAACGGCAGGGCGCAATGCCCATGAACGGAAATTCTCCCATATTGCTGCCATTGGGATGTTGGTGCCACCTCCTTACCCAGCCTGGAAGCATCTTCATGACCTCGATGCTGTCCATTCCAAAGATGCGTCAGCCGTGCGACCACCAGTCTACTGGCCATGGCTACTGGTTCTTCCTTTAAATGATGCCCCAATTGCAGGGCATCGGGCGACCATTGTTTGGCTTCCAGTTTGACTCACTGGATTTGCAATCATCAGGGACAATAAAGTCCACCTCCAGCACAGAACCCATGGATGCGACGGAGCTGCAAGACGTATGGCCACAGCTCCCCGCTGCCTTTCCACACATCTACTGATGATAATATTGCAGGGGATTAATACCGTCCTGGCCTTGCTTATCCGTACCTTACAAACTTCCAAACAGGACATCGAGGCCCTGTCGACTGGACGTGCCGTGCCAGAGGGCTGTGTCCCAATGGGCGGCGAATCTCTCCTGGCCTATTTGAACAATCCTCAACACCTGGAGCAGCTTCTTGGGCTTTCTCTCTCCCGTTCCGGAGGCGGGATAGGCTCTATCGAAGCTTGCAGCACTGAAATACTGGGATACTCTATCAATACGTCCTCGCCTATGTTCTTGGACAAGCTTTGGGCCACACCATCAGTTCCTGGAATCGCCGCAGATCTTCTCATGTCAGTCATTAATAGCAACGTTCACGTATTCCGCACATCACCAGCCTTATCTATCATTGAAAAGCACGTTGCTAAAGAACTGGCTCATCTCTTTGGATTAGGCGGTTTATATTCAGGTGGCATTAATGTACCCGGTGGTGCTGCTGCCAACCATACAGCATTACTTATCGCGCGGAATATACGCTTCCCCTACTGCAGGGCTTCTGGCTTGCCCCAGCTAGGACGAAGGGTTGCTGTGTTCGCGTCAGAAGCAGCCCATTTCTCTATAAAGACAGCTGTACAGAACCTGGGCCTGGGGACTGTATCACTAAACGAAATCGCTGCATCGCCTAATGGTTGTATGGACATCTCGGCACTCCGGACAGCCCTCGACAATGCTGTCAGGGCTGGCGATATACCACTAGCAGTCTGCGCGACGGCAGGCACCACAGTACGGGGTGCATTTGATCCATTGCAAGACATCGCGCAGCTCTGCAAGGATTATAATACATGGTTCCATGTTGATGCATGCTGGGGCGGTGCAGCGATCTTTTCCGAAAAGCTGAGATATAAGCTGGAGGGAATCGACCAGGCTGATAGCATTGCGTATAATCCGCATAAACTGCTTGGGATTCCACAGATATGCTCGTTCCTGTTGGGTCGGGACATGCGGACCTTTTGGTCCTCCAATAATATAGATGCAGGCTATCTATTCCATCAGGATACCGCATCAAAGTGCCAGTCGAACGGTTGTGGGGCCGGGGCAGATACGATGAATATCGAGCAGTTCGAACTGGATTTCGGGTGGCGCAATACAAAGGCTATCAGGGCTGCACCAGATCCTAACAAGGTATACGACCTGGCATCATTCACTGCGCAGTGTGGTCGCCGATCTGATGCAGTAAAATTGTATTTTCACTGGCAGTACTATGGCACAGAAGGCCTTGGGCGACAGATTGATATAGCCTTTGACACGGCGTTATATCTAGCATGGGGAATCAACAATCAGCCTTGCTTCCGTCTTCTCGGCGACGTCGAGGTACCTGGCCCGCAGGTCTGTTTCTACTATGTCGGGCAGGGATATGAAAGGATGGCATCGCACTCCGACGAGAAGCGACAGAATTCCCAATTCACGCGCATGCTATCTTCCGGCCTTCTAAAGAGAGGCTGGATGGTTGACTACGCTCCGGGGTCTGATAAAGAAGGCGAGATTGGCGATTTTCTCCGCGTTGTATGCAATCGCAATACAACCGTGATGGTGGCAGACGGGCTCCTGAGGGCACTTTTACAGACTGTCAAGGAGGATATGCATCGCTGAACGGAGTCTAGGATGTTAGTTTGGCGGAGCCGTGCCTTTCTATTTCTCAAATATCCACATACCACTTGCTAGCACTGCAAACTGATGTCCCTTCCAACCTGCCTTGTATCCCCTGTGGTCCGCCAGCGTCTTGTCGTCAGCTTGGCTAATTGTAACGGTGCTCCAGCCTTGGCTCATATCAGCATATACGCACTAGTTCCTGTCTACAGACGGGTTATCCGATTCAAACAGCCAGGCGGATATCAGATTTCCTCTAGCTGACCCAATGATCCCATACATCTCACTACAACATATTCTCGATGCAATATCATTTAATAGAACTAGTTCAAAGACCCTCGCCTGCGTGTCTCCAATTCTCCCATGATCCTCGCGCCTCCAATCAGTCCTTCTGGACTACTTCCAGAATAGATACTTGGCTCCGACAAGGCCAGATCTTCTTCAAGACGAGGCCTGCCTTCTGGAACAGGGACTCGAACTGGGCTGGGGTTCTCTCGATTCCGTTGATAATAGACATTACATCAAGGTCTCTTTGGTGACTGTATCTCTTAAACACTCCAAAGTTCGGAGGGAGAGGAGATTGAGTCGGCGATTGCTTGGTAGTAGTATCCATGATTTGCTCACAGACCAGAATCCGAGACTCAGGGCCCATAGAGGCCCTGATTGCGGACAGAATTTGGACACAGCTTTCGTCATCCCAGTCATGCCTGCCAGCTTGTGAGCCCACACGCGACGCATTTGGTGGAGGAGGTCCAGAGGGGTGTTAAGACGGTCTTACAAGATATAACGCAGCCAATATATCTCAGCACCTTGTACCGGGTTCGAGGTGAAGAAGTCATGTACCCTGAACTTGACTCTTCCTTCCTCAAGGGCTGCATGGTTCTCCTTCGGCCACACTTCCATCTCAGCCAAGCGCATGTTGGAGGAGCAGTCTTGGATAATAAAGTTGAGAAGTGGGAATCTTTTACTCAGTTGGATCATGAAGCCACCTATGTCGGAATGGTTCAGTAAGAGCACCGCAGTATGGGATGAATGAAAACTCACCGACACCACCTCCTACGTCGACAATTGCTGCAGACCCCAATTCGTGCCACGGATAATCTAGAATAGACCGTCAGCGGCCTGCACCATCCGATACTCCAAGGCGGCGACTCACCGTGAAGATGAGCGCGCGTAGTTACTCTTCCGCCGCCCACCATCGCCATACTGAAAAGAGGCAGCTCCGGCCGATGTCGTTCAAAGGGAGAATCACCCCGACTTGTATTCTCATAGCCCGGGATACCGGGATAGTTGGAGATGCACGTCTTTGGCTTCTTTTCGTCGTTGGATGGGGGCTCCTCCAGCCATTCCCACCTACTTTTGTCGGTACGTAGGGCTTTCTGGAAAGCAGTCTTCTTAACGTCATAGGATGGGCCCATCTCCTCGTCGAATAGGGTACTCGGCAAGTGCTCAGCGCAGGAGAAAAGGTCTGCATGGCTATTAAGCGTTCAGCGGGCGCAATTGATAATGGAATTCAGAGCAATGATGCAGATTAGCCAAACCTACAACATCAGGATATACGCGCTTAGCGGCTCATTTTGAACCAGGGCGCGGGAAATTCGATTATTGGCGAATACCTCTGTCTCTGGCTCGCTGAATATGTGGCTCGAACATAAGCACCGGAGGACTCGTGCTGAAATCGCCAGTTTTAGTTCCGTGCCCTTTGGTACTGGCGTTGGTCACGCCCTCGTAGAAAACGGAGTCACCCACCCAATTTCCGGCTTTCAATCCGAGTGATGTTGGATAGCTGCTCCAGGGGGAGAGGCCCGTTGCTCAGGACATCCGGGATGTGTTTCGCCACTGCGATTGCAAGAGCCCTGGACTCCCAGTATTGCCCTGAATATTCCATGAGGCGCAGGGATGGGTCGGATATCAATTCCAATAGTACCCCGGTCCCAGCGATAATGTTTCTCTGAGCTTCGTACATGGGCCATGACGGGATACTGCTCTCGGCAGGCTCCGGCGCTTTGTAATGCTCCTCGACGACTACCTGTATGCTTTTCTGGATCAGCCTTCCGACCTCCACGAGCTTATCGATGTCGAGGCCATCCTGGGTTGGGCCAAAATCGGATACCATGGCTCAGGGTTTCTGTCCAGTGCTTCAGAGAAAGAAGGGAAGCGATGGAAAGAGCGAAATTCCGAATTTAGAAAAACCAATTGGAATACTGGACGCATTGGAGAGTGTTGTGTCTTGGTACAACAGGCACTCTCCGACATTCCTTGGAGCATGTTCGAACTCCTTACCTTTGTGGCTTGGGCATTGTGGTAGCACAAACGTCCCTCACCTCATCTCAATCAAACACTTCGTGCTCTCTTTTCGCTCCTTGCCGCTCTCTCCCTACATACGTGTAACCATCCCAGATTCCGAACTTGAATGCGTTGTGGCGGCCTGAGGTCCGGAATAGGCTGTAGGCAGATCAAGACGCGCGTACTCTGAAAGTGCATCACGACCCTGACCCTTGAGCTGGCGAGATCCGGGGCCCTTGCCGTAGACATGTGTATTGCTTGAAGGGGCTGCATAGCATTCCTCAAACAACGCCTGTTGTGTATAAGCATCGGGGCAGATAGTTGTCCTGGCATGTATACCTTCACGCTCTATTTAGATTTGTTTTTTCCCCCAGTATTGGAGTTTTTTTTTTTTTTTTTTTTNTTTTTTATGATAATGAGAGCTGCCTTTTGTGTAACTAATTTCCAACAGACGTATATCCAACCGTTGAATAGAAACACGAAGAGGCCCTTGTCTTGGGATGGTTTGAACAGCCGATAGCCCACCTCAAAGACTATTTTATATAAGTAACTTTGGTCGCGCTATGCGTAACATTAGTCGTCAAGCACATTGAATTCATGCAGATTACCGCGCGGCACTGCACGCTCATTCTTCAAGCTAATTGCAAAATCTATCACGTTCAATCTACGAATCTGTCTGATGAGGATGGGTGTTTCTCATTCCAGCTACTTGTCCATATCTGGAAAGTATCTTCGAGAACGAATATGCCAGACAGCCAATTGGCGAATCGCCTACCCGAGATATCTTATGGGCATTCTTGTAAGGGGTGGTTTACTGGCATCGAATTCTCAGACAGTGTCTCGCAGTTCGATATGCGCTCGGCCCTCGCCTTGAGTATGAGCTGGGGGCGTGGGCTCGAAATATTTGACCAGATGCCTGACACTGCTGACAGTGATTATGATATGGGAAAGAAGAGAAGTGGCGACGGATTGCTTAGTTCAGTTGGCAAAAGTCTGTAAGAGAATTGGATCGTCTTTTCATATCCCAACTAGCTAAGCTTTGCTCAGCACCATGACAGTATACCCATCTAGCTGGAGACGTCTTGACGTGGGCGTGGTTGGTGGAGGAATCGGTAAGCATCCTCTCCATCCTAGCCTATTCAGCTAACATTCATTTGCAGGGGGCCTAGCGGCAGCATTATCCCTTCGTCGTGCCGGGCACACTGTCACCATCTACGAGCGCTCTGACTATACAAAGGATACTGGGGCGTCCATCAGCTGCCCCGCGAATGGAACAAAATGGCTGCAGGAATGGGGTGTCGATATCACGAAGGGAAACCCTATTCTGATCCAGCGACAGATACGCCGTAAGCTGGAGACTGGAGAAGTTCAGGATGTTCTTGACCTGGACGACTATATTGAGAAATGGGGACATGTAAGTCATCCTTTGAGATGCAGGTATCCGCGCGTGTCTCACCCTTTCTGATGGGGGCGCCGAACAGGAATATTACAACTTCTACCGTGCCGACATGCATGCAATGTTGGTGGATGCCGCCACCGGCCCTGGAGCTGGGGAGCCTGCTACACTACTGAGGAACCACTCTTGCCAGTCCATGGACTCTGAGAGGGGTATCATTTCTTTTAGCAATGGAGTTTCTGTTCGGCATAACTTGGTTATTGGCGCTGATGGCATTGGGGTAAGTGATAGCACTAATGGGTATCCAGCAACAGACTTTCCTAACATAATTGGTATCTGTCTAGTCCTCTGTCCGTCGGTCCTTTGGAATTGTCCCTGAGCGCAAGCGAGCCACTTCCATGTGTTACCACTGCGTGTTGAAGACGTCCGAGATACACCGGCTAGGGCTCTCTGAAATGGCTCGTAGCAACACTCTCGAATACTGGGGAAACGGGTTACATAAAATCGTCTACTCCGCCTGCCATGGAGGTAGCATGATATCGTTCTTTATCTTTTTCCCTCTATCAATTGAGGAGGCAAAGCAGGATCTCGAGACTTGGGATGCTCGTGGCACACACGAACAGGTCCTCCGCCCATTTCCTAATTTGGATCCTAAGCTTCGAACATTGATTTCCAACGCCGTCGATATCAGCCCGTGGCGATTGTTTGAGCATTCCCCATACCCTTGCTGGTACAAGGGCCAGACCTGCCTGCTTGGAGATGCGGCCCATCCCATGATGCCTGACCAAAGTCAGGGCGCTTGCCAGGCCATGGAGGACGCAGCGGCCCTTGGTATAATCTTTTCCAACGCATTCGGTTTTACGTTGGACGTCCAAGCCGGGCTAGAGGTCTACGAGCAAGTGCGCAAGCCTCGTGCCAGTAAAGTTCAAGCAGCCAGTGCCCGGGCCCGCAACAACCTCTCTGAGCGTATAGGGTTTTCCAGCCGAACGGAGAGTAAACTGTACCATGTTGCCGATGAGAGCAAGAAATTGACTATCGAGGAGATCAATGGGTATATCGGCCCCCTTCCCTTTACTCTTCGTTCCGACGCATGTATCATTCGCTGACATCGCCTCCAGCTACAACATGAGAGATCATGTGAAATCAGTGGCTCCTATTCAATATCGATACCCCAACTAAGCGCATATCGCCATATCTATAGATACTAGGGCTTCTTCCACGGCCATGGGTTGAATTCGCCTACTTTCAGGTCCCGGCTAATGGCATGCTTGCCCTCTTTTCAATTCTCGCACCCGTCATTGCAGGGTCATGAAATAGTTAATGTAAACTGGGTACAGCTTCGACTGCAGTAACATCTGTGACAGTGGCATATCCAATCCTCCATGTATAGTTTCTCTGGCTGTAGCGGAGATAGCAGCGCTGTACTCCAGAAATCCATGCTCTCAATGTAGGAAACGGTCATAGGGACCTGACGCAATCCACTTAGAGCACCAGGGTGCAGCATCTTTGTCGGAGCAACCAAGAATAGAAAATACGCCGCGCAGCTCTCCACGGGCAGTTCCACAATGGTCACTTTTCACTCGATTCAGCAACCTGTGATGCCGAAGACCTGGACATTCACTGTGGAGGACTGGTTGCCGATCGACAATAAAGCAGGGCTGGAGTCGTCACTCACTGAGAAGGCTACGTTGGCCCCTGTCACTTTGGCCCAATTGGAGTCCCGGCGTAACGTCTTTGGGCTTGAATATGCCAGCGGTGTGGGAGTCTACCAGACGCCGGTGCATCTGCCCATTCGTCAGCCAGACAACGATCAACAGGCCATTGGGGTATATATGAACATCGGTAACGTCCAATGATCTTGGGGCATAGAAGTGAACGGCCAGATTGTCCCGGGTGTCGACTTCTTCAGACCACGTCGGCTGGATGTGACCTCGTACATAGGTAATGGAAAAAATCGTAAGGACCGTGTGGACCCGAAGACTCGTATACTGACAGGCAGTAGACATCAAGATCACCGTGGCCACGACGCTTTGGAACAAGCTGCGCAAGACATGGCCAAGCCTTTACGGAGCACTGGAGCCGGAAGAAGCCGGACACTGTGGCCGGTGAGCTTTACTATGCGCAGCAGCGTGTTGTTTAGCCTGCCAAGATGTGATTGAACAGAGACGTATACAAGTAGACAGACGAGGAGGCGCAGGTCTAATTCAGACGCGTCCGCGATGACGACGGACGCACCGCCACCACCCAACCTCGGGGGAGATTCGGGAGGAAAACGTGGTTCGAAAATAAAGCTGGCCAATGGGAGGCAGCCTGCAGGATCTTCCTGGATTAACGTTTCCACTAAGAATTGGCTAAATCACCAAGAGTGGCGCCTGCGGGGTGGAACCGAAACAAACGTCCACGCGTTCGGGGCCTGCGTCCTGCAGATTTCTCTGTCCTGATTCCTTCAACAACACGGGGCCTGGAGAATTAAAAAGGCCAGATCCACCTGTAGTTGCGCCCTATATATTACGTGCTTACTTTAATCCCGACCTGCTCGCGACACCGGCTCACATCGGAAATACGAGCACAACGCCAGCACCACTATGAGCGCCCAGTCTGGCGAGTCCTCGCGCGAGGGCTCCATTGTGCAGCCACGGCGGCATATCGTGAAGGCATGCGAGGGCTGCAGACAGCAGAAGATCAAATGCAACGGAGAGTCGCCGTGTGAGCGATGCGCCCGGCTGTCGCTGCCGTGCTCAGTGCGGACAGTCGCGCGCCAGCGTCGAAAGCTGACGCCGACCAAGACGCCGCAGAGGAAGGGTGGCCATGAGAGTTCAGAGCTGCTGCAGATGGCGCTGAGGCCGGTCAGGGTTACGAACGAGGCGACGGGCAAGTCTGCTATATACGGACCAACGTCTACTGTGGCGCTGCTCCATCTGCTGGCTTCCCACAAGCACGATTACCCTTTACAAATTAAGAACTATGGGGCCTCTGTGGACACTGCTCTCCCGGCTGACGGTTTCAACTTCAATCGCCTAGTTGTTGAGCCGTACAATGTTCCGCCGACACTTGGGCTCTCCCTGACACCACCACTTTGCCTCACCACCATCCCAAATCAGGTCCTTCAGTTTTTTCTCAACAGATATGTCGGTACCGCGTGGGCCATCCTGCCTATGCAGTCACCATCCCAGTTGGGTTCGCTGTTCTCATCGGCGTATACAGCATTCAGCCACAATAGCCCGCCGCCCCCGTTATACCCGCTTCTACTATACCAACTCGCAATGGGATCACTGTCTACGATGCAGGGAGACCTAGCCGATATCCTAGCTCAAGAGAGTGATCTTTTCATATCGGCTGGTGTCCATCTCCCAGACGCTCTAGACCTTCAATTAAGTATTATCATGATAAGTGCCCCCTCAACAGTCTTTCTTGAGCCTCGGCTAACATATCTCCTGACTTTACCTTCAGTACTGCAATGAGATAGGCAACTTCGACAAGGCATATTCCATGCTCGGTCAGATAGCAACGAAGGTCTTTTCAGGGGGCTTTCATCTCGAACCTCGCTCTCCAGAGATAACAACCCTACTCCACATTCTCCTCCGATCAGAGAGGTAGGCCTCTGTAATGACAATATCAACGAGAATCCTTCTAACCCAGACTTTCTAGTCTCGTCTGCATCGCGGTCGGTCGACCACCATTACTCGGTCCCAGCATCCAAATATCCGACGACAACGAAGGCGCCGACGGGAAATTCTTCTCTGGCCTGTTCCGCATCATCACAACCATCTTATGCACACAACGAAACCCAACCATGGACTTTGACGAGCTCTGGCAGTCAATATGGACGACGCATAATCAACTACGATCATACTGGCAGGAGCACGAGCCGATCCTGCGCTTCGCCCATGGAGATCCCCGTCGGCCGTGGGACGTGGACGAGGCGTTGGCGCTTAATGGCAATTGTGAGTGTGACCGTGGAGGAATAAGATGAATAGGACAAAGGCTGACTGCTACAAAGTATACGAATATGCCACCTTGACGAACTTCAAGCCCATTCTTCTTTACATCGGGCATAAGAGCTCTTCACGGGAGAAAGAGGGCGGAGAGACATCACAGCTGGCTATTTCCAGAAGATCGCCACTATCTAGGATAACGAAGAACGATGAGAACGTCGCAACGGCCTGCGAGCATATCATCACCTCCGCAAAGACGATAATCGCCAATATCGCAGAAGTCCGGCAGCGCGGGTCCGTTGCAAAGGTCAGCCCTAAACCAAAACACATATTCCGGCAGAACTAATGATAAGCGTAGGATTTGCCGATGAACTCATTCTTCCTCGAAACGGCATGCACGTCGTTGATTGCATACGGAGTCTGGCACGACAACCCGACTGCAGTGTGGGACAGTATAGAGCTCGGGGTGCGGTGCATGGAGGACTTGCAGTACCAGAAGGCGTCGGCCCAGAGACTTCAGTCAGTCAGGACTGCGATAGAGCGATCCGGCCTGAGGCAGTGGTGACGAATATACCTGTATTCTCGTAGACCAATGAAACAATCAGTGCGAATTTGCGTTTACGTCACCAGTCACTAACAACCGCATATCGTATTGAAGCTGCTACCTTTACCTTTCGTAATCGGGAGGAGGGGTGATGTTTCCCAGTCCTAGTGCTCCCAGTACCGCCCAGCACTCATCGTGTTTCACACCGAAGTAGCGGGAACACTTCCCAGCTAGGATGAACAAGGACGAATTCTTCGTGTATGCAATTAGCCCTGAGCGCAGAAGTCGGGAGAGGAAACAGGCAATCTGCTGGTAGTTATCGTCCGAGGCGGCGATATACTCGACCACTTGATCGTAATTCCCGCTACCATTCGCTTCACTGTGCTTCATGAAGTCCGATACAATACGGATTGCAAGGGTTGTAAGCCCGGCTGTAAGGTCCAGGACGGATGCTTGTCCATCGTTGTGGAAGAACCGCTCATCTGATAGTTTCTTGCCGTTGTGATCCAAGAGGACAGTCTCGCTCCACAGAACGTCCTCTTGTAGTGGCTATATGCCAGGAACAACGCTGTGAACGCGAAGTTGATCCCGGTCGGGCAGATCCTCCATCAGGAGTCTCTCGTGCGATGCAAAATCTCGACCGAGCCGGATGCCATTGGCAAAATATCTGATACATTCAATCTCTTTGTCAAAGGTGACATTGCCAACGCAATCAGTAATATCGTGGGAAGCGGCTTGCAAGCTGTTGTTGGATCATACGAGGGAAACAGGTCAGAGAAGACCATGTAGTAGGTCAAGCATTAACCTCATTGAAAGCAGAAACTCATTCCAAATGACACAGCACTGTGACGACTGGGGTTCTGGGTGGTATCCAACGCGTTGACATTCGGATGTTTGCCTGGAGGTACACTTCCAAACAGCTCACTGACATTACAAAAGACATGCTCGCTGTGGCTGTTATCATCTCTGCCGTGGACCCGGAGCAGGTCACGTCTTTTGCTATTCGATCCTTGGTCCAGGAGCAGTACGGCCTACTTCCAGCGGCAGAGCAACAGAAGATTTTGAAGACAATCTTAGATGCGAAAAAGGAAGCACAGGATACAGGTGAATACGCCGATCCCATATTAGACCTCAACTTTGTCCATTTAGAATGAAATAGCCTCAATACCAGTCCTGCTATATCCTGTATACTGTCCTGTGTCCTGTATACTGCGGCGGCCCGCCCCGCCCAGACAGACCTATCAGATCCCGGCCCACGTCTTGGTTGAATCGTTCAGAAGATTCATTCCAATCTATGGAATTTTAAGCTACAAAAGGACTATTTCTGTGAAGTCCGAAGAATTGAATATGTCAGCATGTGCAACGCTAGCCTGGGTAGGAATAGCCAGGCTGAATAATGAAGTTGATGGGGCCGACATCCTGATCCTGAGAGGACATAGGTCGCGCGACCCTTTCCTAAGGGTCAAGTGACCCATACCCCTGCCAAGCTCCTGCCAAGAGGATTAATAAGTATTTAAAGTCACGCGAGACTTTAAATATCTTACTAAAATTTATTTATTTTTATTTTCTAATTTCTTCCTATATCTAATTCTAGAAATAGTTAGTAACTATTTAGTAAATAGTTATTAAAATACTATCTAGAATAGATTCTAGTCTACTAATTATTAAACTTGATAATTCTTTTAATATTAATACTTAAAATATTAATACTCAAGATATTAATACTTAAGATATTAATACTTAAGATATAGAGAATAAGATATATAGCTATTTATTAGCTATTTATTAACTAGTTACTAATTAGTATACTATTATAGAAATATACTATTTCTATTCTATTAACTAGTATTAAATTATCTCTACTTATAATTCTATATATTAAATATATTAATAATTTACTGGAGTATCTAACTAGTTATATTTAAGAGTATATCTATATAATAGTCTTAAGAGAATAGTTAAAGATTAAAATAGAGTAGATAATATATAAAGTAAGTATTATATAAGTTCTTAATAACTATTTACTAAGTACTTAGGTTTAATATATAAGAAAGCTAATATAAGAATAAAAATATCTTATATACTACCTATTTTTATTATATTATATATAAAAATAGATATAGAAATACTTAGATATTAATATATATAAATATCTAAGTCTTTCTTTACTCTCCTGTTATTATATCTTTATTAATAAGATAATCTAGGATAAAATCTAAGAATCTTAATAAGTAGTATAGATTCTAGAGATAGATATCATAAAGTAGAATATTTATAGATAATATTTTTTAACTAGTTAAGAGCTAATTACTAACTACTTATAGTTTTTATTAAGTAAAGATTAAATTCTTTACCAGGAGCTTTATTTATATAAAATAATTTTCTATCTATAAATCTATTTTTAAATAGTATATATAGCTAGTAAGTTTAAGCCTTTACTAAATAGTTATTAGCTAGTTACTAACTACTTTAAAGTATTTTTAGAGATTATAAGCCTTATATTAAGTATATAAATAATATATCTATATTTTTATTAAAATATTATTAAGGGCTAGTTTAAGGTTATATAACTCTAGATCTATAATTTCTTAAAGATTTTTTTAATTAAGATATTCTTTCTCTAACTAAGAAGTATAGAGTATTTAAACTATTAATATTATAATAGAAGTTTTATTATAAATACTAGTTATATATTTTATAAGTAGTTATTAACTACTTTTAGAATAAGACTATCCTCAGGACTTAGATTAATTAAAATATATTACTTATAATATTATATTCTATATTTTAATATCTATAGATATAAACTAATATCTATATATCTTATTTTTATTTTATAGTATATATAAGCATCCTTTATCTTCTTTAACTAAACTACTAGAGTAGATTCTCCAGGGAGTCAAGCAGCTTGTTCTAGATATAAATAATCTAATTCTTATTATAGGTAAGTACTAGTTAAATATTTACTAAATAGTTATTAACTACTCTATTACTAGTATAATTCCTCTAGAGGTTATAGCTAAAGGTCTTTTACTAGTAGTATAATACTTTTATATTAGTAGGAATTTATTCTAGCTTTTCTAATAAAGATAGAATTATAGCTATTATTATAAAGTAATACCTGTTTTTATATCTTAATAGTCAGGTTATTAATAGTATAATTCTTCTCCAGTAAATTAACTAATAAATAAAGGTAAGTAAATAGAAACTAGATCTAAATTAGTTAGTAAGTACTTATATTTCTAGAACTATATTTAAGAGATATATTATAACTTAGAGAATACTATAATTTTCTATATTTTTAAAAAGTAGCTCTAGTTTCTAGTAAAGCTTTACTCCTTTAAGATAGATATATCTTATAAGCAGGTTTAATCTAAAGATATAAATAAGATCTTTTTTATAATATTTCTACTAGATTAATATAAAAATAAGTATTTCTTAAGTACTTCTATACTAGATACTAACTACTTAGTAACTAGTTATAACTTTACTACAGGTTTTTATTAGTAAAGACTCTATACAGAATTATTATTTATTATTTAAACATATCTTTACCTTAATTAAAAAGATTATATAGTAGCTAGTACTTTTTAATCTAATCTATATATCTAGTATATACAGGATTATTATTAATATAGATAGTAAGTAATATATAGATAAAGTTAGTCTAAATACTTTCTAATTACTTACTAACTAGTTAATAAAGGCTTGATTAATATCTTTCTAAAATTAATCTATACTATTAGAATTTAATATAATAGTTAGAATATATAATTATTTTCTGCCAAGTTTATTTCTAACAGTTAATTCTAAATATTATTAAAATAAGAAAAGTAGGAACTTCTTTATAAAGCTAAATAATAGATCTTTTAAATTATTCTTTAAAGACTGTTTATAATAATTTATTAGTAATACTAATAAGTATTAACTAGTTATTAAGTATTTAGGAGCTGCCTGTTAACCAGTTAATAAAGTATAAATCTAAGATAGTATAAGACTAGACTATATATAAGAAATCCTCTATTATTAAAGTAGGCCTGAATCAAGTATACTTAAAGATTTAATCTTATTATTTTAAAATACTTTATAATTATACTAATATAGTTAAATAGTTCTACTAGAAGTTAAATATCTATAGTAAATACCTGACACTTGTTAAGATAGTAAAGAGGTATATAGTTATTAACTACTTACCAAGTACTTATAGATTATACTAATATATTATAGCTTTATAAATCTTAATATAGATAATATTCTCTAGTATAATAACTTTATAGACTTTAATATTTACTATAACTATAAGATAGTAAATATAGAATTAAACTACCTTTAATATATAACTTAAGATAGTATATATCTTATAACTACTTATCTAGTAGTTACTAACTAGTTAGATAGATAGCTATAAATATCTATATATTTTATTATCTAGTACTTCTATAAGTTAATAGAATATATAGCTATACTTATAATCTTCTCACTTATAGTATAGCAATAATAAGTATATCTAACTATATAATAACTAGTTATAGAGTACTTATAGAGTATTTAGTTTAATTTAGTCTATATATAATCTTTAATATATTATTTTAGTAAATATCTTAAGCCTAGATTAGAGATACTAGAATATTAAGATTTAAAGACTTAAACTAGAGCTTAAGAAAATAGAAAAAAGAATTAAGTAAGATAATTTAAATAGAGAATAGTAAAGTTAATAAATCTATTAATATAAGCTAGAAAATAATAAACAGGAGCTTAATATTATATAGTAATAAATATAGATCTAAGAAGCTAGTAAAGTAATTAATAAATAGTTACTAACTAGCTAGTTTAGTTCTAAGATATATATAATATACTTATATTTACTAACTTATATATAGGTTATATATCTTAAATTATAATACTACTAGTTCTAAACTACTTATTAACTAGTTAACTACCATCTATCTAATATATATATAAGTATTATTATACTGTATAATAGATATAGTATATATTTAATAAGTAGGCTATAGATTAGTCCCTAATTAATTAATAAGTAGTTAGTAACTAGTTCCTAATAATAGACTTATAGTATAAAAGATAAGGATCTAGAATACTAATTCTACTAAATTATTTTATATATTTAATAACTAGTTAGTGATTACTTAATAAGTACTTAGTAACTAGTAAGATTAATAAATATATATATATATATATATAATAGAATATTAACTTTAGTAGTTATAATAAAAAAATAAAATATCTAAAATTTATTATATCTAGTTAATAATTATTTATTAACTACCTAATAACTAGCTATATTCTTGTAAGTTATTAATCTTATAACTTTATAAGATTATGATTAAGCTAATTACTTATTAACTAGCTATTAAGTAGTTTCTAATTATTTATTCTCTAGTACTGCAGCAGGCACAGGATATATATTACTATAATTAAAAAAGATAAAAAAATTATAGTAATTAATATTCTTATAGTAATTATTTTAGGTATTATAAAAGTTATAAAGAATCTTATACCCTATCTTAGTAACTATAGCTTATATATTAGTAATATATACCTAGTCTTAACTAGTTAGTAATTACTTAGTAAGTAATTAGCTACTATTTATACTACTATCTTTCTTTACAGGTAAGGCTAGAAGGATAAATAAAAAACTATCTTTACTAGATAAGATAGGGTTATACTAGATAGTAAAGAGAGTACTTCTAGTAAAGAAGAAGATATTAAAGATAGATTTAAAGATACTAGAAATACTAGACTTAACTTCTTTATATAGATCTTTATAAAACTCTATAACTAGTTAGTAAATAGCTAGTAAATAGTTAGGAAATACTTACTTAAATCTTTATTAATAATTTTCTAGAGTATATATTCTCTAGTAATTCCTTCAGGAAGCAAGATATTATTATAAATTTTAATATAGGTTTATAGATTGTTAGTAATCTTATAGTTATACTAAATAGTTATTAAGTAGTTAGTAAACAGTATCTAAATAATTAGAAAGTATTTATATTAGCTTTTAAGCAGTTAGGCACGCGGTAAAAAACTTTACTATAATATAGGTAGATATTACTATCCTTATTCTAACCAGTTAGTAAGTAGTTAGATACTAGTTATAATACCAGGAAAATAACTTACTAGTTTATATTTAAAGAGTTTAAGATAGCTGGTCTTAGTATTATAAAGATACTATAGATACTATTTCTAAATACTTAATTAGTATCTTAAAATTAATAAAAAAGTAATTATTATTAATCTAGAACTAATAATAATAATTTATAAATAATTTTAAATTAATTTAAACTTATATTAATTAAAAGAGAGGCCATTATTAGTAATAGTAAGTATTATAAAAGGAATCAAGAATCTTAAAAAGTTTTTATAGGGTTTACAAGTTGCTTATAATTATATAATCAGCTTCAGGTCGCGGGACCGGAAAAACGAGTCCAAGCGAGCTGGATCCTGTGATCCCGATCCTGACGCCAACCGACCCAGGAATTTAAAACTCCTCTATCTAACGAGATTCGCTGTTTATTCATACATGGATTCTCTAGAATCTTCTTAATTGCCTGTCTCCAATTTCTATTCAAGACCTCGATACCACTGCTGTATGATTGTGGAACTCGGGCGGTGATTGGCCGGTGGCCGTTTTAAGTCCGAGAGCCTGATGCTATACGGTTAGGGGGTCTTGGGGGCCTAAGACAATTACAAAGCAGGAGATAGATTCATCAGCTTCGTGATTATTAAACACTGTATGCGCTGTGAGGCGGGGATAATGTCGCCGATAATGTCAGCCATACCGGGGACTTGTTGGAGCCCTATAACGAACTCTATATAAACCTGCACGCACCCTCTGTAATCACCATCACAGCAGCATCAATCTCAACAGTCAACTCTTCCAAGTCCATAGTTCCTCTTTATCAGTTAATTACTATGTCGAACACCGCAGCCTGGCTCGTCGGGCCCAAGTCCCACCCCCTCCAAGTCAAAGAGGCCCCAACCTGGGAGCCCTCCGCAGACGAAATCCTCGTCAAGAACCACGCCGTCGCCATAAACCCCGTCGACGGCATCATCCAATCGACCGCATTCTGGCCCCTCAACTACCCAACAATCCTCGGCCACGACATCGCCGGCGAAGTGGCCGCCGTGGGCTCCAACGTCACCCGCTTCAAGCCCGGCGACCGCGTGCTCGGACATGCAGTGGGCCTGATCACGCAGCGCCATCAAGACGCTGGATTCCAGGCATACACCATCATCGGTTCAAACATGGCCAGTCCTATTCCTGACGACATCCCCTACGAGCGAGCCGCTGTGATTCCACTCGGCTTCTCTACCGCGGCCGCAGCGCTCTTCCCGAAGGACTTTCTCAACCTGCAGCACCCAACTGTACCAGCATCCAAGCCCACCGGTAAGACAGTCTTGGTCTGGGGCGGCGCAAGCAGCGTCGGCTGCAACACGATCCAGCTCGCCGTTGCGGCAGGATATGAGGTTATCACCACCGCGTCGGCGAAGAACTTCGCATACGTGAAGAGTCTCGGCGCGGCGGAGGTATTCGACTACAACAGCCCAACGGTAATCGACGACCTTGTCGCCGCACTGAAGGGTAAGACCCTAGTCGGTGGTGTGGATTGTATCGGCCCCGGGGCGTCGGAGCAGACAATTGAAGTCGTGAAGCGCGCCGGGGGTGTGCAGTTTGTTGCGACTGCCAGAGAAGCGCCTGAGGATGATGATGTGACTGCCAAGATGATCTATGCAACGAGTATTAAGGACAATGAGGTTGCGAAGGCTGTCTATGAGGACTTTCTGCCGCGGGCGCTGGTGCAGAAGATGTATGTTGCTGCGCCGGAGCCGCTTGTTGTCGGATCTGGGTTGGAGAGTATCCAGGAGGCTGTTGATATTCAGGCGAAGGGCACGTCTGCGAGAAAGGTTGTTGTTACGCTGTAGGGTGTTTGATATGTGTCATCCGCATGGGATGAGTTTGAATATCTGATAGTGAGAGCTATATAAATATACTTGATTCCATAAATGCAAGGCAACCATACTAGAAGTGTAAGAGTAAGCACTTCCTAGGTTGGTAGTACACAAAGGAGAGGGCATGCAGGTTCAATCGCTGGTGCGTGGATAGATCGTTCCCTCATAGTACTGGCTACCAGGCGTTTTGCAATGGTTCGCTGTCTTAGTCCGAGCTGCTTGAATAGACACTTCATATACATTATTCACACACTAAAAGATGCTAGTCTATCGTCTAACAATTAAACACTCTATTTATAGGAACCCATGAATATAAATAAATATCCACCATCATGCCTTAACCCGCAACACAAACCCATACTTCACAATCCTCAAGGCACCGAAAATAACCGACGCAACAAGGGTACTGACACCACCGAAGATCCAGACTCCAGTCCAGTTCATAGAACCAGAGCCGCTAAGAATATCACCAGCCCCTGGCCCACCAGCAAGGACACCAAAAGCCATCATACCAAAGCCCATTCCAATCCGCGTTCCAATCTTGGACTTGTCCTTGGTGATGGCGACAAAGCACAGCGGCGGAAGACCGATGAGTGCGCCACTGAAAAAGCCCGATAAGACGGTGATGACGATCAATCCGGCTTGGTTGGTCACGGCAATAAGACAGAGCAGCAGGATCCCGACCATCATGCAGCAAGGTACAATTATGTTGAAAGCTCCCAACCTATCAGCCATTGCGTTAGGGATGGTTCGTCCGAAGCAGGACGCCGCGTTGAGAATCGGGACTAGGTAAAATGCCATATCATCCGAGGTGAGGTGACGGGCTGAACCAAGGTATGAAATGTAGAAGAAGAGCGTGAACAGGCCCATAAAAGCAATTAAGCCAGCCGTGACAAGTACCAGGAAGGGGATATCGCTAAAGGCGGTCCAGTCGATTAGGGCCCGGGCCTTGGACGGCTTAACGCGCTGCCTCATGACAACAATGGGGAGGAGAAGTGTACCCAGCGCGATGAAGCCGATAACCCTAACAGCCCAGCCGAAGCCAAGGGGTCCTATAAGGCGATGCAGGACGATTGGGTAGATAATTCCACCAAGCGAAGAGCCCGACACCGCCAGACCGAGAGCAGCACCGAGCTTCGACGAGAAATATGTTGGTAGGATCGAGACGCAGGGGACAAAAAGACAGCCAGCGCCGATACCGACACAGAATCCCTGGGCGAGAAGGATCTGCCAGTATTCCTTGCACAGACTGAGCATCATAAGTCCAAACACGGTGCCGAAGGTGCCCGCGATGAGCAGAGGGCGCAAGTAGCCACGGTCATAGATAGGACCCGTGATGAAACCAACCATCAGAAGCATTGTCGCCTGAACCGACCCGATCCATGAGATGTCGGAGGAGGAGCGTTGGATCAGGGCCCCTGATTCGTAGTATGTTTGGAAGACGCCAAAGGTGTTCATCATGCCCCATGTGTTGAAGAAGAGCATGAACCCGCCGGCAACATGGAGCCATGCAATAATACCACCATTGGGAGGAGGGCTTGGGCCAGCAGGCTCCTTCGAAGGTCGCTCAGTTGAGGGTTCTTCCGTGGTGGATAAAGCAGGGCTATGGTGTTTTTCGGCAAGGGCCTGGTTGTTGGTGCTAGATTGGTCGCTCATATTGTTGTCACGATGCGCAACAAGGAAGAGGTTCTTAACTGTTTTGTTACTGACTTGAGGAATGAAGCCAAAGAAAAGAATGGCCTTGTGGCTCATATATAAGGCTCTTTACATTGAGTAAAAGTTGGTATCTCCGACTGGCTGCTGTTTTGGGATTTTCCGAGCACTAAACCCGAGCACCAAATCCGAGGCCGAGCAGTCCGAACACTCAGCTGTAATTTAATAATTTAACAATTTAATATGATTGCCAATCAGCCTTTCGATCCTTTCGATTCATCCTGTCCCTACCCCAGGCTTCTTACTGGTTGAATCAACATCCATTTCCTTGGTGGGCATCGCTTCGTAGTTACGATATCCTCTGGTGCCCTACAATTTCTATCACCAGAAGTCTAGGTCGGACCGGTACTCGGGGCGTGCCCCCCAGCCGTTGTCAATACCCTTGAGGTGTTTATCGAAGAACATCGAGAGACCATCAACGGTCTCCTTCGTATTGGCCAAATCACTCGGGTAGTAGCCGACCCCTCCGGTAACCTACGGGATCTTCAATGCAGCGTGTTGGGGCTTTCACTGTATGACCTGCGACGAGAGAATTCAATGCACGGCATGCACGGCATCCGAGCAGCACCGTCGCTAAATCAAGTTCAATGACAATGCAGCTCATTTCGAAGGGCTTGTTTGGATTCTCTACATCTACAACTTACGCAGTATGTTGACTGGCTATATGGGTTCCATATAAGATCGAGCTGTGTAGTAGAATAGCTATTATTCGTGCCGGTGAAGCAGGCTATAGAGATACCTTTTCACAGGCCTAAGAGTCACTTATTCCGCAATCTGGATAACCACTTTGCCGACTTGCTGTCCACCTTCAAGCCTGCTGTACGCCTTGCGGTATTCTGCCAAGGGATAGACCTGGTCGATGACAGGCTTAACTTGGTGCCGTTCCATAGCCTGCAGCATCGCTTCAAACTCGATCCTCGAACCAATAATAGATCCGGTCACTGTAAGGGATCGAATGAGGATGTCGATTGGCGCAAGGCCGCCACCAAAGCCGCTTGCAAATCCAATCAGGACGATAACACCAGTGATCTTAGCTGACGCTGCAGACTTTACAATAGTCTTCTCTCCGGCAATATCAATCACTTTGTCGACACCCTTTCCACCAGTCAGGGTAATAATTTCCCGGTCCCAGTCAGGAGTAGTGCTGTAGTTCACAACAGCATCGGCTCCGAGCTCCTTGAGCTTAGCGGCCTTTTTGTCCGAAGAGGTGATCGCGAGGACACGAGCGCCGAAGATCTTTGCAAATTGCAATGCAAAAAGTGAAACACCACCAGTGCCCTGGATCAGCACGGTCTGGCCTGGCTGGAGGGGCTCTATTTTGTTGAGGGCTGTCCAGGCAGTGACAGCAGCGCAGGGAAGGCTGGCAGCCTCGATATAGGACATGTAGTCAGGGATGCGAACCAGTGCGTCTTCGTTGAAAACAACATATTCGGCCAACAGTCCGTCGACACGGAAACCGACACTGCCTGAAAGGTATTCCGGGATATATGGACCACCAATCCAGTTTGTAGAGCAGCTAACTGCAACGCGATCGCCGTTTGTAACCCGTGCAACGTCTTTTCCAATTGCAATGACCTCTCCAGCACCGTCTGATACAGGGATACCGTTTTCCTTAGTCGCAATAGGATATTCGCCCCTCAACAGGGCCGCATCACGGTAGTTTAGCGAGGCGGCATGGACCTTGATCAGGACCTCGCGGGGACCTGGAGTCGGTATCGATTCATCGTGAAGCTCGGCGGTAAGCTGGTCGCCGGCCTTGAGGATGCGAACAGCTTTCATTTGGGTCATTGGGATAAAGTGGACAAGAATTAATGAATTACCCCTTCAATGGCAGCACAAGACTAGTTTATATATTGTTCGAAGCGGTGATGTTTACATCATTCTGGATTGTTAATTGCGATTTCTCGGTCATCGGCCACCCACCAGCTGTCGAACCCACCGGCTTTCAATAAATGAAGTACTGGCCGTCACCCACTTTAATCATCCCCTACAGATATCCAGTCCAGGTCAGCTACTGGCCTGGACTAGTAGATATCTAATTTGACTTTTACGCCGCAGCTGTTTGGAATATCTCGTCTCGAGCGGTGCCTTATTATCAATATTATACTGAACAATGATTTGATCTATTTTCAAACCTCACAGGATTTTTAGCTCACCAGAGTGAATAAATTATAGTCTCCTCTATTTTATGCCATTTGATAAATGACGTCCGATCTTTCATTCGTGATGCAAAGGTTGCAGGCCAAGCACCAGCTAACCCTAACGACCAGCGCAGGTTTCCTCCTTATGCACGACTATAGGTACATAGCAACCGACAGAATTATTGTCTAGATGGGCTACTCAAGACACAGCCGTATCAACAGGCCAGCAATATCGATTCATGGTCTTGGATTTCTCATCTGAACCCCGCATTTCACCATCACGCTAAACCCACCTTATATAGGCCAATTCCCTGGGCAGCAGGCCATTGGAGGAGGGCAGCTGCATTATTGAGTATACGGTTCGGACCGTGTACCCGAAGAGGATCTACCGCCGCACTCATGCACACCATGGCAGCTGAATACCGAACTGGAGCTGGTGCCTGATCGCAGACCAGGAACGATGCATCTTACGGTTTGTGCCTGTCTTCAGTGGCCCACGGTTCGCCATTATAGCAGTCTTGATGCGATGCGCACTAGAAGGCGCCGGCTTGAGCAGCAAGTCAACGCTCGCATATTGATATTATATAGGATCTACTTGGCGTCCGACGAATTCTCCGATAAATTCTCCGAGCTCACCGACAGTCTTCTCCACAACGGACATATAACTAGAGTCCCCCTTTATGGGATAAGGCTGTCATCAGTCTTCAGCTGCGAGAATCTTCCAATATACAATGATGGCCCTCCGTGTCATGTTCAGTCTTCTGCCGCTTCTGGCCATCGCAGCACCAGGAGAGGCCCTTGAAAAACGCGCCGTCACCTGTTTAACGGTCGGATCGACAGCTACAGCAACATGGACGAACAGTGCTGGACAGACATGCTCCTTTAGCGGAGTCGTCGGTAGCAACTACGGCACCAACAGCGCTGGCGGAGAGTACGTCCCCATTCGACTCTAACCAAATCTATTACTAGTTCTTGTAATAAAGAGCTAGTAGTATAATATATAATTCAGGTAAACTGACAATGATAGATATTCATGCAACGGTCGCTGCGGCGCAGGATGCAGTGGGACCGCAGTAGGGGATGCATACACCCAGGACTGCTTCTCGCATGACATCTGCTCCTACTTTGAAAATGCAAGCGGCGGGTCGAGGTAAGATATAACCACGGAATGGATTGCAGCAGTGTTAATGCTTCATAGTGACCCCAACTGCGGTGCTGCCTATGATGCCGCCGTTGACGATACTTTGCTCGGCGCTGCCAATGGCTGTGGACAGACTAATCCCTCTGAAGCTGTTTCGCCGCCTGCTGGGAGTCCAAGCTGTCAGTAGAAGTCCCGTCAAGACTGTATCTAAGCCGTGGCACCATGTATATACTCTGGCAGTACATATTGTATACTCTGGAAGGCCCATTTGTTCTACGAGCTGGGGCTTTCCCTCTCGATAAGGCCGGTTTATGTCCTCGCTGCTGTATTATAGTTTTCCTGTCTATTGTTACAGCAGGTCCGTATCCGACAAGGCTTTGCTTAGTTTCAACTTAATGCAATTACCTCTCTATTTCATTGATGTCAATGCCAGCTAGGCCGGCGATTTCCGTCATTATCAGGCACCCCCGACGTGGATACCATTGATGATATTGTCCGGGAACAATATAAAATTTCATCTTCCTCTGATGCTTGACTGCTACAGGCTCCAACCTCTAACTGCTTACCCTGCCGGCCTATACAACCGAGGTTCAGCAGTCGACCTGTTCCGGCTTTCCGGTTCAGGTACAATCAGGTTCAATGGTCGGGAAACTCCATTTCCGCTGGCAAATGGGGATTCTGGTGCTCGAAGAGTGTTACTGTGAATTGGTCATACTATGGTCGCTGGGTCCTGGATTGGTCTGTGTTGTACGGTAGTAACTAGTTTTACGAATGCCAACAGGCTAGGCCAGGCTATTGCTCTCGTTCCGGAGGTCGGGGTGGGTATGGACGAGGGTGGTTATGTGGGTCGAATTAGTCAAGCTGTAGCGTTTTTGTGCAGCTAGATAGCCTACCTATTCAAAGCAGCTTGGTTCTTGGTATCTTGTCAGTTGATGGTGTTTTGGGAGGTTGAGTGTGGCAGCTGGAATATGTTGATCATGGCTCAGCTGCCCTGGTTGACCACGGGCAGATCCGAATCGCAGGGCTGTTACTGAGTGTCCAGGCTGAGATGCTGCAAACCAATCGGTAACAATTCCTGCTCCTCGCTGTGGGAGAACTATCGACGCCGTCCCCACAGTGGGCGTTCAGTCTGCATTCCGCACTCTCCCGACAATTGGGAAAATACAGCCGTCTCGCAATTTAAAAGTGCAGCCTCTCGCGTAAAAGACAAGCCCATCAGCCCGGTGGGGTTTCCTCCAGGCGTGGGAGCTCTGAATGAAACGAAAAGCAGGCTGGCCTGTCAGGGGAGACAGAAAAAGCCACGTCTTCTCCACGCTTGGCCCGATGCTTCGCTTGCTTCGCTTGCTGGTGCCTGCTAGTGCTGACGCTCGCCTGCTTGGTTTTGCTTGCTGGGAGTGGGGGTCCACAGGCAATATCTGGTTCTCGCTATCTCGCATGCAGAGTTTTCATCTTATCTGATCGCACCACATCTTGAATCATTGTCCTTGTTATCCTGATTGTATAGCAGTTTTGATTCTCGTTCCCCGTAGGCCATCTTCGTATCTCTTAGCACACCAGACAACATTTGTGGAGATCCGATGCCAAACGAGCCAGCAGCTAGTCCGTCTCCAACCTCAGTGGCTGCCCTATGGCTGTCCTGATTGTCTGGGTGTTGGATGTGGATGACTCGAAGTGGACCTATTGCATGATGTCTCCCACGGTCGAATGGGTTTTGCGCCCGATCCCCTGCAGCATCTGCCACTCACAGCCTGTTCCTCTAAACACGCCCATCTGATTAGATTATCTGCCACGCTTCTCTCCTGATTCCATGCGTTGGGTGGGCCCTTGCTGGATGTTCTCGGGTTTACGCCTGTAGACAGTTAGCAGTTTCGACCGCTGCAGCCGACCTCGGAGAGAAGCTTGTCCTCTATAAGGGCAACGATCTCCTCCTTTTGTTTTGCGATCTGATCTGGCTGATCTGACTGATCTGATTCTCGCCATGCCTGTCTCGTCCCGTCTTCGCTCTGCCTTCCGGCGCAGGGCCACCGACGAGTCCATCACCCCGGTCGCTGTCGCTGAGACCCAGCAGAGCAAGACTGATGCCTCTCCTGAGTCTGGTGTCCAGCTGCAGGCGACCGATGTCAAGCCCGAGGATGAGCGTCCAACGGAGAACACCCAGCGTGGTGTCCAGGGCGTCGAGGCCGTCACCCTCACCTGGTCGAAGCGGACCCTGATTGCAGTCTTTGTCAAGTGCGTTGTCCTTGTAGTCGTCTTGTTTAGTATGCTAATACGAGGGAATAGCATCTGGCTTCTCTATTTTGTCAATGCGATGCAGTCCAACATCATCAACAACCTCACGCCGTACATTACCAGTCAATACGAATCGCACTCGCTGCTCAACACGATCTACATCGTTGCCGATTCCATCTCAGCTGCCATCTTCATCCCTCTTGCCAAAGTGATGGACGTCTGGGGTCGAGCGGAGGGATTCCTGATGATGACCGTCCTGGCCACGGCTGGTTTGATTATGATGGCTGGATGCCACAACCTGCCTACCTTTTGCGCTGCATATGTACGACCTGCTCCTTTTCTATTGTTCGTCCTTTCGTCCTAACTGAGCAGGTGTTTTATACAATCGGGTTCGGCGGCATGACATACTGTGTGGATGTCATCACCGCCGACGCGTCGCAGCTGAAGAATCGAGGGCTGGCCTACGCCTTTACTTCCTCGCCCTATATCATCACTGCCTTTGCTGGCCCCAAGGCAGCTGATGACTTCTACAACAAGTACAACGACTGGCGATGGGGCTTTGGCACATTCGCCATCATCTTCCCCATTGTCGCCGCGCCTCTGTACATCATGTTCAAGCTCAACATGCGCAAGGCAAAGAAGCAGGGCCTGCTTGTCAGGGAATCCAGCGGCCGCACGCTACTGCAAAACATCAAGCACTATCTTATTGAGTTTGACGGTATGTCTACCGTGGGTACCTCGTTAAGAGTTCACAACTAACTCGTCCAGCATTCGGCGTCCTCGTTTTCTCCGCCGGTCTCGTCGTCTTCTTCCTCCCCTTCGAAATCGCCGAGCAGGCCCCCAATGGCTGGGCCACCGGATACATCATCGCCATGATCGTCGTCGGCGTCGTGATGCTGGCCATCTTCATCCTGCACGAAACATACACGGCGCCAGTGCCCATGCTCAACTTCCAGATCCTCAAAGACCGCACCGTCATCGGCGCCTGTCTCCTCGACGCCACATACCAGATCTCCTACTACTGCTGGTTCAACTACTACACCTCCTTCCTCCAGATCGTCAACAACCTCACCCTCGCGGAGGCCGGCTACGTCAGCAACACCTTCGACGTCGTCTCGGGCGTCCTCCTCCTGCTAGTCGGATATCTCATCCGCCGCACCGGCCGCTTCAAGTGGCTCCTCTACATCGCCGTCCCGCTCTACATCTTCGCCCAGGGACTGATGATCTACTTCCGCCGCCCCAACCAATCCGTCGGATACCTGGTAATGTGCCAGATCTTCATCTCCATCGGCGGCAGCATCTTCATCATCATCGAGCAGCTCGCCATTCTCGCAGCCGTGGACCACCAGCACGTCGCGACGGCCCTGGCCGTCCTGAACGTCGTCGGCACCGTCGGCGGTGCAATGGGCAGCACGATCTCTGGTGGTATTTGGACGAATACATTCAGGAAAGCACTGGCGCGGGATTTACCTGCGGCTGCGATGCCGGAGCTTGATACGATCTATGAGGATCTGGATACGCAGAGGGAGTATGCGGTTGGGTCCCCGACGCGGCTGGCTATACAGAATGCGTATGGGTATGCGCAGACGAGGATGTTGGCTGCGGGGACGGGGATTATGGTTCTGTGTTTCTTGTGGACGCTGCTGATCAGGAATATTGACCTGAAGAAGGTGGCGCAGGTTAAGGGGATGGTGTTTTAGACTGTCAAGAGTGACAATACTCTTGCAGTGGTATTACTCTTGCTGTTGGGTTCATTATAATCAGTTACATTGAGATATGTTTATTATATCGGTAGCCTAGAGAGGAAATATTGATGCTGTACTTGGCAAATGATCCACCGATCTTCATACCGCGGACCGAGGGCTGACAAGAAGGCTGTATGGTATTCAACTAATCATGACAAGACCATTTTATGCATACTCGCTTCCTTGCCGTCGATCAATCTCTGTTGACAGGGTTTTCTAGATATATCAAGAATTGTGTTGTATAATTCGGATACCGGAACCATGGACAGATCGATTGAGTTCACCATTGCGTGCCAACCTACAGTTATAACCTGCAGATCAGTCTGATCTTCATGAATCATGTTACACAAATGTGGGATGATCTCTGCGATTAAATATTTAAGCCACATCTCCCGCTGATAATTCCGTAGAATTAGACAACCTGACCATGGCCTTCCTCCCCAGTCCTCCATCCCCGTCCAAACCGGGCTCCTTTCCCCCAGAAACAACACCAGCAATCCCCGTTGCTCCCCCTCCCTGGAGTTTAAAAGCCAAAGCCTGGACCTTCCTATACAGCGACACCGACAAGGGAAATCCACGTCCCCAAAATCCCAACAACACCGAGGAGATTCTCCAATCCATCCTCCCGCCAGGCGCCTTCCACCCTTGCGAAAATATCCACCCATCCGCACTTGAAAGACTCCCAAATGGGGACCCCCAGTTCCAGCCCTCATGGCTGAAAGGCATCATGATCGTGCGCTATGAAGACTCAGACGTCGGCCCCTACGACGAGTTAATCTTCATCCCCGGACGCGCTGTCAATCCACACAGCGGAAAGAAAGACATGCGTATTAGCACCATCTACGTCTCGACGGATAACAGTGTCTGGAATGGACGGAGGAACTGGAGTGCGTTTCCACTTCCTATTTATTATAGCAGGTCCTAATTAATTGAGGTAGACATCCCCAAACACCGCGCCCGATTTGAATTCACACCAGCAGAAAGTGGAAAAGGTACTGAATTGCGGGTATATCACCCCGAAGACACGCCTGCACCACTCGATCCAAAGACTCCCTTCTTCACGGCGCTTTTGACAGACTCCTCGCTGCCCAAGATCCCATTGCCTGGTCTGGCGCCATTCTCGCTAATTCAGCCGCCACTATCGAGATCGCGACATCCGCCTGGAGTGCAAGATGCGGCGATCGCGACGGATGATCCAGAGAACGGGCGCGAGACCCCGTGGTTGCTGTGCAGGCCGTCATTTAAAGGGTCTTGGGGGCTGGCATATGCAGATACATTGCAGGACGGGGAGGATACACTGCAGCAGCATGGAGATGGAATTGGGTTTCCAGAGATAAAGCTCATGAGCGTGGGGACGGCATTTGAAGGGATCGTTGGCTTTGGGGTGTCTGATATTGCCAGTTGATATCGTATCAATATATCGGTATCCACAGACATGATCAGGGTTGATATCATATTATCATTATCATTACGACAAGAATGTGAGGACCTGTGAAATTGATGCTGAAAATAACAGCTCCTGAGGCTATAAACAGCTGCTTGCTTTGAGAGTACACTCGAAATGGATTCGGAAAGGTACTTATAGTAGTGGAGAAGCAGTCTACCTCCCTCCCATCTAGCTATAGTGACCGGGGTTTCCGACAAGGTGACCAAGAATAGCGGAATGACTGGATTTAAATTTGCGGTCCCCTATTTACGATCGACGTAGCCAGACACCCGTGTTACCAACTCGTCCACGCCATTCCCGCAGCCCTCGCGTGAATATCCCCAAAGCGATGCGCAGACTGTATATCTTTCGTCGACTGACCCAGCCAGTCGCCGATAGTTTCCTCATCATCATCTCCAGATTTAGGACTGTCGTATGCGATTCGGAATGAGAGGGTGGTGCTTTCTGGCGCGTTACAATACTCGTTATTCTGGTCTTCGCCTTCGCTATAATCAGTTATATCCCCCACCGCGTGTTTATCAAACCTCAAGCAGGAGATCCGTTGTGCACCATCGCGCCAGTTGGCCTCGGGACATAATAGAAGGAGACCGCGGTAGGGCTCGAGACCGGGGTGGGAGTGGGCCATTCCAGGGAGATGCGTGGTAGTCTGCGTGTGTGAAGAGTCACCAAGTACTGCACTGTGACTACCCCTTTGACTCTTCAGTTGAAATACTCGAGCATTATAATCACGGATAAGCATCTCGTAATCCGCTCTTGAGACCCGCTCAGCAAGATAGTGTGTCTTGCAGTCGTCTTCACCCGCGCCAGGGAGGAAATAAACATCAAGCCGGAAGTGGAAGTCTGAATTTATCCTTGCTTCCCGGATGGCTCTGAGGAGGCCACCAAGATCAGCGGCATCCGGCGACGGGATTGCGTTAGGATGTGTGAAGTAGACGACCAAGGGGAACAGAGGTGGAAGTTTCGAGGATTCGGCGTTGATACCGTTTTTGAAGACCATGAATGCTTCGTTCCCCGTGTGGTCCGTAAAGGCAACGGTGTGGAGTGGTAATGGGCGAGACTTTTTTGTCTTCTTCCGAGGAACTGGCTTGGGTAGCCGTTCGACGCTGGTTCTGTTCCGCTGGATTCCATCAGCGCGGATATTCCAGGTCTTGCGCCAGAGCCACTGGCAGGCTCCTCCTTTGTGAAACTCGCAAGGCCCGAGTACGTATGTACGGACACAACTGGATGTAACATGCAGCTGGGTACCGGCTTGTTTGCACAGCGTCCAGAGACCTGGATAAGGTTCTGAACCGGCAGCGCCCATTCTTTCAAAATCACCAGTCTTTTCGGAGTGCTTAATCTGGCTATAGTACGGGGCGGCCAGGATATCACCAAGTGCAAGATGCTTGAGGGACCGCCTGCGCTCTGCAACCATGGCTTGAAGCTCGGTGGCCTGAAAATTAGGGCTTGTTTCGTAGACCCAGCCGGGATGGAGGAACAGGCAGTCTAGACTCTCTGGGATGGTGTCCTTTAAGCGAAATGGTGCAAGTCGCTCTGTCGTCATGCCGTCCAGAAGAATATTTAGATGAGTGTCAAGTCGTTTCAAGCGCGGAAATGTCTGAAGGGAACCGAAACAGCCAGGAGTGGGTTTATCAAGCTCATGAACGTTGTAGAAGACTGCAAGTTGCTCGAGACTCTCTCGATGTTTCTGTAGCGCGCCCCAGACCTCAACCACTGAGATTTCCGGGGCTGGCTCTCCGCTTCGTAAATTATGATCCCAGCATATCGAAAACTCAGCGAGTGATTGTGGCAGATTGACAAGCGCGTGGACACCAGCGGAAGAGCATGTTGCGGTTGGTTTTACCACAACACGTAGGTTCTCCACTCGGCAAATCCTGTCACTGTTTTTCGCAAGAAAAGCGGCGATTCCCTCTGTCTCCAGGTCATACAAAGCCAGCGTACGCAGCCCGGAGAAGTAGACGCACGGCCAGATTTCATCAAGCCTTAAAGCCGGATCAGACATCCAAAACGAAGGCCCCGCCTCAAATCCATAGACCGGAACCTCCGCGAGCAGATGCAGATGCGCCAAATGTCGCAGACAAGGCAACTCGCCACTCTCATCCTGACACCGCAACGCTTCCTCGAGAACACACCGCAGCACTGAATACCCCTCCGGCAGATGCAAATATACCGTCTCAACATTCGGCAAACTCATCAACAGCAGCACAACCAATGGCTGATAATCCCTCTCCGACAGAGCCCGCGGATCGAGTATCCTCGCCTCCAGCGCGTCGACAATCTTCCAATCCCTCCCCCGGGGGTTGAAAACCGCCCGAATCGCCCGCCGCATCATCTCCACATCCCCCTTGGAAAACTGCACATTATCCCCGCGAACCCCGTCATCCTCAGCTAATACATCTGGATAAAACCCCCAATTCCCGATACTCACCCCCCGAGCCATCGCCGCGATTCTCGGATTGCGCATGATACTCCGCAGGAACCGCCATAGCGAGGTATACGAGTGGCGCGCGCCGTTGTGCGAGTACTTGGCGTAGAGGGTTGGCAGACAGAGGTCGTGCCACCGCCGGTTTACCAGGATCAGCTGGGAGAGCTGGGCGAGGTTTGTTCCGCTGTGGAAGTCGTATTCGCGCTCGATCTCGCGGTTGCGGGCTGTGTTTGGGTTTGGGTCGGTGGGTGGGTGGGGTTGTACAGCGGCAGAGAGTATTTGGGTGAAGAGTTCCGGGGGGAGGGTGGTGGGGTCGGGCATTTTGACTTTAGGATGTAGATTGTGTCTTTGGTGGAATGATACTAATAGAGGACGGAGAGAGAAAGAGAGAGAGCAGGGATGGAGGGAAATAAATGCAAGCCGAGGGGGGTTGCATTAAGTACTATTGCTGTAGCGAATAGACAAAGACTTGGTCCGGGAAGCATGCGGGACAGACGAGTCAATAATACCTGGTTATAACAGTGACGAGTGTAAAGAGGCTTCGTGAGGCTAGGAATACTGAAAGGGTATGATTGAATAAACAGTATTCATCTTGATATAATTATGGGCTTAATAAGTGGGGCTCTACTTCAGTCTGCTTCCGTATGTCTATACCAAGGCTTTATTTACAAGACTTTTCTAGCTAATAATATCTGCTTACAGTTCAGGGTTGAAATCATATTATCATTATCATTACAATTACAATGTTAATTAAATATTTAATAAAACCCCGACAGCCAGCTCTTCCTTGCCGACAGCCGATGATACTCACTCAACGCCGGACTGAGCGTCGGCCTCGCAACAGCACCCTGCTCATTAACCGGCCGGTCATCAAGATCCATCTGCACCATGCCATCCCGGGGCGGCGCAATCGACACCCTAGGCGTATTCAAATCGGCATCCGCATCCGCCTTGGTCCGGATATAATAATGCTCATCCTCCTCCTCCATCGCCACAAACCAGCGCTCGCCCAGCTGGCGCCCACCAGGCCCCGCCCCACACGCACCCTGCAGTTTCTCCGTGCTGGGACTATTCATAGCGAGGGCAAACAGATTCTGCGGCTCGGTGAAGTCCGTAATCTGGCGGCCGCGCACTTCAAGCAGCATAAACGCCAGACATAGCGCAGAGGTGAAGAACGCGAAGAGCAGGATCGGGTAGAACACACCCTGCCAGCGTTGTGTGCCGCCGGAGGCATACTCGTTTGACTGCAGGGTTGCGTTGAAGGATTGCTTCGCGGGCTGCGCGAGGATGTTGTTGTCGGCGGTGGCGTCGGTGTAGTTCCAGAACGGGACGAAGGGGGCGTTCGCGGAGCTCATGAGGAGGGTGTTCCCGGCGAGAACGGCGAGGGCTTCGCTGAGGGAAGGGAGGGAGGGGTTTAGATTGGATGTCTGGGGTGAGAACTGCATGAGAAGGCGTGCGTTTGCGGAGGCCCCGTCTGTGATGCCGGCGTTGAGGGAGAGGGTGAACCCCCACTCGGAGGCGATGTACATCCAGTCGTTTGCCCAGATGCCGTCGGCGGCGTCGGGGACGCGCACGTTGTATTGCAGCTCGTGGTCTGTCTCGCAGACGGTCCAGAGGTGGGAGCCGCTGGCGGTGGCTCTGTAGCGGGTGGAGCACTTGGGCGTTTGCTTTGCTTTGAGCCTGCAGAGCATGTAGCCTGGGTTGAAGGTCTCGGGGTTCGCGCCGAGGAGGAATATAGCCCCGTTCGTGTAGGCCGAGGTGACGTTCAGGACGGTGTTGGATGGTTTGGGCAGTTTGCCGAAGATGGGCGCGTACTGGTCTGGATAGTCTGGTCCGAAGCCGAAGAGGTCGTCGACGACGGTGCGATTGCGCCAGTGCTTGGGGTCGGGGACGTCGTCGGGCACATGGGCTGTCCAGTTGACTGGGTTGAATTTCTTGTGGTTCGGCCACTCTTTATAGACGATTGGTTTCAGCTCGGACGCGCTCATTTCCGCGCAGAGGACGTTGACGGCCGGCGACGGGACTGAGGCTTCCAGCTCGTACATGCCTTCTCCGGACTGATCCTTGGGCTGGATGATGTCGTTGTCTGGGTGGTTTGCCGCGCTGATGATGCCCCCATGCGGCATCGCAGCGGTGATATTTTGCACGATGCGACCGTACTTTTCCGATAACGCTGCCATATCCTCCTTGTCAATCCAGCTCCCTTCGACGGTGGTATTATCATGCACCGAAGCAGTCGGACGCGGTCGTTCGCCGAGATCCGTCGAGCTAGGTTTCATTCCCTCGCTGACAAGCGTCCAGTCGTGCAGGAAGGCCTGGTAATTGTGGTACGCCTGGCCAGCATGCTGCATGTTCAGACATGTGTTATTCCGCTCACCTGGGTCGTCCTGGAGCGGAACAGGCGTCTCGCAGTTCGCAGTGAGGAAGTGGGTGTTGGCGAAGGAAGTGTACACATTCCCGACGAGCCTGTGGTCGTGCACCGAGCCCCATTTCAACTTGGGAGTAACTATATCGTCAGTCCTGACAAATCAGATAAAGGAGTTAACCTTGGTAACATACCTAATGCCTCCGCAGCGGTGGTATACAACATCGCAACCAGCGTCGCGGTCAACGTGATCACCCCCAGAATCGTCCACCCGGAGTACCTCAGACTTTCCCAATGCACAATCAACGACCCAGGCTGCATGATCCAAGTGCGCATACTCATATCAGAGATCGAAATCCCACGGGATCCCTTGGTGAGAGCACGACGCGTCAAGACCTGTCCCAGAAACGCCACACAGACAGTCACATAAGCCAGCTCGACGGTCTTCGCAAAGAGCGTGCTGAGCAAACTCGCCGTCGACGCGGCCAGTCGCCCGTCCACCCCGATGAATTTCCCATACCGCGGTTTCAGCAATGCGACGACAAGGTACAGCCCGGAGAGCAGGGTAGAGTAGACGGCGAGCACGAGGATGGTGGCCGGCACCCACGACAGGCGACGGTGGACGATTGTGTTCTTGGTCGGGCACTTCACGTGTGGTTGCTCGCTCAGGAGTGTTGTTTCGGAGTGGGCGAAACGCGCAGAGGACGGCTCGGGCGGACTGAGGGTGTCGAAGGTGTGTGTTGTGTTATAACTCGTCGCGCGAGAGTGTTGTGGTTGCTGGCCGTGGGAGATGCCCAGTCCAACACCGCGGCTGAGATCGTGCGCGTGGTCGTTCTCAGCTTCGTCCAGTTCATCAACGTGCTCGTAGCGGAAATTCGACCGGTCGCCTAAGTCGAATGGATTCCAGGGCGTCACGCCGTCGGGGGACAGTCGGTCAGGAGCCATCGCGACGCGGTTCAAACCAGGAGTGCAGCAGTCGAACAGGCGAGCGCTAGACAGGACCTGAAAAGAGGGGCACACTTTTCAGCAGCGACCGTGCTCAATCAGGTCCCAAATTAGCTAGCCAGCTGCTAAATTAAGGGCTCGCAAGCCTCAGATGGTTGTACCGTTGTTGGTTGGTTGGTGCGTCCCTTCACTGTCGCACAGCCTCCTTGGCCATCTTAGCTTCAGCCTTGCCAGGAACGACTGCCTTGGTAGCCGTGACGCCGGACCTCAGCGGACTCTGCAGAGCATTTTGAGACTGGACTGCTTAAATTATTCAAGCTGAAGCTGATTACTTTGTAGGTACTGGCGGAAGGACTCCGAAGGGAGGAACCCATTGGGAGCTTTCAGGGCTTTCACCACTAAAGCGCCGATCAGTGAGAACCCTGAGGGTCTATAAATAACCATCAGCAAATCAGCAGAAGTCAATAACTGGAACTGGATACCATTCAAACGGGGGAACTGGAAACTGGAGCAGGAGAGCTCTCCACTGTGTGCTACAGCGGAAATGAAGAGAGTTGAAGCTCAGGACTCATAATCTTGATCTATTATTCCACATGCAAGTCGAATATCTTAATTTACTGCCTTTTCCTTATTCCTGATTATTCCTAATCTACGGGGTAATTTTAATTGAGTGAGGAATGAATTCTCTATGCAACTAATTCATGAGGATGATTCGTTCATGACGCTGAGTCGTACAAAGCAACTGTTTTTATGTACACCTTTTTCTCTTATATCCACCCCCCTTTTTATGTCAAGACTGTCGTTTAGACAATCTGCTTGCCCCTAGTCTCAATCGGCAGGAAGATCATCGCCACAAACGAAGCGAGGATCAGAGCACCAGAGGCATAGATAGGCGCCAGCGGATCAGTACTAGCATAGATACCAATAATCGGAGCCATGAGACCGGCAATACGGTTCAAGCAGCTAGCAATACCACTGGCCGTACCACGGTTAGGAGCCGGGAAGACCTCGGGCGTGTAGGCGTACAAGACACCGTACATCATCATCTGGAAGAAGGATTCCAGGGCGGAGCAGACGAGCTGCACGTTGGCGTCCTTGGTCGCGGTGAAGCAGAAGAGGAGCACACCGGTGACGACGGTCGAGAAGGCCATTGTGCCCTTGCGACCGATGTAGGGGAGGTCGACCATGAACCAGGCGAGCAGGGGGCCGGGAATACCGCAGACGGCGGTGATGGCGTAGTTGCGGTAGGTTTCGTAGACGGTGGAGTTGGCGCCGAGGTACTGGGGGAGGAAGGCGTTGAAGAGGGTGTAGCCCATTCCGATGCAGGTCCAGCAGAACCAGATCAGGACGGTGGAGATACCGAGACGCTTGTTGGCGAAGAGGGGAGCAACCTGCTGGACAGAGAAGCGGGACAGAGAGCGCTTGATGATTTCCATGACAGGCAGTTTCTCGGCGTCGCGCTCTTCAGCAATGCCACCGAGGTCGTTAAGGACCTCAACGGTGAGCCAGGTGGTGGTCTTGTTCTTGCGGGCAATACCCTGGACAGCGGCAACGGCCTCGTCCTGGCGGCCGCGAGAAACGAGGAACTTGGGAGACTCGTAGAAAGTGAACAGGAAGAAGCGGCACAGGAACATGCAGAACGTGATGGCACCGAGGGTGAGGACGAGGTACCGCCAGCCCCAGTTGTCGGCCTTGAGGCACACGGGGGCGCTGTCATCACACGAGAAGTTGGGGATGAAAGCCCAGGCAAGCATACTGGAAATCAGGGTTCCAACCGACCACCAGGTAGCCAGTCCACTGAGAATATTGCCAGAGTCGGGAGGGAGACACTCGCAGAAGACAGCTGCATCTACGGGCAGATTACCGCCAACACCAAGTCCAATGCAGGCGTACAGAGCACAGGTTCTAATACAGTCAGCACAGCTCCTTAAATACAGTAATGAATCACTTACCCAACCCAGTTGGGCCCGCCGCCAGCAGCAAGACCGAACGCGCCACAGATGAGCAGAGTGCAGTTAAATGCAGGACGGCGTCCAACGATATCAGAAGCAATACCCCAGAACGAGGCACCAACAATCAAACCAACGAAGAGCGCGCAGGTGGCGAAACGAGAGTCGTTACCAGAGATTCCGAACTCGTTGGCCAGAGGCGTCAGAGTCAGGGCAACGCCCTGCAGCCAGAGGCTAAATATAATCAGTATACATGTACAGAAACAATAAACGAGTCAACATACTTGTCGGCAATCCAGCCAAATCCACAGAGCACGAACAGGCCCCACTGATAGCGGCCCATTCCAATGTCCTGGATGGCTCTGTTGATAATCTTTGCTTTACCTGTACAACATCAATGTATCATCGATCTTAAGTCTTACCAGGGCTAAACGGGGCAGGCATCTCAACCAGGGACTTGAGCTGAGAATCAAGACGTACGGTCATAGATGGAGTCATGGCCGGAAACAACGACACCGGCTTCGACTTCTGCACGGAGCGATTCCAAGGTCAGTTCTCCTGAGGCACTAGCAGGCACAGCAGCTACACCCTTTTCCTGCAGCGAGCTGCGGTCAGGGCTAGATTCGGAGCGGTAAGCTGGGGGGTGGTCGCTGGGGGTGTCTTTCTTCTCGGCATCGGCATTCGCATTCGCATTGGACTCCAGGGTCACGGAATTGGGATCGCGGGCGAGAGGCACAACGACCTCGGGGAAAAACCGCCGATCGGTGTTGCTGAACAGGTCCTTCCAGCTCGGCATGGTGCTTGGGTTTTGGTGCGACGGAAAGGGCAACGGAATGTTGATCAGATCGCGTGGTCTCGGTCCGTCTTGCGCAAGGGTGTCTACCGTGGGGGTTCCGATCTCAGGCGCAATGGAATAGTCGCAATGGTCGCAATGGTCGCCAGGGCTGTGGTCGCACAGGCTGGATTCGAATCGGGCTCGCAGATGGGAGAATGGGCCAAGAAACTACCTATACCTTACTTGCTTACTTGCAGAAGCTCGATATGGCCAGACGCGTGAACTGAGATTTTTCTTTTAGACTATCCAGCGGCGACAGATGGTGAGACCGGTGCTGGTGCTGGTGCTGGCCGAGATGGTGAGAGGGTCAGGGTGAGGGTGAGTGACGGCGTGAAGAAAAATCTTTTCCCCCAAAGCAAAAGGGAAAAGCAGCAGAAGAAATAACCGGCGGATACGAGACCAGCGCATGGCATTAGATAATTTGGAGACTGCTGGAGCCGTTGGAAGGGGGAGTGGCCAACCATGAAGGCCTCCAGCAGTGGCCCCATGGGCCGTGGGATGCGGTGCACCAGTCTGCTTGCTGCTACGTCCTGCTCCCCACTGCGTCATCCGGCCGGTCCACTGCGTGCTTTCCCTGATGTTACCCTGGCGTGCGGCCTCGTGGCACAGAGATTCAACCCGGGTGTTTTGAAAATTTTTATACAAGCGCGTTAGTGCGCCGGGATGGCGTCGCCGCGTCGGGATCGGACTCGGCAGCGGCTCTTGCAGCGCATCGCAGTCAGGCTTCAGCCCGCAGAGAGCAGGGAAGGGAAAAACAAATCTAGCACGGGTTCAGACTTCAGACTATCGAGGCTGATACTGCGAACTGACACAAAACCTGATTCTGCCCCATCGTGCATGATCGGCAATTTCCGGGCACGGGGAAGTTTTCCACCACGTTGAGCCGGCTTTTTTTGCCTCGCCGGCTTGGTATTGTTAGTATTACTTCATAGTGCAAACCCTACGGTAGAATGGCAGTGGCACTGTGTTCTGTACCCTGGTTCGGCCTGGGCGCCCTGGGCAGAAGCCAGAACCAGATCCCTTGCCAACTCTTGTCTTCCGACTGAGCCGACGGCCTCCACCGGCTCATGCATGTCACCGGTCTGTGCGGTACAGGGGGAAGCCAGTCTCAGTGGTCAGTGTGCTGGGGTTTCGTGTGACTCGTGTTCGCAGTCAGCACTAATCGCAGCACATGGAGCCCCTTGCGATGGGATCTGGACTCTCTCGTACGGTCAACGTGGTTGGCATGGGTGACAAGTCCCTTACTGGTAGCGAAACGCACCGTTGTCATTCCAGGCTCGGGTGCGCATTTCGGATGCATTTCGGATTGTGGATTGTGGACTGTGGATTGGATTTGTGGCCGGACCTCGCCTACTGGTGGTGGCGTCATAACCGCATCCGGCATCTGAGTCAGCGGTCACGTTACTTGACTAGTTCACGTGAGGGCACGTGAGGGCACGTGAGTCAGTCATATCTTAGTCAGCACCACCTTTGACCCGTTTTGGTCAGTGGCAAATCTGCCCAGTTAGTCCAGTCCTGCCTGCTGCTTGCCTTGACTCTTGACTCTCGACTCTTGACGTTCGAGTCCTGCCGACGGCTTGTTTAAATCCCGAGCTACTCGACCCAAGACCGATCTTCTCGGCCGTAAGCCGGATGCATCACACTAAGATCAATTGACATCAGCTCTCTGACCCGACACGGCCGTAAGAAATCGCGTCGACCGAGGTTACCAAATCTGCCTCTCAATACTGGCCCTTCAGCGACCAGAATACCCTCGGGTCAACAAGCGCTAGGTGGAAGATTTTTACATTCCAAGCCGCGACCGTGTGGCGGAACAACCCGCCTGGAATGTTGTAACCAACAAGGGCTAGAGTGCTCACTCTCAGATTTATTGCGCTACTACAAAGAACCGGTTCAAAAAGGTTATTCTATTCAGGAATTTGGAGGGTGATGACGGAGTTGCACATTATACGGATAGCAGAGTCGACTCTCGGCGGCAAGGCCCAAGTGGCAGTTCACCTATCCGCCATGTAACGGGCAGCATGCCATAGCGACAGATGGTCAGAACACAGAGGTGAAGCCGACCGAACATGGTATGTGTGGCAAGCCTTCGCACTTATCGGATCCGAGGCCAGAAGCCGTGGCGTGGTTGATTCTTGCCAGAACAAGCGCAGAGCTGGCGTATCTGCGTCAATAGGCCTGTTGATCCATGGGTCGTTCCCAGATTGCCAGAGATGGATCCCCACCACCCCGCGAAATTCATGCTTAAACACAACCATAATCAGCACGAGCCCCAGGCCGTAGACCTACCAGGGCCGTCAAGCAATGATTACCAAGTGCTGCCTAGGTTGAGTAAACTCAATTGCTCGTTTGCGATCGCCCTACCGGACAGAAGGAAGTTAGGCCAGCGATCCCCATGCCAGTGCAACTCTATTCGACGCGCTGAAGCTGGTAATTCGCCATCGTGGAGATCAGGTCTATCCCCGCTTTCTGATATTGGCCCGGCGAATTCATGGTAGCTGCGCGTCTGCTTCAGGGCCCTCGGTTGTTGCCCACAACTCAAAATTTCGGTCACGTAAACCATTCCCTGTGTCCAGCCAGCTGGCGACCTCCCCGCAATTCTTCTCCGCTGAAGCTCTGGGGATGCGCAGCTGGTTGGCTATAGCGGAAAAGTCGCGGAATGAGCTCCAGACGCGGAGAGAGAAAAGGGGGGAGCTGGGGTTGAGGAATTAGGCGTCGAGACGTCTATTTAAGCATTGGCTCTCTCCAGCAGGGCTACTTAACACCCCCCGACCATTGACTCTTTCTCCTTCTTCCTCTCCATAAGTCAATTAGAAGCTGCCCACTATGAGTGACATCAACTCGGACAAGCAGGATGACTCTCTCAACCGCATGAAGACGGCCGAGAGTGTCTTCCTGCCCATCTCGCGCGAGACCTTCGAGAAGCTCTACCTGAGCCCGAAGCACCCCTCTGTTGAAGGCAACCTCAGGAGGAAGCTGGCTAACCCCACGCCTGTCTGCCTGATTGGTTTCTTGATTGCTTCGACTCCGAACGCGTGTATGCTCATGGGGTGGAGAGGCGCCGGAGGGAACGGCGGTGCCCTTATGTATGTCCAACCGTACTACGTCATAGGGTCATACTAACGCAGCACTACAGCCCTACGTATATCTTCTATGGCGGTATTATCCAAGTCCTCGGTGCTATTGGCGAATGGATCATCGGAAACACCTTTACCTGCGCAGTCTTCTTCACTTACGGTACAGTCCCCGCCACCATACCTGGCTATACATGACTGACTCCTGTAGGAACTTTCTGGCTCGTCCAAGGCGGCGGTCTTATGCCATTCTTCTCCACTGGGGCAAATTATGCAGAGGGTGATAATTTTGCGGGACATGAAACGGCAGCCTATCATTCAACAGTCGGTACGTATCAGTCGTGATCATTAAGGCCAGACAAGGCAAGCTAACATCCCTGTTACAGCATTCTACTTTTTATCTCTCGGAATTCTCACAACGGTCTTTCTCATCTGCTCGCTGCGAACGAATGTCTGCCTATTCTCCGCACTGTTCCTCCTCGTCATCACTTTCTGTCTGCTAGCCGGCGCATACTTCCAGATTGCGAACGGAGCTACGGAAGCCGCAGCGAAGTTGCAAGAGGTTGGTCCTTTATTCGACATACTATAGCAAGACAAACACTGACAAATCCAGGCTGCTGGAGCATTTAATTTCGCGCTGTGTTGGCCCATTTGGTGGATTCTTCTCACGCAGGTCCTGGAAGCGGTCGATTTCCCGATTGCTCTCCCTGTGGGTGATCTCAGCAGCATCATCAAGGGACGGAGCCAGAGATCTAAGGCGTCGAATGCGGTTTAAGGATAATATACGGTGTTAGGGGCTGGTAATTGGGAAGAGGATAAGCTACTACTAGTAGCTGTAGTGGAGGTCATCATATCCTGATATCAAGGATACTCATGTATAGGATACTCATGAACATAATATCAAGATCAATGCGATAACGCTTTAACTACACAACTTGACAATATCATCCGGGATAAATGGCTTCAGGATGTCAACCAGCTTGGACACTGGAATCCATTCCAGGGGTCCGTGGACTGTCTCCAGCGTTCGTCCACTGTACAGCACCCTGGCATACATCTCTGACTCGGATGTTTCCCTATCAGAATCAGCAACAGCCCAAGTGGCCAAGGGAGTAACAGAGACATACCAAAACTCAAATGCAACATTCGAGCCCATTCCCGGCCATCTCAACGCCCTAATCCCCAGCGCCCCCAGCAACGGCGCAATATCGCCATCATGCGCAAAGACATGTCTATACACAACTTCATCCCCTGCACCCACTGCCTCAAACGATCTCACCAACTCCGCAATAAACATCCCTTCAATCACGCGAATATACTCGGTGACATTCTGATTCCTCCGCCACCAGTAGTTATACATCCAATCCCCAGCGCGAAACACCTCATCCGCCTGCACTCTACTCACACACTCCCCCTCATCTTCCAAAGAACAAGGCAGTTCATACCCATTGCACAACCTCCCTTGGAAATTATCCGCAAAATGATCCCAAGTCTCCAACCACTCCTCCTGCTCTTCCGCCCCAAACATTCCCGCAAGATTCCTCCTCAACCCATCCGTAACAGCAATATACTCCTCCCACTGCGGCCCGCTCTGAATCGCATCCAGAATCGTGTCTCGCGCCGGACACGCAAAACCGCGGTTAATCGTATCAACCGCCTCAACCTGCTGATGCAATGGTAACGGGCCCTTATACTCCGGCCAAAGACCACGAAGCACACCACCCGCCGAGCCCTGCGTTAGCGGCGATGAGGTTGATCTGAACCAGACGCGCTTATCGCCCTCATCCAGAGTCTCCGGGATCAGACCTAGTTGCGTGCTATAGAGGGCGTGCAGATCGCGCCCGTGCTGGTACGCGTCCAGATACCCGCCGATTGTCAGCTGGGGGTACTGGCAGGAGCCGTTGACGTAGTTAGTTAGAAATGGGTTCGATGGGTCTGTATAGGCCTGGCCGTAGACCTGGACTGGGGACGGGCCTGATCCTGTGGCATGTGCAGGGGCGGCGAAGAGGTGCGGGTTGATGGCCTCGCAGTTGTATTCTTGGTTCTATACAGTATTAGGACTAATCTATATTTAAATATAATAGAGAGGGGAGTACTTCGCCTCCTGGGAGGATATTATACGGCGTCCGTCGCTGGTGCCGCTGGACGTACTCCAAATGCACGAGCTTGGCAGCGACAGAGTGGTTCGCGACTGAGCGGGGCAGGGCGTAAGTATCTACATGCGGATGCGGCATGGAGCAGTAATTATAGACGCTGTCGCCTGTCTGGCTCGCCTTGTCGGAGGGGGCGCTGAAGACGCCGCCATACGTGCCCAGCGAGGCATTGGTGATGTACGTGGTGTGGTTGAGGGGCGGGTAGAAGCTGTCCACGGCAGCCAGCGAGGCGCCTGGGAGGAGCAGGCCCAGGAAGAAGGTCAGCATGTCGAGAATGCCCTCGTAGACGGTCTGCATGGTTTACGGCGGACGGGGCTTTGCTGGTTTATATTCAGGAGGTTGAGCATTCCACCTGCGAGTGAAGCCAGTTTGGCTGCATGGATTGTGATTGGCTGCGGCTCCCACGTGCGCTGCTGCGTTGCTGTCGTCTCTTACACTACTAAACTTGTATTAATTAAACTGACTCGTTTTCTTGGCTATTCTTTATTCTATTCTTGAGAATAATAGACCTCGCTTGTAATTTTGGGTTGTGGAGTTATGGTGGTTGATTATATATATCCATCACAGCTATCCATATACTCGCCAACAACATTATCGGAGGGTTAGGGCATATCTTGGTACAAACAGAACATCAAAATAGAAAACATCAAATTGCTGGCCCACTTTAAGCTGTGATATATATTCGATTTATATTGTAAAAAAAATACAGTTAGAAGGTCCAACGCCGTGATGGACAGCCGCAAGGTTGACAGTCCATGGAGTGCTTGAGCAGATCTCTTCCTCCGTCCTTAAGTTCTTCTCTGAAGATTACTGTGATGTAGTAAATAGAAAAACATGGTTTGTGACCTACAAGCCCGTAGAAACCACAGCTCCCATATGTAGGGCAGCAATTATATTATTCCATTTTAGGATATCAAGGTGATTTGCCTCATTGTCCAGTTGGGAACCGAATTGTTTGGGCTTTGTCTGATTTTACTTCATTCTGTATCTTTGCTTTTGATGCTGAATGCATTTTGTTTTACTTGCCAAGTTGGTGTAAAGCCAGTCATCTGTAAGTAAATGAGTAATTGGACAAATTCCTGATCCAGTGCAGTTCACACCACAAGAAACCGAGTCGGTTCTCACTATCCCCTTGCTGGTAAACAATTGTTATTCCCAACAAACAGTACGGTAGCAACACCTCGAGAATAAGGGGCTCGGCTGGTGCTTTGTCACAACTGCCGGATTGGAGGGCCGTGCTTTGTAGCAGAGCAGGAAGTACTGACCCCGGGAGCAACAGTGCCTCCATACAAAACAGCCTACAAAGCATAGAAGTTAATGACTTACTGAGACACTGCCCCTCCCCCTCTTATTCTCCTCTTTGTCTCCCCTCTTTGTGTCTGCCTCCCATCCCTTCCAGTGTATTTACCCCCTACAAAGCGCGTATACTGTCAACAACAGCTTTTCGTGTCCATTGTATCTGCAGAGGTATCTGGTAGTTCATGAATATCTAACAGCGGCGCCTGCACCGCCCTTGACACAGTCTCAATCCTATTCCCAGTGGCAGCCTTATTATCAGTCCCAGGAACAGCCGTACCAACAGCCCTAGTATCAGCGATCTTGATCAACTCCGGCTCCGGATTTGATTTCGCCCAGGCACACCTCGTGCGCTCGCGCGAGCAAATACCCACAGACGGGTTCTTGACAGGGTCATCAAAGTGGCGAGCGTGGTAGTCGCGCGAACGCACGCCGCCACACCGAATACACCGCAGCTGCGGGTATCCCTGGCATGACTCGACGCGGTGCAGGTGCTGGATATCTCCTCTATCGCTTATTGTTGATGTCTCGGAGGCGTCGCATGGTCTGGGTGGGAGGGACCATGTGCGGCGTCGGTTGTGTCTTGTGTTTCTTTCGTTCTCGAGGTAGATGGCTGTTCCTGTTGAGCGAGAGGCTCTGGTTCTGTTAGGTGTTGTCCTGTATTTTGGATATTTGGCTTGGTAGCTTACTTGTGTTTAGCCCAAAATAGAGTCCCAGACATCCAGTGCATGGTTGTGTAGTAGTGTTGGTCAACAACAGGTGTATACTTCGTGATTCGTGAAAGCGTGGAAGGCGTCGACTCGCACAGCAAGTGAGCCTGGGTATATTTATAATTGAGACTTGATATCGAAAGGAAAGACCTGCAAAGCAACGAAAGACCCCGCGATTTATATAACCTGGTGTATGCCTTGTTCATGCAACGCCAAGCGGGTTCATGGCCATGTAAAAGCATCGCCGGCAAATCACCAGCAAGCATCCATACTTATGAAACGGATAAAAATGCCTCAACTTCTGGAACAATCACATTCAGACTGTTGTCTGGGAGTAGCTCCCCGCACTGACGAGACGAGCAGGCAGCTGGAGGGGCCCGGTGAGCGTTGCATGCAGGTTAGGTAGCATTTGGTCATATTCTGGTTTCTGGTTGTTTACCCTCGGACTGATTGGTTACAGAGTTCCCGCTTTTCTCGAGAACAGAAAGTACTACTAGTGGTCCTCTGGTCGGTCCTCCTGGTGGTCCTCAAGGCAGGAGAAGCAGTTTGAATGCTGGAGCCCTGGGACTTATCCTATTGGTGCATAAAATGCATAAGCTGGGTCAATAAGCAGCGACTTCCTCTTTCGGACATGCTGTGTACACAACCACCTCTGGCAAGTCAACGAGGGCCGTTTCATCCTAGAAATACACTTAGTCGCACACAAGTACGATTGCCGACCGGCTGTATTACGCCTGGCCCGTCTTATGGTGTCCTGGCGGGGTGGCACTGCCCTCCCAACAGGGGTGGTTTTGCCCGGCGTCGTCTTTACAAACCTGTTTTTCGATGTTTACTCGACACGTCCGTAGAGCAGTAGGCTTGCTGTCAGTTCTTGAGTTCCTGCACGCTGTTTAAAGTCTGGCTAGTGGCTGCAGGGTCGATCTGTTGGCGCCGTACCGTAGATCTGGTCGGATGGCAGATCTGGCTGCATGGTAGATCGCAGAGCCACCTGGTCGTGTATTTTACAGCCCCTGACACGTCGAGACTCTGAATATGCAGTAATGGAACTGACGGGGTGCAGCCTGCCCTGCGCCCTCGTCTGCGCAGCCAATTCTGGCGTCTCAGGTCTCCACAGGCGCCCGAGAATCACCCGATATCTACAAAAGTACGGCCAGTATGTTCCAAGCCGGTGGATGGACGTTTTGCCCTGCGCCCGGCTTAGCCCTGCACTAGGTTTAACATAGGTGGGGAGAGATATGAATTCTCTGTTTTTCGAAGGCGAGTGTTGGTCAAGGCAGGGCGAGGGATCGCCGCCAATCCGATAACCTTTCGATCTGACTGGATTTCGGTGAATTGCTCGCATTGTCAGTGTCTGTCCCGCGGTTATCCCGGAGAATTTTCGTGTGGAGTGTGGGTGCAAAGCTTAGGTCCCACGGTTGTAACAGCTTGTGTGTTTCAGCACTTACCTGCGTGGACTGGCAGCCTGGCATGGAAAAGTATATTCCGTATATTCATGCTTGCAACCTGCCATACACTCGTATGGATATAATGTATTCTGTGAACAGAGTAATATGGCGGCAAGGCGTAGATCAGGAAGGTGAGTATGTCCCAGGGCAGGCATCAGGTAGTCTACGGGACCATTCCGACATGGATAAACAACCCCTCCATGTAAAACACAGCATAAACTTTGCACCACTGTCACAATCCATGCAAGTCAGCTTCTAGCGGCCTTCCATGCTGCAAAGCCATGACGGATCGTCCCGGCCGCACCGTCTGCATTCAGGCCCGCAATGATTCATTCTCGACCCAGCAGCCACTCACCAGCAAGCCAACAAGCCGCTCCCTCGGAGAAGCAGAACTGCTGCAAGCACCCGACTGGGAGCCCCGCCGAGCCCGCGTGGTAACAGAAACAATTCGGCCATTCGGGTCTCAGCCCGGTGCCCCGAGCCTGCAGTACTAGGGGGCCATGTCCTTGGAGTTGGTATCGAGTCTCCTCCTACCTGCTTCTGCAGACACAGCCTCCATCAGAGGGTACTCTCAGGCCGGATATGGCCCAAGTTCTGCAGCCAATGCGGTGACCTCCTGGCTTAATGGGTATAAGCGAGGTCCAACCAGAGGCAGGCTCACAGTGGAATTTCCTGAGGCAGTGGGCCTCTGCACTGCTTACCCCTCCATGCCACTATTACAGTCGTGATGGTATACTTGCTACAACTCAGAGAGTCCATACCTGCGGGGCCGGCGGGACTCGTTGAATTGGCAATGGCTGTTACACAACACCCGACATGCGGATGCGGTCTCCCTTTGGGCGCAGCGTCCTTTAAGCATGTAAAAATAAAGCTTGCAGGTCTCTGCAGGGACAGACACCACACGGTGACCGCAGAACCTCCCACTTCGTGCGACACTGGTGTCCCTCGGCGTGTTTCAGGCTCGCGACTGGCGACTTGCGATTGGCGCGAGGCGGCAATATTGGTGCTTTCACGCGGTCTTGCGCGGTTTAACCGACTATTACTTTGCATAGATTGCAACTTTGCACCTGATCCAGGCTCTCTGCCAAATCCTCTACAGATAGGCCGTTATTCCGACTTCGGTTTGCAATATCCCTCTTCTTCCCATAGAATGACCACTGAGTGAGATTCCAAAAGTTCGCTTACAGTCTACCCATTAAAGCAACAAGGATGTGAAATTAGCGGACGGCCTGAAGGGTCGTGGTCTAAATGTTGCCAAAAATACCCTGTTTTAGGGTCTGCGCCTCCTCACCGGCATCATATACAGAACCAACATGACTCCACAAGCACATCCTCATTCTACCAGCAAGGCTGAGCTCTACGGTCCTGGACTTCAGACCTTGCGACAAAAGTACTCGGTCGAACGGCTTCACATGGAAATTAAGGGTAGACGTCATTGACAGACGCCCAGTCCAGGTGTGCATGGTGACATCGGTCAACTCCCGAGTCTATAGCCGGCGAGATTGGGAAATTAAGGACCAGGAGCGTCTGTTCCAGCTACCAGAGATAGCAGCCTCGAGGAGGCACTTTTACAATATTGCATTGCAGCCTGGACTTGCAGGACCTGGGCTGTTCATGTTTGCCATTTATGAACGGACATCTGGAAGGTATAGTGTTGGTAGCATAGTTATAGATGCTTTCATTGTAGGTAGTCCCATTCATTTAGAAGGAACCCAACTAGCGAGCAGTGTATCCGCCATCGACTGGTAAACAAACACCGGTAACCCAACTGGCATCCTCGCTTGCCAAAACAACAGCCATCCTAGCAACGTCATCGGGCAGTCCAGGCCCTTTCAACGGATGGCGCCGATTCAGATCCTCCCAGGGCGTCAAATGGGTCGTCGTCTCCTTGAATATCGCGGTCTGGGTATCTAATTCGGCATTAGTTCAGTCCCACAACCAGGGTTGAAAGTGAAGCTTACATCCAGGACACAGCGCATTCGCATGGATCCTGTGAGGCGCGTAGTCCAGAGCAATCTGCCTCGTCAGCTGGCTAACAGCGCCTTTAGATGCGCAATACGACGCTGCACGAATCAGTCTTCCTTAATTCATCCACAATGAATATGAGCTTACGGTTCTCAGGCCCAACAATCATCCCCATTATGGATGAGATGTTGACAATCCACCCTCGATCCCCTGATGGATGTGGCTCTTGCTGCAGCATCTGCGCAAGGGCATATTTACACCCCAGGAATACAGACTTCACATTGACTCTCATGGTCGTATCCCACGTCGCCTCGTCCGTAAGATGTAGAACCGCCGGAGTGCGCGCCTCAATGCTTATACCGGCATTATTGACAAGACTGCCAGTGTTAGCCCTCTGCTTGAAAAGTAAACCAAGGCTCTCGATGGATGCTCATACATATCCAGTCTCCCAAAGTGCTTCACAGCAGCCTGAACCAAATTCTCCATCTGTGCTGAATCTCCCACGTCAGCCTGCACAAAAAGCGACTGTCCGCCATTCGTCTCTATTAAATCATGCGTCGTTATCTCAGCCTCCTCGCGCGACCGCGCCGTGGGCGAGAGGTCAGCGCATACGACTTTGGCGCCTTCATGCGCGTATCGGATGGCGATCGCCCGGCCGAGACCTGATGAGGAGCCTGTGACGATGGCGACTTTATCTTGTAAGCGGAGGGTCTGCGACATGTTGTAGGATGAGGCAAGTGGTGGTGAAGAAGGGTGGTGAGGGGACTGAGCTGCTCCTATGCAGATGCAACAACTAATAACACCCCCACTGCCTTCCTGGTGCTTATTGGAATGTAAGCAGTGGATAACTGACGTGGATTGCAGCACTTCGCGTGAATCTCCTTGTTGGGCTTGCTGGTTCCTCCACCTTCTCTATGCAGCAATTTAGCCGGCGGACACTCCAACGTAATCACATATTTATTCTGCTATTCCTGTGGTCCTGCATATTTAATGACCCTCGCTGGAACCCCAACGGCAACACTAAAAGGAGGGATATCCTTGTTAACAACCGACCCAGCACCAACTGTACAGCCCTCTCCAATCGTAACTCCCGCCAGAATCGTAGCATTTGCACCAATCCAACAGTCATTGCCAATGATGACTTCCCCAGTAAACTCCTTTCCCCGGTTTGCTCTCCGCGCATTAATTTCCGTGAAGTGCTCACCCGTGATGATATTGACATTCGGGCCTATTTCAACATGGTCTCCGATCGTGACGAGTCCGCAGTCGAGGACAGTTAAACTATCTTATCAGTATAGACGGGGAAGTACAGAGAGCAGAGACTAACTTGAAATTGGCATAGAAGCCTTCCCCAACACTAATATTGCATCCATAGTCAACGAATATCGGGGGCTCGATATACGCTCCACCGCCGACGCATCCAAACAGCTGCTTAACTACCTCCCCTCGGTGTGAAATGGCCTCCGAGAACGCAACATCAGGCTTTGGCGGGGCTTTGAACTCGGCAATAAGTCGCCTGGCCCTTTCTCGGCCATCGATAAGTTCTGGAGCTAGAGGACTGTATCTGCAGTATTCAGTAAGACAGGGAGCTGGAGAATATGAAGATGAGTCTAACATACAGCATCCCGGATATCATCTTCTCGTACTCTTCGCCCCAGCAAACACCACTTAGGGTCTTTGCTTTGGTGATGGCTTGAGGACACTTTTCTGGCTTTGGCAGCATACTGGGCTCTGAAACATTCAGAAAACACGTTTTAAAGGCAGTCGTGGGTATTTATATAGGCGTCGACATGAATACGAGGAGATGGTGGCGTGTGCCCTGGAATGTCGGGCCTGAATGCCGGGATTCGTCCTCGATACAGTCTACTGCAGCTGACACCCCAAGGCTCACTGTTGTGTATCCCACATTTAAACTTGTTTAAATCTGTTTAAATCTGTCGGGTGCGGTCTAAAAACATAAGATAAAATCAAGACTGCCGATTTGCAACAATAGATTGCGGTCATAGACTTCACTCACACTCTCCACTGCTAACTGTTCATTTCGAATCGCCTACAGCAAATGCATGATACACAAGCGATCAAAGCGGGTGACAGGGCCTGGCTTCCATATCCTTTAAACAACCCTTTCACCCGTGAAGGGCGTTGTGAACAGAAAAACAGCATGTTCACAGAGAAGTACCTGTTGTATAAATAAAACACCTGCATTCCTGTAATCCAACCGAGGCGAAATCTGAGCAGATATCCATAAAACGTCCTAACCTCACGTGGAAGATGACCCGAAAAATACCTGAGCATTTTGAAATGGAGACCCGTGAAATATTCCTCGCCGAGTCCAAGGCCAACTCCTGCTTCGGTAGCCGCTGGGTGATCATGGTGGTATCCCAAGACACTGGACTGTATGACGTGTACTACTCTGCCGGTAGTACATCTAGAGAGAATGGATACGAAAGGAAGGAGGCTCTTGACTTGAAGTTCGAAGGTCGCAAGGATCTTTTCTCAGGGTTGATTTTGCTGGGATGTCTACAGATGGAACGATGGAACAGGTTCGACAAGGTGCTCAAGGAGACAATTCCTGGTCCGGACCAGTTCTTTGCTGTCCGCCTCATATATGGCCTTGCTCAGAATGGCATAATTGAGCAGTTGATGGTTACTAGGGTGATATGGGAGCCAAGGTACTCTGCTGCAGAGACGGAGTTCTATCAGAATAACATGTCCCCAGTTGATTATTTGTTCTACGCCACTGATGTGAAAGAAAGCGGACATCTTGTTCCTAAGAAGACAGGACCAAAGTTTCCTTATTTTTACCGGGGATGTACAAACATCCGTAATTGATACATAAGACATATCCTGTGACAAGCAATAAATGTCTTATATTGTAACATGAATTTAAACTGGTATATTCTACCATCATTATGAAATTGGGGCAGTAATATAAAGACGCCATGTGAACTCCATAAAGTAATAAAGAATACTGCCCATTGAAAGGGTACGAACTGTGGAAACCCCCCTTTCAATCAGGTAAATGCCATTGTAGAGACGAGAAATGATAAGTGAGAGTACACAAAAGGAATCCATTATAAATATGGATAGCATAAACCAAGACCAAACCCCAGTTCTCGAGATAGCACGACCGTCCTCCAAGAGACACCCTAACTCCCAAAATGGACTGCAGATATAAGCTATGCCTTGCGCAGGTCAAACGAAAGGAAAAGGAGGAATGGGTCCTGGTACTTAAGTACCCCAACGGGAAGAAGAACCGCTGGCTCTTATCGACAGGCGGCCCAGGCACAAGCGAGGTATACGAACGGTACTCCAAAAAGCGGGACGACCTGCCTGATTGTAGCGAGTTCTGGCTGATTGCCAAACTCACGGATGAGGAGGTGTATCATGAGTTCAAGCCGGAGTGGAAAATGACGCTGCCTGGTCCAAACAAGTTCTTCATAGTGCGGTTCCTAGATCGCCTAGCGAGACGGGGACTGGTTGATGAGTCTGTTATCGAAAAGCTAAAGGAGGAGGCCTACTATTCTGATAGGGAGCTGAAATGCTTCAAAGGCAGGTACACTAATGTTGATCAGGCGTTTATTGAAGATAGCCGCCACGAAGACAATGCCTTTTATCCCTACAAATAGGCGGGCTAAAATGAGTGCCACAGTTTTATATAGAGGAATATCGCTAAAACACTGCACCATCGAACTTTTCTTACTGTAGTCAATGATAGCCGAGTTTGGATAATTAAACAGTAGCTCCATTATTAAATACTAGGCTTCTTAGGTCCTATTAGAGCCATTAAGGTAGTGAGGGTCATATTGGCAATGTTCCCAGTGTCAGAATAATGACCTAGAGTATACCCTAAGCACAGACTAAACGGTTGACAACAAGCGGTGCTAGACGTAAACGAAAGGGCCATAGTGGAAAGATAATGCCATTCTAGCGATTGTTAATCGTTTCGACAGAATGAAACTAACATGTTATCAGCAATGTGGTATTAGTAAAGGGCACAAAGCACATAAAGAAGGCAGTAACAAGACTGCTTTTACCCAAAGGGCTCACGTAAAAGACGAAGAAATATAAGTAAGCGCTGTACCCAAACTGCCCTCTTCCAAAACCTTTGTCAAGCCGTCACTATGCCTGAATGTACTTGTGACTGTGAATACGAGCTCTACTTTGGGATAACCAGAAGCAAAAGCAACGAATCCGGGACGCGTTGGATAATTATCCTGTTAGACCCCAAGAATGAAGTATGCAACTGGTATCAATCAGTCACCGGGCAGAATGGGTATACAGCAACTGTAGCCCCAGGTCTGACGCTCGGATTTAATGAGGGATTCCGGAACAAAGTTCGAATTGGGACGATCCGTAAGAGAGACATGAATATATTCCAAAGGATATTTGCCGCAACGGAGCCCCAGGATAGTCATCGGTTTGCAGCGGAATTTGTCCTGAATCTGAGCCGGGAGAGCTTGGTGGAAGGTGTACTTGGGTGGGATATGCTTAGGGCCGCCAAAAATACCGCGTATATCTGGGAGCATTTAAACATTAGGCCCAGCGTTCATTGGCAGTCTCTTGCTGACAGGGAGGACAGCTGCATATTCGAGACGGCCAGTCGAAATTCGTACGTGGTGAGATGAGGCTGGGTTAGTATTAGAATAACCGTGTTAATAATTTATGACTTAAACAACCAATAGCACATTGAATGAATTAACGTACAGCTAATCTGCGGTAGTCTCCCTCGCCCGGTCCTTTATATCCAAATTCTCCGCATAAGCATCAACATGATACCGTTTAAACTTCCTCGTCGGAATCTTCGCAGCAAACATGATATCCAACTCCTCAAATGTCCTCCCCTTCGTCTCTGTAAGTCTAAAGAACCCCCAAACAAGAGTCAGAAATCCCGTCCCAAACCAGAAGAACCCCGTCTTCCCTCTCCAGTTCCAGGCCGTGGGATTCATAAAATACGGCTCAATAACATTTGCCACCACAATCGCAATATAGTACGTATTCCGCGCAAGAACAATCGTTTTCGAACGCAGCCTCGTCGACGACACCTCAGGCGCAATCGACCACCCCAATGGGCCAATGGTAAGCGAAAATGTAAATAGCCAGATAATACACAGCGATGACTGCGCCCACTTCACCCCGTCGATGTTTCGTACCAGGTCCAGAATGCCGATGATGAAGAGGTACGCGCACATCATGGCCATACCACCCAGGTACATAGACCGTCGACCGAAGGCCTTCATAAGGAACCACGAGAGAACCGTTCCGATAAAGGCAATCGCCGTACCACCAAGCGCAAGCTTATACGCATCATCCGGGCTCATCCCGGCCTGTTCAAAGAAATACGTCCCCGAGTAGGCGAACTGGCTACCGGCAAGAACCTGGCCTGCGAAAGTGACGCAGGCGATTTCCGTGCGCCGCAGATTCGACCCTTTAAGGCAGTCCATATACGACGAGCCGGCTTCAAGTTCGGACTCGATGTTATCGGTGTGGATCATCATAGCCACAATCTGGCGGGCGTTATGCCGTTCGGTCTTGGCCATGAGCCCCTGAACAGTTTTGTGCGCGGCGTCGTATTGTCCGTGTCGGACCTGCCACCAGGGGGACTCGGGCATGAAGATTGCAATGAAGAATAACGGGGCGGGCCAGATCCATTGGACGGCAAAAGGGATGCGGTAGGACCATTCGTCTGGGCGGTTGAGGAGGCTTTGGAGCACGCCCATGCTGAGGAATTGGCCGATTGCGAAGCACATGTTTGTGTAGGCTGTTAGATAGGAGCGCAGAGCCATGGGGAGGAGCTCTGATGAGTATGCAGGACCGATAGTGGCGAACATTCCCCAAGGTATCCTGTTCGTCAGTACAAATTAAGAAAGCAGTTTATATTCGACTTACCCACAGAGAACCTGTCCAGCAACCTGAGCCCCGACGGACTTTCCAAAGAACGAGACGAAAATAAAACTGCACATACAGAATAAACCACCAAGGAACACTTTCTTAAAGCCGTAATGTTTTATCAGGTATCCATTCAGAAACGCCCCAATAATACACCCTGCATTCCCGCCAGCCCCTAAGGCCGACTGCCATTCGCCAGGAACCTCATATCCATGCGCATATTCATTCCCAAACTGTTTCTTGAACTCCGGATAGGCGTAGAAATTACCCACCAGATTGGTATCGTAGCCCTCCATGATAATCGACATGGAGATCGTGAGCGACCAGGCGACTGCCCAGGGATATGCGCGTAAGGCCTGACGCACGGTCAAAGAGTGTTCGGCCGCATTGGCCGCCTGGGCTTCTTTGGTGTTTGTATGCCATTGATCATCACCTCTCTTTTCAATGTCGGCGCTACCATCGTAGGCCTCAACATGGAGCGGCGCAGGGGATCCGTCTGCTTTCTTGTCATCCATAACGAGGTCAGAGTTACATGAGTGTTGAACCAGAATATGCGGCAACAATCCTTATATAGCCTGGATTTATCCGCAGCAAGGGTCATGCGCACCTCAGTTCTTTGTCCTACATTAATGATCGAGTAATGCTACCGTCGATCACCGTCTTCCCCATGGGGAAATGGCAGGGATACAGGGAATGGCATGATTGGACGAGTCTATCTCTGCTCCAAGGGAAACTGGAATGCGGAGATGCGGCCTTGGAGAGATCCGACTGGTGGATTCTGGTGTAGCTCGGCAAGCAAAGACTGCTCGGCTCCAGTGCGGAGAATCAGATTATCCCAGTGCATGAGGCTGCAAGTCGTTGAAGGATCAAGGCAATTGCCTATGAATTGACTGAGACACATGATATCTACAATCTAGCTGGTTCAACTCCGATTCACCCTCTTCCTCATAAAGGCTGCATTGAAAACAAGCGTCCTCCCATCCATCAACACCTCTTTATACCGCGGCTCTTCCTTCCAAGCCACATACCCCTGCTTTTCGTACCACTCCTGGTTGCAAATAGGCATCACCTTGCGACAAATAGGCCCCAGGACCTCATCATAATAATGCTTCTTGCTCATACAGTTCAGCGTGATATATTCACAATTCTCACTCCCAAACGGCCCTCGCGGCGCCAGAGCCTCGATCTGTCGCATCGCAGCACCACCAAGCCCACCGGAGCGATGTTCAGGCAAGATAAAGAACGTCTGAATATGCAGGTTCGTCTTCTCTTCGTTGGCGAGCTCCCAGTCTGCGGGCTCGGCGTAGGCGTCGAGTGAGATGTGACCGGCGCGGATTGGTGTTTCTGGTTCGCCCGTAGAATTATTGGAGGGATTTGTTGATTTGGTGATCCAGAAAAAGGACTTGAGGCCGGCCTCTTGTTGGGCGCGCCAGAGCGCGAACTTCTCTGGTGTGTTGTCCCAGCCGCAGACGGTACGCTGGTGCTCGAGCTCCTCCGCCTCGGAGGGATCGGAGAGGTTTATTGGGACGAGAGTGCAGACCATCGCGACTCGATCAGTACAAGTATTCTGACAAGCGACTCGTAACTGGGAGCAGAGTGAGAGAGTACGCAGGCCCTCGAGTGACTCACCGGCTGAGAATACGAAGTAGCGACTCAGCGAAGTCTCGGTTCACGCTAGTTCATTAGTTAATGTAACGCTGACTCTGGCTTACATTTGCGCGATACTGGTTGCCTGCAATCCGCACGCTAAAACCACATGGTACTTTTAGACTGGGATACTGCGATAATATGCCCCCAAATGCTGAACGGAAAGATGGTTGAGAAGGCGAGGTGCTATACTTCTACGATATACAAGCTCGGACAGCAACGATACAATAATCGACATTCGTATGATTATCCACGTTAATTTCTCACAACCCTGGGATTATTACAGCTATCTTGCCTCGGCCGTGCCATTAGTCGACAGAGGGAGCCGCTCAATCACCTGCGGCTGGCCTTTAATACTGAATCCAGAAGTAGGATACTGCTCATCCACATCTACAAGCAAGGTGTATTCCCCAGGGTAAAGGACAATCCCTCCATCCGAGCGGCCGCGAGTCAATGGCGCCACGGTGACTTCGACATCCACTTTCCGCGTCTCTCCCGGTTTGATTTGGCTCGCCCTTGTGTATCCGACCAGTGTCTTGATAGGAGCAGGCTGAGGACCGGCGTCTGTCGAGCTGGCAAATACCAGGGCGACGTAGTCGGATGCAGTGCCGCCGGTGTTTGTCACTGCCAGCGAGAACGTATCGACCACATTAAGATGCGGGTTCTCTCCTTTTGTCAAAGAAGCAGCGTCATAAGAGCCGAAATCTTTCTTTGCCCAGGAAATGTTGAAGTCAGTGTAGTGCAAGCCAAATCCAAATGGGAGCACGGCGTCTTCGTACCACCGGTAGGTGCGCCCAGGGTTATCAGTTCCAGGACGCAGATTCATATCGGTCATCGGGACTTCATCCACGTATTCCTTTGGATACTGCGTGATTGGAAGACGGCCAGCTGGTGCGGCCTTGCCGGTGAGGATATCGAAGACTGCAATACCACCAGCTTGGCTGGGATATCCAACCCAGACGATTGCACCGACATTGTCGGCAGAAAGCAGCTGAGAATCGTCTACCTGGCCTCCGCCAAATTGAACCACGGTCAGAGGTTTGCCGACTTCGGCTAACTGGAGGATAAGATCTTGCTGGTTGCCAGGCCAGTCAATGCTGATTCTGTCTAGAGACTCTTCTTCGATGCTGTTGTCAATGCCGCCGAAGAAGATAACCGCGTCTGCTTCTGCTGCGATGTTCAAAGCATCCTCGAAGCCGTCTTCGCTGGTTGAGTTCATTTCTGTGCCTTGGGCTGTGAGTACGGTATATCCCCGCTGCTTCGCGGCCTCGATCATGGTTGGGATGTTCTTGGCCGGACCGGCGTAGTTGCTCTGTAGCTCTGTCGTGAGGTTGATATAGGGTCCGATTAACGCCAGAGTGCCATTTGCCTTGAGTGGAAGAGTCCGATCAGAATTCTTCAGGAGAACAGTTCCCTGCGTAGCAACAGCTAACGCAGTATCCTCCGCTTCAGATGTCGACACGTCCTCCCATCCGATGGACCGCAGAGGCTGGTCATCCGCAGGATCAAAGTATCCCAGCTGCACCAGCGACGTATACAGCCGAGTCAGAGCCGTATCCAGCGTCCTATTCTCAATCAAGCCCTGGCTCTGCGCCTCACCAAGATACGTCGGCAGCCATGACCCACAGTCCAGATCCACTCCAGCATTCAACGCAGCAGCCGCCGCCTCAGGGCCACTGTCCGCATAATGATGATACGTCTGTATGCGTTCAACAGCACCACAGTCCCCGGTCACCCAATGCCCCGGAGCCTCCCACCCATAATGCTCCCTCAACACAGTCTGCAACAAATACCGATCCGCACAAGCCGGCACCCCATTCAGGGCATTATAGCTGCACATAAACGCACCGACCTTGGCATCAACAGCACAAGTCCTAAACGGCGGCAGATAGTACTCCACCAGATCAACCGCAGACACCTGCGCATCAAACTCAAACCGACTCACCCCTCCCCACCCCTCCAGATCATACGCAGCAAGGTGCTTACACGTCGCAACAACCTTCGGATTCTCAGGATCATCCCCCTGCAGCCCGCCCACAAACTCATTCACATAGCGCGAGCAATGCAGCGGATCCTCACCGGGCGTCTCCTGGCCCCTCCCCCACCTTGGATCCTTAAACGGATTAATATTAGGAGTCCAGTAATCGAGGCCCGCGTGGTCTGAATTGGAGAACGCGCGCGCCTCGGTCGATATAATCTCCGCCACGGTCCTGACAAGGTCATCGTTGAAGGCAGCGCCTAGCACGATAGGCGCGGGGAACGAGGTCGCGTAGCTGAACTCGCCATCTTCTTCGAAGTTCACGCCGTGTTTCTCGGCGACGCCGTGCAGGGCTTCGTTCCACCAGTTGTAGGCGGGGAGGCCGAGGCGGGTGCTCCCTGCGGCTTCGTGGCCGGTGTTGTTGATTTTTTCAACGAGGGTTAGGGCATTAACCAGGGATTTGGCGCGGGTTTCTGCGTCTAGGGAGGTGTCGCAGATGGGCAGCTGGCTGAGAGGGCCGGTTGTGCAGTCTGGGTAGTTGGACTGGGCGAGGGTTTGGAGAGGGAGGGGGAGGATGAGGGGGGTCAAGCTGAGGATATTTCTGGGATTGAGTCCTATCATCGTGATCTTTCTCTTTTCCTGGTGGACTTTGGAATTGAATGGTTCGTACCGTTGATGGGGGCTTTAAGTATGCCATCCCGGCTTAACGGGTGATTGAGTCAGTCGTTTAAATCCAAACAGGCTGATATAGCCAGAATACTGCTTATGACATAGTTATGAAATATCTGCTTGTGACATATGAAACTGCAAAATATATGGTATGATGCAGGAACCCCGCTGGATATTCAGTCCCGATGCTGATCATTCTTGTCTTCATATATTATCCTCCAATGGGAACAAATGGGTAAACACAGCTTTTTGCAGAAGACTTTAGGCACAGGTACCTGATTACCTCGGAATAGAGCTTGCAAATGCACCCAATAACCAGTTTCATAGTACGGTACCCAAGAATCAGGCCGTGAACTCCCACTTGGCATGCTTGACATGCATAGTCTCAATATACTGCTTGAGCTTCCCAAACTCCTTGAACCCCTCGCTTTCTCTAAATTCCTCATGCTCATGGATGTTCGCCCAGCCAGAAAAGTAAACAAACTCATCCTTTGGGTTACCCTGCTCATCAACCTCGCGATCAACCCTCCACGCACCAACAGCCTCTCTAGGCCCCTTAAAGTCCTTCACATAATGTCTCGTTGCCGCAAAAGTCTTGTCAAACCCATCCTTACAACCAGGTGAAATAAAGCAGCGCCCAATTCCAGTAACAGCCGCATTATACGGAATCACATACCCATCCTCAGCCGCAGATGGGTTCGGATCAAGATCCAAATGCTGGATCCAAACCAACTCAATCCCCTCCGCTAATCCAGCCATGATATCCTGGTTCTTGGGGGCGGGGATCCACTCCTCCACGTGCTGCGAAAGAGACTCCCATCGGCCTAGGATGTAGAAGTAGCTAGGGTCTTCGAGCTGGGTGAGGATGTGTGTACGGGCGTTTGTGTACTCGGCTTGAGCTTTGATGCCATCCTGGAGTCTTGTGTAGAAGGTCTCGTTGGAGGGGTCGGTCAGGGGGAGGGTGTTTTTGAGACGGAGGCAGGCGATTTCAGTAACAGGCATTTTGAGATTATTGTGAGGATATAAGAGGTATTGGCATTGAGGGTTCAATATTCAACTATTTAAGCAGCAGCAGGCACCGCCATGACGACGCCGCTGCCTGAGGCTCCCACATACAGAGACTTGGCATTCTGTTTCTCCCCTTTTGGAAGGCTTGTTGGGGCAGTGAGACTGATCATGTAAACTGTTATCGGGACTCTAATCAATTCAAACACGAATTTTACAAGTACTAACCTATACCTTGGCACAGTGATGGTGGAATCGCTGTTGGGGTCGCGCGGGGTCGGTAACTGCTGCATTCCCGAGGTCCAGCATCACTCAAATACCTTCAACTCCACGAATTGACACTGTTCTCTCTATATCACTGTTGCCATCATGTCCAACCTCACAGGCTTCCCCGACTATTTCAACCTCGCTGGCAAAGTCGCCCTGGTGACTGGAGGTATTACGCACATCCCGCTCCTGGTATACCCATACTGACCTTGTAGGATCGCGCGGTCTCGGCCTGCACATCGCGACTTCTCTGCTACGAGCCGGCGCAAAGACAGTCTTTATAACCGCCCGCAAAGCTCCAGGCGTGAACGAGGCCGCTGCTCAACTAAACGCTCTCCCCGGCATCAAGGGCAAAGCGATCGGCATCGCCGGCAATGCGTCCCAGACAGACGAGATCCAGGCCCTGGTCGACCAGGTGAAGAAGGTCGAACCGAAGCTGGACATTCTTGTCGCAAACGCAGGCGCAACATGGGGCGGCCCATTCGAGACATCCCCGGACTGGGCGAGCCAGAAGGTCGTGGATTTGAATGTCCGCGGTGTCTTTAACCTCGTGCGACTGTATTTATACCGCTCCCGACCTCGTTCTAACCCAAGCTGATTTATTTAGATTCACTCCCCTCCTCAAAGAAGCGGGATCGCATTCTTCTCCGTCGCGCGTCGTCATCGTTAGTTCGGTCGCAGGGTCCAGCGTGCCCCATACCGGCGATCATGGCACAATCATGTACTCAATCTCCAAGGCCGCCGCGACCCACCTTGCTCGGAATCTTGCTGTTGAACTGGGACCTAAAAATATCACTGCGAATAGTCTGTCACCGGGATTCTTCCCGTCGAAACTCGCCAGTGGTCTGATTGAAATCCTTGGAGGGGAGGAGGAGCTCAAGAAGTCCAACCCGAGACAGCGCCTGGGCGTGCCCGACGATATTGGCGCTGCCGTGTTGTTTCTTGTTAGCCCGGGTGCCAACTATGTGTAAGTCATATCTACCGTAGGACTGGAAGATATGCTAATGCTTGATAGTAATGGAGTTGATTTGACAGTCGATGGAGGTGCGCGACTTGCCCGGGGGAAGCTGTAAATCTTTCCATAGCCTGCCATCGCCTGGAACAGAGTAGAATGGGTAGCAGATCAAGCATTCTATCTGCTTCGTGTTAAATGTTTATAAATCAGAACATAATATGTCTTAGTTATTGCACCTACAGGAACATTCGTTACCCCTCAGACAGACTTGGCGGGTGTATTCTTCCACCACTCACAATCCACCTCTTCAACAGATATAGACCTGCGCATCGCCTGTCTTGATGGTGAGAAAAAAAATATTCTTTCTCAGTCAATTCATGTGGCATCGCACAATGGCACTGGCAGCCCACGCTCTAGCCCTGGCGGCTTCCCTCTCCCAAGCCGGTCTTGTTCCTGGCTTGGCACCGCTCATCCCAGATAACTTCACCCCATCAACCCAACTGGGCGTTGCGTATGGCAATAAATCTGTGGAACTGGGTAATCTGTTCCGAGTTAGCGAAGTCGCATCGGCACCGACCATCTCATTCGCGAAGGAGGTAAGATCGCCTCCAGTACAAAAATCATCCAGATTACCAACAGTGACTAGGCCAATTCCCCAGAAAGCCAGCTATACACCCTTTTGCTTGTCGACCCAGATGCCCCGACGCCAGATGACCCCAAGTACGCATACTGGCGCCACTGGGTTGTGTCAGGCCTCAAGCCTGGACACGGGATCAAACCGGAATCTGCATTGACGGCGTATCTTGGTCCTGGTCCAAAGGATGAGTACGTATTCAGTCTTGTATATTGTTGCCATACTAATGATGTGCCGGTATAGCTCTGATCCCCATCGGTACTTGTTCCTCCTCTTCCGGGAACCGGAGGGACTGAATCTCTCGAAAGCGGACGTTGGTGGCGAGGAGTTTGTTGACCGTCGCTCGTTCCCAGCTGCTGAGTGGACTGCGAAGCATGGATTGGAGCTAGCTGGGGTTAACTGGATGCTTGGTGCTGGGGATGGATGGAGTGCGTGAAGAATAGAGCAAGCGAGTTAACTTCGTACTATCTTCAGTAGAATGCGCGGGTTCCAGAAAAGATCATAATACCACCATTCCGCCAGTCGAAACGAAGATTCTTCTTTTGTCGTGATAGACATGCAGGATTGGATCGTGTATGTAGAACTGAGTAGGTGACTTCATAGATTTGCAGAGAAGTGACTTGAATAGTATCAACCGGTAGATGTGAGTGGTGAAATGACTGGTGCTACTTCCACACGAACTGTCAGTGAAGCAGGAGAGTACGAGAAGTCGTTGTTCTTCAAAAACAGTGCCACGTTCAGTTCGCTTCTTTCCAAGGGCCTCCCCCCCTTAAAGAATAAATAAATAAACTACCAGAGCCTTGGGCAAGCCCCCGAGATGGGATTTAGTGCCCAATGACTATTGAACCTCTTCAACGCCATTTTAGGCCTGGATTAAAATAGAAATAATATTAACCTTTAAGGGGAAAGCAGGAACGTGGGGACGCGTTCTAATACACGCTCCGATGCCAAAGCTTATTATCCCAATTCGGAAGCGTTTGTTCCTATGTCCAAGTCCCAAGCCTCGAAGTTCCGACTGTCTTATCTATAACATCTATGTAGGTGCGGTGGCACGGACAGGATCACGAGCAATCGGTGGGGTACTAGGACAAGTGTCACAGTTCCGCGGTGATTGACAATCAAATTCCACCTACATATACTGTACCTAAGATAAGCTGTGCTTTCTCGTGTCTTTCGCGGCTCGACAGATGCCTCTATGTTTGAGGTCTTCATCAATTAAATTGTTCGACACTGCCGAAGATGGCCGGTGCCAAAGCCCGTTCTTATCAGGGATAATGCATGGTTCGACCAATGTGCGGGAATTGCACAGACATATAACCAGGAAGAGAGATGGATATTTTGAGTGCGCTCAGTCGACTCGAGAAGCCTGTTATTGCTGTTGACGGAGCTCTCGGAGTAGATGTAACTCACGCGCACTCATCAATGTGTCTGGGTTTTCGAGCCCTAGTGTTCTTTCCCTTCCCTCAAATGCCCTTGTGAGCATGTCTTCAGCCTCATCATATCGCCTTTGAGATTGGCGTACCTGAGCTAGGCCAGACAGGCTTGTGAGGGTATCACAGTGCTCTGATCCTAGTAGCTCTTCTCGCTTTGAGAGTACCTCCTGATACAATTGCTCTGCAGCAGCATAATTACCCTGTGCATGGGAAACGTAGGCTAAGTTATGCATGGTAACCAGCGTGCTGCCGTGTTCGGGGCCAAAGAGCTTCTGATGAATTTCTAGAACCCCTTGTAACATCTTTGTCACCTCCGCGTTCTGTCCTTGACGGTTCAACATCATGGCGACATTGTTTATAGCGGTAAGTGTGAGTGGGTGCTCCGGGCCGAAGATAGCTTCAGATTTTTCCCAGACCCTCCGGAACATGACCTCGGCTGCCTTGTGGTCTTTTTTGTTGTCCAACACTAGGGCCAGATTATTGATACTAGTTAGGGTATCTTGATGTGTTGGACCTAGGGTTCGTTCCCTGGTTGCTAGAGTCCGCTCGTTCAAATCTTTGGCTGCGTCAAAATGGCCTTGAGATTGCAGTATTTGGGCGAGGTTTGAGAAGCACGCCAGAGTGCCAGGATGATCAGGACCTAAAGTCTTGTTCATACCCTTCAACGCTCTATCGTTCATCTCGTAGGCTTCTTTAATGCGTCCTTGAGCCCGCAGCAGCTGGACTAGATTCAGAGCAGCATATAGGGTATCCGGATGTTCGGGGCCAATTATGGACTCTCTCTTCTTGAGAACATGGCGAAATGTTGTTTCTGCTTCTTTTTCTTCGTCTATTGCGTCCAATACCTGACCAAGCTTGCTCATCGACTTGAGTGTCTCAAGGTGATTTGGACCTAGCGCGCGTTCAGTTGCTTGAATGCTTTTTCTACAGATCACCTCAGCCTCCTTGTACCATCCACCGCTCTCAAGACACCACCCCATGTTGTAGAGTAGCGTTCTTCCGGCCTGATCCGTCAGGGTGTGTAGCTCCACCGAGGCGAGGATGTGGCGCGCATGTGGCAAATACAGGTTCCACAGATCTCTATTTTCTTGTTCACCGGTTGGAAAGACCTCTGCAATTCTGTTCAACACCTTTCTTCTCCATTCGTAAAATTTCCCCCTGGCCGCCAGCCATTTTTGCACGGACAGATGCACTAGACTGTGGACATCGAAGCAGTCCCCCCCTGAGCGTTCAGTAATCAACGCATACGCTTTCAACGTACCTATAGAGTTGGCGGCTTCGAGTAGAGGTGCGCTAGGTAGAAGAGAACCCGGGATATTCTGCCGATGGACACAAGACATGAAACACAAATAGTCCGCGGCAAGCTGGTCGTCACGAGCAATGTTCTCAAACGAGATAAACCAGGTAGTCGCTACAGGTTTGCTAAGAGTTCTGTATCTTCGAGTATCCTCGATATTTCTATCCAGTATCTCGAACAAGGCCTCGGCATTGTTCCTGTATATTTGTAGGTATCTGGTGATACTCATCTGTTTTGCGCAAAGATAAGCAGCGGCTTGCATGATGGCGAGCGGGAGGTATTCCAAAACGCCAAGCAGCTCGGGCATGCTCTCCATCTCAGCTGTAATACTGATATCGCCGATGTTCGACCTCAACAGCTCTGTAGCATCCTCAGGGCTAAGGTTGCTGACCTCAACTCTGTCCACGCCGCTGTGGTTTATGGCTGCTTCAATGTTGCGCGTCGTAATGACGATGGACCCCAAGCGACTGAAAGGTAGATACTCGATTAGAGTAACCGGTGCCTCGCCGTAATTTTCGTAAGAGTTCCTATACAGCATTTCAACATCATCGGCATTGTCGATTATCAGTACCCATCTCCCGAGGTCCTCCTTGCTTAACGCAGCTCTAACAAGGGTATGAATTTCTGCATCCTTCTCTTCTATACCTGGAATTTTGAGCACCTCGCCAATATGTCGAAAGCCCTCCTTGAACATCTCAGCGGTCACAGCTGAGACCCAGAACACAGAGTGAGATACTGACACCTTTCGTACCTTATAGGCAAGCTCAATAGCAATCTGAGTCTTGCCAATCCCTCCTAGCCCAAAGATTGACACACGCTGGCAGTCCTCTTCGGTATTATTCGTGATGAGCTTTGCGATGAGTGTATCAAGCTCAGCCTCTCGACCGACGAATCTCCCGTTTCTTCCGAATGGCACTGAGAAGAATGTCTTCGGATTTTCTGTAGAGGGTATGAGCTAGGAAAATGAATATTTGATTGCGTGTTGATGATCCACACATGGTCCCGTGAATGGTTGGTTTCCACGGCTATGGTACAAAGGGAAGCAGGACGCTAAACAGCCTACTTACCAATTTCGCTCGGGATACTGCGAACATCTTCCTGCAGAGTACCAATATAATCGAGGAGGCACCGTGCATACGCAGCTGCTGTTGATGCCGCATATTCATGCCAGGTATCGTTCTTGTGAGAATCGGCGTAGTCCGAAACACCCCTTATAACTGCGACGGGTAGGGTATCCAGGAGGCCAGCTGCTTCCATCTCAAAACATATGATGTTGTATTTATCCCGCATAGAGTCTCTCAAGCTTGCATTTTTGATCACCTTGTTACCCGAGGCAACGAGACCATAGTGAATAGCGGGCCCCTCGAACTGTCGAGGACCGCGTCTAATCACTTGGTACATTTCCGCCCCAGGCTTTCCTGATTTCTGGGCTTCATATAGATGATCATTATCAGGGCCAGGGTGAAGGAACCTCGTGCTCCCTGGGTTTTCGCGAAAGCGCGCGAGATAAGGCCCAAGTAAGTCGTGACCTATATACTCAGCTTCAGTCTCAAGTGCCTCTATAGCACTCCGCAGGCGGCGATCTGTGGGTTGAATCCATCCAATGTTGACAAAACCGTCCGCAGATTCCTTCCCCAGCTCATACGCGAGTACTCCTTGAGCATTACTGCACCCATCTCCTGGTGCAGCAACAATGACGTCCCCTAGTCGAATGTCAGGCTTCAAGTTCCGCCCTGGGACACCAGCCCCAATGCCGACCATTAGCCCATACCGAATATTGCGGAAGTTGGCTTTGAGGCTCCCAACAAGAATCGCAGCCGAGACTGTCCCGGTTGTCTTCTTTGGCAGCGCCACTATTATTACATTGTGCCTTCCAATAGTACCTGGGATATAATGATTTTCATCCCCATACTTGCTTAAAAACACGCCATCATGTCTCTCGTCGAGCATGGCGAGAGCTGCCAATACTTCGATTTTGAGCGCACAGATCCAAGCGATTGTATAGTTCTCGTATTTTAGGATTGGACGCATGGTTGGAAAAGGGGTAAAGCGTTGTTTGTAGGCATCAGAGGTATGGTTTGGCATGCGGAGGCTTTTCTTCCAACAAGACACTATCCTTGTCGTCTGACGAGGCAATTTCTGCCAATATGCGGAGTTACCCAAACATATATTGCCTGCAGCGGGGCTGGGGGTTCACGCGGCTGATGTAAAAAAAAATTATTGGATGGAGCCTGGGGGATTCTTGTGATGTGAGGCTCTACGGCGCACAGGCCTGCATCATAATCACCCGGGCAAAGAGGGGTATCCCTCCCTCTCAGCCCAAGTAGTAATTGGGTTGAGCAACTCACTGCGGCGCAAACTCTTATATGATCACCTCTCTATCTAGATTATTTCCTTCTTCGCTGTACTCCTGCCCAGCTTGAATATCATTTCGTCATTGTTAGATCAATAGCGTTTTCGTGAAAACTCCGCCACAAAGACACCACTCACGGTCGACATGGAGTCCTCATCACCGTATAGATCAGGGTGGCTTAAGGAAGGGTTGCTGCCGGCAGGCGCTTACAACAACCTCCCGTTTATTGACGATGTGCACCTCACAGCCGAGCATGAAATCGCCAAGCAGCAATTGCTGCAGATGATTCTCGAGCACAACGTTGGCCATCTGTTCACCATCCGCATTATTCACAAACATTACGATGTCCCACAAAACAAAGTAATGGTCCACGAGACTGTCTATGGCCCACCAAGCTCAGTTGCCATGATTCTTACCTCCAAATCCCCTTATCAGCGCAAACACCCGCTCCGCGGAAAGAACTTCATGGCTGAGCCGGATGGTACATTCCAAGCCTACGAGTACACGGTCGATCCCATCCAGGACGTTTCAAAACAACAAGTTGCTTTCCTCGAGTGTATCAGTAGAGAGATCTTACGACTAGGAGTCGAACAGGTGTTCGCCCTCACGGTGCTCGGGACTAATTTCTTTGAGGAATTCGTCGAGTTTGAAGTGCCACAGCTTCAGGCAACAATTGCGCTCCGACCCTCGATCTGGCTGCCGCAGTACAAGAAAACCATCCAGACACAATGGATCCCTACGTATGACTCGAGTTCTACTGGCAAGGGCGGCCACTGCGTAAATCAAGCAGGCACGCATACCGCAGTAGGGTATGAGGGTCCGCTACAGGACTTATCAAACATCCATATTGCTGGAACAACACTTGCACCAGGAACGGAGGCCTTCGAGATTCTTCGTAATGCCATGCAGGCAATTGCGGTGACTAGCGCTGGCTGATGAAGCAGGACGTTACACCGTTGCAGATTTCATCCTATTTCTCTTTTTCCTGCTCTTGATCTTTTTTACCTTCTCTCTTACTATGTTGAAGCTTGGCCAGATAACTATTGTCTATCGGTTCCATGACTAATTTGTATACCATTAAGCTTGTCGTACAACTACCCTACTCTTACGCGGTGCCTGTTGGTCACTCTGAGTAGAACGTCCTGGGTCGATACTTGCCTGCTATTATGCCCTGAATGTCAAGAGTTCCTCACAACCGTACCGTTGTTATGCCAAGCCTTACTGCGGGCTCGACTCCTATTTATTATCTTGCAATCCCCAAGGATACGCCCCGGTGGGCCCCGTTAAGCGCCTTCCAGAGCGATGTAGGCAAGGACCGCGATAAACCCGCTGGAAGACAACTTGTATACGACTATATTTCCCCCACTTACTTCCATGTCTGACGTACAATCCACAGTAATGCAATGGCTGACTGAGGCGACTTGAACGTCCAAGCGGTGTTAATTGTGCCATCTGCATTGCAGTCAAGGGCCAAAGAGGTAAAATCGATGGGGGAACAGGTTTTAGGCAGCGATTTAGTTGTTTTGAGATCCAAAGCCGCCGTGATGGACAGCTTTGCATGGTTCCGGAGTCACCTCTTGGTGCATATGTGATACTCTATAGATACTCGAGGCTTGTTGCTTAAAGGCGGGGTTCCGCAAACATACACCTATAAAATTTATCTCTCAAGTGGCCATATAAGCCTTAAGAACGTGTATCCTCCGCCCCGTCTATGAACTGGCAACATTTCATCACGTATCGGTCTGCTGGACTTTGTGTTTAGCTGCGTACAGCCTATCGGGGTTCCGATATTAATGACACGACGGAAGGAGTGACACAGGCTGCTCTATCGTCAAATATAACTCCCACACGACAGGAAGGAGCGATCTGCACTCCGTCGTTTGCTCTTGCCTGATCGGTACATATTATACAGGGGCACCAAGTAACCGAGGAAGGAGCGATGGACATATCTTTCTCGTCTTCAAATGCTACCGGGTCGTGGAGCCTGCTGTGTTTCACTATAATCACTTAATGTGATGCGGCCGACATCGGTAGCAAGACACATGTAGTTCGTATTCCGCGACAACAGTTACTCTTGTCACTGACTGGAAAATGTGCACTTGAGCTATCGAATAATCCTGGCCCGGTAGGGTCCGATCCCATTGCTCGGACTCGGGAAATTCATGACCGATAAACCGATAACACCGTCGGAAAATCGAGCTCTGCTCCGCTCTCGCAGCGTATCCAACTGACCGTGGAATTTCCGCGGAGGACTCCTTCGCCATGTTCTCGCTGGTGGTGACTCAATTTGGGTGGATTATACCATTCGTCCCTGACCCAGGCATGTGAATAGGGATACTCCGGTGCCGGCATCTGATAAGATAAGATCGATCTGATATCCCGCAAAAACCCATTCCTCCATCATCCATTCTCTCTCCTTGTTTGATACATTTTCTATCTTCACCTCTTGTTAGTAAACAGCGAAGACCAGTCAAAATGGCCTGGGACAAACTCACCCTCGTAACCAAAACCCTCCCCTGGTTCCTCCCCTACCTCCTCCGCGCCAGCATCCACCGCATCACCGCCCTATTCCACAAATACAGCTACAAGCCGACCGAAAACGCCAAACACGTCGTCGTGGTCGGCGGCTCCTTCGCAGGCCTCCAGCTCGTGCGCCATTTAACCGAGTCCCTACCAACGGGGTACAAAGTCGTCTGGATCGAGAAGAACTCGCATCTAAACTTTGTGTTTGCCTTCCCGCGCTTCTCGGTTGTGTCTGGATACGAGGAGCGCGCGTTTATCCCTTATGAGGGTGTAGAAAATACTGCGCCGAAGGGCATTCTCACGCGTATTCAGGATAGAGTTGTGGAGGTTTGCGATGGGTGCGTGAAGCTCGCGAGTGGGGACAGCGTGGAGTATGCATACCTGGCTATTGCGACTGGTGCGACGCGCGCGCTTCCGGGTCAGGTTGTTGCTACTGAGCGTGTGGATGGAGCTGAGGAGTTAAGGGGGGTTCAGAGTGTTATCAAGGAGAGTCGGAGGATTGCTGTTGTTGGCGCCGGTGCGGTGGGCGTGGAACTGGCGGCGGATATCAAGGATGTTTTCCCCGATAAGGAGGTTACCCTTGTTCATTCGCGAGACGGCGTTTTGAATCGGTTTGGGAAGAGGTTGCAGGAGTACACTCTCTCTACATTAAGGGAGGTTCTTAATGTCCGAGTGCTGCTTAACGAGCGGCCGAAGATACCAAGGGGAGAGGCACTGGTCAAGGCAGCGACCCTGCAGTTTTCAGATGGTCGTGAAGAAGAGTTCGATCTTATAGTATGTTCAATCCCTACTATACCTCCCCTCCAGGTTCCCAATCTAACGCACAACAGATCCGCTGCACGGGCCAAATCCCCAACTCATCCATGCTCGCCCCTCTATACCCAACCGCCATTTCCCCATCCACATCCCAAATCCTGGTAAAGCCGACCTTCCAAATCGATACCTCACCCTCAGACTCTATTCAAATGTCCACTTCCGACCCCCGAATCTTCGCCTTCGGCGACGTAGCTGCGCATCCAGGTCCTCTGATGGCGCGCGCGGGATTCATCCAGTCCGAAACAGTGGCGGTGAATATACTCTCCCTAGTCAAGGGGCAGGAAGCGAAGGCCGTTTACACGCCGAATATGTTTGTTGAGGGGTCGATCAAGTTGACACTTGGGAAGAAGAGAAGTGTCATTTATTCGAGTGATGTGGATGGAACGGAGGTGTTGATTGAGATGGGGGGTGCGCCGGAGGATATGGATGTTGGGAGGGCGTGGAGTCAGTTTGGGGGGGTTAAGGAGGGGAAGGAAAAGGGGAAGGTCAAGGGGAATTAAGTTAGAAAAGTTATTTTATTTTGATTGTTATGCCTAGAAATCGTGTCATTGCTATTCTTAACGGACGTGAAAATGAAGATGCTGGAATGTCTATGACCCAGATACAAAAGATCTAAAGTTACTACTGCTCTCTCTTCTCCCTCGCGATTTGAGCTGCCAGAACCTTGTCTAGCGGAGGAGGACAATCCAGTCTCTCCATGAATACCTCTACCATCCGGACTCCCTTACCGTTGAGCATCCGCTCATCTGTCAGAGCCTGTTCGAGATCACCCCACGTCCGGACTTGCCAGGTGTGAGCAGCGTACTCGCCCTCTGTGGGAGCGCCGAAGAACTCGGGCCCCTTGAGATACCTCCAGGGCGTAATGTCGTTATACTTCGCCTCGCGTCCGTGAATGCATCGCTCGATTGTATATCCATCGTTGTTGATGAGGAAGATGATGACATTGAGCTTTCGGTGGATAATCGTCGCCAGTTCCTGAGCTGTGAGCTGGAAGCTTCCATCACCGATAAAGAGAATCGAGCGGGCGTCGCGAAGGTCATGATACTCGGAGCGAGCGATGAGGTCATGTTGCGCTTGGCTTGCACCTAGCGTGGCCGGCAGCATGTATCCGATCGAAAGCCAAGTGACGGCCTTAAATAAGCGGGTCTTTGGTGGAAGGCGGAAGTCGTTGGAGCCGTATGCTGCCGTGCCGGTTTCCGCGCAGACGATGTCGCCCTCGCGGAAGAAGGATGAGATTCTGTGCCAGAAGCCACCGACCTGTGAGACAAGATCCCCGCTTGACACTTCTGGTGGTGCGACAGATTTAGGATGCACCAGCTTGGGGTTGTGCTTGGCAACTTTGTCCATTTCCAGGTGGCCGATCAGCTGGGGGAGGAAGCAGTTGGCCGGCAGATCGCGGATGATCTCACTACCGATCTGCACAGATGTAGCGTGGATTGAGATGGTGATGTCTTCCCTAGGGACAGTCTGATAGAGGAAGCTGTTTGTGTTGCTAAAGTGCGGGCCGAAGCACAAGACAAGGTCGCTTGACTCGAAAAGCTCCCTGTGCTGAGGTGTGAAAACACCGTAGACGTTTGGTATATCCTCATCGATCAGGCTTTTCCCGAATCCTGACGTGAAAGTCGGCCACTCCGTCGCTCTGACAATGTGGTCGACCTCGTCCACAATTCTAGCATACCGAATCTCTCCATCCACCAGTATTACGGGTTTCTTCGCGCTGTAGATGCGGTCGAGGATCGTGTTCAACGCCTTTTCTTCGATCTTTGGCTGGCGGGAGGGGAGAGGAAGGGAGAGTTTCGATTCAAGAGCCAGCTTCGGGACCCGCAGAGAGACCATGTCCAGGGGAATGGCGATGCGGACAGGCCGGCTGTGGAGGAGGCATTGCTGCAGCACTCGATCGATTTCGGCGGGAGCGGAGCGATGGTCTGTCAAGAGGGCCTGGGCGACAGTGATATGCTCTTGCATGCGATCGAAGCGCTGGTATTCGCCATCGTTGAAGGTGTGGTGGATGAGGGCGCGCGACTCCTGCGACTGGCGGACAGGGGTGCCGACAATGTGCACGACGGGGGCGCGTTCGGCGTAGGCACCAGCGATCGCGTTCACAGCGGACAATTCACCGACTCCGAAGGTAGTGACGAGGGCTCCGATACCTAGAGGAAGGTAAAATTAGAATGCGATCGTGGAGAGGCAGAATAGACAGCTGGTTACCCTTGATCCTGGAGTATCCATCGGCCGCGTACCCCGCATTCAGTTCGTTGCCGGTGCCCACCCAGCGCAGACGCGACGGCGCGACATAGTCCAGCAGCTGCAGGTTATAATCACCGGGGAGGCCGAAAATGGAGTCGACGCCGAGCTGGTGCAGGCGATTGAAGAGGTATTCGGCGAGCGTGGTGGTGTTGGTCTCCATGGTGAAGAAGATGTCGAGAGTTAAAGGGATGAGGGGCTGCGGCTGCTTATATATAACTCCGCACCAGCCGGCAATAGCCGACGCCCTACAGCGACAATGTAACCACACCCTATACGCGATATACGAAGTATTTCAAGTCGTGATGGCCACCAGGATGACTCGTTGAGCAACAAAGGGCTTTAGCAATTATGATCCTACATCACCTACTGCAGCGTCGATGCTCAATCACAACCAAACTGCATGTTGCTCAGCCCAGCGTCGTTAAGGAGCATACCTTGTCTGCGTCAACACAAATATCATGGCCAAACTAACGATACTTTCGTTGGTTAATCCGTCGCTCAAGGATAATATGCCTTGTACAGCTGCATTGCCCCCACGATAGACTGAATGAGGCCGAAAAGAAGGGTCAAGACAATGGCTACCCAGAGCGTATACCACTGCGTTCCCTCGCGCCGGTCGTTCCACCACTGGGAAAGAGTTGATGGGCGCGACTCGTCGAATTCCTCTTTCAGCATCACCAGCCGGTCGTGCCAGTAACGATATGTATCAATACGTCTCTGAGCCGAGCCGCAGTTGAGCACACCGTGGTCAAGATCGTCGACCTGGTCTTGTTTATTGTACCACTTCTTGCAGGCCCGGTCTCCTTGTGGAAAAAGAAGAGCAAGCGTCGCTAGAGTCTCGTCGATGAAATGCGTGGGAAAGAATGATGATCTGGGAGGGATACTCAGCTTAGGCTGCAGGACGAGAAAGGAGCCGCTTACTGTTGTTGACTTCTCAGGAACGACGCGTGGTGGAAGATCATGATAGTTCTATCTGCATCTCGCAGACGGAGGTGGTCTGCCAGGTTCGTAGTCAGTTCGATGTTGAAGCCCGCAATCCGAACCATGCTGGAAACGTTGAAATCCCTACCCAGCTTCAGCCCGCTGTGACTGAGCTTGCGCTGAACAGGGAATGTCTGCTGCATGAACTCCTGGATTGGGCCGCACAGCCAAACCAGCTTTCGTCGGCCAGAGAAGGCATTGGGGAACTCGCCGACATCTAACATGAAGACAAGTCGGACAGCAAGGTCTATGGAGGCATCCAGCGCATCGTCCAACGTCCCGTCAGCGGCGTCGTATTTTCCAATAAGTCGTTCCTTAATATCGGAGCGACTGGCATTGCCCAGGATATGAGTCGTGATTTCAACAAGGTCCTGGTGCTGTTTTAGAGGTAACCGCATTTTGTGGGACTGGAAGACTATCCGGCATTGCTCAGCATAGTACTGGAAGTATAGCCGAAGGTACTCGACTGGTACATGCCCAGGGGTCCAGAATCGATTTGCGATTTCAGTCTGCGTCGTTAGTGGCACAGGATACTCCAGAATGGAACGGTCGAGAGACATGCTGGTGGTCATGAGCAGGTGGCACTGCCGAACTACGACGAAGATGGGATTGCGGCACAATATGTTCGACCTGGGCTCGTGTTAGTGATCATCTTATTGGACGGATGCACAGCCCTGGAAGTGCGGGCTTGAGCGCCTGAATTTGCCCAAAGCTGACGAGGCTGGCTGGTGGTTTTTCTTATCAGGGGGCTCGACCCCGGCTGGGATGAACCCATACAATCCTACTATCTGAGTTTATGATCCAGTCAACCACCCGAAGAAAGTCAAACACCTATAGCCTCACTTCATAATCGAAATGAGCTTACGAAACCCGCTATCACTACTTCAGAGGCCGAAGCCGGTCTGGGAGAATCCAGAACTATCCATTGGCCCCTTTCGTGGAGTGGTGAAAGGGGGGTTGAAATACTGGGACGCCCAGGGACCTGCCCAAGAAGCCTACGATCAAATGTGCACAGACATTCAACAAGTGCTTAATAGCAGCTGTGGCCCAGTCCGGTGCTCCAGTGCGGTCGTCTACGATATTTACATGGTCGGCCGTGACGCTTCGACGGCAGTCCCTCACATAATGTTCTCCTGCAAACAGCCAAAATCACGGAAGCAAGCAGTGGCTGCCGTACGGGAGTCGGGTATTGTGCAGCGGTGGCCGGGAATAGAACTTGGCCACTGGGAGTATCCCCCCCATATCTTAAACTTGCGCCTTCTGGCGTCGTCGGGCGGGCAGGGATATCTCGATTTGGACGACTCGGCTTCATATTACTTCCTTCGACCAATACCTGATCCTGACAAGCCGACGGAAACACTGGCTATAGAGTTCCTACTTTCCAGATCGGAGGATAGTCGCCAGGCGACTATTGGGAGCGTGACGGAATACAATGGCAGACTGTTTTACGTCGTTCCACAGCATATCTTCTCGGCACCAGAGAGCACTCCGGATCTAGCGGAATGGGATCCTGAACTGGAGAATGACAGCGACTGCGAGTTTGGAGCGTTCGCAGGAGACGACCAGATCAGCGCCGAAGAAGCAGAATTCACAAGTCAATACAGCATAAGCCCTCCATCGAGTGAGGTGGACTCAGACTCAGAGTCCTATGATGAAGATGTCTTTTCCGAGGGAGAAGTAGATGGCTGGTCACTACCAGGACCAGACGAGAGCCAAACCGCTACTAAAAACGATGATGAATACGACGAAACACTTCTCCCGCTCCCTCTGCCCAAGGGTGAGCCTGTCAAGCGACTGGCCAAAGACCCAAATGTATCATCGCAGGACCTGGATTACGCTTTACTCGAAGTTGATGCTGATGACGAGCTAGGAGCAGGGCTGCCTCTCCTTTCAAAAGCGAACGTCAGCAAGGTCAGTCCAGGGGGTGCTGCTGTTATAACCGTCACCGGCGCGGGTCACATCCTCCATGGCAGACTTTCGGGGAGAGTATCATACGTTCGCAGTCCAAACGCCGCGACATTCCGGAAAGCATGGGTGGTGGACCTAAATGGCCCCTTACATCAAGGAGACTGTGGATCCATTGTCCGCGACCGTGAAACGGGGGATATCTATGGGCATATCTTCCTGGGGAGTGTTCAGTCGCGAGTGGCCTATGTCATGCCGGCTGCCACTATTCTCCGCGATGCCAGGACAACGCTTGAAAGAATGGACCAGGGCATCATAGTCTACATCTCATTACTGATACAAGTAGTTTGTGCACGCATTTGGGCGTCAATAGTACAACTCCTACCCCCAACCCCAGCCGCCGCGACGTTAAGAGTGGCTTGATATGCACACTCGATGCTACTGAGTTAGCAGAAGGAGCGACGCTTGATGAATTCCATTCGACACCCACATTACAGGTGGACAACACGAGCTTGATGCCTACTGCCTGCCAGAAAACCTTTATATTTTCCATCAAACGTAGTCGACAGGCTCAGAAAGGTTAGTTTCAATGCATCGATACTAGTCAATATATGGACGGTGTCCTGCACCTAGATACGGCTTCTGGAGAGCTCAAGGGGCTGTGCCATGAAATAGAAGGAGTTGATCATATGAACGAACTTGCCTGCGGTGACCAGTTACCCTAATGTAGATTGCTAGTAAGTTATCTCGCGGCGTCGGGGACAACGAGTTGGCGTTATGGCAAAACGCGAGTCAATTTCTCACCTTTGAAACTCAAGGGCATATTATATTCAGTGTTCAATCGTTGGATCTAAGTTCTGTTGAGTAGAGAGCTAAGATAAGAAAATGTGTTATGTTCCGCCGAATATGGATCCCCCATTCGGTGGATGCCGTCCTCAGGGCGTGAATTCCTAATCAGCGGTTGAACGGGCGACTAGGTAACTACTGAAGTATTGAAGTTAATGCACTGGGGCATAAAGATGGGTTCTGATCATTGAAACACAAGAGTTTTGGTTCCTCCCTGATTGTCATCCCTTGGTCCCAGTCGAGGCAATGGTACGAGTACGAGTATACGAACCCGAGCACCCGAAAGCGAGGACAATGCGACCCAATGAGCTGAACCAGACCTGATGATCGACATGAAACGGGCAGGATAGATAAATTATTCAGGTCTCAGGTCAATTTCACACAGGGGAATGCGTAATAGATGTCTTTTCATTGGGCTTTCATGTAGATATCATTCTGCCTGGACGATGGGTATATAAAGGCCGGCTTGTTCACGGAATAGCTGCCGTTGAGCACAATTCCTTGAGTATTCCAGTCAAAATGCAATTCTCCCTTCAATCCGTCCTCGCCCTGGCCGGCCTTGTGTCTGCCAGTCCCCGGTTGCCTGAGTCCCATCCCTGGGTACCTGCCGGACCAGGAGACTGTACGTTCTTCCCTACCAGCATTGGACGGTGTCTCTGCCCATGTATACGGTTAACTAACGATGGATTGCTAGATCGTGGACCATGCCCGATGATGAACACCCTCGCGAACCACAACTTCCTTCCTCATGATGGCAGGAACCTTACTAGGCCGACCGTTGTGGATGCCCTAACCAGTGCGTTGAATTTTGACGCTGGTCTCGCCAATACAATGTTCGACATGGCCATTATTGCGAATCCTGTTGAGAATTCAACTTACTTCACGCTGTACTATCCCATCTCAACATTTCCAACCGTCATGAGTGGGGAGAGGCGCTGACCTTGAACAGGGACCATCTAAACAGACACAATGTCTTAGAGCACGATGCCAGCCTCAGGTACTCCCACCTCTCAGTACAACTGGTAGAATCAAAGCTAATTGAATGAAACAGTCGTGCAGACAGCTACTTCGGCTCGAACCACATCTTCAACGCAACAGTCTTCGCTGAATCCCGCGCCTTCTGGACAAACTCCACATTGACTGCTGACATGCTCGCGAATAGCAAGATTGCCCGTCAGATCGTGTCCAAGGCTTTCAATCCTACGTACAGATTCACCGAGACCACAGAGCAGTTTAGTCTTGGCGAGATTGCAGCTCCGATTATTGTCTTTGGGGACATGGATGCTGGGACCGTGGAGAGGAACCTTGTGGAGTATTTCTTTTGTAAGTACCAATTTTTCTTCCAAATATAGAAAGGTTCAGCTAACATAGTCCAGTTAACGAGCGCCTTCCTACAGAGCTAGGATGGAGTGCGAAGAAAGACCCCGTTACCCTGGAGGACGTGATGGGCGTCTCAGTGATGATCAACAAGGCTGCCAGTTTGATAACGGGTTCTAACTCGAGCACTGCTGCGCATAAGAGAAGGGGAGATCTTCATGCTGGGTTGGGATTTTAGCAAATCTGTATTTAAACCTAGATTTTGTGGTGCTAGTGATGGTCTATTAAAGAATGCTTATTGCCTACAGAATATCATGACTGCTCTGAGACTACAGTGTAAGAAGTAGGGAATCCCCACCGTAACTGCAAGGATTTGATAATGACCAACCTACTCCAACACCCCCGCTAATATGACGATAACTGGGGAAGTAGGAGATCACTGCTCCATATCGAAGGCCCCACCAGAATCCATGCGGAGAAGCTGCCGGGGGATTTCCCTCCCTTCACGACCGAGGGAGTCCTCCTCTGTGTGGGGATGGCCAGGTTCTTACCGACATTTCCGGAGAAAGCACGTATAAAGGACACTTCTTTCATGCATCAATCTACCTATTAGCTACCGATATCCACCATGGCACCTAGAAACAGTACCGGTGCATTGGCACCTACGCCTCTCCTGAGCGATGACTTGCACAGCGGTATTCCGAAGCGCATGGAGGAGGACGCGAGGGTTGCAAAGGAGCGATTGTATTCGAACAAGACGATGCCTGAGAGTATTCCTCGCCAGCGCGAAGTCCCGAGATTACCCCCGAACACATCGAGAGAGGAGTTCAATCAGGCCATGACTGAACTTCGGCAACAGCTTGGGGCTGCGAACGTGGAGATTAATGATAAACCATTGGTCGATGGGTGGTATATGGAGCATCCGTGAGTGACTGTTTTAGCCCCAGAGAATAAGCTAACCGGTCAGAAACACGCATGATGCCTTCCATATCGCTCAACAAGAGGAGATGGTATGCAGCGCAGTCGTGTATCCATCCACAACAGAGGAAGTCCAGGCTGTGGTACGTTGGGCAAACAAGCATGTTATTCCCATCTATCCAATCTCAATGGGCAGGAATATCGGGTATGGAGGCGCAGCACCGCGAGTCCCTGGGTCTGTCGTGGTTGATCTTGGGAAACGGATGAACAAGATTCTTAATATCGACGGGGGCAACGCATCGTGCATGGTCGAGCCGGGGGTTTCGTACTATAAACTCTATGAAGAAGTGCAGAAGACCGGGTATCCTCTATGGATTGACTGTCCAGACCTCGGGGGAGGGAGTGTCATGGGCAATGCATTGGATCGGGGAGTCGGGTGAGTTCAGCCATTTGATACACACCTGCATAGCTAACCTGCTGCTTGAAAGATACACGCCATATGGAGACCACTTCTCCCAGCACTGCGGAATGGAGATCGTGCTACCCACCGGAGAACTGCTACGAACAGGCATGGGCGCACTCCCCGGTAAAGACGGCGCAGACAATCCCACCTGGGGCTCATTCCAACCCGCATACGGGCCCTACTCGGATGGAATATTCAGCCAGAGCAACTTCGGCATCGTCACCAAGATGGGCTTCTGGCTGATGCCCGCCACAAACAGCTTCTCGTACATGGTCACCTTCCCACACGACGACGACTTCGAGCAGATCATCGAAGTGATCCGTCCACTGGCCCAGAGAGGCGTATTCGGAAATATACCCCAGCTGCGCCACGTTATCCAAGAACTAGCAGTCACAGGGAAACCCAAGAGCGCGTGGTACAACGGGCCCGGAAGAGTCCCCCGAGACATCCTCGCAGACAGGGCAAGAACGCAACCATGCGGCGACGTGTCGTGGGTATTCTACGGCACGCAATACGGCAGCGAAGACGCCATAAAATCCCAAATGGATATAATCCGTGTAGCGTTCGGAACAGTCGCTGGAAGTAAATTCCTATACACCAAAGACCTCCCAGAATCGCACTACCTGCACTCCCGCGCAAAAGTGTGCGAGGGCATCCCCGTCCTCCGCGAAGTCGACTGGCTAAACTGGGTCCCAAACGCAGCGCACCTATTCTTCTCGCCTATTGTGCCGACAAGGGGCAAAGACGCGCGGATCGTGCATGGCATCATCGACGGGCTGCATAGGAAATGGGGCTTCGATAATTTTCCCACGCTTGCGATTGCGGGTCGGGAAAGTCACTATATCGCCAATATAGTGTACGACCGCGGGGATCTCGACCAGAAGCGACGCGCGACGGGGCTGATGCGCGAGCTTATTGAGACGTGCGCTAAAGAGGGATATGGCGAGTATCGGACGCATTTGCTGTTTGCGGACCAGGTGGCGGCTACGTATGGCTGGAATAATCAGGCCTTGAGGAGGTTCAATGAGACGATTAAGGATGCACTGGATCCGAAGGGGATTCTGGCGCCTGGCAGGAATGGCATCTGGCCCAGGGCTTATAGGGGGATGGGCTGGGAGATTACGCCGGAGAGAGATATCCAGGGGGATATCGTGCCCAAGGCCAAACTTTGATTCACCAGATAGAGAATACAAGTTTCTATCCCGCCAATTCCATATTTCTTGGTCCAGTAATGTAAGAGACCCGATGTGATACACCGAGGGGAGGCCCGGAAATACTCCAGAGGAGAGGCACCCCACATTGGAGATCTCACTGAATCATGGGCACTTGAATCAGGTCAGCGAGCCTGTAATATAATACCTGCCCTTTAGTCGGGATTACAGATCCTTCTGGCACTATCCTAGGTCACAACTGCATTAAACAAGCCCGAAATATAAGACCATTTCACCGACGGAGACCGTAGTCAGGGACAAGACAAATAGAATAATGAAAGGTCTGTTGAGCCCTCACCGTCGTCCTACACAACTTATAATACCATGCAGTGATCATAGTCGGAGCCGGACTAGGCGGCTGCGCGGCCGCAATGGCCATGCAGCACCAAGGCTTCCAGGTCGAAATATTCGAAAAAGTCCACGAGTTCTTGCGTCTCGGGGACTCCTTAGGTCTCGGTGAGAACGCACTCAGACTGCTAGAGCGATGGGGTCTGCACGATGAACTGGTCGCGCTGGGCAATAAGTCTGAGTTCCTCCAGATTCGACACTGGAAGACTGGCGAGATTATGGCCCAGCAGCCGGCTATGGATATGGCTGGATATATCGGGCATCGAGGGGACTACCATCGGGCGTTTCTGGACAGGGTTGCGGATTTGGGAATTCCACTGCATATGGGCTGTACTGTAAGTTCCACCGAGCCTTTATTCACGTTTAGCTGATATATCTCTAGGTTGTATCATACGACGAGACGAAACCGTCGCTTACCCTTGCCAATGGCGAGGAGCACCAAGCCGATGTGATCATCGCTGCTGATGGTATACCATCCTATCCGTTAACTGGCCATACTAACACCTGCAGGAATCAAATCCCTGGCCCGCGAGCTCGTGCTCGGCTTCGAAGACAAACCCAAATCCTCCGGATACGCCTGCTACCGTGCCTATTTCAAAGGCACATTCCTAAAAGAAGACGCCCTGTGCCGGGAATTCGTCGAAAAGGAATGCATCAACATCTGGATCGGGCACGACGTGCACCTCGTCCAGAATACACTGCGCGACGGGGACGAATTCAACTGGATCCTGACACACAAGGACACAGAAGACATCACAGAGTCCTGGTTCCAGCCGGGGAATATGGACGATGTGCGCGACGAGATCCGGGACCTAGATCCGCGCATTGCCGCGGCTGTACATAAGACGAAAGAGTGTTTGGATTGGAAGATCTGTTACCGGGATCCGATTCCATCGTGGGTTAGTAGGAGCCATAAGATTGCTCTTCTTGGGGACTCATGTCATCCGCACCTGCCGACGAGTGCACAGGGTGCATCGCAAGCGACGGAGAGTGCGGCCGTGTTGGCGCCGTGTTTGAAGCTGGCTGGGAAGGGGAATGTTCCTCTTGCAGTGGGTTTATCCGGTTCATCTGGTTGACATTTCTAACATACATTTAGACGCGGGTGTATGAGAAGTTGCGCTTTGATCGAGTGCGTAAGTGCCAGCGAAACGGCGAGGATATACGCGACAGGTGGCACAGCGCATTGAAGAAACTCGAAGCTGGCGAGAGCCTGAACCCGGAAGATGTGATGATGAGGGTAATGCTGCCATTCAAAAATATTGCACGTTGTAACTAACGAATATAACAGAATCGTTGGTTATATCCTTTCGATGCGGAGGCTGACACGCTGGAAAGGTGGAACGAAGTCGCGACAGTTGTTGAAAAGGAACTGAGAGATGGAAAAATCACTCCTTTGTTCAATAGAACTGCTAATGGATCGGCTTGATTGGGAGGCTACTATTGTTCTCGACGTTCTGATATTGCGCGATGGATAGATATGTACATAGAAGCGTATTGCCCGACCTTGATACAATTGCAATAACTACAGTCCATCCGCAAGCATCGCATTGATTAATTCAACATGACGATCAGCATTTGTCTCGCTCCATTCATCATTGTAATTTAGCCCGTACGGCCAGATATGCCCCCCACCACAGTTAATGACCGCGTCGGCCCCGTCCCACGACTGCAGCAGCGGAGTTGCGGTAGGCCAGTCATTAGCAGCGCAGTGCTCGTCAAAGGCAGCTGTCTGTCCAATGCCAAGGGTATGCGAAATCTCGTGCAAAGCCGTGCGCTCGTTCAGATAGTTGCGGTCGGTACCGAATCGAATCGTGCCGTCGTAGCTTGCTTCGGCGGTTGGGACGCCGGGGACGTAGTACACGTTGATTGACTTGCTGGCGTCTCCGAGGCTGGCGTGTCGGGCCACTGCAGCCTCCATTGCGGCCTCAATCAATCCGTATGCGTCGGCTTCATCGTCAGTGGGACTCGATGACTTTTCAAGGGTCCAAGTTAGGGCTGCCGATGCGGTGGACGCGGTCGCCAGCGCAACTGTGATTATCGACAGGCGCATGGTGGTTAACATGAGATCGTGCAGGGGTTCGTTGGTACAGCTGAATTTAAATTGTTGTCTAGTGAAAGCTGGGCTGGAATGGCCATGATATATGCAGCCGTGAAGAATAACGGGGTAGACCCCTTAATGGCCTGTATCAGATAAACAAGCTGTCTGCATCTAGCCCATATCCACAAATCAACACACGCGCTGTATTTAGTTTCATCCGTCAGTGGTGCCCAGACCCTCAGTCCTAAACAGCTAGGGCTCCCAAGACGGCTGTCCAAGACGGAGGTCACAGATTGAGTCCGTCGCTGATCGACTCACTGCAGCTGTTAATTCCTGAATTTAACCGAGTGCAGATCTCCTTGCACCATAGTTCTTCAAATAACAGACACATAAACCACACGCTTGTACGAAACATACCAGGAGAATGAGTACTCCGTCTCCCTGCAGTACCTTACGCAGCCGGTTGCCTACTTATCATTTGCGACCAGATACTCGGCAGTATACATTTCCCTACAGATATGTAAAAAGAAACATTGCTCACAATTGTCCTTACTCCATTTATTTATACAAATGGCATTTGAAGGTTCCAGGACAACTGGAATGAAATTACAACAAGAAGGCGCCGAGTACATCTCGATGGATATGCTGACAACAGAAGGTATGTTGACGACTGGTCGCGAACAGGCTGGTTCGTTCCTACTGTTTGACATGAGTGTTAACCCTGTGTTTTGGAACAGCTCTGCCTCATGGACCGGGGTAGCCACCGCAGAAGGTCCCAGGCAGGTCTGACATCGTAAGCCCAGTATTGAATACGCATAGGTCTAATGCACCATCGGGGTCGGACATCGACGACGAATCGTAAATGTCCCGAGGCTGCAAGCTCGGACAATTCACTAGGCTGCACTATTCCCAGATCTGGATATCAGCGGCCTGCAGGAGGGAGCGCCCACCTTGCTAGAATCGATATTGCTGTCTTTGTGGCTTCAATAGTGCTCCCACAGGCCGGAATGGAATGGATGTCTCGGTGCTCAATCAAGGGATTCAGATGCGCTCGTACTCGGGCGCCATCTCGAGCTACCAACAGAAGACATCCAATTTGATTTGACGAACTGAGTGTGATAGACGGACATTCGGTCTGTATATCTCGTACTCGATATGAATGCTTTGACCTCTAGGGAGGTTAAGTCTCATATAAAATGTGCGAGGCGAAACGTGCGATGTCTCCATGCAGCTGCGTTAATTTTGATATTGCTGTTACTGCTTGTTTTCTCCAGTCGGAAGAATGACCAACTCAAACGGTATCCAGAAGGTAAGATTGAATCAGATTCAGTCGCATCGTGCTAACCGTGAGATCAGGCACTACACGTAAAAGATGACAGCTCTGTGTGGGAATCTCTATCCAGATGGCTTCCCTCTCGAGACAACGACAGCAATTACTGGTGGAATGTTACAGGCCCCCATATGGCAGCGATGCTCGAAGAGGCCGGATACTCAAAGGAAAGGCAATATGAGAACTTGTTGATCCACTACCACTGGACGGTAGGTGCCACGCCCGCCAGCAGAGCCTGTGTATTAACCCCCAATCCAGGTGCCTTACATGGGCCCAGCACCCGATGCAGATCGGAACGTGCCGTGGAAATGCCTGATAACTCAACACGGACTTCCATTGATATACTCGTGGAAATGGAACGGGCCGAGCGCAAACAGCAGACCAGATATCCGGATTGGATTCGAGCCCACTGGAGAGTCCAGTGGCACAGCATTGGATCCCATCAACCAGCGGCGCACGAGGGAGCTGCTGCACTCCTTCTCGCGCCGCATCTCCATGGACATGGCCTGGACGAATCATTTCCTGTCCACGTTCTACGATCCTGAAACAAAGTACTGGCAGGCGAAGGAGGCGGGTGTCCCACTCGCTACTACCACGATGCTCGGGTACGATTATCTGCATGATGGGATGACCCTGAAGACCTATTTCTTCCCCCGGCTCGCTGGACAGAGACTACTCCCAATGGACCGCTGGGACGCTTCTCTGAGACATATACTCTCCGAAGCGGACAGCAAGGCAGGCACAAAGGCTCTGGACACTCTGCAGGACTTTCTCCAGACCAGCACCGAAGGCCAAGTCCTGGTCCCAACAGGGCTAGCCATAGACAACGGCACCAGCTCTCCCACGGGGTCCCAATCGTCCAGATTGAAATTCTACTTCCGATCCCCACACACGACTTTTGCTTCGGTTCGCGAGATAATGACCCTGGGCGGGCGCATCACAGGACTAGACACCCAGCTGCAGAGTTTGCATAAACTCCTCGAAGACGTCACTGGTCTGCCATCCGATTTCCCCGACGATGCAGACGCACCTGTTCATCATGGGTTCGGGACGGGATCCTCACCCCTGGGCCGCGCAGCTTACTATCTGTACTACTTTGACATTGCACCTGGTGCCGAGCTCCCAGATATCAAGTTCTACACCCCGCTCACGCACTATGGGCAGGATGATCTCAAATCAGCCCAGGGCGTGACCCGGTGGATGGAGGCGCACGGGCGTGGGTCGTACTGCGCAAACTACCTCCGCGTGCTGGAGAAGGTGGCTGGAGAGAAGACGTTGGAGACAGGAAATGGGCTGCAGTCTTATTTGAGTTGTTTGTTCAAGCAGAATGGGGAGTTGGATATTACCAGCTACTTCCTCACAGAGAGATGTTAACCAGCTAGAGGTTTCTCAGTCCTTACCTGGCTCAACCCGGATATGCGGCGTCAACTAGGGCTACTCAACTAGTCGCGTGGGCTTCAAATCAGCAATGCGAACTACCATTTCATCGTACCTCTGGATTAGGTATATCGCGTAGGATTGTTGACCTGGGCAATTATTAATAACCGAGTATCAGCATGTAGGGTTTTGGTGGACGAAGCCTGCTTATCTGCCTCAGCTCGATTCCTGCGATTAGAAACGACGTGATTCGATTAGTTCCATCGCCTAGAATTGAAGATATCATATCGCCAAGTACGGTTAAAGGCCCTATTTGTTGGAACCGACCCGAGTGGCTTGAATGTCTGGCAGTGACTACGTCGAGTAGCTGTCTGCTGCTATACATATACCGTTGCTACAGTGGTATTCGTCGTCTTGGGACTTGTAGCACGCATTATGCGAGTGGTACAGACAGCCCTGTTGGCAACCTCTTCTCAAGCCCCACCCCGTACCTCTGTACAAGTACGTAGTAGAGTAGTAGTAATTCAAAATAGGAGAAAATCATTCCGACCATGCGACTGCCGTTCATCGACTGGAAATACCATTTAAACAAGATATAGCTGGCTTCTGAGACTGCATCAAAATGATACGACCGTGACCTCGCTGAAGTACACGCCGAAGCATGTCCGGCTCCATTTCCACCTTTTGCGTGAGATCGGAGTTCATCTCAGGCGCCCTAGGTACTTGGCATCATGGCTGGACGCAGAGCTGAAACCTTGGATCGCAATTGACCTCGCGTGGATATCGGGCGGCCTGCCCATACGCTGCCCCGTCGGAGGGAATGCATAACATGAGCTGATTGCAGGCTTAGATCGATTGCTAGGCTAGATATGACACGGCCCAAGCCCTCGATCTAGCAACGCGCTATGTGAAAATCCTCACAATGGCGCCAGTCTAATCGTAGATCCCGTATTCCAAGGAGGGCTAAGTGAATATAGTATACGATGGCGCTAGTTCCACTATAAACGAAAACGGGCAACATCCGCGAGGGTAAATTGCGAGCAGGGGAAGATAGGAAAACACGAGAGGTTCTGCTGACGGCTTGCTCTTTATAGAATACGAGTCTGGGTATCGCAATCCTGCCATGCGCCCTGCTACCGCCATCCCTGTGTTCACTGGCTTGCGTTACACGGGTACCAGATGGCCTAACGGGTTTGGCAAGTAGGAATCCCCGCCAGTGCAGGGACAAGATCCAGCTGTGATCGTGGTATACTATGCCAATATGTCAGCTGAAATATAGCTGCGCAGCCAAGATGATGGATCATTCATGCTTGGGTGTGTATAAAAGTGCTCTGACTGCGAGTCAATGACGGGTATTCGAACTTTCACCAACGCACATGACCCTCGAGCTTTAAATGATGAATGCTATGCCGGAAGGGATGCCTTGCCTGATGGTCCGCCGCCGTCGGAACTGGACACCGGAAGAAGACATGATCTTGAAGAGGGAAGTCAGAAGAGGTATTCCATGCCGATCTCTGCAGGCTGTCCCCTAGACGCCATGCTAACCCATCACCTGTAGCACAAGGAACGGTTGACAACATTAGCTGGCATGAGATCGCCGCATTCCTTCCGGGGAGAACGAACAAAGATTGCCGCAAGCGTTGGTACGGCACGGCGGCAAAAGTGAAGAAAGGGGCCTGGACACAGGCTGAAGATGAGCGACTACGTAGAGCTATTGAGAAACATGGTACAAAGTGGTCGGTAGTTGCAGCTATGGTCGCTACGAGGCTGCCAGATCAGTGCTCGAAACGCTGGAGTCAGTCTATCAATCCGGATATCGACCACAGTCCGTGGACGCAGCAAGAGGTACGTCATTCAAGTCGACGCAGTATATTGTTAACACGTCCCAGGATGACCGTTTACTTGAGCAAGTCAACAAGCATGGCCACTACTGGCAGCAGATTGTTTCCCTGTACTTTCCCGGAAGAACCAGTCTGGCTGCAAAAAACAGATACCATATACTGCAACGACGACTGAAGAGCCACCAGACCGGGGTTACAAGAGTCCGTGGGTTGAGCAATACCTCATGGCAGGAGATACTCTGGTCTCATTCTCCTGAGTTTGATAGCAAAGACCAGGACATCTCTTCATCATCGGCCACTCCGCCAGACTTCAACACACTCCCAACTGGCCACGATAGTTCCCCCTTCGTATTCGATGAAAGCTGCCCCAGCTGGCTGACAGCTACTTCTCAACCAGTGCCTTACCCTACACCTGGTGGGCTAGAGGTCGATTCAACAGGCTTTCCTTTCAACTTAGTCGGTATGTGTGGCAGAAACGGTCCCATGAGTTACCAACTAATTCTTTCCAGACCAGGCAGAAGGGTGTGCGTCTTTCGAAACTGACATCCCTCCAACCATGGGCATCGACGATTTCGTATCTCAAGCCTTTTGCCCGGAATCTTCACCCAGCCATGCGCCATCCTTTCCTTCCGTCCTGCTCCCCGATACGAGCCCAGACGAAGCCAAGCCCGACGCCCATCATCGCCGAGTCTGCATCCAAGTAGTCTGTTCAAGTGACAAGGTCGGGGCGATATTTGAGGCGGTGACGAAATTCGCCATATCGGCTGCGATTAAGACGGATGATTAGGATGGTGGTGGGTAAAGGTATTTTACATGTCATTCTAGGGCATCAAATGGCGGGACCTGGTTATCAGCATCCTCAAACATATTTCCGTCGCTTCAGGGTCAAGCCCTGTAGTGCTTTCGAGCTCAATCCTTGTCTAACAATAGACTTGCATCCTAAATACACGAGGGGTATAATCCCCCGATCATTAAAAGCATACTTGGCTACGATGAGCGGTGGTTCCATCGCGTCCCTCTTGTGCGTGATATTCCCCACCCATTCTCATAATTGCCTATCGATGAACGAGGCCTGCCGGTCCGGGCGGGCTACTGCAAGCTGAACCACGCTGAGATAAGACTGCTGCTACTCGAGAGCCTAATCCTTGCCGCATCCTTGCCGCATCCTGGCACAAAAGCCTCTCGGCTCGTGTTGTGCTGACATTCGAACCTTTCAAGGAGGGGAACATCAATCTCGTGTAACCTGCATTGTCTCGGAGAATATTGCAGAAATGGCAACATGTAGCGGAGTGCAGACGGTGGATGTGAGATATGTAGGCTGTCCAGCCTCCACGTTCTGGATCCCACCTCTTGCATGTCGCTGATGCATCGTGCTTGTATGGCCTCGTTGTATCCCTCTTTGGTCCTAATCTGGACTTATCTAAACTGTATGCAGGTATTTTCACACGGACTATTGGGGGGTAAATTCGTTCTGCACATCCCTGCACCCGCGATCCCCTTATCTGGTTGGGCATGGGGTCTCATTGCTGGATATGAATACTGAGGAATAGAAAGCCTATCAGGCAGTAAGATTCGAATCAGCTATATTATTACGTTTTTAGGGTGCAATAATAATACCAGCACTTAACTGGTGATGTCACATTCTGGCCCTCTCTCGACCGCAAAGACCAGCATCTTCTGACAATCTACCAAGGACTAGTGTAAAATGACTGTTCATAATGAGTTTCATTCATTCTAAGACAGTCCACATGCTCATCTGATCAAGTATCGCGCCACACCACCAGATATAGCTGAGTCTAAAAGGTCAACAGACTAGACAGCCACGCTCGAATAGACTTCTTCGAACGAGCCATCTGCATGTTGGATATCCCATGAACCTCGTCGCTGGTCACCTCAACGCCGTTCTTGCTCCATTCCACAGATGGCACCTTTTTCTTTACCAAAAATTGAGAGAAATACCCATCCAACCCGTCCACGTCCTCCGGCCAAATGCTGACACCGACGCTCAGGTCAGGCCGGACAGCAACAACGACACCACGAGCATGATTAACCCCGTACCAATAATGGGCGTCGTCATCAGGAACCCGGTCATCGTACACCACAGTTGCGTGCTCACGGAGACCCTTCAGATCGTCCTCTTTGCCATGCTGTGGGCCCAGCAACGTCTTGGCCTGGTAGGGTAGAGCCTTAGTGACGAGAATAACATTGAAAAGCTCCTTCCCACCAAAGCGGACGAAAAGGCCTTCCGGTCCAAATGTCTTGTTGGAGAATATCGCCAGTCTCTCGCGCACTGGGCCCTGCAGGTCCGAGCCGAAGATTAAAAGATGGAATTTCGACACCCCGGCCATAGTATCGTACAAGTACGCCGTGTATTCTGAGTCAAAGCAGACGCGGGGATTTGGAGCTCTAGCCCCATTGCGAACGGAAATCGGCCGTTGCTGCTCAGGAGTATCGACAGGACAAATAGGTGACTCTATAATAGGCCACTCGATCCCGAGTAGGAAATTCGAGTGTCGTCTGTAGAATACGCCCATGAACTGGCCCTGTGCCCGGATACTTCCATCTAATACTGGCAGGGCTTCGTCGTGCGATTCAAGGTTCTTATTTAGCCCTCTGAGCGCTGCCAAAGGCAGATGCGAATTACAGAGGAAGCGCAAGTATGCACCTGAGCAGCGGATGACACGGTTTGCAGCCATGCGCCGCTCGCTATCGTATGTGGGAAGCAGAACATCCCCACTCGCCTGCTTCTTGAGACAAAGACCTAATTTCCAGCCGAGATTTGCAGCGTCGTAGACAGAGGAGTTGAACCCGAATGCGCCCATCACGCTGTGGACGTGGGCTGCATCGCCTCCGAGATGCACACGCAGATCAGCCGATGAGAAGTGGCGGGCTACTCGCTCGTTGACTTTCCATACTGAGAACCAGCTGATCGGAGAGGCGAATTCGATGGTCCATGGTGCGATGATCTTGCGCAGTTGTTCTAGGGCTTCGTCTGGTGTGATTCCGTGGTCATCGATGCGAGTTTCGCCTACAGCGGATGCATTCTTCCTGGCGTCTCGGGTCTGGCGGAGTCGCCGGGCTGTTTCCTCGTTCACTTGGATGTATATCCTGATTCATTAGATGGGATATAAATATGGGCCTGGAATCCTTACCGGGTATGGCCCTCCTCACGAGGAATGATAATGCTCCCACCATGTGTGCTGGTTAGCATGCTGCAATGCCATTAGTATCAAGTAAGAAAGATCGTAAGAAGACCTACCTCATTCCAAATATATGCGGATAATCCGTCTTAAAGCGACAGTCGATAATAGCCCAGTAAATATCGGTCGCCAGCCCATCAAAGTTCACCTTCATCTGCTCGCGAATACTACTGGCCGCACCATCAGCCCCGATCAGATACTTCGCTCTGACAGCCTCTGCAGCACCGCTGGAAGCAGTCTTCAATGTTGCTTTCACCGGATATGTCGAGTCACCATCTAGCACATCAAACCCGTGAACGATAGTCTCCCTCTCCACGACGATTTGATGGCGGAGTAGGTCGCGGATGTATATCCGTTCCAGCTGGCCCTGTGTTATAACATGGGCGCCCTTGTATCGGGAATCGCTTGTTGGATGGTTGCTGTGGAAGAGCTTTATACCGTTGCTGTACACTGCTGTCGAGTTGATGAGCGGTCCTTCGTCAGTGGCTTCGTGGGCAAGTCCCCAGGCGTGAATGAGCTCCAAGGCCCTCGGGTGGACTGCGTCTGCACGACCAGAGAGACAAGGCGACTTTGCTTTGTCTGTTTGATTCTATTAGTAACTAGCAAGGTTTATATTGAGCTCTGCTTATACCTATGATCCTGAAACTAATACCCTGTCTCGCCAGAATCATTCCTAGTTGCAGGCCAAATGGACCAGCTGGTTCGATTAGCCCTAATTGTTCACCATACTAGTAGATTATACCTACCACCACAGATCAGTACATCCACCTCGCTGGGGGGATGGAAACATTCCGGCCTTTCCTGGGAAGTTCCATCATAAATGCTCGGCCACGTCCTCAAGTGCGCCAGGCCGAGTTCATTGCCAACTGTTGAAGTTGGTAGCTCTCTATACAGTGGCAGTGCATAGTGTGCGTGTTCGCCGTTTTCGGTGACATATTTACTTTCATCTTCCCATGAGTTCGTTTCTGCTGGACGGACAAACCCACCTTCCCATGTCCGAGGTGGAACAGTACAGGCCATGGTTATATTAAGTAACAAACAAGCAAGCAATGTTGTGCAACAAAAGATGTTTAGATAAACTAGTATATCCCCAGCATCACAGCAGCACTCAACACCTTTATCCACCCGCACGGCCCATACTCCACCTCGAACCCGGGGTAGACTGGAGTCAGGTTCGGGATATATCTACATATTAAGTCTCACTGCTGACAGGCCTAACCCGGCATCCAGATCGGCATTGGCGCGTGCCAATATCGGTATTCAGCTCCTCGTGTTGGATATCTTGGCGCAGACAAAGGAGTTACTCAAGTACAGCAATGGAAGGAGCCACCTAGTGACAGAATAGGAAAGAAGAATTCTCCAATTATCCCAGAGAAGGAGCGATGGACGACTGCTCGTTTCCACGGTGACGCCAAGGCAAGGGGACATTCCTCAGATACAAGGAGAGCGTACTTTCCGTCTGAAGAGGTTCAAAACAAACCTCATTACATGAAACAATTAAATTAACATCAAATCTATATCTATAAACATTACGTAAGTATTAAACCAGCACCGGCGTATGCATCCCCGACGAACTGGCATGTCTGGAATCCCTCCACGCACGCCACGCCCTCGCCGGCACAGGCTGATATATCGAGTCCGGTGTAGACGGTAAATTTCCAACATAGAGTCTCTGTATCGCCGTCTTCTCTTTAATTAGTGCGGCACTGGAATTGCTTGACGAAACTGCACTTGTCCTCGCAATATAGCTATGGCTCTGATACTTCCCCAGCCAAAGCAACTGCTCGTGCTCGCGGAGATACCTGTCCGACGAGAAACTATTCTGTACGTTCTTGCGCCCCAGCATACCGAACTTCCGTCGCTGGGGAACTTTGGCATATATCCGGTCTGAAATGGCCTTTATCTGTTCGGGGGTTGGGTGGAATTCGAGGGTCGGTACAATTTCCCCTGGTGAGTCTTCGGCGAAGGGACTCCATTTGTCCAAGAGGGCCAGGACGCGCAGTTGAGCGCGCGCGAGAGAATCAGCGTCGTTAGGAGCGACGACTTCGCTGAAGCGTTTGCCTGTGGCACGGTCTGTAACGACGCAGAATGAGGCGCCGACGTCTGTGCAGACGACTGGGGCGCCGGTTAGGGCTGCTTCGCCCATGGCTAGGGGCAGGCCTTCAGAGATGGAAGAGTTCATGAAGAGCCACTGTATAAGTTAGTATTGAGTATTCAATAACTTCTTAGTTACTCACGGCGTCTTGGAGAACGACGGATGGGTTTCCTAGACCCTTGAGCATGACGTTATCTCGCAGTCCTTTGGATGCGATGACTTCCTGGCATTCGGATGCATAGGCTGGAGCACGCTCCATGTCTCCGTATATGTGTAGCTTGTAGTCCTTGAAGCCCCATTTATGTACAATGAGGTCGGTGGCCAGGATGGCCGTCTTTATATCTTTCACGTAACTGCGGACGTTAGTTATATTCTGCATACTGGTTTGTGAACATACCGAATGTGCGACAACATGACGACAGTAGGCGTCGTAGTCTTGATAGTTTCGATAGGCTTGTACCTCTCCATACTGGTGATCCCATTGACCACAGGGTCAATCTTACGCCTAAAGGCACGGCGGTGCTGGAGAGCCCCTTCAGCCGTTCCTAATTCAATCTCCCACCCAGGGTTAAAGTACTCGGCGCATGGCAAGACGACGTCGGCATGGTGCTCAACTAGGACACACGCCAGATGGCCAAGGGATATCAAAGTGTTGTTGACAAAGGCAGAATCAAACGAGACAGCAGAAGACAAGAAGACGGTGACCTCTCGGAAGCTCACGCAGTGATCCCATACATGGAGGGAACACTTGCGCTTCGCTTTACAGAGGACACCGTACGTTGCACCAGTGAAGTGATGCGAGGCCTGGAAGACGTCTGGAATGCGCTCGGGCACGGGGATGGAAAAGATGAAGAGGTCTAGTAAGTTAGCTATTTTCTGTAATGAGTGTCAAGGGACGTACAGCGATGCCACATATCCAGCGCCGTATCGAGCTGCTGCAGTGATGGATGCTCTGCATCCCACCATTTCGAGACTGGAGTTGTGTCTTCGACGTCGTCTGAAAGCCACAGCTCACGCCATGTATTCTTCACTATATCGCTCATCCACACGTCGTTCCAGCTGCGGCCGGACTCGAAGTATGTATTCAGGTCGACAAGGGCATTCGTTGCCTCCTCAATATTGTGGCGCTTCAGGTTGGTCGTCCGTGCACAGCGAACAAGCTTCGTGAGGATTGGGATAAAGTGGTTCCTGATGTCCTCTTTCCTCGTATCTAATGAACGTTCCACGACGGCTGAATCGAGGGTATTCTGGAACACGCCGTGGGTTGGATTGAGAAAGTCGAGACCCCATTGCGGTAGAACAGTCAGGGACTGCACATTTCTCTCTATTTGGAATTTCGGGACTCCATAATCGTTGGCATTTTCAGAGATAATGTGCCACCTTATACCCTTCAAGTCATTCACCATGTCCCGACGACAGGCAGAGACACCGCCAGGTTCATTGGGCCAGGTCGCCGTATCCATTGCCAGGACATGCAGTCGAGTGTCCGTGTCTTGCAGCTGCGTAGAGAGTGTGCGTGTATTAATCCTGGCATCACCGCCAATTCCAAAGCTGTAGAGGTCGCTAATCTTAAAAGCCATTTGCGTCCACGAACTGACCTCCGGGTCGATATCAACACGAGCGAGGATAGTATCTACCTGGCCGTCAAGGTAATCACCGGCGGCATCGAGGCGACCGAAATCGCGATTTCTCCAGTACGGACCAAGAACGCGATCAGATCGTAGGAGCAGTTCATCCAGCCAGGTAGTAGTCACCGCGTCGAACTCCTTGCTGCCTTTCCATGACTTCCACAGATGTGTTCGGGCTCTAGAGGTTGGAATCGGTCTGGTCTTGACGTTCAATCCAAGCATCCTCGTAATTGCATTTGTCTTGATCGACCTGAAGAAGAACAGAGGGTTGTCGTGTAGGAAGCTACTCCTGGTAGGCTTCTGAAGCACATGAAACCAATCATCCTGTATCATAGGGGGCGTGGGCACATCTTGCCCATTGAGTGTTGTCTTGATAACTGGGTGGAATTTGTGATCATACGTCCACTTCGCATGGTGCACATCCTCGCCCTGAATGAAAGTAGCCCTGCTGACCCTGGGATAAGGAATCCATTTGTCCTCACGCTCCGGACGATTCGGTGGCGGCATACACCAGGCCACCTTGATCTGGATATGAGGGAATGTATACTCAGCACGTAGCAGCTCGTCGTCGAATTTTGCATTCTTCCGGAAGCGGTATTTGAACTGCATTGGATTGACACCCTGCATGCCAGATCCAGACACAATATATCCGCTATCGTCGTACTGGACGATTTGCCCTTCCAGCTCCCCTGCGGTGCATTCCCTCTGGATAGGAAGTTTGCGGCCTCGACCATTGCGGCTATCCGCGTATTCGTAAGTAAAGTCGTTCTCCAGTTTACTGGCCTTGTATTCCTGACGTCGCTGAAGCACAAGCTTTCCTGTGTATGTGTTGACAGCCAGCAGTTGAGTCTGGTCCTCCGGCTCTTTGGTATGACTTCCCGAATACTGATATAAAAGTGTAAGCCCGTCATCTTGAGTTTTCCCGAAACAGGTTACTGGCCCCTGCAGATTTTCAATAACGATTCTGTCCTTTTCGATTACAGTCTTCCAGCCACGGGTGCCCTTGTATACATTGACGATATTGTCGCGGCCGTGAAGAAGTACAAGGGGGATTAGAATCCGCTGGAGAAGTTTACAGAGCGACCAGATGCTGTTCAGCAGAATTGTCACCGGCCAGGAGAATATCAACGGCTGTCCGCGAAGAACATATTCGAGTTCACGCTGATACTGAGGATCCGCGACGAGGGATATAATAACAAATTTGAGGCACGTCTTCACACTGTGGTGGATATATGTGAAGGACAGCTTCAGCGCATCCGTAAACCGCACGTTTGTCCCAAGTGGGGATGGGAGGGCCCTCTGGATGGGCTTTTCATATGTGCTGTCCTGGAAGACGGGATAGTCTGGATAGTCTGCCTGGTCCATCCAACGCTGGGCGTAGTAGTTGACTGACAAGGACAAGGCAACGCCCATGTTATACCGTGCAACAAACGCCCCGACCCCTTGCAGGTCTTGTGCTCCCACTCGCCCTTGAAGCCAGCTAAGCTCCTCTGTAGTGACCCGCCCGGGCTTTCCAGAGCAACGTCGGAGTAGGAGTGATCGGGCAGCCCTAGGGAGGTCATCCCACTCCAGATCGCAATCAATACCGAGCAAGAGATGGCGCAGCAATGTCCGTTGACCATGGCTTGCAACCCGAGAACACTCAGACGGGGACCTCTCAAGCTGGTACTTGACACCTTCAGGGACAGAGAGATCGTAGTCATCGCGGTGCTCACCAACGAGAAGCTCCGCCAGCATGGCCTGATCGTGCGAAAAGCCCAACTTCGCTTCCGCAGTAGCCTGCACGACAGCCTCGGCGATAGCTCTGCAGTTGCGTCGAATATTTGTCGTCCAGTCTTGCCCGACGAGACCAGGCCCGATCACGACGAAGATGTGAAGCTGGTTGTCGACAAGACGACTAACAGCGCGGACTCGTTGCTCTGTCTGGAGAAGGTGTTCAGCAGAGACGAACTCAATGATTGTCTGGCCAGAGACCCAGAGACGGATGACTTCGGTCAGCAGTTCTTCGGCATTAGGGAATGCAGCCTGAACCACGGCGGATGTCCTTGATCCTAGGTTTGCATTGATGACTTCTTTTACCTCACTTCCGGGGTGGCTTGATGGATCCAGTTTATAGCGCACGTCCTCTGGCAGGGCATTGATATTATCGAATGTCTGGGCGAGCGTGGTAGGCGAGAGGTCCAAATAGGGCTCCAACGAGCTGCTTGTATATGACGGCTTTGGAGAACTGCTGGAACCCTTCTTGAAGTTTGTTCCACGATTGAACCCTGGCATCCCAATGTCCGACAGCCAGAGGGAGTAAATGGCAGCAGTCCACGTACCGGACGCCAACGAGATAACGCTGCTCCATGTAAAGGGTGGAATCACCTTATGCATAACAATCCCAATTATGAATCCCACAGCCGATCCCAATGCAAGGCACCGCGCTGCTTCCGGTCCAGTAAAGATACGGTTGTACTGGTAGAATAGCAGGCCACTATAAGCACCTATATATCCCAAATACATGATCGATGCGCGCTGGGATGGTTCAAATGCCCACATCAGCGAGAGAGTAACTGTAACTCCCCAGATATGGACAAAGAAGAATTTCATCAGGTTGGTCCAGTACAGGCGCTGGCGATCGCGGGAGTTGTGGGATAGCACTTCACGTAGGCTACCAATGGATGATATCGCCTCGCTGTTTTTCTGGTGAACAGAAGTCCAGAGAGGCTGGGATACGGCATCCAGGATAAGAGCACCAGCTAGATAGTAGCCCAGTCCGAAGCCAACGGACAGTCGATACTCTGAGCTTGATGCAGTGGAAAGTCCAACGAGTGCCTCGCCGGTAAGCAGCGCCGTCCATTTGTCCATCAGGGCGATGACGAAGTAGAGAATCCCACACCAGACATCGGCGCCAGTATGACGCCAGTGCAGAAACGCGCTGTGCATGGTTAGACCCTTTTGCATGTCGCCCATTGTATCAACAGCGGCCTTGAGCTGCAGGTTCCAGGTCGGACTGTAGGGAAGGGGGATTTTTGTTCGCGAATACCGACAGTACCAAACCAGGAGAAACATCGTCGCTGAGTATCCATTAGCCATTTTGCGGACAAAATCGTCGTTGATAGGCTTGGACCAGAACGGGCGTTGGCATTCTCTCTGAACAGCCTCGTATAGAGCTTTTCGCGGAAGAGAAGAAGAAGAAATGTCTGTCGCGCTGAAAGTGTCCGATTCCCTTGTTTGCATGTACCAATTGACAACATCCCCATCTGTTACTCGGGGAATGTTCAAATACCATGTATTCCACTGCGAGATGACACGTCTGGCGCCGAGCAAGAGCGAAGTCAAGAAAAGCCCTAACAGGCAAAGATATATAACCGAGTCATGACCAACCCACAGCGTCACAATTGGACCAACAAATAAAATCGGAATACAGCTCATAATGACCGTACGTCCCTGCACCAATTAGCCGACATTAAGATATACTATATATCTCTAACCTCACCGACTGGAACTGGAATCCAGGGAGCTGGTAGATCGCCAGCACAGACAACAACATCAGGTACGTCGCAAGGAAGAAAAAGTACAAGAAGAACAAAACACCAGCTGCAAAGCCCTTGGTGCATCCAATTGCGATCAAAGCAATGAGTCCACCGACTAACGTGACAGCGACGCCTGCAATAAATCGCGTCATGACGAACATGCTCATAGCAGGAAAGGCCATGGCGTAGAGATAGTAACTGCCCCCTGAACTAATCCAGCCGCCAAAGCCACCACAGACGAGGAGGGCTACCATGAGAGCTGTTGTGGCAAGTGTTTTGTCGACGTCGCTCATGAAGGTCGTGAGATAAAGACCGCGTCCAATGGTGGTCAACATGGTGATGTCGATCAGGGCAGGAAGGGCAAAGATACCGAGGAAAGTAATGCGATAGTAAAAAGGTACCCGTTGCGCGTCGCCTTTTGGATCGAGGTCGATCTCCATAGATGCATACGCATTTGGAATTTCTGTAAACAATTCCTCTCGGCGCTTGGGTGGGTGGGCGTTGTAGTATTCGCGGTAACGGGCTGAGATGATCTTGCCCAGCACGTTAGGCGTCATGTCGAAGTACAGATCACACCGAGCGCCCAGGGCATACATCTCTGCGAAGACAGCAGCTTGCACAGTGTGGCCATTAGGGAGAGGATTGCGGTCAAGTACTTCGAGGTATATCTCGTCAAACGCCAGACGGCGGAAAGCACAGAACACAGCCAGGGCGAACATATCAGCGCCCGCATCAATGCGATCACTGTGAAGAGTTCCTTGAATAATGGTCGTGAGCTGTCTGAGGGTCCTGGCATCACCGTCGATGAGTATTTCAGGTAGGCGGGCATCGACTTCCTTGAAAAGGGCTGTGCTAGCGGCAGCATCTGGTGTCCAGCACCCTTGCTCGCGATACCAGGCCAAGCGAGCAGCAACTAAATCATCAGGAGATATTCTTCCGCTCAAGTACTCACTAGAACCGAGTGCACGGAGCTGGGCTAGACTAGGAACTTTCATCAAGAAGTGCTCGCAACAGGCGCGAACTTTTGCAGTCAGGTCTGCGCATTCCTGGCATAGGGTCAATGACAACCGGCGCACAAAGAGCATTGCTTCCATCGGGGTGAGCTGCTCAATATCACTGACGATACGAGTAGGAAGCTGCCACTGCTGCGATAAAGTGTCGTTGGAAATAGAGAGAGCAACTTCAGCCATCAGGCATTCGTACCGGCTAGACCCTCTACTGGACATGTAGGTATGAAGGATGGTTCCCGCGCGCTCCTTTTCAGTCTTACCAGAGAGATAGATATTTAAGACCCCCATCGCATCGCGTTGGTACATACCCCAGATCTGGGTTTCCATGCGAGTTCTAAAGCCAGAGTGAAGACCAGAGTATATGCGGACGGGGTCGCTATTGCTGCCATCACAAGAGAGGAGCAGATCACACAGCTCTCTTGCAGCCCGAGAGCCTTCATTTTTGGAGTCTGCCAATGCTTGAAGCTGTTCAGCAATATTCCCTAGCTCTGGCTGCTTGAGCTGGTCTAGGAGGTTTAGGTCTCGAGTATGGCGCTGAGCTTGCAGCAGCTCCTCAGTATCTTTGGCTGTACAATCCAATCCCAGCTGGAAGCAACCGAAACCTGAGTAGTCATTTCCATCCGGAGAAAACGAAAAAGGATTTATCATGAGAGGTTCACTGAGCGATGGCCATTGCAGTTCATCAATAACGAACACCTGCCCGTCCGAGGCTGGTTTAGGGTCAGGAGGATAGAGAGCAAGCTTCTCTCGCAGGTTAGGAATTATATACTTCAGCAAGTCATATAGACTGCCATGATCACACGGCAAAGGCGAGATATCCTCATTCTGCCGCCAGACATCATGGGCAGCCAGGGTATTCTCATCCTTCATCCACATCAGGGCTCCAATCGGTTCATGCACGACAGTCTTCCTCGCTGCGATCGCAGCGTCGGTCAAAGCAGATTCCGATCCAATCCAGCTCATGGCACTATTATAATTACACCATTTATAACTGCGGTGGAGGACATTATGTTGCAACTCGACTCCATCATCCACAGTCTCCCACATGGCGAGTGTCGACTCCCCGATGGGCTTTTGCGCCGCGACAACGCGCATAACAGTGCGCATTTTCTCCATGTCGAAGTAATTCCGGCGATCGCCATTTGCTAAAATAGTTCCGTTGCGGTAGACAACACCTCGGACTCGCTCCATGTCGATTTCGCGACAGGTGCGCTCGGGGAGGTAGTCCGGAGGCGAAACCTCTAGCCAGACATCGAGCCCGAGGCCGTTGATGAACTTGACTACCTCGTTCATAACGACGGGTTGGAAGTAACGGTCAAATTCCGAGAGTAATACTCCGTTGAATAGGGAGTGAGCGTCTTGTGGACGCCGCAGTCGAGTTGTGAGTGCGCTGGTAAGGCCAGACAGGGCGCATATCGCTTCGTCGTGGCGCGAGTTCTGGCCAATCTGGATATGGCTTGCGACGTCCAGGCGAGCAAGTGTATGTGTAGGAGCAGTAACACCAGCCAAAGAGTCTAAAACACCATGCTGGAAGGGATCAAGTACGACTGTCTCCCATTGCGACAGTATACGAGTCTGGTCGGCAGTAGGAGGGCTGTCGAAGCTGCCCAGGTAAACTCCAAACGACTTGGGTTCTCGTACAGTGGCAGACGGCGAGTATAGCAACGGTGTCTTTTTCTTCAGGTGCTCAATATATCGCGCGGTTGCAGCAGGGACTTCTGAAAGCTCATGTCGTTTCTAGAGGCGATGAGCCTAATGCGGACAAAAATAGGGCAAGATACTCACCCGCCAATGTCTATACAGGTTGCGCCCAATGCGGAACAGAATATATACACTGCCAAGAACAATAGTCGCCAGCAAACACGCTGCAAGTACCTAAATACGATTAGACAATTAGAGGTTTAACATCAAACGCACTTGGGACTCACCCTCCCCCACCAGGTCGCTGTCATCCGATCCCATCCTGTCGCCTGCAAACCCAGGTACTCGACCATGATGGCGAGACCAATATGAAACGAACGACTAAACAAAAAAAAAAAGAAAGAAAGAAACAAGCAGGGTCCAAGAGGTCGCGAAGAAATCCTGGTCACCGCAGAGCGGGAGCAGTGGGTTATGTAGATACCAACCATAAGTCTGCCAGTCCGCGACCAGGGCCCATAGATGGAGCCTCAGCCTGGAGGAAAAGAAAAATCATCCCGGATGTATCAGTCTGGCAGGGATGCAGCTACGGAGTCCTTGTTGAGAGTCTGCCATTTGCCCAATGGGCCGCAATGGCACGATGGAGCCAGACAGGGTCTCGCCATATCATCCGTCGAAATGACAGCGCCGCCAGAAATAGATCATTTACCAGGGATCTCAATGCAAGTTTCACTTGGCTGGCGCGATTGAGTGCCTGAATTGCAAGACAGAATTTTCCTACATTAGGGCTTACCCATGAGGGCTGCCTTTGTTGTTCTGGGCGTTGTCTGCTCCATCGTCCTGCTTGGTGCCACGCTAAATGCAAAAGAGTAAAAGAAAAGAAACATAAAATATGGCTAAATTCGTGTTTGTGATACCGCTGCTTTCGACCGGTTCGGGCCTGGCTTGACATTCCTGGGCTTGTTGGCAATTCCTCCCAGTTGCATATTTCTACAGCTCACCCCCGCGAACTCTCCTGGACTCTTTTTCCGACTGATTCTCCTCTTTTCACTCCCTGGGATGCGCATCACGCCCCGAAATGGAGTCTCTTAAGCACACCAGCGAGGGCGCCGCAGCCAGCCCAGCGTTGCACCGCAAATGCCAACTTCGCCGCCGCTGGTGGATTGCGATTGGCATTGCAGTTGCAATAATCGTGATCCTCGTAATTGTGCTCCCACTGGCGCTTATCCTGCCCAACAAGGGAGACAAGGGGAAGCCATCCAACGTGATCTTCCCACTGTACATCTATCCAGAGTCCAATAGCACCTGGGGTCCGCTCTACGAAGCGTATGTCGCTCTTTTATTAGTCGCAGACGGAAGAGAGTTTCGACTGATGCATACAGGATTTCCACCCACCGCGATCTCGATTTTGTGGTTGTCGTGAACCCACAAAGCGGGCCTGGGTCGACCACGCTCCCCGACGAGGCATACCAGGCGGCAATCCGACAGCTCAACACCTATCCCAACGCGCAGAAAGTGGGATACGTGCGCACGACCTACGCCGATCGGAATGTCTCCGAGGTGCTGGACGACATTGCGACTTATTCCGGCTGGCAGTCACAGGATGCGGATCTCGCGATGGAAGGTATTTTCTTCGATGAAGCGCCACACCAATTCTCCGATGCAACGAGGGATTACTTGGACCGCATCAGCTCGGCGGTTAAGGATGCAGCAGGGCTCCAGGGCGAACGAACGGTGAGTTCAAAAATAACCATGCAATGAACCTGCGAGGAAACAAGTGGGCGTGGGCGTGATCGGCGATCGCTCGGATAAACCGTGGGCTGTGGGCCTGATCTGTCCTTCGCTTGCGACCGATCATGGATCGTTGAACTGTTTCCTTTTTCACTTGCATGCATTGAATCGGTCTGGAACAGTTCGTGAGGGCTAATAATCGACAGGTCATCCTCAACCCAGGCACCATCCCCGACAAGGGCCTTGTCGTACCCAACGCAGACATCACCGTTGCCTTCGAGCAGTCATACAACCATTATAAGACGAACCAGGAATCCGCATTAAAGTCGCTCGATGAAGACAGAGACTCGCTGGCGTATATTTTCCACTCGGTGCCCGACATGAGCGAGGGCGGGCTGAAGAGCTTCGTCGACGACATCAGCCACCGCGCAGCATATCTCTACCTGACATCGCGAACAGCCAACTATTACGAGCACTTTGACTCTGGGCTACAGCAATTCTGCGATGCAGTGCCGACGTGATTTGACTGAGACAACACAGTGGAGACGAGGTTGAGTTGGCACACGCCAGAGTGAGACAGCGTCCGACCCCATCATCCCTCTCAGACTTCAACTTCCAAGGAGGCCAAGAACACCGTCCAAGACGGCAAAAGCTCCAGCTGAATTGCAGTGGATCGCTCGTGCAGCAGCGTGGCTGCGAGCAGGAAGTGGCATTGGCCAGGTTTGGCGCCTGCAGAGACCGCTGGCTGTGGCGTTCCGCTTTCGTACCTTATCGCGAATAATGTTAATAATAATGGCTGCCTCGCAATTCAAGGTTTCAAGGTTCCGATGTGTCTTTATTTGAATTTGACACCGTCAGCACTAGACCAGACATCGAAATTCGTTGGAGACTGGGTTGGTGGTTGCTGTTTGCGACATCGCCCTGCTATAAAACAACCCGCCCATTGCACCACTCGCCAGACTCATGTAGACCACCCAATTGTAGGATCTTTGTCTCTTATTGGTTTTAATAATCGGCCCGTCGAGATGCCTCCCAAATCAGCGGTGGTTGTCCCGCTGTACATCTATCCACTGACCGAGCAGACCTGGTCCCCTCTCTATGCAGCGTAAGTCGCTAAACAAATCAAGTCTCGGAAGGAAACAGGGAGAAGGAAACAAATTAAACCATACAGAATCGAGACTGACCCCACGCTCGAGTTCCTGGTCATCGTCAATCCCAACAGTGGCCCTGGCGACATCCCCTCCCCCGACGCCAACTACGCCCGGGAAGTCGGGCGGCTGAACGCCTACCCAAATGTCTACACAATAGGTTATATTCGGGTGGACTATTGCCACCGGCCCCTCCAAGAAGTCAACGCCGAGGTAGCGCGATATGCCGCCTGGTCGGAGCACTATGAAACAACAAGACTCGGCGTGCGCGGAATCTTCGTCGACGAGACCCCGAACCTCCACTCGCTGGCGAGAGCCGAGTATCTCAGTGCACTGACCCGGTATATCAAAGAGTCCTCAGGGATTCTGTCGAATAGATTTGTACCTTTCCCTCCAACTCTGCGTCCAACCTGCTGCTATCGGCTGGGTCTGAACTAACTAACTCCACCAGGTCGTCCACAACCCAGGCACCGCCTCGGACTCCTCCATCGCCTCCACAGCCGATTTATCCTTCGTCTGCGAGGAGTCTTACAGTCGGTACCGCTCCGCTGATGTCCAAGAATGGCTCGCGCTGCATCCATGCGACCGCACACGCGCCGGATACATCATTAGCGGCGTCCCCATGTCCGAACTCCACGGGCTCGTCCAGGAATTGCGCCACCGGTCTGCGTACCTCTTCATCACGGAGCTCGAGGAGAATTTCTACGAGAGCTTTGGGCTGAGTTGGGAGGGCTTCATGCGGGCGCTGCAGGCGGCGTGAACGGAGACTTCAGAACCTTTGCCCTGGGCGCCTTTTTAGTTGCAGGTGGCGAATATTTTTTGCTTTTCCTTACCCTGTAACTTCGGGCATTTAGTCTATAATGACCCAAAGAGCTGATATTAATAATTGGGGGCTGGTATGAAACAGGGCCTGCAGCGGCTGGCGTGATACGTCTCATTCGTAGAATTCCTCCTCTCTTGCGGTGTCGCACACGTGGCGCTCGTATTGGATTTCGTCTTTTCTTTGAGCCTGTTTGAGACAGGGAGCCTCCAGTGATGTTGTTTTGTCCATTGTAGTGCTCGTTCGGGGTGAATTGCTCAAATCTGAGTGAACGTCGAATTCTTCAGTCCCTCAACATTCCAGCTCAGCAGAACCTTTGAACTTTGTCTAACATTTTCCCACTCCAAAATTGCATTGGAATGGCAATGTTTCAATTTGATGTCGCCGTCCGCGGAGCCCAATAATATTTTCGCTCATGAATCTTTTTCCCACTACAAAATCATCACCACGAGATACGAATCCTCAGAATCCAAAATCGACAGCACATTAGGCGCTATCACGTCAATTAATACGCCGCAGATCTGGTGGCTTGCAAGAGCCGGCTCTAATTTACGCCTAGGTCCTCAAATATGCCGGAGACAGCGCCACGCATCTGTGTACACAGCCCGTAAGCCCTAATCATGGACGACGGAACAATAGCATCATTTTTGAGAAACTCAGTGACAGCGACATCGTTGCTCGGATACCAACCCCAACAAGAGTTTATTGCGGCCAATTATAAGCATTTCCGAAGACAGGACTGTGCTGTACCGACTACGCTATGACCACTTGTCAAGTCGAGGATTCACATACCCAGCCACCGGGGGTTATCTCCAAAGGGGCAAAAGTAAGTATGAACCCCGCAGACCAATCCTCCCACTCGTGAATCCTCTAGACTCATATCTGGTAGCACAATGAGCCTGATTGAGCAGGATAGCTCTCATATTGTTGTAGCACGGCCTATTTGTGACGTGGTTCGGCATATTTGCAAGAGCCGTGAAGAGATCGATCGATCTGCAGATTCAGATCGTGCTTACGGTTACACAGGTTGCCTTGAAATCAGAGTCCCTCTACCAAATTAGAGATCGTTCCTGTTGTGTAACTGAGTATCGCGGTTCACTACCAATCGACATATACCCACGGCTTTAGGCCGTGTGACAACTCAATATGGCTCACTTGAATACTCGGCAATAATGTAAAGCTGAACATTGTGCATCCACTGGCTCTGGTGCATCTCATTGGGTATCATGATGGATAATTCTTGACCATCCTGTACCAGCACCAACCTCGCTCTATACAGGCTCATACAACCCCCCCACGGATGCAAACACCTGACAATTAAAAAAGACCCCAACGAGCCTCGTCCCATTAGGGGGTGTGTAGATACGTTCTGTATTCCATGGCCGGGAGGGACCCCGCGGTCCTTGCTCGTCTGCACCGACCTGCCCCCAGTCACAGTCTGGAAGTTTTTGTTCATCAGACGAAGGCGGCCCAAAGCCTAAGGTCTTGTATTCCGTTGGCAAAGGAGACTGGTTTGAGGCCTCGAATTCGAACTAAATATAGTAATATCAGTATTCGATGTTCTGGGTTGAGGGAGGATAATACCTTGAGAACGCGGATATAGGAATCCTTAATACCAGTTGTTATACCAACATACGTACAATCCCTCGGGAAGTGCACAGTTTGAATGTTGCCAAATGTCGTGTGCATCTCGCCGACTCGGGCAGTTACACCAGACATATATATAAACTCTAGCCCAAGCAACTTGCCCTGGTCGAGCCAGCCGTTTGCAGTGACTACCGGGTCATTGGAGCCTCTATGCTCCATCCTGTCAAAGTACAGCTTCTGAGTCTGTTCTGCCACATCACCTTGCTCCGGTTCTAATACTGAGGCTCTTTCAAACGTCCCCCGACCGATTGCCCTGATTCTCTCGAACCAGAAATTCATGACCCAGTAAATATCCGTCTGACAAAGTTAGAGCCGGGCTGATCACAATATGAGTGCATACTGACGAGCTTGTATCCATCTCCGTTTCCGAACTGTTGACGTAGACACCTTGAACGAGGAGTGTCAGAATCAGGTGCAGTGAATGTTATATGGCGAGACTTGGTGGTATCGAATCGAAGAGCCACGACCTGGCCCCGTTGCGCCGGGCGCCACTCTGGCGGCCCCGCTACAGGAAGTATCCAAACGGTGAGATATGCGATACCCTCATCCGGGGCTAGGTCAAAACATTCTTGTTCCACCATCCACTGCCCGACTATAGCAGTGGGCGCGTTATCGTAGAGCAACTTCAGGCCAGATATACGAGCAGAACGCCTACATCGACCCTCGGCACCGGTTGAGGCTTGGATTCTGCGAACGCCCTTGAGCGATGCGTGGGTCTGGTAGTTACCCGCTCCTCGGGATCTAATAAAAAGCGAGAAACGTTTATCATGTTGCAGTGATTCTTTGCAGATCTCGGGCTCCGGAAGAGGAGCGAACTGGCTGGACGGCACGGAGGATGCTAAGCACGGTTGGGATTGAACCGCGACTTGGATGAATGGATCCTTTGATGGCTGGGAGGAATAGAATAATTAGCATCATTTATGTCAATGCAGACAAGGTATCAGCGTACCATGCGGCGGACTACAAGGCCAGTAATTATATGGTTCGACGCCGGCTTTTGCATGATATGTAACCTGTTCGTCACCCGAGATTGAATCGGAGCAAAATCCGCTGTTCGACCATAGTTTGTTTTGAACTGATCCGATTAGTCGCTGCCACATAGCTAGAGCCATGTATGCCACCTACCTGCAAACCACTAAGACGGGTGGGCACGGTTTCTGCATCCACGCAGGGTGGTGGGAATTCGACGAACCCGTGAAAAATACTGACTTCGGTGACACGTTCACCATCTGGACCGGCAATAGTAAAGTACACCTCGCAGGCATGTGTAGAGCCGAACAGGACGGTTCTGCCGTCGGCGTATATTGCCTGCATTCCAAGAAGGGGATGTGGGTCGTAGCCCATGTAGCATACAAGTCCAGTTAACTCGCTGAGGTGAGCTCCACCAGGGCCACCAAAGTCAACATTAAGGAGCGGCTCGAAGGGTGGGGGTTCCATCTCTGGGTATAGGGGAGTCAGTTGTAGGCCGTCATAAGTCGGCGGACGGGGAATCCAAAGCTGGTTTTGTAGATGTGAAGCTGTTTCGGGTGTCGTCTCGGCCTGTACAGTTGGGTCTTTTCGAGAATACACGCCTAGAGACACGATTCTATATAGCTAGATGCGGATAGTCAGGTATCAGGAGAGTAACCGAAGGTCTAGAGCTTACATCAACGCCTGCCATCAGATAACGGCCTTGTGGTCTCCCAGCTACGTCGAAAAAACCCTGCGCGATTCTGCTGCCTTCGCTGACGCCAGTCCAAGTAGATTGGGTATCATCCGTAAAGGCAAACATCACACCTGTCAGTCCCTCCTCGGCGAAGGCAACATGGATTCGTTCAATGGACGAGGCAGTCGGCATGTCAAACCATTTCGTTGTCCCAGAGTTATGGAACCCAATTATGCACGACTCATCGTCACTCGTGGCAAATGGGAATACCCCTATACCGGCTATAAAGGTCATTAATCCAATATGAAATGTCGATACTGCTATCCTGCCCTGGGTGTACTGGTGGGGATTTGGGAGGCTGCATGTTACATGATCGACAACACGACATCCATGAGAAATTAGGTCGTGTGTGTTGTTAGAGGTGATATCGGCGGTCAACAGGTTACATTCTTCCAGAACAACAGGCCCTTGAATAGCACCGTCACTGGTTATAATCTGAAATCGGGACTTTTCGCCCGGGACTCGATGGGCAGTGATGCCAAAGACACCAGGCAAAGGAACAGCAGCGTCTTCCAGCACACGCGCAAAGGGCTCAACCATAGTACAAATCCTCCTTCGAGTAAGTAGCGACGTGCTTTCATCATTTTGAAGCAGGTGCCTTTGTCCGAAGAAAAGCGCACGCCAGTCTCGTGTTTCTGAGAAATCTGGGAACAGGAAGTCTGCCTCTTGGCCGAGGAAGAATCGAGATCGCCAATATGACTGAGGGAGATTCTCGACTGCCGCAGTTGAAGCGAGGCTCCTGTTGACCAGACGTAATACCGCGACCTCTTTGCATGATAGATGGGACAAGACCTCGTGTATTAGCTCTGTAGACAGCGGGTAAAAGGTCCGACAGCTTCCAGCCTGCAAGTAACCCCCGGACGATGAGGGCAGGGGCATCGCTTCTTGCTCGATATCGGTGAATGAAATTGCGAAAGGGTCAGACCATCTAAACTGGTCGATATAGTCGTTGTGAAAGCCGATCCAGGAAGATTTAATATGAGGCACACACAGTAGCTGGTGGAACGCCGAAGTGATAATATCTCTTTCCTGCCAGCCATGGAGCCGGAATCGAAGCATCTGCCAGCAGGCGTCGTGAATCCCGAATGCCCAAGATCCCAAATCCGTGGTGCGAATGCCCCAGTCCCCGGACAACTGGTGGTCACGGTAGGTCAAGTCGCGGCCATGAGGCGCGGATAGACGCTTGTAGGGGCATACCAAGCCCACTCCGGTAAGCGATGGGGAGCCTGAATCGTCCATGATCGTCAATCCTCGCACTTCCTCGTCCCATAGCCGGCGGCGGCGAGGAGTGGGCTCTGGCGCACCAGCCCCAGCCAGGATGAACCCGCAGAATGCGCAATATGAGTTGAACTCGATGGGCATGACGGGAATGGAGATGGTGAAAGAAAAGGGGGACAAGCAAACACGAGATCAACGTCGGCAAGGCGGGGCTTTGGTGTCTCTCCTGATTTGCTGCTGTCTGTATTACGAGGCCTTCTAAATACGCGCCTCGCCTCATCACTTCACTTTTTACATCTGTGGCTTGTTATGCTATTGACATAAGGCTCATCCAGTATAAGCTGTCTAGTATATGGCCAAGGGAGGCCCGGAAAGAGAGGGGGTATGAAAGGCCGTAGGACCAGTCGCAAAGAGAAAGCGGGCATATTACGTGTTCCTGGAGAGTGTTATCTAACATCTACTTTCTTTATACAATGCGAGTCAAAAAGTCTGCAAAAACCAATTCCGTAGTGTATCCGGAGAGTCGCTATTCAACGGGCGCTCCATAACCGTAGTACCATGCTCGAGAAGGAAAGACAACATCCACTGATCCATTCGAAATGATTCATCAATCGATCTGATACAGGCATTATGGAACACCTGCAGCCGATGAAGAAAGACATCCAGGGACACCCAGTATGTCTGCATTTCGGTCAGGATCTGGAAGTTCTGCCCCAGGCGCTGGCGGGCGAGTTTGATCTTGGCCTCGTTTTCGCTGGACACGAGCATATGGATGTATACTGTCGACGTAACGACGAGCATGTGTCCGACCATCACGTAGAGACACTGGAATTGGAGCTGGTTGGTTGAACGACAGCGGTAGAGTAGATTGCAGAATGCGAGGGCGTGTTCTTCGCACTGCGAGCGATACCAGGATATCGAGTCAGAATGCTCCTGATTTGGCTTTCTGGCCAGAAATTGATAGAAGAGCACCTCGTTGTAGTAATGGTACCCTAGATGCAGTGCAGCAAAAGCATTGCCTAAACCCAGCGAGCAGTACCGCTCCAAGTTGTCCGGGGTCTCTTGGAGATATGAAGGCAGTGAATCAGACCAGTCCTGCAGTTCGCGTGCGAAGGAGTCTACGGTGGCGCTCACTGACTGCCAGTCAATAAAGCTGTTAACGGCGGCTTTGTTGAAACGATGGATTCTCGCCCATTTACGTGCTAGAATCGCCATCTCGGAGCATAGTCCAGGGCAGTCCATGTTCTCTGGTGTCGCTATCCCGGGTTGAAGGGATAGAAAGATTTCTTCGTTTGTTGGGAGAGGATATCTTTCCACGAAATCGAGTTGTCGAGGCAGGTTGAGGCCCATGGACGACCAGATGTCGATCATGTACAACGACCACCATACTATCAACCGTTAATACAAACAGGAGGGTATAATGAGTGGATACATACTCCGAAGGTTAACTTGCCTCTTCAGTTGGTCGTCACACCTCCGATTAGGCAGGTCAAGAATGAGGGCCAACCGAATGGCAATAGAATAATACAATGCCTCTGCTTCTGTCTGCGAGTCACAAAAACAAACCGTAGCAAGCAGAATAGAGGCCTGGATAGTGGTAACCGAAGTATCCGTCAGGTCTAGCAATTTCCTCGCCCGCTCTGTATACTGATCCCCACGTCTTCGCCGGTCGATATTAGCAAAAAGCGGATTATCCGAGAACGGCGCCCCCAGGGCCATGACACTGTAGAGCAGGACATCGGGGAATTCGCCATCGGAGATCTGTTGCTCCACTGTGGGTCGATGGAAGATGGAGTGGTGGGTGTCATGCACGACTAAGAAGTATAAGGCTACCAGTTCCTTTTGTAGTTCTACGGGCGGGCTATCAGGAGTCTGCGAGGTCGGTATTTCCGGGGATCTTGGAGGATGGGGAGCCAGACGCGGCGTGGAAAGGGTGGGAATGATATAAGGGCTTCGGACGGTCCAGCCATGGAGGCTGCAGTTGAGGTTCAGCTCGCGGCATCGTGTGCAGATAGTGTCGTTACTGTCCAATCGGCATTTTCGTTTATTCGACCTTGCCTGTCAGCACGAAGTAATGGTGGTGGTATGTCATTGAATCCGCACCGGCAGGCATCACAAGCAGTGACCGGCCTCATCTTGGTAGGGGTCCGGTGTATACCCCGGGATTAAAACAGGGAAAAGTGACAAAGCGTCTACAGAGAGAATGCGGGGTTAAGCAATATTTATACAAGCTGCAGTCTCCACCATTTCCCATCAACAAAGCCGCTTCAAAGCCGACTGCCGGCACGATGATTCTGGCGACCCGATTGAGGACGGACTATATTATAACTGACGGCGGCGTCTTCTCTTGTTTAATACTGTCAAATCATGAGAAATCTGGATCTCCAACATGTCTGCCCAGATCATCAGCGTTGAGAGCAAGTGTCTGCGAGTGAGTGTTCGCATTGACCAGCAGGGCGCGGCTTGTCTCGATGCGGTAATCCCGACACGAAGTGCCCAGCCAGACTCGGTCTCCAAGTACTTTCCAGATCACCATGCTCCTCTGGTGGAGGTCCGCCTAGCCGGTGAAGGGACCGAGAAGCACAAGTCGTCAAAGGCCTTGCTTGGAACGTACGTTGGGCCGCGACTGCGCTACCAAACCCACGACATCCATACCGGAGAAGGCGCCAAAACCCTTAACGTCTCTCTCGCAGATGGTAGCCTCACAGTAGTCTCCCATCTTACAGTCTACAATACAACTCCAGTTGTGCGTGCAACGGCTTCAGTCCGAAACAATAGCGACCAGGATGTCGTCGTTACTCAAATCACCTCTCTTGTGCTAGGAGGCGTAACTACCGGGTCCTCCAAGTGGTGGGCTGATTATACCCTGTCAGTCCCAACTAACTCCTGGTTCCGCGAGGCACAATGGATCGAGCACGATCTCCCCAGTATCGGGGTGGATGACTACGGAGTATACGGTCGTCCAGAGAACCACTATGCCTCCCTAGGCCACTATGCAGTGTCTAACCGGGGGACCTTCTCGACGGAGGGCCACCTCCCCATGGGCCTGCTGAAGCGCCGCGATAATGCTGAAACATGGCTGTGGCAGGTAGAGAACAACGGTTCGTGGCGATGGGAAATCGGCGACTGGAAGGACAGTGTCTATCTTGCCGCTGGGGGCCCTGTCGAAACCGACCACGACTGGCGTCAACGATTAGGGCCAGGGGAGGAGTTCACGACCGTACCCGTTGCACTCTGCCATGTCTTCGATGACTACGAGAAAGCCTTTGCAGGTTTGACCCAGTATCGACGGGTTATCAGACGGAAGCACTCAGATAACGAACACCTCCCTATCATCTTCAACGACTACATGAACTGCCTCATGGGCGATCCGACCGACGAGAAGATCCTAGCTCTAGTCGACCCCGTCGTTAAAGCCGGGGCAGAATACTTCGTTATCGACTGCGGATGGTACGCCGACGACGCAGGATGGTGGGACGACGTCGGAGAATGGGAGCCATCCAAGAAACGCTTCTCTAAAGGTTTAAAGCACCTCCTCGGTCAACTGAGAGAAAAGGGCCTGACCCCAGGTCTATGGATCGAGCCTGAAGTCATCGGAGTGCGCAGCGTCGTTGCGGACGAACTCCCCTATGAAACCTTCTTCCAGCGCGATGGCCAGCGCGTCGTCGAGAAAGGCCGGTACCAACTTGACTTTCGACACCCGGCTGTCCGCGATCGCATGCATGGCATAATCGGACGTCTAGTGAATGATTTTGGAGTTGGATATTTCAAATTCGACTATAACATCGAAGTCACCCAGGGGACTGATATTGACTGCTCCAGCCCGGGATCAGGGCAACTGGGTCACAACCGCGCGTACTTACGCTGGGTCAACGAGCTGTATGATAGATTCCCTGACCTGGTCATTGAAAACTGCTCCAGTGGTGCCCAGCGTATGGACTACGCTATGCTTGCAACTCATTCTCTGCAATCAACAAGCGACCAGCAGGATTCGGATCGGTACGCGGCCATTTCTGCTGCGCTGCCGACAGCTGTTACCCCGGAGCAGGGCGCAACTTGGGCATATCCTCAGCCAGAATGGGATGATGAAACCAATGCGATGACGGTTGTCAACAGCTTACTGGGCCGTATCCATCTCAGTGGCCGCCTGGATATCTTGCAGCCGCACCAGTTTGATATAATCAAAGAGGGAATGGATGTTTACAGGTCGATTCGCGCGGACTTGACGACAGCGACTGCATTCTGGCCATTAGGGCTCCCACATTGGCATGATGACTGGCTTGCACTTGGGATGGCAGCTGCGTCAGGGGGGAGGTATTATATTTCTGTTTGGAGGCGAGGTGGTGCTGATACTGTTGAATTGTCGGTGCCTCAGCTGAAAGGGCGTGAGGTCAAGGCTGGGCTGCTCTATCCTGCTTCTTTTAATGCAGAGAGCGAGTGGAAAGCTACAGATGGTGTATTGAGGGTCAAGGTCCCGTCGGAGCTGTGTGCTCGACTATTCAGGTTGACCATTGTCTAACTTGTGCCATTATGCATCATGACCCATATTACATATGAAGTAGTATGCTTCGTTCAGCACCCCTTGACCCCTATATCGTCAAAGACTGATCATAAAGCAGACGGCTTCTTACTGCTCTCTTTGTACTCTGACAAATACCTTGTTAATTCCATTGAATTCTAAACAATATGCCTTTTCATTGTTGGTACAACAACAACTGCCCTATAAATGCATTCTATTCCTCCATGAAAAATCGACTTCACCAGGTCTTGACAATAGTCCCAGTGTCCTGACCCACCATCCTACAGCAATCGCAGGTATGACTCTCACCGCAGATGACTACAAAATCTACATCGGCATCGTGGACAAGAGTTATCACCGTGACCCAGCGGAGTATGTCATATCCCTGCATAAACTAGACCGCACAGTATGCCACTTATTCTTCGCACCGGTATCCCGCCACAATCCATCCGGACCCAGGGTGAAGGCTGCAGAAACATGGAACCGCAAAGAGGCAAACCACAGACACTGCGATAACCTACGGGATAAGAAGTTTGTTGGATACCTCAAGCATAGGAATTTGCGTCTGTTTTGTAGGTGTTTCGAGTCTGTCCAGTCCTCTGAAAGCCAGTTTACCATGTTTCGCTTCCTGTGGAGATGTGTGGATGAGGGCATCCTGGGGGAAGAGGAGGTTTGGAATGTTATGCCGAACTTTGAGTTTGGGCCTGAGAGTCGGCGGTATATTGACTGTGGTAGGTAGGGTGTCAGGGTATTTCACATATTAGCGCAATATATTATCAAGTATTACACTCACATTTCTGTACTATGTAGTATGAGTATTTGAGTATCGGGAAAATCTTCATAGATATACCTGGATATTCGCTCCATCGTGATCAGGGCATCCGTGGGGTCTTCTATGGGCCTCTAAAGTCTTCATAGGCGATATATACTCTCACCCTGTAATAGATGCATCGTCAAACCACAGAAACGTCGAGTCAAAGTCAAGTGGAAATTCGCCCATATCAGTAGGCCCGGCAATTGAAACAGGCTGCGTCAGGAATTCTTCCATCGTGGAGCTGTGAAGAGCCATGCTAGCGCTGATATCCAGATTCGGAAATATAGATGGCTCGGCAGTGTTTATTGGAAATCCATCGACAGGTGGATTATTATTTGATACATTGCAATCATCACGTAGTATCACTGTGGGATTTAGGTGGTGGTTCTGGGCATTTTCGGTCGAATTTCGGTAATTCTCCAGCCACTCTCGAACAAACTGAAGCTTCCCATGCAAGTCCTTGGCAGCCAGGTTATTTGACTCGCTTAGAACCCGGAGCATCTCGATTCCGGTTTCTGCAGATGCAAGATCGCCTGCGCTTCCTATAGGCAAAAGGCTTGATCCTATCAAGACCAATGAAGAAGAGAATATGAAAACTGGGAAGGCGTATCCAAATATCGCAATTGACCCACTGGTCCACTCATCCTGACATAACTTCAGTGAGTATCGTGCAACGTGGATGCATGCTTCACCCAGTGTAGTTAAAACAGGAGTGACATCGTCGCTGAAGGAGGGGCGCTTCTTCAAGTGGCGGGTCAGCAAATTAAGCAAGACAGGACGAATTGTCAATGTGACAATCTATTATTAACGTTAGTAATTTCTCGGCTGAGTAGACAATCGACTCACGAAGCTAAACTGCAGATGCATGAGGACAGTGTGTTTAGGGTTGGCCGTATCCGGCTTCAGCTTCAGATGTTCAGGCAGAGATTCCACCCAAGCCTTCAGCTGGGTCAGAAGCCTCTGTTCACGTTGCAGAAAGCAGTCGTTATGTTTTCTCTGCCCGTATATCTCTTTCGTCGTGTCTCCTGTCATTCGAGCAAGTTCTATAGTCGCAGTCTGGTATGCGCTATCTGAAAATTGGCCATCGTCAATTTGAGTGGACGGTAGATCGACGTGGATATCATCGTCGTGAATCTGTACAGGAAACCCGGACTTGGAACCCCAGAAACGGTCGAGCACATAGATAGACCACCAGATCCTGACTCGGTGCTCGCGATCTTTTGCACTTATGTTCTGGGTCCTGGGGAGGTTGTGGTTTAGGCCAGCACTAAGACCCAGCCGGAGTGCATTTCCTATGAGTATATAGGCGGAGTGGAATCTATTCAAGAATTGACAAAAATACGCCTTCGAAAGTTAGCTTTAATAGTAATAGAGGATAAAAAGATACACACCAAGAGGAGTAGACTCTCAATATGTAACATGCTCGGTCTCTCTGGGATTACCTGGATGAGATCCAGAGAGCGAGCAAAATACCCTGTTCCAGGAATATAAGACGTATTACCGCGGCCATTTGACATTGAGTAGACCTGTCCTATGGCAAATAAGGCAAAGTACTTGCATTTCAATATAGAGTCGTCGAAGCTTTCTTTTTGATAAACACTTGAAAGCACGTCGACGGTGTCCTTTCTCAACGCTAGGTGAAATGCAGGATTAATATGACCAAGCGCCGTCTTAACAAGTAAATGTGCATAGGCCGGACTTGGCCAGTTGATATCGGCGTGCAATGCAAGGTTCAAGGTCGATTCATCGGTGTAATTCCATCGCGGAATATGCAACGCTGGCGAGTCAGTGGTCTTGAGGCATTGACACAGCTGAGAGGCAAAGACGAGGCAGGAAGCCCCGCTGGTATATATTGGAAGAACAGAGGCATCTTCAGATTGGAACCACGACGCCTCTCCGGTATAATTCTGGGCTGTCGGTGGACTACTCTCATGCTGTCGGTTATCAGCAGCGTCGGCGGTTTCGGCGCATGTATTGTGCTGTGATCCCCCATTTCGGAGTTTATCAAGTTCTCTGCTGTCTTCTATCAGCTGCTCAAGATACCTATATTATCATTATTATTTGCTCAACATGTCCTTTTGGCCGAATCATACTTCTCACCAACACGGACTTTGCGGTCGCGATCTGCATATCTACACTGGGCGGCGTATCCAGTCCTTCGACACCTCGAGCACGGTTTCTCGCCTGAACACTTGCTCTTCTGTGAATGGCACCGGTAGCAACTGTGACATTAGCTTCCACTCACCCATTACGCAAGTTGTTCCCGACTTACGCAATGGGCCTCTTCTGGGGGGTTGCTGTGGCAGCTTGGCCGGGGTTTCGATGTCTTTGCCGACTCTCCGCCATCTTTAGTGACGTGTGATAACGTGTCCAGACACCGGTTAATAAAAGCAATGGTTTCAACGCAGTCTTGCACAGCAGATGGAACTGAATGCTGGTCGGCCTCTTTCAGGTTCGCCGGTGTGGGGCGGTCACATGATTAGATTAATTACAGTATCTGAAGATACGGTATTAAAAGGCAGGAGACTTCATTGGAGTCTTTATAGTAATCGATAATTAAGATCTCTGGCAACTAATACTGAAGTTACAGATGGCTGTTCACAACTTCGAGCAAAGGGGGGTACAGTATTGTGAGCTCTTGCCTCCGTAGACCATCCAGATTCGAATTTATATATATTGAATTCTATCAGACCCATATTCGATATACCTCTTAACGCGATATTATAATTCTCATGACCAACCCACCTAACTCTGTATACTTAGGGGCACTTCTGTCAGCCGGTAAAAGATGCCCATCCCCATTCGCAATCAGCGCCTCAACAAGAGTACACCGTCTAACATGCCAGAATCCCAGCCTCTCATAAAGCCTCACGGCAGAGGCATTGCTCTCCTTGACAATAAGATCAAGCTGTGCCGTCTCAGGCTGAGGTCGATAACCTTGGATGAATCGCATGACCTCCTGGCATAGCTTCACTCCGAGGCCTTGGCCCCTGTATTCAGGAAATGTGAACAGGCTGAGCATGTGCCAGCGTTCGTCGCTTTCTGGGACAGCGTTTTCTGGTGTGTGATTTTCTGACAATGGCTGTGTGGATAGGGGGCCGAGAAGGGTGACTTGACCAACCCACTTCGTAGGGCCTGTAGGAGGGATTGCGGCGCAAATGAACGTTTCTCGTCCGGGACTGGTGAGGCTTTGTATCCATTCCTCATCGGTGAACGCCGCCTCGATCTCCTGTGTGGAAGCGAAAGAAGCTGGAGACGCTGCTAACGCGCCGAGTCGGAGGTTTCGGTAGTTGCGGGCAGAGGTAGCAACATGCTCGGTTTTGGAGATGCGGAAAATAGAAAAATCATTATCCCAAGTCATGGCAGTATTTCTTGAAGACAAGGATTAATCAGATGGATAATCAGGAACTTTTTCCATATTATAAGTTGGTCGGCTAAATATAATATGACCGAGTGGAGAACCTCCGGCGTTCTAGAATTTGGCCGATATATACACTTTTGCCCGAGTTGATATGATCAGAATAAATTGCATGCTAAACAGAAGGTATCCCGAAGGACCTATACCTGCTCTAATGCCAGAAATGCGAGTAAATAAACAAGGTATTAATTTACCACAAGCTAACTATGAAGGGGATTAACGTCGACCAAGCACAGGGGAAACATGGAACAACCAATTCGAATAATTAGAACCAATGGAGAACACGATTCGCACGGAAACTATTCATACTCCTGGCGAAGCATTGCAATACCGTCACTGTCCAGTATAACTAGAGTACCTAGCAAATTATCTGTCAGTAAACATTCAAAATATTAAGGCGAACTAGGAAGACAAGAAGTATTGGAGCATCTCACCTCCAGATCCGTGCACACTTGTCACCACTACCAGTAGCGATCAGAGTATCCGTGTTGCTAACCGCAACAGATAGAACTAGATTGACGTCAGATAGGGCCGACAAACATACGTTCCTTGACACAGGCACAAACCAGAATTTCTATGCCCCTGAACGAGCATATGCGCAGTACCGGTACTTGGGTCCCAGAATTGAAATCCGTGATCCTTCGAGCCGCTTATAATCCAGCTGCCACCGGGAGTCCAGCAGGTCGTTAGGACGAAATCCTGAAAGCCCATTGTCAGTAACCACGTCAAAAAGCTTAGGATATTAGTCTGTTTGTTTACCTTGTGACCCTTCAATGTTCGTATACATGCATCACCAGTTCCTGGGTGTGCTCCTCTAGGTGGACCGAGTTCCCAAATCTTCAAAGTATTGTCAAGACTTCCGCTGACAATATTCCGACCGTTCGGTGAGAATGCAACACAGTACACACTGTTGTCGTGGCCATTGGGTCCAGCCAAGCGCTCTACCATGGTCCCAGTAGCAGTGTCCCACACCTGGGCATTCATATCAAGCGACGCAGCAGCCACATACCGGCCGTCCGGTGATACAGCGACAGCGGTCACGCCACCTTCAATATTGAAAATGTGCACAAGCTCACCGCTTAGAATATCCCACAGGCGGACTGTTTTGTCTCCACTGCCAGAAGCGAGATATCGGCCGTTACCGGCAAAGGTGAGGGAGTAGATATCTTGTTCATGTCCAGGGAAGGTATGCGTGATAACACGGGCACTAACATCCCAAACCTACAGCAGCAAAGTCAGCTTCAACGGTCTTAGAACAGGCCAGCAAGGCCTTGGAACCAAATAGAACAAGTCCTGTTGATACAGAGGAATAATTAGACAATTCTCTTTAGCTCTTACCGTGACGATTTTGTCCTCTGATCCGGTCGCCAGGTACTTGCCGTCGGGACTGAAGCAAACGCTGCGGATGTAGATATCGTGGCGCTGGCTAAGACGATCGTCCTGTAGAGTGATGACATTCTCCCCTGTTGTTACATCGAACATCCTAACCATCCTGTTGCAACCTGTGGCAAGGTATTTACCATCAGGGCTGAAGCTGACGCAGCAGGCCACACTATCGTGGGCTAAATGATGGACAAGCTCTATATCCAGTACCCTTGGCACCTCCGGATTGAATACCGCATACCAACCTCTTCCCTCTTTCTTTTGGGAACTGGAAAGATTAGCTCGGCTCAAATCCGCCAATATGTTAGGCTGATGCCCGTTAGATAGTAACGGCTTTGTCTCCTGGTCGCCTGCGGAAACTGGAGTACTGGGTAGCCCATCACCGTTAGGTAAAGTAGGTGGTGGAAGGGTATAACCTGTATCAAAAAATAAAAGGAGAATCAGAGACTGCGAAATGTCGTACAAATAAACTACCACGTACCATTCTGATAGTGTCTCCATGGTGACAGGGCCGGCCGGTGGACTCCGGGAGGGGCAAGATCGGAGGAAACAGTTGTCACACCACGAGATTGGAGCTGATATCGCAAGTCCTGAATTTCTGCCTCATAGCTAATCCAAACAAACTTTAGTGCTCACGAGACTGGTAGAGGGTGTCTCCGAGGCTGGGGGGTGCGTACCTCTCTCTCATCTTCAGCTGAGCTGCTAGTAACTCGGAAATCTGCTGTTGGATCAGGTACATTTCATGGAGTTGATCAGCTACTGGTTGGTCCCATTAGCAGGCATTCAAGGGAAGCTCCGTCTCCCGGTCGAATTTAACTCAGGCTGAATTGCGCCTCTGTTGAGAAAACTGCATTGCAGAAGACAGGAGAGTGTAGGGAAATTATTCCATTTTTTTAAGCCGGTTGGGTCAAGCTTGGTATGAAACCGGGTAGAGCGATTAAACAATAGCAAGGAGAATAATATGAGAGGAAATGAAATCCGTGAGGGAAAGCTGTGTTCTTCGACTGATTCAGAGGCGGAGTGGGGTTCCAAGCAATGAAAAAGGGAAAGGGGGTAGGAGGTGGGGCAATTTTTAGGGTGGAAAAGAATGACGCACACTTGTATTCATATTCAGCAGAGGCCCTGGACTGGTTCTGGAATTCTTGGTGTATCTGATCGAGGAGTACCGACGATCGCGAAGAAGACGACGGAGCCATCGTGTGATTGGTGTTGTCCATGGTGATGCTGCTTTGTCTTGGAGTGGTCGATGAAGCGGAAGCTGAGGGGATGATGAAAAGGGACAAGAAAGAGGGCAGATGCAGGGAGCGGATTAAGTAACTGAACTCTAAACATGGCCCGGATGAACCCTGCCTCGCAAGGGAAAAGGAAGATGGAAGCTTCTTCAAGAGCGGCAACCTTATCGGAGTCCCTGCCGAATACGAGCGGCAGGAGAGCCTCGTACTGCTTTCCATTCTGGGACTGGTGCCTCGGAACTTGCCGAGGGCGCTATTCCCGACTGGACGCTCATTAACTGATTTCTCTGTCGAAGTCAATGGAATTTGCAATTTCTACCAGGGAAATAAACGCTCAGGAACATGCGAAGATCAACTATGCTATCCTGAATGAAGTCCGCAGATGGAGAGGTGATTGCGGGTGGCAGCCCGTTGTTCCCGCCCACCCAATATGGCAATATCCGGGCTGGTTTGACCATTACAATTTATAACAAAATATAGTCTGGCTTGCACTAATACTAAAGCACATCTATTGCACTCGCGAGAGTAAAGCAGGTTGAGTAACATCACTTCCCCTCGACCTCACCCAGACATCCACAATCTCCCCCGCACCAGCATCCCGATCCGAGTCCACGACAAAGTAAAATGCGTAGAAGGCAGCTGCAACACAGGCGTGATTCGGGAAGATCTTCACGACCTGTCCTATACTGAAAGGGACCTTTCGCCCTTTTTCCTTCTGGCCCTCCCACGACACAATAGAGTGTTCCTGGCTGATCCGCTCCACAAACAGCCGAGACGAGCTATCTCGCAATTCATCTCCCTGTCGCCACGACGATATCACTCCCCAGCCCGGATAGCTAGGACACGGCTCTCTTCCCAATGCCAAAGTCCCCGCGGCGAGAAGAGCCTCCGGTTTGGCCCTCTCGCCGTCATTATAGACGCTGCAGACCTCCGCCAGCACAGAAATTGCAATCTCCTTCTCCGGGCCACTGCTCTTCCATCTAGCGTTTGTTGAGACTTGTTGCATGTCGAGTAGTGGATACACTCCAGCGTGGATCTCGACTTTGACCTTGACACCAATATCCTTTGCAAGCGGTTTATGGAGGAATTCCCTCAGCTCTGTAGCTTGGGTAGATTGGGAACTTCCCTCCTCCGGGGCCAGGTTCTGGGAGGACAGAGCCTGAGGAGTCGCTCCAACGCTGATAACCAGCTCCTCTCGCCCAGGAGTAAGTAGCTGCAGATGGTGCTCGAGAGCGTCCTTGCACCCGACAATTTCACTGACCAGGTACGCCATTGCCTGGTCGGGCGTGGTACCGCTATAGCTGAGACTACTGTGCGAATAAACTCCCAGCAGGCTTGCATGTCCGTTTTTCTCTGCTTCCGCCAACCTCTCGAGCAAACCGCCCTTGTTCAGTGCAGTCGGCGGCAAGCCCGCGCGGTGATAGCCCGTGTCAACCTTTAAGAAAACAAGCGCTGGGAATCCAGTAATCGCGGAAAATCGTTCCAGGTGGGGGATCTGGTCTGGGTGGTCGATCATCACGGAGACACTCCCTTTGCCGATCGCAAGGGCTGCCTTGGCCAGCCGGTTGACCTGTGAAGGGACGAGTGGGATTCCATAGAGAACATTAACAGGACGATTCTCAGCCTGAAGCTTTTTCAGCAATGGGACCAGGGTTTCAATCTCCAGGACGGTTGATGCGATGAAATTGGCGGGGATGTCCTTGTCTGCCACTTGCATTTCAGCGATCTCGTTGGTCTGCTGCGGTTAGTTCGTGTCAAAGTAGGCAATAAAAATGAGGAATCAACCTTATGTGATTTGACGTGAGCCCTGAATGCGACATCGAGGGCCTTCACGGTCCGCAGCATGTCCTTGCAGTGTCGTCGGATGATGGCCTGGTCGAGAACGATGGCTGGCTTGGGCACATCGCTGACGTCCTTACCGACGTAAGTATTCCTTAATTCCTGTTGTGATGCCATTGTAATTTCGGAGGGCTTGGTTGGCGATATCGAGTTGGCTGCGGTTCAGTTGGCGGGGTGGATGCTGTTATGATGAATGAGACTCCAACTGCCTCGCTCTCGCGCACTCAATGCGGTTAAGTGTGTCTCATTGTGGGGCAGAGAAGCGAATAAGGGTTGGACAACCCGACACAGGCATATCAGGACACAACCAACAGTGCTCTGACTATTACATATCGGTCTAGTCTTTATTCTTACTGTTTTTCTCTATACACTTCAGTTTCCATCAAATGGCCCACAAAGGGAAGTTGAAATCGGGATGAATAAGTCCACTTGTTGACCCAGTTCACTATAACGCTATTGATAGAGAATACAAAACGAGTCCTGCTGCTGCAGACAATAGCGGAATGCATGGAACGTGCCTTCTTCCAGCCGAGAATGTTATAGCTGGGCTGGCTGTATCGGCAATGAGACTTTGCGACGAATTGCGAGAATCAAATTCTCCGCTGAATGTGATCTCAATATCAGTCCTACTGGAGCCAACCTTTGTGGTTCTTGGCTTGGGCTCTTCAACGCCTGCATGTGCCTTGCCGATGGTTGTCGATGTCATGTGTAAAACAATGCTGTTGTTGGACAGAATGCCGCTGATAACAGAGCCAGGCTCTATCTTAGCGCTGGCGCCTTTGGAGGCGTCCCAACTGTCCTCCCCCTCCGAAACGCGAGTGCAATTAAGATCAGCTCTGGAAGAGAAGGACCAAAAGTGAATGCCCGACTCGCCCTGGCCATAGTACTCCCCGGAGTCCTTGATGTCATTGAACGTGCCGTTGAAGAATATCGTCCCGTTATTAGGACCCTGCGGGCGTGATATCAGGCGCAATCCGACAGTAGAATCACCAGGCACAGTTGACTCGCTGTAACTGACGCCAGTTTTGAACTTAAAGGCTGTGTCAGAAGGATGCCATTCATCAGAGCCCTCCTCACCGGACACAGTGTCACACGGTCGATAAACGTGCCACGCATCCGACTTGTCCGTGTCATTCGTTTCAAATGCCAGCATGCCAAATGCGAATTCGCCGTTATCCCCGTTCTGGCCCTGGAGATACGGTCCGATCCAGGCAACCGTTGGCAGGTAGAAGGTCCCATTGCACACTGTCTTGGGGTCCTCGCCCTCATCGGCGACATATTTGCCAACTTTCACAACTGTCTCGCCTGTCCATAGAGAGCCATCGGCTTCTCCGCTTCGATCTGGAGTGCGCCACGGCATCACTTCGTGGTCGGCGACCTGACACCCATAGCCGCTCGAACCGGCGACCGTATACTTGTCGCTGTGGCCAGGAAGGTCGCCCTCGTTAGGGTTGTGGGTGGAGTATTTCGCTGCATCTGCGAATACAGCCAGGACTGCTAATAATACGAAGCAGCTCGCTGGGCTGGTTGGTGGGCGCATCTTGAGAGCCGCCGCGAACGCTGACTCGATTCAGGGGCAAAAGGGCCCTCGCTGGGCAATCTCGTATTCATATGTTGACCACCCCGGACACGGCTTTTATTTCGCCCGGGAAAAAAAACTTAAATAATACGAGTGAGACTGTTTGTTGCCTCGGTTTTTACTTTTTACTCGTACTAAACAATGTTGGTGCGGTCAGGCACCACCTACGCGCCCACGATCAAGAACTGCCTTCTTGGACTCAATTAAATGAATAGAAGGATTAAATTCCTCTCTCTGGCATAGAGCAGGCACAGCCTGACCTGTCTCCAGTTTAAATAAAGGAAACCTAGCAGCGAGAATAACACTACCAGTCAGAGCCAGGCTGCATGTAGCAATCCTCCCAATAGACCTGAACCCTCCAGTGGTCGCCATGGTTAAGCTCTCCTGAGATGCCCTTGCCCTCCATACAATAATGTTTGATAACCTCTGCACCATCGGCGACATTATCCCACGACGGCAACTCGAATTCGCCCTTGTTCTATTCTCCTGTTAGCGCCTACCTCTCTCACACAAAAGGGTATAGGGATCAGGTATACTCACGTCGTTCAACCACTTGATCTTGGTATGGCCCACGCAGGCTGCAGTCTGGCCGCTCTCGCCTGGGAGGCTCGGCACCTTGTCCTTCTTGCCCTTTGGCCTCTCGTTGCGGATGTACTCGACCGCACGTTCGAGGTCCCCCTTTTTGCCGTCGTCCCAGCCGTCGGGCCTGCACTCGAGATCGTGACGCGACGTGGGCCTCGACCGTGCTGCGAGGGTAGCATTCTTGAAGTCATCGGTGAGGTTGTCGTGAGAAAGGATTTTGGTGTTTGCTGCGTCGCCGGTGGGGTGCTATACAGCCAAACTAATTAGCGGTGTTCTGGTAGTGGTTGTGGATATACGTACAGCAGAAGCCAGTGCCGCCAGGGCAGATAGGGCGAGGACGGTGTTGACGATGGGAGAACGCATATTGAGCTCCGATTGACTTTGACAGGTTGTGTAATCAGTGATTTGTAGAGTTTATGGGTTGGTTTGGGATCAATCCAGCAACCAAGGCAGACGGCCTTTATATCTAGCCGACGTAGCAGGGGTGGTTAATTATGGCGTGAAAGAAGTAGCTTTTTGTTATTCGTCTTGGAGTTTCAGTCTGGAGTGTTAAGCATCCAGTGACCGAAACTTGTCTTTGTTGTGGAAGAGTGAAAGAGTTGTGTTACCAGCACTGCCTGGTTCACTAGACCACTCAATCATTAGACTTTAGTGAATCAAGGAGGCTAATTGAATCTGTGTATTTATTCACTGTCCACAGCTCAGTCCTATCTCCTGGTGTTAATCAACAGTTTTAATGGGCTTATTCAACAGGAAATCATAAAATAATCGCCATCTTCCCCAACAGCAGAGAATGACTGCGAATGAAGTATTCACAGTCTTGGGCGCAAATGCTCCAATAAAGCAACCCACAGTCAACATTGCATGAGAAAATAACTCTCCGATTCCGAGGCTGATTATGCACCTTCGCCAGTCCCGGGTCAGCAACAACCTCTATAAACGCCGCTGTAGCCCTCGCAGTCGTATTGTCCGTTATCCTAAGAGACCGCTCCAGAGCAACATGCGCCCCCGAAGATAATGCAAGAGAACGATAGCAATAAGCCAGCCGGGATTTCCTCGCGTGTTAACGGTATACTGAATCGCAGCAACGGCATAGACCAGTGCCGTCTGTAGCGTACTACTTACTTTCGAGCAGTGCCCGCTATTCAAGCTAATTTCCAAGGGAGTACAGCATTATACTTTGTTTAGATAAAATAGATATCCCTTTCCGAAATATCTAGTCTCTAATTCGTTCGCCGCACGATGAACCGTTTCAATCTTTGTCGCCGGTGGATTAGTTAAAAACCGCGCCCGAATTAAATATCAGCCCAGAGCATTATGCAGGCAATAACAAGCTATAAATTTGTCACAGTCAATTAATTATCATGACTTACACTTATTTATCAGGTTTGCCTGGTACTGCGCTTGTAACAGAATGGGCAGGACCATTGAGGGTTAGTATGATGCAACCTGTATTATTTCAGTTGGCTATCCGAATATACCCTTGTGCCTCGCACAATTACAGACGGCGCTGACGTCGTGGAGCCCGAATGCTTCCATACCGCGACGATAACATCGGGACTGAACCGGATCTGGGCGAGAACACGAGTACGACCAGGTTACCCTTTACGGGCGTGGGTCGAATTAGTCTTGACCCACAGTGTTTCTTCATACCCCTGGTACCTGGCTAAAAGATCCCCGGATGCTTTGGCTGTAGGCAGATGTATTTAATTAGAGATTTTTCCTTCAGGTCGAGAATCCGTATTCGTATATACCAGGTATAAATACCGGGCTGCTCTCAAATAATTCCTACTTCATGGTTCAGTCCTAGTATACGTTCTCCAAAATGCGGCCTCATATTCCCCTATCTCTTGCCCTCCTATCAGCGACGTCTGTGGGAGCAGCCTCAACCTGCAAATCAACGCCTCAAGACTCAACCTGGCCAGCCCCTGAAGAGTGGAAGTCCCTCAATGCTTCCATCAACGGAGCTCTTATAAAGACAGCCCCAGCTGCCTCGTCCTGCTACCCTGGAAACCCATTTAGCTCGACCCAGAACTGCACCGATGTCACCGACCACTGGTCCTATGCCATGTACCACGCTGCGTGGCCCGAAAGTGTCGACTACTCCATATTCACAAACCACTCGTGTCTCCCCCCAACTGTTGACGGATATGTCAAGGCCAGAGGCTGCAGTATCGGCGCTTTGCCGCAATACATCGTCAACGCTACAAGCGAGAGCCAAATCGCCACTTCCATGAAATGGGCATCATCGCGGAATATCCGCATCGTCATCAAGGGGACCGGGCATGATATGAACGGCCGGTATGTTGCGTCACCCCTTTACCCAGGATACTTTATTTACTGATATCGATGTCCTAGTTCTACTGGCGCATACTCACTATCAATCTGGACTCACAATCTAAATCACTTCAAACATGACCCGCACTGGCGCATACCCGGTACCAACAGCACCGCAAACGTGGCCATCCTCGGCAGCGGCAACAACTGGGGCTCTGCATATACAGCAGTACACAATATCCGCCGAACACTCGTCGGCGGCGAGGACGCAACCGTCGGCCTCGGAGGTCTTATCCAGAATGGTGGCCATGGCCTTCTATCCAGCACATACGGTCTTGCCTCAGACAATGTATACCAGGCCACGGTTATTACAACAGACGGACGCCGTCTCATCGCAAACGACGTACAGAACCAGGACCTGTTCTGGGCCATCCGCGGTGCGGGCGGTGGTCAGTTCGGTGTAGTCACTGAATTCGTTTTAAAGACGCATCCAGTTCCGGATAATGTTGTCACTGGTGGACTTAGTTTCCATGCAGCTGATGGATCCAACGCTACCGAAGCTACCTGGGATGCACTCGTCGAGACTGCAAATCGCATTCCAGATCTCATGGACACCGGTCTTAAAGGAACCGTGATGGGCTTGACCGGAGAGTCCGCGCAAAGCTATCTGGGGATTAAAGACAAGATTTCTGGAGCCGCAGCAATCATCAATCTGACTGGCTTCAACACCACAGTTGAGAAAATGAACTCAACAGTGAACACACTCGCAGCTCAGATCCAAGCAGCCGCTCATGGGAAGATAACCATAACCCCCCAGCCACCGTCATCTAAAAGTTACTGGGCCTCCACCAAGCCAAATCCTCTCGCAAGCCAATCCAGCGGCGCCAGCGGCATGATCACCAGTCGCCTCCTCGGCCGGCCTGAGCTAGTCGATCTACCCCATGCCGAGCTACGGCACTATCTACAGCAGATACTAAAAACTTCAGATGATGACTCCGGATCTATGGTATTATTCGGATTACAAGGCGGGTCTGGACCCGCTCGCACACCTGAAGAAAGGCGCGGAAGCGTCCACCCGGCATGGAGAACGGCATACGTCCACCTCATGTCCTATGGGGCCCCTCTAGACGCCACAGCCGACGCATCCAAGGCTCTGGCTGGAGCTGCCGAGTGGTATGAATCCCATATCGAGCCGGTATGGAGGAACTGGGCTCCTGGTGGTGGATCGTATGCGAATGAGGGTAATGTCTTCAGCAGTGCATGGAAGGAAGACTTTTACGGTGAGAACTATGATCGTCTGCTAGACGTTAAGCAGAAGTATGATTCTGGTATGAGTTTGTTTGTTTACGGTGGTGTTGGGAGTGATGAGTGGGAATATGATTTGCACAGTGGTCTACTCTGTCAGAAATAGGGGCCTTAATACAGGTTAACAACTCTTCCTGGGTAATAGGTCATTGTTAGCAGGTAGGCGGCTCCCACATCGCACTCGTCATCATATCCTTTAGCTTGTCACCGTCGATCCGGTTCACGTATGTTACTTCGCGGACCCCAGGCGGTTTAAGTTCCTCTCGATAGAGGCGGATGTTCCCATATCCCGGACTCCCATATGAGATATCAATATCAGCGTAGACTGTCATCAGTCAGTTCTAACTTGTCAAACGGATTATATTAATCTATACGTACGTGATGTCGTGTTGAGAGCAATTGAATGGTCAACCATCAAAGCTGCAGCCGTCTCGTCCCAGAAAGGAAACTTTGTACCATAGTGGTCATGGAAGAGCGCGGTATATGGATTCTTGACCTGGTATACTTCGTCCAGGTATTCCTGGGTGCATTGCACTTGATTTGCGACGTTTCCAGCAATGACTATATCAGGAAAATTGGCATTTATTGCGATCTTGGCTGCCTCAGGGTCACTCATCAAGTTGATCTGCGTGTCAATTATCAGCAGCTTTCCAGACAAAGAAGAATGTTGGCCTCATACATCAGAGTTAATGTTTGCCTGTTCCATGTCTCCGCCTGCTTGTAGCATGTTAAAATCCACATAACCGCCCATAATAACCAACTCCTTCGCCAGGCTCGCGAATTTCGGATCCATACGTACAGCCAGCGCAACATTCGTCAGAGCACCAGCCGCATATATAGAAACCTGATGCGGATACTTACGCACCATCTGAACCATAAAACTCGGCCCATTCGTCGAATTATCGAACTGCGTTTTTGGGAATCCTTCAACAAACGCCTCTTCCACGACCCTGTTCGGGTCGCCAGAAGCCGGATTCTTCCCCTGTTGCTCGGCGCTTATGTTCTGCAGGCCGAACGCGCCTTGGAATGGGAGTTTCCCGTGCACGGCCTCCCATGCTTGGAATCGCGCTGGGGTGTTGATGAGGGGCCATGTTGCGCCCTGATACACGGGGATACAGGTGAGGTTGCCGACTTCGAGATTCGCCAGGGCGTGAAGGCCACATTGTTTCTGCCATGAGTTTGCAGTGTCTATCTCAGATATTAACAAACACTCGTCCCGCTAGTAGACGTGATGGAGAATATAACCTGAAACTAGACCAAGTACTTCCATCCCACCCTTCATGGCCATGAGGAAGGGTAGAAAGCTAACCGCAAGCCAGTCATTATCGAGGATGGCGTATCGCTTCTCAGATTCAGCGTCGGTATCACCCAAAACACTGATTGCTGTAGCCAGAATTATTAAAGCTGGGAGTTGTATGGATGACCACATGTTGGCGAGGAATAGAGGGGAAGAATTTGGAGTCAACTGTTTCTGGCATGTTGGAGTATTTATAATTGACTCCGCACGAAGATCTGTGGAGACCAAATGGAGCATCATGGACTGTTACATGATCTTATAGGGCCTTCAGGACCTCCATGGCCACGATCTTTCCTTGAGTCCTTGCTTCATTCCTTGCATCTTTTCGTGGAGCGATGTGGCTGACCTCGGCAATATGATCTGTCAGGGGTTCTCCTTGAAGTGATATGTGGGTAGAGTTGGACTACTTTATTCAGTTATGCTCTTACAAGGGACGCAGTTTCCCGAGATTGACTCAACCATTGGAAAATAGTAGGAACTGATCGTGTTGTCTTTACAGCCCTAATCGGCTGCGATATACGTAGTGGTGAATTCTTAATAGCAGCACGTATTCTATTAGATCAAACCTCCCGATTAAGGTGCAGCTAAATATGGATTTCCTTTCGTCACAATAAATCAATCATTGAATCGAAAATAGACATTGCGGACTGGGTAGCAAAAAGAAAAAATGAGTGCATCATCCGTGAATCGAACACGGGCCTCATCGATGGCAACGATGAATTCTACCACTAGACCAATGATGCTGATCATGCAACTTTCTCCACTTTTTGTCTTTTTGTTTGGGCCTACATCTTTCTTACAGCTACGGGTTAATGTGTTCTTATCCAGGTCTTGCCAACACCAGTTGAGCACTCCAGTATAAGGGATTGTACTTCGAATTCATCAAGGGAAATAGGTATTGAATTCCGTCTGGAGTTCTCGGGCAAAAATGGAGCTGCTAGATCCTTGAGAGCTTTCCTAAAACTCTCCTTGAGGTTTCCTGGACACTGCTCTTGGTATCAGTATTAATTCCGATATGGAGCTTCCCTGTTTTCTATGACTCTCGTTCTATGTAAACATGGCATCTAAACATTCGCCCACTTCAAAGACTTGATCCAGATCTCACCAAAATACACATGTCTACTCACTATTCCAGCTGCATCCGTTCCTTCTGCTGCTGCTGCCTCATTCTGCAATATCTTCCATCCCCGGAGCGCCCACATACACGCCGCCGCAGCGATATACATAAACCCCGTAAACAGCTGAGTCCCAAGATAATTCCCCGTCCCATCAACAATCTCCAATGCAATCGCCTCGCTAAACGTACATGGTATAACAATAGCAAGCCACAGCAAGTTCAGACCAGAGGGCACGTTCTTAAGCCCAACGACCTCCGCCACGAGCGGCGCAATCGTTGCCCAGAAATTGCCAGCAAAGAGGCCCTCCACGAACGTGAAGAAGATCAATACACCGTAGTTGCTGGTATTGGTCCAAACAACCAGCGGAAGAACACCGGCAATTAATGTCATCGAGCCAGCCATGTTGATACGGCCAGTGACGTCGCTAAAGTATCCAATAAGCGGTCGACCAAGTGCCTGTCCCAGGTTAAAGAGGGCACTAGCAACAGAAGCCTGGGATGAATCAAGACCAATGGACTTTGCAAAGTTCGCCAAGGTGAAAATCAAGATAAAGTATCCCAGCATAGTGAACCCGCTGAATCCCAGGAGCAGGATATACTCCCACCTCTTGAACAGCATCATATCAAACGCACCCTGATTCGACCCGATGTCTTTATTCCGGTCCTTGATCAGAAGCGTGCAGCTCGTGTTGACCACAAAGGCAATGATGCCCAGAATTCTAAAGGTCCAGGTTAATCCCAGATCGTGAATCATGGCCGATGCCGCAAGCGAATAAATCAGACCTCCCATCCCAGCACCGGAGAGGGAGACGCCGCTCGCTAACGATCGTTTGGTGGTGAACCACTGCGGAACAACTGCAGCGGTTGGGATGAACAAGAGGCTTAAACCCATCCCGAACACAATCCCCTGCGTGAGAAATAGGTGCCATATCTGCGTCGCTGCACTCGCGCATAGCAGGCTGATTGTCTCGAGAACAACGCCGCAGAACATGGTCGGTCGAATCCCGATCTCGCGGACTGCGATTGTTGCAATCGGGGAGGTGAGCATCAGGACGCTGATGCTGAGTGAGCCCACGAATGCATACTGTAGAGATGTTGCTCCGGGGAAGATGTCATTGTCCAGGTAATATGCCAGGAAGACTGCGTAGGCGGAGTTGAAGCCCCAGGAGTGTGCGTTGATGACTGCAGCTGCGACAGTGCATACCCAGCCGTATCCGCCATCAGGGGGCTCATTGCAGACTTGTGCTTGCGCTGTGGATGGGGCGGAAGATTCAACTTCGTGAACAGTATTCACTCGAGAGTCGTCGTTGTCGTCGCATGTTCGGTCGGTCCTGGGTTCTTGAGACATCTCTAAGAAAGGTAAAGGAAGTCATGAAGAATATTCAAGATATAAAGTATAGAACATAGATGCAATTCAGTTTGCAGATTTTCGGTGTTTGAATATCGTGGGAGCTAACGCCCTCTATCAGACACCGGGAATGCCGGATTAGGGCTGCCCTCATCGATCGAGCTCGACTCCGAGAGCCCAGAGCAGCAGATTGAGTTGCATCCAGTCCGGCCTGTGGAATCCACCTATCCCTCCAGCCTTTTGCCTTCCCATACCTCGGTTATTGGCTCGTTCCATGTAAGATGCCCTGTATGATGACGTGCTCCTAGCCCGAAATCTGATTCTCATACTCCAGATTGCCCAGTACCTCACGTTAGCAACTTAATTCTTAATTCATAATGTCAAACCCCAGTTCCTAAAAAATTCAGTTTTATCTATGGTCTTCTAATAAACCGACATTGATTAATATCAGAACAGACGCCGCAATCACCGAAAGCCGGATCAATCACCGACTCTTTTCCTATAGGGTGTCCACCATCTAGTGAATACAGCGTTGGAAATGGGCGTCTGGGAAGCCTGTGAATCCCCGTATATTATTTATAAAGACTGGTCTTGTCATGGCTAATTCGTATATTAGTAGATGGCATGCTAAAGAAGTAGGTTTATAAGTTGGCCGAAGACCTTGAAGATTTTCATTAGTGGAGCACCGGCGAAAAAATATATAACAACGCGCAATAAGGCCCGGTCAATTAATATTGAGCCGGTCAACATTTTCATGAATACAGAATACCGAAACCCGAGGCTATATTACTTATTACCAATGATACATCACAAAAACACTGTACATGATATAAATAGTTGAGTTTCCGTCAACAAAAAGTACTAATAGGAAGCAGTTCGTAAGCCAGCTAATGCTAATTACCGCTGGTCTAGCAAAAGTTATCCACGTTTTTCATCAACTGGCAAGGTGGCCGAGCGGTCTAAGGCGCGCGGTTAAGGCTTCCTAACTCGGATCCCTCTCTTGATCTCATCAAGTTTCCGCGTCATTAATTTGGCGTGGGTTCGAATCCCACCCTTGTCATCTTTTTCTTTTCTTTTTTTTTTTCCATTCTCGCCCACGTACCTACCTATCTATAGGCACGCTAATGATACAGCTATCTCGATGACGCCTCATATGAAAGGGCTTATCGTGCCGAAGATGTATTTTGACACGCTTTCGGACCTATTTTAACACCTGCGATACCTCTCCTTCACAGCCATTATGACATTGCACGATCAGCAATGGGTAAGAACTGGACAAAGTCAAATGGGAATAATGCGTTTCCAGACTGCTATAACCACTATCGAACATATCATATTTCATAGTACCCTAACTTCGCCGCCGAACCTTGACATCAATGGCAACCGGCTTATGCAGCCAATATGAAGTCGTATGCATCTCATCACTCGCAAGTTCCAGGGCAAAGGAAATTAAAAGGCGCGGAATGGCCTTGTAGACTTCACACATGGCAATCTACACAATTCAGCACCAGCTTATACAAATAATTGGGGTGAATAACTTACATGCTTCCCTAGACAAGTCCTCGATCCCATGCCAAAATGCATAATATACCGATCCATCTCGACTGCATCCCCTTCTATCCAGCGCTCAGGCCTGAAGACATCTGCATCGTCGCCGAAAACCGTCTTGTCAAATTGGACAATGGCCGGGTTGACACCAATCCTGGCATTCCCAGGAACCCAGTGCCCGCCGATCTGGCATCCAGATGGCGGTGCATGTCGTGGGAATGAAACTCCTGTTACAGGGTGCATGCGGATTCCTTCTTTGATGCAGGCAGTCAGGTATGGGAGCTTACTGGCCTCGTTATATGTAATCGGGATCGTGAGCTGGTCTGACTGCACCGCGGCATCGATTTCAGCAGTGAGTTTTGCATAAACCCGAGGGTCACGCAGGATATGGTAAAGGATCCCAGAGAGGGTCAGGGCTGTTGTTTCGCTTCCTGCAAAGCTGTTGGTTGTCTTAGCCATTAAATCCGTAACACGCTGTGCCTTTTGGGGACATACAATGCACCAAAGGCCTCCATTTTGATGTCGTCCAGAATAAAATCAAGTCTCTCCCCATCCTTGCGGGAGATGTCTAGCAGTTTCCCCAGAATGTCCGCTCGTTGTGGTTTTGTAGACACTGAGTCGAGGGCCGCCAGTCGACTTTTCAGCATTGCATTTGTTGCATCGGTCAAATCGCCCAGGGCTTTTAATGCACGACGCACTTTCGAGAAGAGTATCCCCGTAAGCATGAACAGGCCACGGATATAAGTTGGCATGTTTGCAGCCAGGAACTGGATAGGGATCAAGTCGTCCACAGCCTGGATGTATCCCAGATGGTCGCCGCCTTCTTCAAGGAAGCCAAACATCTTGCTAAAGTAAAGCTCGCCGACGACATCATAGGCGTACCTGATGGAGTATTATCAGATTGGAACTATCGTAGCAGATAGATAAGTAGTGCCTACATTCGAGTCCATAACCACAGGTCAAATGATTCCTTCCGATCGGCCATATCCCCCAGCTTCTTGATCCAAATGTCGATGCACTTCTCAATATACTGCTCCGACTGGAGGATACTGGTCATTGAGTAGACATTTGTCACAATCCGCCGACGGTCAGCGTGCTGCTTTCCGCCAGCAGAGGAGAAGTGGTCTGGATATCGCGCTGCCAGGTCTCGTCAGTTGGATTCCTGCATTTGCAAGGCAAATATACGCACCCCAGGGTGGTCGGAAAGCTAGATAGAAGTCGGTCTGATGGTCAGTAAACATATAACACTCTGAAAAGGAAAAAAAAATCACCTTTGCAGTGGACGACTTGACGCCGTAGAGCGTTTTGACTGCTTGCGGATCGCTGGTCACCAATTCATTCGGTGCGATGCGCACAATGGGTCCTATACGTTTCAGCTAAGGTCTATAAAACTATACAAAGGGATATACCGTATTTATCATGCAATTTCCTCTGCGTTTTTTCGGAATCGCCAGGGAGGACATGGAGAATGGTGCAGACTCGCGACACGGAAGCCCAAAACGGGCCAGGAAACCTTGAGAGAGGATGGAACCATCGCGCGTAGATGATCCACACACTCACGTACGTTAGGAGGCCGATGATCGCGTTCTGCGCCAGTGTCGCCGTATTCAACGTGGCAAGATCCATCGCGGGCGGGAGAAATTCGATGCAATGGAGGAAAACCTGCAGCCTTATGGCGTAGAATTTATGGCGCAACTACACAGAATCCAGGCCTCACAGGTTCGTCTATTTTCCAAAACTACCATCAATGCGAAACAGCCGTCGTGAGATGTGGCGGGCAGTCGGCCGTAAGCGAAATGTTCGACAAGCCGCTATTTGTTAATCCTGGTCAGTTCACGATCTGTTCGCCAACGAGATCGCAGATCTGGTGCCAGAGTTGGCGCTAACGCATGGATGGCAAAAGGGGGGACTCAATCAAAATTATCATCGATAAGTGCGAATGGTGTAAAAATCTGTGGACATCGGCGGTTGTTGGAGTTGGCCTATATCCATCTCTTTGCTTGCTTCGTCTCCGGATACTGGACCTGAACCAAACCATTGTGGCCGCCACCATGTTCTTGGCTCGTATATTGAGTCTCTGGGCTGTAGTGACTGTAGTTGCATCGCAGGAAATGCCGTCGTGCGCGGTAGGTTGGACCGACCTGGTTGGTATAATGGACTAACATCGTCGAGGCCTCATGCATGGAAAAAGGCATCGTGGATTCATCCTGCTCCCCGACAGATACACGCTGCATCTGCGAAGACCCGGCTCTGCTGGAAAACATCAGTGGCTGTATTCTGGGGGCATGCACGGTGAAAGAAGCGCTGAGTATGGAACCACCACCGTCTCACTGACAGTGCTGACTTGAACAGCATCGCAGAATGCTTCGAATACAATGTGCGGAGTCGAGCCTCGCGATATCTCTCACATCACGCCCATCGTCACAAGTGTGTTTATGAGCCTTGCGATAGCTGCCACGGTTGTTCGGTGCTGGGAGTCGCGCCGGCACTTTGGGCCAGAGGATGTTTTTGCTATATTGGCATTGGTATGGCACCGTAGTGGTGAGACAGAGAAGGAAGAACTGATGCAGAATAGTTATGTGCCATTCCAATGGGTTCGCTCGAATATCCGAGTAGGTCGTTCCTTCAAGTGCAGACCACATCCTGATCTTGTTAGTGGCTAGAGATGGCTATGGAAAGGATATCTGGACGCTTCCATTCGACAACATTACGCGCATCGTGAAGGTATGCTCCTACGGCCCTACTCAATATGCAATGGCTCACTTCCCAGTTCACATGGATCCTGCAACTCTGCTACACGCCTGCCCTCGCCTCTACGAAAATGGCCTTCTTGTGTCTGTATCTGCGCCTCTTTCCGAGCGAAGGCATCCGCCGCGCCAACTGGGTGCTGATTGCTATCAACATCGTTTACTTCTTCGTCTTCACCTTCGGGATTGCTTTCAACTGTCTTCCTGTCACGTACATCTGGAACAAGTGGCACGGCGAAGCTAAGGGATCATGCCTCAACTTCAACATATTTGGTATTTGCAACGCGGCAGTGAACATTGCTCTTGACCTGGCGGTTATTGGCCTCCCGCTCCACAAGATAGCAGGGCTTTCTGTGAGCTGGTCGAGGAAGATTATGCTCTTGTGGATGTTCGGTCTTGGATTCTTGTATGTTGCCTTGTCTGCGTACCCTTGTTTGACCTATCTGACTGGTGTCAGTATAACGATAGTCAGTATCCTGCGGCTCAGAGTCGTCATCACCTATGGAACAACCACCAACGCTACATGTATAGCCAACTCCTTTAGCCCAATTAACATTGTTCTCTACCCAGTCCAAGTAAACTAACAAGCCGCTTTAGATGATACTGTCCCAACTTCCTACTGGTCTATAATTGAATGCTTCACCGGCATCGTCTGCATCAATCTGCCTCCGATCCGTCGGTTATACCGCAAAATCGCCCACCTCTGCTTCGGATCCCCGTATACAGAAGAAGAGCAACTCTATCGGGATATCACTCCAGGACGCTCGTCGTCTAGGAGGAGGAGGAGGAGGTCGCCTCTCGAGCTGTCGGTATTGGGGACGATAGATACCACGATTCGCCGCGAGAGCCCTGACAGGGATACCGAGTACCTAGTGCATGAGCCTGATAAGAAGGAGTGCAGGAATTAAGGGTGATACAAAGTTTACTGTTGAAGTAATATTACACCTTTTTAGTGAAATGGCCAGCCTTCGACCTTGGGTTCTTTTGTCAACGTGTATGTCTGACAACTATGTCCGTAGGAAAATGCGTGTTAAGCCGGATAAAAGCTTACAGGATACCGGTATTGGGTTAAATTGGGACTATATCGAATCATTTAGGCATCACAGCTTCTCCCATCCCCCGCTGTAGGCCACGAATAGCAAGCATGACACCCCAGGCCCGGGGACCAGGAGGAAGCTTGCGATTCTCGTCAAAGCCTGCCGCTGTACTTTACTAATATCCGACCGAGCCTATCATAGCCCATAACTATACAGAAACGTCCCGCCGCTCGTGAGCGATGAGTGCAGTTATCCAAACGGTGAACCTCGGACCCTTTTTCGGTGGCACTGCCGTCCTGTACTTGGGCAACTCTGGAGTGTGTCAATCCTTCTGAGTGGTATGGGGATCTTGAACTTGCTTTCCTGGTACTTAAGTCCCCTTATACAGGCGAGATACGTAGGACAGCTATGAAAAAGGATGACTAGCGGGGTAGAGCCTCGTATCTGCTTCTTGGCTTGGCAGGCTCCTTTCAGATTTTTCTTCCGTCAGCCTGAATTCTCCATTTGAATGACTTTCTGACATGGCTTTGAATAATTCTTTACTGGGCCCCTGGGAGGGGTTTGCTTCTGACTGGGATGAAGGAATGGAGAATGAAGGGAATGACTACTTCCGCTTCCTTGAACTTCCTATTCTAGAAAAGCTAGTTGAACGACCAGAAGGATTCCGTGCGTTAGACCTTGCAACTGGTAATGGCTTAGTGGCTCGCTGGTTAGCAAAGGAAGCTGCTTCTGTTACTGCCACCGACGGTGCTCTTTCGATGCTGGACCGTGCAAGGGCGCGAACAGACAGCTCTATATACGGGGGAAGGATACACTACCGCTGCCTTGATGTCACAGACCAAGCATCCTGGGATAGCTTCATCGCAGACAACACGGACCTAGTGGTTAGTTTAGGCCTTGTTTATTGGCGAATTCCGCTCGCAGATTCACAATCTAACCCTCGCATAGAATGGCGGTTTCGACGTCATTACCATGAATATGGCTCTGATGGACATCCAGGATCTGGGGCCGCTGTCAAGGTCTCTGAAACTACTGCTCAAGCCAAATGGCTGGTGAGTGCCACGCTTTCTCTTCAAATACAGCTCTGACAACTCCCTTAGTTTTGTTGCTACTCTGCTTCATCCACTGTTCTTCACATCTGGGGCAACCCGCCAGATAATGGTCCACGAAGACCCAGAGACAGGCCAGCGAGTAGTCAACCGCTCTATTGTCATGACCAAATACTTGAACGTCCCTCCAGCCAGGCAGTTGGTTTTCAAAGAGGGGCTTGAGTCGCCGGTCAGTAAATCAGTTCAAAAATGACATAAATTAATAACACGTATTAGTACATGTTCCATCGACCTTTAAACCAGCTCTTCGCTCCATTCTTCCAAGCAGGCCTCACCATGGATGCGCTTGAGGAGACCAATTTCGATGAAAGCTTCTGCGATCCTTTACGTGAACACTCGTCGAAGAACTTTACTGAGTTCCCGAAGATACTTGGCTTTAGAATGAGGCTTCCATCAAATCTTTGAAGAAACCGCAAGGCTTTCAAACTTCACAATCTAGTTACAGTTTGGAATTCATACCTAAATGGGGTCATTCTTAATGCTGAATAGAGATACTTGTATTTTATAAGTACTATTCATGCTGGAAAAATGGAGCGCAAGCTGAAAGAAATTAAGTTTATATTCATGAGTCCTGGTCCTGGACATAGCAAATTCCATATTATAAATATCTTGAAAGGAACAAGCCCCTCGTGCGTGGAAATTAAAGTAATCGGGTTCTAGTTCGCTTATGATACGTCTGCTAATCATGGTAATTAGGATGTTACGCCAAAACCTCTGGGAACCGATAAGAAGAAGTGGCTGTAGGGACTAGTACATAAAGAATAATACCTATTCTATACACGTAGAATTATTCTTGGATATCCGGGGCGGACTAGTTGAACCCGGTTACCTTGGTAATCTCGCTGATAATGCTTATTTTATGTGGCTCCACGCTATTCGCTTTGGGAGGCGTTAGAGGAAAAAAAAATTAAGTAATATAAATGAGATGTTTCAGTAATAGACTATGCACCACCAGGACCATCCAGGTTACCCTCAGGATGCGAGTTGTATATGCCTTTGTGCGAAGCTCTGTTATGCCCGCTTGTTGAATAAAATGCCTTTAAGTACATTCCTAAATATTACTCCTTTTGCAACTTGCTCCGCTTCGCTGTGCGCATTTCCCTTGAGTGGCCAGGCTGGTGATCACTGCATAATGGCGCTTGTTTTCTGAAGACTGCTACCCAATAGAGACCGGAAATAGAGAGGATACCTGCGAAAACAACAGAGCTCCAGTTCATGTACTCTGGGGTGACCGGCAGATAGAGCGGGAAGCAAAGCATAACCATGATAAATAGAGACCACAAAGTCGCAATAATGAAGATGGCATCGCCTGTCAGGCCTCCGAGGTTCAGCCATCGTGACTCCTCAAGCCTCTTGCGGCCCCTGAACAACGCAAGACCAAGAGCGGCCACAATCACAGAGATGAGGCAAAGGTTAGCTGCCCCAAGCAGTGCGTTCATAGCGGTGTGAGAGCCAAGGCTAATGAGACCAATGAGAAGGGTCAGGGCAGTGTTGAAGAAGAGGGAGTTGAGCGGCAAGCTGTCGCGGGAGGACAATTTCGACATGGTGCCGGAAAAAGGCATGAGCCTCTCGCAGCTGGACGACCAATACAGACGTGACCAGCTGACCAGAGAGGAAATACCAGCAACGCAAAGGCAAAGAATGATCATGACCATTCCGAAGATAGCCATGGTGTTGGAATCGAAAGCGTTGATCATAAGTTGCATAAGTGGCTGGCCTCCAACGGCTGTGAGCAGGCTGATAGGGTCTACGTTGCAGAACTCATACACCAGAAGCATTGGCAAACCTGTGAGAAAGCTCAGGAGAAAAGATCCAATGATCACCAGCGGCACTTGCTTTCTTGGGTTTTCCATCTCATCTGTCAGGTGGGTTGCGTTATCGAAGGCGGCCAAACAGGCATAGGACGGCAGCAGTCCGACGAAGAAGACCGTACCATTGGACCAGCCGGATTCGTTGATATACTCAATAAAGACAAACTGAGCAGGCTGTTTTGTTTTGACGCGTACCAGGAGGCTGATGAAGAGGTACAACGCGGTGAAGTTGATGGCAAAGCAGACCCCAACTACGATCCAGTTCAGGACCTTGAAGACGCGTGGCAAGTTTATGGTCAGGAATACCAGCGCAAATGCGACGTAGAGTAGGTAGGTATGCCAAGCCTTGCTAACATAGTTGTCATGCGTGGCCTCTACCAAGCTCATAGTGAGTTCGGCTGGGTAGAGAACACACGCCGAGTTGATCAAGAACCATCCAGCATTGCTAAGCCAGCCCACTGCATAACCGACTGTGCGCTTGTGCTTGGTACCGGCAAGAGAAATAACCCAGTATGCAGGACCTGAAGAAAGTGGGCTTTAAACATACGTCGGACGGGTCGTGACAGAGTACGAACCTGCAGAGTGTGGAATCGCAGATGCTAGCTCAGATACGGCCAGGCAAACAAACAGTTGGAAGACTCCAGTGACGATGAAACCCCAGAAGTACGCAGGTGAGCCTCCTAGCCCAATGACCATGGACAGATAGAACCCAATGGCAAGTGGCGCGCAGGTCAGGGAGTATTGGATCCCAATGGCACCAAGCATGGAGAAATGGGTTTTCGGCTCAACTTGGCCCTGGCTGATCGACTCGTTCGTGTGCCTCGTAGTGAGACACTGGTCAGTGGTCAAACATGCCTCCATATCTGCGGCCGTTTTGGATTCACCATTTGAGAAGCCCATAACGGCAGTGGCAGTGGCTTTGTCGGCAATGACGACAGACAATCCTATCTATAAAGAATGAAGGTTGTTGGAAGTAAATAGTTGAGTTGAAATTGGAATGACGACTGAACTAGGCTGATGATGCGAGCAGGGGGTATTATATACCGACGAGCATGGGGGAAACTTTGATAGACACACAAGTAAGTGAGTATTCTGCTCGAGGGCGAAGGGAGTCCTAGCCCAGTCTGGTCTACCCCGGATTCAACCCCGCAATCCACAAATTCGACTGGTCGTGTGCCATGGTGTCCATTCGGATATGGTGACGACTAGCACGAGACGGGACTATCCTAAACAGGAGAAGATAAGAGAGGTGGAAGGGGGCGGAATGGAGAAAATGTATGGTGGTGGTAGGCAACGGACCTCAACTACCGTAATCTAAGCGCTCGATGGCTTGGCAAAAACTCAATCTAACCGCTCGGCAGATAACCAATCACATTTTCAGCCGAGAGTTGCGCTGGGGCCACTAAGAGGCCCCAGAATAGCAAGTTACAATATCGATCAGCTTTTCTATACTTGCAGAATGAAAATTCTCATACAAAATCATGTCGTTGAGATAGAGCTTCGTGTTTACTAAACCGGAAAAGTCCGCGGCCGTAGATAGATTATTCTAGATAGCAGCTCACATTCGAATTCTTATAAGCACGCCACCTTCCGGGCTTCGATCCAGAGGGCATCGGCATCCACTAGAACCTTGCCATCACAATCGAGAATAAGAGCAAGGAGAAACCACTTTGGTCCTATCCTTCGGATCAATGATGCTTTAATAACGACCACCCCTGGTGTAACAACCGGTGCCTTGTATGACAAATTCAAATTCGCGGTGTACAAATTCATCCCCGTAAGCCCAGCAGATTCTCGAAACAGTTCGGCGCAGATACTCATCGTTTCGTCGACCAAAGAAGCTAACAACCCTCCGTGTGCTGTGTTTGGGAAGCCATTGATACCGGAGCTTAGGTGGCAGAGGACTACCAAGTGAGGATAGTTGGTAGCCTCAAAATCTTTCTCGTGCCATCTTAGTGAAGCTTTTGTGAAGAATTCGTGATTTGGAACCAGAACGTCCTTCCGAACCAGGGCGAAAAGGTGGGGAACAGTATTGGAAGAGTTGATAGTAGTATTGAAGAACAGATCTGCGGTATCTTCTTTTTTATATCGAGAGAGAAATGGGATCGGCTTGTACGAGTGCGGCAATGCGTTGTCCCGGAAATAATGCGCTGCGCACACAGGGAGGGAAGCAGAAAAGAATTTCCGGTCTTCCTTGGGCACTGGAACATTTGAGATGAAATCGAGGTATCTGCCCTGGGTTCTGGACTCTGGCTTGAGGTCCATTTTTGATCCCTGCCCTTGGATAGCTGCAAGGTAGTAACTGTGTAAGACTTGTGACTTACCCAATCACAACAACATTTTTTGTCCAATTCTTCATGTCTGCCGGGATCTAAACTGACGGTACGCGGAGGACCTAAATACCGACTGTTTGCTTTGACAATGGTGTGTATCTCTGGGCGTGGAGATATATTGACTTAGTAAATAGTGGGTAACTCTGGCTTCTGTTATGTGGAGTTGTCGCGCATGGCAGAGCCCCTAGAGGCCTATCTAGTCGTCGGAAGCGGCCGGTCTTATCTACGCGCCCCCAACAGCGGTATTTAGTCTCGCTGTGTTGGGTGTCCAATTTCTAGCGATACTACATGTGCAGCAGAGGTATAAGTTTGCTACCCTTGCAGTTGCTGTCAAGCCGGTGGAAGAAGTAAAATAACTCCTTCGCAGTAGAAGAGATTCATCGTTCTTTGTCTTTCATTTTTCTGGACGTTCTCGACCAAGCAGACCTCACTATGTCCTCCATGAACACAGTGCTAGCAGGGTACGATTCTCGGCAATCCGCGCTTAATGCAAGCAACAACCCTTTTGCCGAAGGGGTTGCCTGGGTCGAGGGGGACCTAGTTCCTTTGTCAAAAGCACGAATTCCGCTACTAGACCAGGGTTTCCTTCATAGTGACCTAACCTATGACGTCCCGGCCGTCTGGGATGGACGATTCTTCCGCCTTGACGACCACGTCAACCGATTGGAGGCGAGCTGCAAGAAGCTACGGCTTCAGTTCCCCTTGCCAAAGTCAGAAATCAAACAGATATTGGTGGACATGGTGGCTAAATCCGGGATTCGGGATGCTTATGTGGAGATAATCGTTACCCGGGGCCTCAAGTTCGTCCGCCAAGCCAAGCCGACAGATATCGTCAACAGGATATACATGTTTATCCAGCCTTACGTCTGGGCTATGCCGCCCGAAATGCAGCGGACTGGTGGAAAAGCGGTTATTGCAAGAACGGTCCGTCGTGTCCCCCCCGGTGCGATAGATCCAACCATCAAAAACCTGCAGTGGGGAGACTTGGTGCGTGGCCTATTGGAAGCTGCTGATCGAGGTGCAACCTATCCTTTTCTAACGGACGGGGACGCGAACCTGACGGAGGGTCCCGGGTATAACGTTGTTATCATTAAAGACGGTGGCTTATATACCCCCGATCGGGGCGTGTTAGAGGGTGTGACTCGCAAGACCGTCCTGGAAATTGCGCGGAAGAATAGCATACCTGTCCACGTTCGGGTTGTTCCCGTTGAAATGGCCTTCCAATCCGATGAGATGTTTGTCTGCTCCACAGCTGGAGGTATTATGCCCATTACGTCTATTGATGACCACCCTGTAAATGGGGGTCAGATCGGGCCTATCACCAAGCTTGTCTGGGACGCATATTGGGACTTGCATTACAATCCATCCTACAGCTTCGCAATCAATTATGGAAATAGTTAAGACAGTGCATATAACTCTTCCGATGCTATCTGTTTATAGAAAGCGCCTGGTTTCAACTTCCGAACATAGAGAGAAATCGCATCTGTTCATTTTTGTAAACCGGCTGCAGAGCGTTCAAAATGGTTCTCTTCATGGCAAGCTTAGGAATAGGTCAGCCAAAGGTTTATTACCAAATTCGCGTGGAGTGCATCCCTAGGGCTCTGAACATTTCGGTGCCATTGCAGATAGAAGACAGCCCCTCGTATTGTTCAATTCTATGCAAATTTCCCATCCACCCTTGGCCGCTGGTCCGTCAATCTCCAAAAGGTGGATCCGGGGTTTACCCCATTACTTTTTACCCATATTGTCGCCTCGGTGCTGTAGATAATGAGATGCATTCTCGGTTTGAGATTTGTGGAGATCTCGGGTCCCGCGGGCACCCAGTTTGATTCAGAGTCAACATACTTGATTTGGAATGTGTTTCTTGCCATTGCGACTAGATAACACACAGCCCGCCCCTCTTGAAGGTGCCCCAGTTAAATTCTGGACTCCCTGCCACTCGGACCACAGGAAGCACAGCTCCCCGCGCTCATCCTCCCCGCATTTCTCCCCAGCGCTGTGATGAGTAAACGCTCTACATGGATTCACAGGATGAATCCTGCAAACGAAGAAAGCGCCATGCGCAAGGGCGCGGACGGTGGGACAAGGCGGCAAGATAAACATTTGCTTGCATACCATCGACTATCCTGATAATGGTCCCTAATGGTAGATTTTGAGTCCTGTACTTCCTTATCTACACGCTGTTTAGAGAGCAAACTATTACCGTCGCCCCGAGTATGATGTATATATCTCTTGGATATCTTCTCATAATGCGTAGCCTTAAGCTTCTCGTCAATAGCGCTTAATCTCCATCTCGATTATTTCACGTCGCCGCCAACAAAAAATGTCGCAATCTCTCACAGGCAAGGTCGCAATAGTGACTGGTGGCTCCCGCGGTAGGCTATCTTGATCCCTTTTATGATACAAAGTACTCGGACTCAGCTGTAAACTCTTTTCCAGGAATCGGGGCCGGTATTGTCAAAGAACTTGCTAAACGCGGCGCCTCTGTGGCTTTCACGTATCTGTCCTCCGCGAAAGCACAACTCTTGCTTAACGAGCTCCATTCCTCCGGTATCAGGGCAATTGCCATCCAGGCTGACTGTGCCGACGCAGCAGCCTCGGCAAAAAAGATCGTTGGACAGGTTGTAGCTTCATTCGGTCAGATCGATATTATCGTCAATAATGCTGGGAACGGCGAGGATCACTCCCTGTCTGACGTGACCGAGGAGCAATTTAATCGGATCTTCCATATAAACCTTCTCTTTCCTCTATTGTTAGTTCAGGAGAGCGTTCCGTACCTGCAGCAGAAGGCCAGAATTGTGAATGTGGGATCAATAACTGGCCGAATCGGTAAGAATGGCGAACAGAATTATGAATTTGGGTGATTCTAACAGCCAGACCTGCAGCGTACCCGTCAGCCATTTTGTATGCAGCATCAAAGGCAGGACTTGACAGCGTGACAAAGTCACTGGCTTTCACTTTGGGTAAGTCTTTCTTCTTATTCAGTGTGGCAGGGCTAAGAGGAAATATGCCAGGACGAAAATTCGAAGCGACAGTCAACACGATAAACCCCGGCCCTGTAGCGACTGACATGTAAGCGTTCCCCAACCCTTGCTTCTCTTCCTTCCCAATCACTTCCATAATGCAGTCCTGACCGTCAGCATTATTTTGCAGGTGGGAGCAAACACCGGGACGTGAAGAATATGAAGAGAATCTGTATCCTCGTACGGCGGCAGGTGATCGGGTCGCTTCGGTGCAAGATATCGCCCCCATTGTTGCCTTCCTGTGTGAGGAGCAATCCCGATGGGTGACTGGGAATGTCACCTGTGCCAATGGGGGGCTACTTATGATCTAATGAGGAGAAGCCTCCATACGAAAGTCATGTTGATGAATATTTCGCACCATCCACATATGTCCCATAACCTAGCTTACACAGGTTGAGTACACTTACACGGGTCATGATGATTTTGAACAATTATCAACATCATAATTTAGGACCATAAGTGTAATAGATTGGCTCCTTCCGTACCATATATATATTCATTCGTTTAAGACGTGCCCAGCTAGACATTCTATGCACCGACAGTTAAATAGTTAGTGGGTAATATGAAATAATGGTTTGTGCATAGAAAAATACAATGAGATGAGCAGTGGCTATTGGACGTGCTTCCTCGCTGGCCTCTTTATACTGGTGATCAGGTTCTCATGGCAGAGGAAATTACCGCACTGTTCGCTTCTCGCGAGAAAGAATCAAGATAGAAGTCTCGATATATCCTGCTTTGCCAGTAGGAGACCTTCGATTGTATAAAACATGGGACAATAGACTACTTTATTCGAAGCTACATTTATACATGCTTTGTAACTCTGCATAGGCGAAGATATCATTGTGGTACTAACATGCAGGTCATGTAATGAGGGCGTGACCCGCACAGTCCTCCTTCTCGATTATGACGTGTGGGATTCCCATAATACATTCTGTTACAGACGGAATAACCGGGAGTTCGAGGGTCTTGCGGGTAGAGGAATCGAGGAGTCAGTCAGTCTTCCGCGTACTTTTGACTCGGTGGACGCAAAATCCGCGGGTGACTTCTTATCTTCTTATCTAGTCATTATCTAGCCCTTATCTAGCCCCGACCATCATCTAAATGCGAAAGACAGAGCAATGAAACCCAACTAAACCACCGCTAGATGGTATAAAGGGTCTAAAATCCTTGCAATTTACTCGGCGAGCTTTTAACGGTCTTAAACAATGGAATCCAATACTGGCAGCAAGCCTGATCTGAGGTTTAGTCCTCGTGTTAAGGAACTCTTGGATCTAGAAAGCCGCGTCACAGCTGGCGGCTTTGATCCTCTGCCCTATTTTTTCGATAAAGGCCAAGGATCTCTGTTATGGGTGAGTTAGATTCTGAGATACCTAATTTCAACTCTAACAATCAGGGATACAGGACGTCGATGGAAAAGAATATATTGATTTCATTGGCATGTTCAGCGCTGTCAATACTGGACACTGCCATCCTGATATCAAGAAGGCTCTGGTAGAGCAGTTAAACAAAAGTAAGATATGCGGTTCGGAAATCTGCAAGTTCTCAATTTTCTGACTCAAGATGCTGCCAAGTTACACTGCTAAATCTATCATGCCACAATTCTACGTTTGGTCCTTTCGCTAGAAGGCTTTGTACTCGCTTCGACTACGATAAGGTGGTTGCGATGACGTCCGGTACAGAAGCGGCAGACACCGCTTGCAAGATAGCCAGATGCTGGGGTATTAATCAAAAACGAATTCCTGCCAGCGATTGTATCATTCTAGGAGTTGGGGATTGTTACCATGGGCTCGCTTCCGGGGTCTGGGGCTTAATGAACTCCAACCCATTGAGGACAACAAGTGAGCTTAGCGTTTTAGAATTTGATTAATGCATGCTGATTTGTGACCGGAAAAGAGTATGGACTTGAGAGCCAAATCCTGATGAATACCAATCCGAGCACGGGAGAATTGCTGGGATATGGCGACCTGGAAAAGATGAGGTCTTGCCTTCAAGAGAACAAGGATAGGGTTGCAGCAGTGATCATAGAATGCATTCATGGGTACAGCCGGTGGGATTTGATACTTTGATTCTTATACTAGTCTTATATTTATGCTGATATTTGATATAGAGATGCTTCTGACGACATTCGCTACGCACGAGGTGTTTATGAGCTTTGCAAATCTATGAATATCCTCTTCATTGCGGATGAGGTCCGACAAGGTGCAGGTAAAACCGGCAAGTTTTTCAGCTTCCAGCACCTCGGTGACGACGTGAAACCTGATATTGTGACAATGGGAAAGTCGATTACCGGGGGTTTCTATCCCCAATCCTTTATTATGGGCGTGGATGCAGTCATGGCATCGGTTGGCCCGTACGAAATGGCCAGCACCTACGGCTTTAGCCCGCTCGCTATAGCAGCGGCTAATGCAACCCTCGACGTTATTGATCGTGAAAATCTGATTGAGCGAGGAGTCCATCTTGGATACCTGTGGAAGACAGCTGTCGAGTCTTGGCAGCATCCACTTGTAGACTATGTTGCACAAATCGGGGCGGACTCCAACTTGATACTTCGAGGGGTTAAACCTTCGCGGGTTGCAGCTCTCTGTATGCACCGGGGCCTCTTTGTATATCCAAAGGCGAACGGACTTCGACTCAGTTTTGCTATGAACATGCCTGATGAGTTGCTTCTGAGGGGGGCAGCAATCCTGAGAAGCTGTTTAGATGATATAAACAACTATGGGTCAATTGAAGGTGAAACGACCCGTTATGAGTCAGTTTAGGTCTTAGCGCAAGAATGGTTATATCTTTTCTCAGTAACACTGCCAGAGTAGAAGACGAAAGAAAGCTAGAAAATCAAGGCGACAGAGTATTTTCGGAAGGGCACCTGCAGGGAATTTTCCTGTATACAAGACTAAGAAAATTCATTGGCTCGAATTTGGCACTTGTCAGTAATATCGTTTATATGAGACATGAATATGACTATACAGTTCTGCGAAAAATAAATAACTAAATAATTGGCATCCATATTCGCAAGGAATATACAAATGAAGGGTTCGATCTTATTATTTATCAATCTCCTCACGTTATAGAGGATGTTCCGTTTACATCGTCACACTGCCCCTTCTCTTAAACGATCAAGGGCTTCGTCGACTCCTGAGAGACCAATGACGTCTGCAAGTTCACAATAGTCGGATTGCCAAAGACCGGGTGAACCTTTCGGGAATTGTGAGCGGAATCCCAAAATGCGCTGTGTTCTTGGTGACAATTCCTTGATGGTCTCCAGTCCGATTATGAACGGATTAGCTTCTTCGGGTGTCAGATAGCTACACTGTAGCGTGAAGGCTAAGCCTCGACGTAGCTCTGCTGCAGTTTTGTTCGCCCCGCCACCATGAACAGTCTTGCCGCTCAATAGAATAGCGTCACCGGCTTTCATTGTAGCAGGGAGTGTTTGGTCAGGCGATCCCATATCAGAATAGTCGTCCCATAGGTTGGAGCCGGGAATAACTCTGGTCGCACCATTTTCCTCCGTAAAATCCGTCAGGGCGATGAGAACATTGATGGTCGCCTCCGGGGCCTTCGGGCCCAATAGATTAAAAACCGGGTACTGGCCCTGGTCGCGATGAAGCACTTGAGCTTTGTTACCAGGTCCAATTTGGATCACTTGAGCGGCACCCATCCAGTACGTCCCGGAGTCATGGTGAAAGATCCTCTCAGCCACCGCGTGAACCAATTCGTTTTCAAGTATTTGGTGACGGAATATTTTGCTATGGGTGGTAACATTTGTGAGCCGCTTTGTATTGCTGCCGTGAAACTCTTGGATTGCGTCGACCTTGTGCTTCGAACCCGCAGTTATGGCCTCCAATGGTTTGTCTAGTTCGAGATTCAGCTCCTGCACCTGGTCTCTCGACAAGAGACCTTCGATAACGAGTGCACCGGCCTGATTAAGGGCTTGGATGATTTTGTCTGGATCATCGGTTGATGATACACGAGGAACATGGGCTGGAGTCATGGAGGGCGACATTTGCTGATTCTATAGAGCTGGAGGGAAAATTCTCTTTGCAAATTGCTTGAAGAAGTAGGTGTACTGGACAATTCATCCTGGCGTATGTGTTATTTATGTTGAATGGAGACAATGACATGGGCTCATATTCCACAGGCGAACAGCAGGCATTCCATTAGCCCTGATTCAATACCCAAAATGATGGTTCTTGCCTTCTGCCTTGCTCGTTTTGACATAACAGGCGACAGCTGCACTCGATCGGTTGTCGTGCGTTATCTAACCGCCAACCGCTCATTAACTGATGATTGGTATATTTTGCCCAGCCGAGGTCCAATAGCAGTTTGTACTGGTCAGCAAGTCCGAAAGTTCATGGTGGAATGCCACAAGATGCCCTGAATGGCTGGACCATACCTCTGCGAACCTTGATTGTTCCCATTATCTCCGCCTCCCGCGGGCCCCGACGGGCTCTCTAGTTGTTGGGAACCTGGGGTAAGCTCCCCCAACTTTGTCAGTAGTGAACTAGTTATATGCTGCTCCCCCGCCCGTCTTATCTAGCCGGCTAGAACTTCTTTATCCTCCTTGCAGAAATCCAGCCATGTCGCATGCGGGTCGGCAAAATCTCGCCAAATATCCACGGCAAAGAGTTCGACTTCCCCACCCACGTTCGAGGTCTGGCTGCCTAGTGTGCCGGCGTCTGCACAAGAAATGTGATGAGCGTCGGCCGGCATGTACTCGCTGTTTGCTGAAAGGAAAGACTTGCCAATGGCCTGGTACTGATCAGCGTGAGCCCGATTCCGACAAGCTCTCGCCTTCTCATGATGCGGCGCCTCCAACTCGAGATGATATTAATGATAATAATCCTAAGCCCTGCGGGGAGGACATATCGTCTCCGGTTTCAATATCCAGTGAGCGTGGCAAGGTTAGAGACGAGGGCTGTCGTCTCGTTGCCTCGCCGGGTTGCTCCATGGGCTCTGTGTCCTCCATGTTTCTCGCCCACTTTGTCGCGGAGACCAGCAGATTCATGACCACTGTTAGCGCGGAGAAGAATCCATTCTTAACGCATCTGCTCCCACTGGCTTTCTCGGACGAGTTGATATTGCACTCACTGCTCACTCTTGGAGGGGTCCACTTAGAACGTAAACAAAGCTCTCCAGAAATCAACACATGGGTTTTCCGACATTATGGGCACGTCATATATCTGCTCCAAGATGCCATTTCTCGGAAATCGAACGAGCCGATCGAGTGGCTTCGAGCCCTTCTCGCTCAGCTAATCCTCTACCTAACCGGGGTATGTCCGTCTCTCCCCGTTTGATCAGTACGGCCTGGGAAACTTATTGTGGGCACGACCATGTGCGGATCCAGGCTGCTAATGGCTGGCGATTAATCGACCCTCATCGACATGTCCTGCGTCTGACTTTCTTTTTCCTAGGTTTTCGGCCCCGCACAAGATGAAGGTGTAATGATGCATATTCGAGCCGGAAGGAAAATTGTCCCCCGACTACTGAGTGCTTCGTCGAAATCAAGTAACATGCAAGTGCTAAGTGGCTTCACGCTTGAATTATACACCTACCTGGCCCTTGTAGCCAGTCCTACGCCCTACAGCAATGGGACAGAGTCGGAGCTGGATACTCGCAGCTCTCTCATGCTTCCCTGGGATATCCTAAAGAACTACGAGACCTTTGGTGTTATTGTTCCCCCTATTTATGATTGCCTAGAGATAATTCCGCGAGTGGTTACTCTTTGCAAGCGCCGTCAAGTGGAGATGACATTTCACGAGTGCTCGTCGGGAAGCTGGCTGGAATTCGTTCAAATAATAGCCAGCATTGAGACAATTGGGACTGCCGATTATTTACCAGAACTTGCAGTCGACCTTGAGCACGAACAGGGCCTCTCGGTCTCAGCAATTTATCGCCACGCTCTGGCAATTTTTGCATACGACGCCATGTGGTGTGGTACTATCGCAGTGGATGAGAACCGATTGTCCGTCGTTCGGCGGCATGCCCTGAGTGCGTTGATGCTGATACCGACTTTGATAGACACGCATCTCAAGAATGTCCTCCTCTGGCCAACTATTGTGATCGGGTCTTGTCTTCTCAACGAGACAGAGAGGGATGTGATTAGAGCAGTGCTATCCAACAGGGAGCCATTCTTTGTGGTGATAAAGATGCAGGCGATGCTTGAGAACCTATGGGCTGAAAATGACCCTGTCTATTTCGGGCCTTATGGATTGCACAAACACATGCTGTCGCATCACACTGCCATATATCTTGCGTAACCTGCAATTTTTTTACGTGTATCAGTGGTACAACGTGAGGGCAAGAAGTAAAGTAATTACACCTTAAGTACAACCATATATACAGTATACAATGACTTGAAGGTACACGATAATAAGACCGATTACTCTATTTATATGATCACTTGCCGCACCACATCAGAGTTAGCTGAGGACTAAACTCCAGGCATTTCGCCACCGTACGTGAAAGCTGCCACAATGAAATGTGCAGTAGATGAATGAACCAGTTTCAGGAGAGGAAGGACAAAGTCAGTTCACTTCTGCCGGCGACGGGAAGAGGAACCATACCATCATAGTCTGTCCCACTTTGCTTGCGTCAAGAGATCACTATATTGTGGGTCCACTTGGCTCAACAATTCGATCCTTCAAGAACGAGCGGCTAGATAAACGACGATAAGCGGCACGCGGGCACTGTCCGTGGTCGCCGGCGTTAAGGATAGTTATTTGGCAATTGCCACATAACAGGGGGTCGAAGCGGGGTATAATTATCATTCCGAGACAGTTGATTCGAGGGACCCAGTCCTAAGTTCGTCCCAACACTCGTGTCCATATGTATGTATATAAACATACATTGCACATCTTGGCTGCAAGAAACAAGCTAATCATCTTAAAATTCAACTACAACCAACACGACTGAAATGCTTGCAACAATGGCCATAGCCAATCGACTGAGCTTCTCGACCGTTCTCGCAGCAGTCGTTGTCTTCTTTTCTCTCCGTTGGCTCTTGGTTTCTATATTGCATAAGCAACGGGCTCGGCGACTGGGTTGTAAGCCCGCGTTCATCCGAACGAGCAAACTCCCGTTCGGAATTGATATCCTAAGGCGCTATATTAAGGCGACACGGGAGCAGATACTCCAGAATGATGAGTTGGTGCTGTATGAAGAGCTAGGCCGACACCCAACATGGAACCAAAATATCTTGGGCAATTGGCATCATGTCACAGCAGACCCGAAGAATGTGCAGGCTATACTTGCGACAAAATTCAAGGATTTCGAGCTTGGCCCTTTCCGGCGTAATTTGTTCGGTCCAGTCATTGGAAAGGGTATTTTTACTACAGATGGACAGGAATGGTAGGTCCCAAATTTACTTAGGGTTACTACTAGGCATTGACTTTGATGGTAGGCAACATTCTCGCACCTTACTTCGTCCACAGTTCGCTCGCGGTCAAGTCGCCGATTTGCAGCTTGAGGAAAGTCACGTCCAACACCTTTTCCATAGGCTCCCAGTCCATGACAATGCTTGGACAGATATCGTCGATTTAGGGCCTATGTTCTTCAATTTAACTCTTGACTCCGCCACCGAATTTCTGTTTGGGCAGAGTGTCAATTCCCAGATTCTTTCGTCGGAAGGAAACCGGAGCTTAGAGCCTGGCACAGCTGCGCCAGATTTCCTGCCCGACGGGTTGTCCTTCGGCAAGTGTTTCGATCGAGCCAATGCCGTGGTCGTACTACGAAGCTGGCTGATGGATCTGTACTTTCTCTACTGCCCCGCACAATTTCGAAAGGATTGTGCTGAAATTCAGGAATTTGCCCGGTATTATGTTAATCTCGCCCTGGCAGGGCAACATCCAGGGACGAACAAAAGCGATACTCCTTCTGAGTCTGGCTATGTATTTCTTCGGGAACTCGTCAAGGAGACAAGAGACCCCGAAGAGCTTCGCAGCCAACTTCTCAACATTCTACTGGCGGGGAGAGACACAACCGCAGGCCTTTTAGGATGGACATTCTACCTACTGGCTCGTCACCCGGAAGTTTACAAAAAGTTGCGTACCGTCGTCATCGACACGTTTGGAGAGCTTTCCAATAACACTACCATCACCTTTGAGTCTCTCAAATCGTGTTCATACCTGCAACATGTTTTATCTGAAGTTCTGCGACTGCACCCGGTCGTACCTGAGAATAGTCGCCGCGCGGTAAGGAACACCACTCTCCCTCGGGGAGGTGGAGAAGATGGTACATCGCCAGTATACATCCGTGCTGGAGAAGAAGTGACCTACAACGTGCATATCATGCACCGCCGCGAGGACATCTGGGGCGAGGATGCCAATGAATTTCGACCCGAAAGGTTCGCCGGGCGCAGACCGGGATGGGAGTTTATACCATTTAACGGCGGACCAAGAATTTGCCTAGGACAGCAGTTTGCCCTGACAGAGGCCGGATACGTCGTTGTGCGGATGCTTCAGCGATTTGACAGAGTGGAAAATATGGACAAGTCCACTGCTGTCAAACATAAATACACGTCGACCACTGCCCCGGTTCAGGTTCTCGTGCGTCTGCATAGCGCATCTGAATGATAACCCATAGGCCACATTTCTTTGCTCCTGTCTTCGCAATCAGTAGCGAAGCATCAGATTATGGAATCCATAGTTTCAGATTGCAGAATTTCTTCATTTATCATGAGAACATATTCACCAAGCGTTCAGACGCTTGGTGAAGTTGAAGAGCCGATGTATCTCTGCCAAGGCAGACACCGCGTTCATGTTCATCAGCTTTGTGACCTGTCTGGGGGTTGTCACGTATACTTTCTTTGCGAGGAAGAGGTCGTGCGGTGTCAGCTATGCTTGATGGACTAGTACATTAGGGCTGTTAAGGCTGGAAAGGGTCATTATACGGGAATGGAACGAATGGGACGGGGTTGGCCTAATTGAATGATGGATGGGTAATGGCCTTATGCTTGGGTGCTTGGATTTACAGCAGTACGTGTTATGGGTTAGCTAGAGATAATGGATAATCTTATGATCACAATGCGGGGAGTTCGGAATACGATGTAGAGGGTTTATTCCGATCCTGTCTAAATAGAACATAACTCTGCTTGTATCACCGTAGAACGTTAATTGTACAGAGAGGTAATCCAGGATAAGCTTATGGATACCCTTCCGAGTCCCAGTCCATCTGTGAAAGATCGATCCACAGTGTGGGTGTAAATATTTATTAAGCCCATCCTGTAAGTCTCAGGTAAATTCTGGAATTCTAGACGACTACGCGATTCTCAGTAATGCTGAACAGATGCATTATATAGATGAAATGGTATTCTAACTCCGAACCTGATGTTGATCCGAATAGTATTCACAAATCTAACAAAGACTCCTCTTAACCAGCACTGAGAATATACAGTAATATATAGGCTAAAAACATAAACACACGTGAAATGAGAAGGGAAAAAAATATATCAAGGCACCACATTAGCCTACTAACGGCTCACCCAGAACCATCCAGGCAATCATACCACCCCAGCCGCCAACGAAAAGAATCGTCAGGATACTTGCGCCTGCGCGATCACCGGCCGTAATTGGTTTTAGCTCGGCGGGGTTTTCCGTTTCTTCACCACCGGCATTGGGGTTACTCTTGCTGTTTCCACCGGTGTTGGTGTTGAGCGGCGGGTTTTTCTTTTCGGAGACGAGGACGGACCCGAGAATATCGGTGGCGATGATCTGCTGTTCCATGCCGATTGAGCCGTCCCACTTCTGGGTGTACCATTTGATACCGCAGGTGTTGTTGCCGGATCCGCTGCATGCCTTCGCGGCTGCCTGCGCGGATGTTTGCAGTTTGGGGAAGATCTTGTCGTAGGTTTCCGGAACGATGAGCGCGACCAATGTTAACCAGTGCGAGACGACGCCCTTGAAGAGAATCTCGTTGAAGTTGCACAATCCGGACGGCTCGCACAGAAATTCGGAAAAGATTTGCCCGCCGCCCATCTTCTGGGGGAAGAACTGTTTAAGGACTTTCTCAAGGAGATTATCGACGGCCTCTTTCCATTCTGCTTTCTCGGTCTGTAGTTGGTTTGGCATGGTTAGCGTCGGGAATCCAGGCAGCGGAATCAGAAAGAAGGGGGAGACCAACGAAGTTGTACATGTAAGCTGCGCCCGTGAGGTACGCGCCGTAGTTGTAGGACCACTGGTTGTTACCCTGCGTCGAGCACTTGTTGTTGATATCCGTAGAGTCGGCAACATTCCAGGTCTTGTTGTTCACCAGCGGCGAGGAAACCGACCAGTCCCATGTCTTCTGAGCCCAATCGGCGTACATGTCGTTCTGCGTGTAGAGAGCGAGACGGGCGGCGAGTTGGAAGAAACCTCCGTTGGAAATCGAGTTCTTCATCGTGTATCCGCTCTGGTAGGGTTCCATCTGCCAGCGTAGACCACCCCCGCAGTTGCTCGTGTCCCATTCCTCTTTCTGCGTGTTGAACACACCTTGTGCCAGCGACAACCACGAAAAGCCATCTTTGGATTCGGGGAATCCGTATTCGGCGGCCAGCATGGCAGTAACACCCCAGAAAAACTGGTCATCGTTTCCCTGGTTGGGTTAGTACCGGGCGATCAGATTGGCGAAAGGGGACAGAAGAAGCGTACAAGATATGATTTGTACTTAGCAGGCAAGTAGTCACCGTTCTCTCCCGCTTGGTACTGCATACCCTCGGTGATCAGGTCATTGTATTGGTCGTCGCCCGCGTAGAACCAGTAGATGATCAGACTCATGAACAGAGCACTTCCTTCCCACCACTTCTCCGGGAAAGCACCTGGTTCGCCACCAGGCTCATTACCGGCGTACCATCCGAGCGCTCCTTTGGCGGTCTTCCCGGCGGCGTCCTTGATCGATTCTGCGAGGAATGTGGGTTAGAATGAGGCGCCGATGCGAAACTGCGGGAGGGAGAACACACGGTGGTCGTCGAGCTGTATTTCCAGGGCCGATAAGCGACCGATAGAGGCCAGCCAGGTGGCCAGGAAGGCGAGACGCATTTTCGAGTAAGGAGAGAGGGCGAAGACAGCGACAGCAGCATCCAGGACTCAAGACAGAATCGCCGACCGAGAAGAGCCTGGAGAGTGAATGGCAGTGCCAAGGGGGAGGCTGCTGACTAAGTGGATACGAGGGCACGTCCGCGGAACCGGCCAATGAGAGCGCGCCAGGGAAATGAGGGCGTTCCGCAAGCAGCGCGTGAGTGGCCGGTAATTTTAGCTGATTCGTAAGAAGCTTTTGGCCTTTCCGCACGCAATTGCTTGTCCTTTACGTCATGTCCGCGTGTCCCTTGGCGACTTTCCCCTGAACGATCAATTGAGGGCCCGAATTTCTGTTTTTTTACGGGGAAGTGTCTTGGCTGCTGCTCCGCACCTTGGATCCCACGGTATTCGATCAGGTTAGGTCATTGGGATTAGACTGCATAGAGATGGTGCTCTTCGTCTCTTACTTGAGTTTGAATGTTGACTTCGACAAGGTGATACGCTAACACTGTTAGGCCAGGAACTGCAACGTGGGGACCAGGTGCGACGTTGCCAGTGTGGAGTTTGGAGAAACGAACCTGAGACGCTGTTTGCGGAACCCCTGATGACTGATGGCCGATGCCTGAGTCCTGCAGGAGCTGATCGACGGCCTTCGATCATTCGAGGGAGCATCCTTGTGCGATTGGAGCTTCAGCTTCCCTGTTCTCAACCCTTTATCAGCCTTATCGGGTTGATAAGCCAGCGCCAAGTTAACAAGCAATAGAGGCGTTCTTGGACCGCTGCTTCAGGTAAGGCGGGCATTGGCAGGGTAGCCAAGGACTGATTATCAAAGCAAGCAAGACATCAGTCACTACCGCACTTAAATGCGAGCTGCTTATTACGTTTACCCATAAACCCTGGTAATAGAGCTGTTCCTGCTCGCATGGTACGATTTCGTAGCTGTTTGAGGATGTCAGAAGTTCACCCATTATCCACCAGTAAATGAACTCGCCAGAGCCTGCATCTCTGGCTTCTTCGATCTATCTGATGCTACATTGTTTCTGGGGTCTGGTTTCTCGAGAGGCTTTCTTTCTGCTGTCGAACCTCCGTTTGGGATTAAGAGTTCAAATGTCAAGGTAGCATCTTTAAATATCAGCTTTGGCATTGTCGATTCCGCCGTTGTAGTGGCTGACTATGAATACCCAATGCTGGAAAACTGACACTTTGAAGCCTCTGTTTCGAATTCGCCCGCGTAAAGAGTTATTAATCCGATAGTGGTAAGGGTTGATATCGTTCTCTCAACAAGCGACTTGCCTGTGATTAGTTGGCCGAACAGTAGACACCCTTGTCATGGGGTTTGACAGCTGGGACAGGGTCTATACCGTGGGGCGCAGCCGCAATTTAACCGCGAGTTAAATAGACAGACAAATGGCCATCTCTGAAGTATTCAAATATATTTCCCCGAGGCTTTCAATCATCTCGCTTCGATGTCCGGAAGGCTGTCGTATTATTGTACGGATTATATAGGGCACGCTTGCCAAGCCTTGCGCTGCCAGCCCGTCATTCCAGTGTAGATCTTGGTGTTCCGATATACTGTAGCATTTTGACTAGTCACAAGGACAGCCCCAGTGAGGCCAGAAAGCACTAAGGGTCCTGTCCTGTCTGACTCCAAGACTGAAAGTGAGGGCTAGCGGCATCTCGGCTCCTCGCTTCGGCCAGACTGCCGACAGCCAAGACTGGCACATGAAGGAGCGACTGCCAGTCCTGTGCCAGACATTAATAAATAACAGCGTCTCCTCCAAATCTGGGGTAATATCCAGAAACGATCTAAGGCCATAATGGCAGAAACACAAACAACAACCACGTCCGCTGTTGTACAGCCGGAAAAGACCGAACCTGAAGCCCCCGCAGTTATCCCTGTCGACGTGGACAAGATATACACGAAAGAGGAACTGTCAATACATAACAAGGATGGCGATCTTTGGATTGCTATCGATGGGACCGTCTATGATTTGACCAAGTTTTCGGAGGAGCATCCTGGTGGCAAGAAGAGTACGTTTCAACCCATCCCTAATATCTTGAACGATAATAGTTAATGAAAAACAGTTTTACTCGGAGTTTCGGGCACAGACGCAAGCAAGAAGTACCGCAAGTATCACGGCGATAATATACTGCAGCGATATGCGAAGGACTATAAGATCGGGACGATAAACATAGAAGCCCAGGAGTCGAAAGGCCTGTTTTCCCGTTTTAGAAAGAAGAAATAAACTTATTCATTTTGTTGGTTACGGCGTTGATTTTCATACTTGTCCTTAAGCTTCTGGCACTCGCCGGAAGTAATGTAGCGATAAGCTTGACCCATAGGGGAATCAGCAAGCCTGGTTTATGCTCAGCCATATCCATGTATTTGCAGCCACCACGTCAGCGCTTGCATGACATGTTAACCCTATTTCCAGGTTTTATTCGAGGCGGAACAGGGGTTTGCGTTTAGATCGATACATCGCGCTTTCTGCACCATCTAAGAATGCAGGCCGTGGGGTGCTTGTATGGCCAGTTAGACGAGACAGAAGCATATTGAGTCACTTTGTCAATTATGAGAAATCAGTCCTCGGCCCATGGAGATAGCCTTCGTGATAGTTTCCTATATGAGTTTGCAGCATTCCATGTCAGGCGCCCTGAGTAAGAAGTGTACAGAATGTAGGACTTGTGAATCTTATCAAATCAATCAATAAATCAAACTAGTATAGCAGTTTATACACCATCCATAAGCATAACTGATGAATCGACCCAGCTAGTCTACAGCTTCACCAACTTCCCACCACGCTTCTTCATTCTCTTCCTCAACAGCTTCAACGAATATGTTTTCTGCCAGTGGCGAATAAACCCCGGCGTAACAGGATAAGTGACCGTCACCGTCGACATAAACATCCCAGCAATAGCCCTCGTCGCCGTCGTCGACTTCAACCCAAACCCCTCCCTCACATTCGGCGGCAACTGCTCAATCGTCAACGGCCTCACAATGGGCAGTAGTAACCAAGCAATCGGTCTCGCCCACAGCGGCAGCCCCTTCGGATGAAACAACTCATCCAACACCCCCCTCGCATCAGCCGTAACATACAGCTGGTTCTCCACCACATCATCCCAATATTCCTTAAACGCATGTCTATCGGCCGGCCACATCTCCTTTGGCACCTGCAGCGAGGTCCCCATGCACGCATAAGCCTGGTAAACAAGCTCCGCCTTCAGCGGCGGCAGCTCACCATAAACCTTCTCATACATCCCCACCATAGACGCATAGATCGTAGCAGCAACCCAAAGCTGGAGGGTAGGGTTCATAGCATCGTAGGCCTCATTCTTGCGCTCCCCGCTCTGCACTTCACCCTTAACGCGCGAATGCGCTTTGTCCACCCAAGCCTTCATCGCGGCCTTCTCGTCCGCCGTCCCGAAGATCATAGTGAAGATGTACATCTGCGTGTACTGCGTGCGGCTGATGGTGCGGCTGGCGAAGGTGCTGTGGTCTGCAACGCCCTGGCCAACCATGGGGTGTGCAATCTGGAGGAGGATTGCGGCGGCGCCGGCGCCGAGGGCGATGCCTTCCTTTGCGACACTTTGGAGCTCATGGATTGCGAGGTCGGTTTCGCCGAGGGGGATGGCGTCGTCGTCGATGGTTATGGAGATGGAGGGGGTGGCTTTTGGTGAGAAGTCGATCATGGTGGCTTGCTCTGTTGGTTTACTCTGATATTTTCTGGTCTGATATGATAGAGGACAGAAGGGTATGTGGGTATCTGGGTATTGGACTGGGGTATTGGGTGTCCATATCTACTCTGTAAATGCCCCTCCATCCTGACTAGGCTTCCGTCGGGCCGTGATCCGGGGGATGGGATTGGGCTGGGGTAGTCATATGCAATGGCGTGAGAATGATTGAATTTGTAGATCTACACGGGGTTGGGGATGTAGAGAGTGGGAGTGGGTGTCTGATGAACGGTTGTTAGGGCTTCCGGAGCGGGGACCACCATCCATCAAGAATACGAATCAATCTGACTGAGTTTGTCTGCTCGGATCCATTGACAGGACGAGGAGAGGATGTGCTTCCGCGATTCGTATGAACCTCATGCATGTCGGGTCGGAAGCGCCTTGTATCCGTGTGGAATAGCGGATATGGATGAGGTGTTGTGTAGGTTATGCTTCGGGTGCTGGCTTTCCGAGAAGCATTTGCCTAATCTGAGTATAGGATACTCATAGCGGTCTATGAGGGAGTTAGTTAACTTAGATATAGCAATCAATCTCGCTTGTTCAGTAGCATTATTGCCATGTTGCTATCTACATCTACCATCAACATCGCAACACACGCATGGAAGATAAGGAAACCCGCTATGCAAGTATAGTGGTTCAGTCCATGGCACAGTATATAAATTAAATCCCAAGAGAAGTTGTCTGTTTATACAGTTATGCGAAGTATATCTCAGTAGTGCATTGTCAACAAAGTTACGATATATATTAGTCTGACTCAAGCTCTCTGACATACATCACCATGCTCCAATCAAAACGAACAACTCCATGTGACCCTTCGAATGCGATGGAGGAGCCGCGGGCGGGACTCGGAACGGTAAGAGCGTTTACTGGGCACTTTGATCTGTCATTAGGCGATGACATGTGCGGGGAGTCCGATACGAATCACAGAGATCAGCGCTCAGGATGGCCAAGCTGAGACCCTGAAAAGACCCTGAAGATGACTTATTCTGGTGCATAATCGTTATACATAATTGTTGCTCATAATTGCTTGGGAAAAGGAGGCCTTGACCAAAAAAGGGAAGAAAAAAAAAACGACACCTGTGAGATTCGAACTCACGCTCCCGAAGGAAATGCCTAGGCTTACAGTTAATGTATAGCAGGGCACCGCGTTAGGCCACTCCGCCAAAGTGCCTCTGGAGGAAATCCGGCCACATAATTAGTACTATCACCCCATCGTGGTTTGTTTATTCCTTGCAGATGCAAATTCCACGTATCCCTTGAATTTATAAATACCTGGTCACCAACTGCAGGACTTTCGCTTGATGTTTTATTTCTTGGCTCATTCTCTACACGTGTCCGATCCTTGCACGGCGCTTCGCAGGCCAGTCAGCTCATGGTCGGTCGCTTGCAGCGCTCTTCAGGATCAGAATTGAGCGGCAAGCCGGCACCGAGCGTGGGACACCATGGGACGGCGCGGCGGATCGAGCACTGGCAGCCTATCAAGACAAGCAATTGCATAAAGAGTTCTCCTGGCGTCGCGCAGGGCGAACAAGAAAGTGGAGGGTGGGCTAGGCAGCACCATTCTCGGCCAACCAGCCGGGCAGCCAGTGGAGAACAGCCTTAAGGGGCTGGCTAGCTTCTATCAACTTGGCACAGCGCATTGTTATCAGTCCATGGAGTCGGTCAGTCCTTTGACGTGGTGATGCATCTGCTGTCTTTGCTGTTCGATCTGGAGAGACCAGACAGTAAAAACTATGAATACAGCCGTGGCAATCTTTAATTAGCAATGCACTGGAAGAATGTCTGTTGTATTGAATCTGCTGTGGAACGCTGAACTGGCCCGGTGGATACATTATTCATTGCAGGGCTGATGATTTTCATTATTCTTCTGCCTGTTCTTGGAATCACCGCTTGATCGATAAAAAAAATAAATAAAAGATTCTCCCTTCCCCTTTCCCCAGATCAGTCCTCCTCCAGTCTCCAGTCCAGATCACCATGTCGTACCAGCAGCCTCCCCCCGGGGCTTAGTATGTCTACGAGCAAGCAATACCGAAGCAGAATACTGACTGAAATAGCTACCCTCCTCCCCAGCCCGGATATGGCCCTCCTCCGCCTCAGGCCGCCTACCCGCCCATGCAATACCAGCAGGCCCCCCCCCCTGAAGAGAAGAAGGACCGCGGCTGTCTGACCGCTTGGTAGGCCAACCTCACCTTTGAAAAATAAGGATATACTGACAGAATAGTCTGATGACCATGTGCTGCTGCTTCCTGTGCGAGGAAGCTTGCGAATGCTGCATCGAGTGCGCGGAGTGTCTGTGTTGTGGCTGTTAGCCTGTTATACCATATTTATTTCTGCATTATTTCTGCAATACATAATATACAACTTCACTGAACTATTCATGACGATTTTATTCCGGATTGAACTCACCAACACCTCGGCCGAGTCAACATGATTGCACTTCCAAGTTCCGCCATTCCCTTGCTCCTTACATTGCCGCCCCGCCGCGATCTCGAACAACCATATACCGCGGCCAGTTGCAGACTCCCATGCCCTCGAACGGTAGTCGATATCATGAGATTGTGCATCCTCATTATCAACGCGAATGGCTTTATGGCCGAGCTAGATCCACTGCGCCAGCTGTTGAGGCATCGAATACCAAACCAACAAGTCCGCATCGTACCGGCGCAATTTATCCCATGCGACAGAGCCCATATAACTTGGCCGGTTTGAACATCGGCACCTCAACAAACTTCTTCATGACAGCCGTCCGTAAGAACGCAGTGACAAAGAAACTCGGCGTCCGGGTTTCCACCATAGGACGCCCGTTAGGAATCTGCGTGAACGTGGCGGTGCTCTTCTTACCAAGAAATGGTCGAAGTGCCTAACGTAATGAGAATCGTAAACTAAACAAGTGAAGTAGGCACTTGAGGCGGCGTAGAGAGTGCCTGTTTTCTAAGTGTCGTCTTGTAGGTGGGTGTAGGCGCCCTCTATTGAGAGGAAGGAAGATATATGCGGATTGCCCCAGGATATGACGATGCCAGTGTTTGATTTTGAGAGACATCGGAGGACTCAACATTATGGGGACGGGGGTTGTTGAGTTGGCTCTTGAAGCCCTAAATTCTGCTTCCATCCTGAGATAAGCAAGCCGCTAAAGGAAGAAATATCATATCCTGCTGATAAACCCTAATTACACCCCATCAATGACAGCCGAGTTTCTGGAGATGGCCAGCAGTTCGAAGGCTGGACGAGAGGCAAAAGGGCGGAATTGCCTGTAATCCATTTAAATATAAGATTGTGAAGTCTTAGTATTTTGAAAGTTGAGCCTTAATATATTCCACCACGACCCATACCCTCATGAAATGCAACCCCGTTATCAGCCCAGAGTACAAGACAGCTACAAGACTGATAGCGTGGCAGTCAACAGTAATCTAGGAAATAATCGAGATTGTTTGGTATGTAGGAGCTAGGAAAGGAATTTGAACAGTTGTCTAATGGTAAAGTACATATGCTTATTTAGATCTTCGACTTGCCCAGCTTGGCCTCTTCAGCCTTGTACAGCTTGACCAGCTGTCTGACCGACAAGTCCAACAGCACATCCTCCGAGCCACCAGGGATCCTAGCTCCAGGCACATCTCGCAGGATAGCCTCGGCCAACTCTCCCTGGCCCTGCTTCGTGAACCCAGCGCCACCAAACAGCAGCACCGCACACTGCGCACACTCATTCAGAACCATAGCAGACTTCGCCTTCGCTAGCGCCGTAACTCCACCGAGCTGACGATCAGCTTCGTCCTTGGGCATATTCGCAAGCTGGTAAAGCAGCTGCTCAACAAACGCCCACATCGTCTCAAGCTCACCACCAGCCTTCGCCAACCGGTGTCGCACAACAGGCTGGTCCATAAGTGTCTTGCCGAACGCCTCACGCTTCATGCAGTAGGCGAATGCAGTTGAGAGCGCCACGCGCGCCTGCCGCGTCACTCCGACGGAGATGGTCAGACGCTCGTGGTTGAAGTTGTTCATGACGAACTTCATGCCCTCGCCTTCGCGCCCGATCAGGTTCTCCACGGGGACTTTGACGTCGTCGAGCTCGATGTATGTTGTTCCTCCCGAGACTTGACCGGAGACCTTGAGGCGCTGCATGGAGACGCCGGGGTAGCCCTTTAATGGGACGACGATAAGCGAGAGCCCAGCTGCGCCGGGGCCGCCCGTGCGCACGGCCATGGTGCTGTACTCGGACCAGATGCCGTTGGTGATCCTGCCGACGTTAACCAGCTACTCCTTTAAACAGGGAATGTAGTGGGGGGTACCATTTCTTGTTTCCGTTGATGATGTAGTACTTGCCGTCCTCGGACTTGGTCGCGGTCGTGGTGATGTTCGCAACGTCGGATCCAGCATCGGGCTCGGTAATGGCAATACAGGTTCGCTTGCGCCCGGTCAAGAGATCAGGCAGGAATTTCTCCTGCAGCTCCTTGCTGCCGTACTTGATGATCGGGGGGATACCGAAGGCGAAACCAGCGTTCAACGAACCACCGGGACCGCTGAGACCAGAGCGAGCAAGCTAGACACAGTTAGCAACAATTCCGGCAAGAATAACCATATTTTAGATAACTTACCTCATCGGTGTAAATCCCCGTGTGCAGGTAATCCCACTCCTCCACCTTCACGCCCAGGATATCATGGATCCCCAGCCTCTTGAGCCAATCGACGGGCAGCGGCGCCGTCAGATTCGGCAGCAACATGTTGGCCTTGCAGAAGTCCTTGAAGACATGCTCGGGGACGGTGCCCTCCTTCTCCCACTCCATGGCATGCTTGATCAGGTTCTCGTACAGGAACTCGCGGGCAGCCTTTTGGAAGCGGCGGTGGCTTTCGGTGTAGTATGGCGACGGGAGGCCGCGCAGGTACGGCGGCTCCGCGAAGGGGACGGTTGAGATGCCTGACATTTTCGATTCTCTCGGCGATTCTGACTGGATTGATCTCTGAAAATGCGAGGGCGTTTATTTAATAAATACAACAGCAGCTCACGATCCCATCCCCGCATTTACAGCCGAGGCCTGCGGTCCGAGGCTCACATGATTGACTAATAGTGGCACAATTGCCTGTTCGGGAAATATCCAGGACGAACCTTACTTCTCTAGGAAGGTCTCGATCAGGCATCTCCTGGAGGTTAATTGCCGCCATTGACGTTGTACAAGAGTAACTGATGCCAGGATGGACATTAACAGACACGACTCACAGCATCAGCAGTGTGCAGTAGATGATCCGAGATCCGCTGCCGAGTGTAGCACATGGCTCATTATCGGCCCGTCAACGCCGCGGGCCCGGTGGCTCCTCTGCCGATCTCGGTCCACAGCTGTGATAAAAGCAGAAGCCTTGGAAGTAGTGTTACAAGGCGTTTTAGAGATATAGTCCAGGAGTATCGTATCTCGGCAACGTCAATAAAACCGTCTTGGCTTCTCCGAAGGTGTCCTGTCGAAGTCGACGCTGTGACCGGCCCAGTCAAGCTGTTATAGATTGCATTACGGTGTGGACGGGTATAGCCAGAACTCCCACGCACTCAGGGCGTCTGGTTACTGTCATTCACCGTATCCACTCTCCTGACTGTTATTCTCCGGCTGAGAGTCGCGCCCTGCATCTGCTGTTCCAGCTTCAATACCATCCCGACTACTTTGTGGTCTTCTGTAAGCTTTAGACGCTGTTGTGCAAAGTATCGCGCATATTTGAAGAGGCACCAATACGAGCCCACGACGTTGATCAGGCTTAGACACATTTTATAAGGAACCTCCTCCGTCAGACCAATATTTCAAAGTAGGAGTGCAGCAAGGGTCCGCTTACATAGTATCCAATAATAACAGCCCAGTTTACGTGTTCCTTTTTCCGCCGAAGGTGAATCTCGTTGAAGATAAGGGCTTGAAGCAGGTACAGTCCCACTATCGCTGCCAGAATAGTCATGCAGAATCCTGGCTTCACCATGATGGAAATCGGCAATATGAAAGAAGCAAGTAGATAGGTCATTGTTTCGTACACCTGAATTTAGATACGGTATCAGAGCCCTAATTGCAACCAGCGGTATATATATCGCAGGCATACATACCTCTTGAAAGACGAAGATCTTCGCACCGAATTCCCACCATCCTAACTTCCAGGAAGCAGCTATATATGCCATATTATGCCACAGACTGCTGAAAACAAAAAGGTTCCAGCGTAAAAACCGCTGCTTGAATAAAGTCGTCTCCCCGAAGCCTCCTCTACTTTGCGCACTGCTGGTCCAGAACAGCGCTGAAGGCGTGCCCGTCTCCACAAAGACCGCACTGCACATCTGGATCCGCCCTCCAAGCCGTCGGCAGGCGTGTCCCATGAACCAGTCCTCGCTGATGGAAAAGCCGGGATGGTGCTCCATGACCCTTTTCAGAAACCGTTTATTCCAGAGAGAGATCGCTCCATGAGGGAATGTAGCACTACCGACTCGTCCCGCGAAGCTGCGAGTTAAGCCCGCTAATTTGTATTCTAGATCCTGTGCCTTTTGGCACCATGTCATCCCCGAAGAGTCGGCCCCTGTGCACTTGATTGTATACGAAATGCACTGTGTTCCCTTGGTGAGGCGGGAAGTGACGACTGGGAAGTCCGGAGGAAGGATGCAGTCGTCGTCCATGAGCAGGATATGGGGAAAGCCTTTGGCAGCGTGGCAGCCAACGAATATGGCGATTATTTTCGATCCTATAGGGCACCAGAGATGGTTTACTCCACGGATTTGACAGACTTCTTCTGTCGTATCCAGCGGGCTTGAGGAATTTCCATTTGCAACTACAAAGATATGGCAGGCAGGAAAGACCTTCAATGCCGCGTCAAGAGTATCTCCGATAAATGCACCAGATCGGTAAGCCGGAATTATAAGAGCACAAGTCGGAGTGCTGCTTAGTTGGATGTTTCGCTGCGAGTAAAACTCAGCGTCTGGAGGGGGCTTTTCGAAAGGAGCTAGAAGAGGAGTGTAGGAAAATCTATCGGCAATAATTAGTCTCAGTCTTCATAGACCATAGTCAGAGACTTACAGTACTACCAGACCCATCACAATAGACCAGCCTCCTTCGACAACAAACTTGTATTTTACCACCCAGTATAGCCAGTATACTGCGCCCTTCCACAATGGCAACCCAATGAGGACAAAGTACACGAATGCGACGATGACAATATAACCTCCGAATTCCAGAAGAATTCTGACCCAGACCTTTCTTTTGTGTTTGATATTCACTAGACTTGCCATGTTGTAATGACTGGCGAGGCTGGTCGTGCGAGGGCCTCCGGTTCCGTTGCCACCAACATCGCCATTGACAGACTGGCTAGAGAAGCGTGACTGTCTTTTACCTGGAGCCCTGCCTTCCTCGAGCTGGGCGGGTGTAATGTGGTTTCGCCAACTTAAACGCATGGACAATCGCTTTCCCGCTGGCATGGACTCAGTGATCGATGGGTGTTCATAGACAGCGGAAGTTCTTCTTCCAACCCCATCGGCTGACACAGAGTTACCCTGACCCGTTTGTGATCCAGATGATACTACGATAGATTTGTGTGTAGTGCCACTAGACTTGGATGTCCGTCGTTTTGGGACGTGGATTTCACTTTCAGGCGTAGGAATCAATGGGCGTGGGTTGCATGCTGTTTCGTCCTCAGGTGCCGCGGCTTCCACCACAGTTGCCAGCGTTCTTGGGATGTATATGTGGTCCGACATTTGTTTTGTATATGCCTGGACAAGGTTAACTTATCAAGATCGGCGCTCGGGGAGTGTCGCTATGATCAATTGACATCACCTGGGGGTGAGACCTATATGACTTTGATAACGGCAACAATCCCTGGTAGTGTTATCCGGCGCGGCGGCGTCTTCATGTGCAACTTCAAACAAAAAACAAATATACCTCCTGAAGCAGATATGAGCTGAGCCTTGTTTATTACCTACCCGGAGGTTCGGGGATTCGGGGCATTCTCGGCCGCAAGAGCAAGCGTTACACGGAGTGAAATTAGAACCACCAGCTCGGAAGACAGGGTTAATCAGGTCACCATCTTGATTTTTATCCCTTCCACAATGTAGGGGTTGGGCTTACGATAGTAGATAGTAGAAGACTATCAAAGCACAAAACAATCATATCATCTCGTTCAGTCAACGTGCACAGGCTACATACAGGGTTGAGCACAAGCAAGGGGGAATAAACGTATCTCATGAGTTTTGGGAGTCTACCGGGTACTGAACATACTTACCGCAGCGAACCAGTATCTGCATCATTCTTCAAGCTGATCATCGGCTGAATCACAGGTCATACAAGAGGCTATAAATTTATCAGATCTTGGCTAGGCGGCTTCATGGTGCACAAAATACCAGGAAAAACCGGTAATACATCCTTTGACATACCGATCCGGGCTGGGAATGGCGGTTGGACCCCTACTGGATGACAGGAATTTCTCAACCGGGAGTAGAATCCGCTCACTGTCTGTCGTGCGCGTCTTGTAGTCCCACTCGTTGCAACGATCGAGTGGATGCTGGTAAACGAGAACATGAGCCATTGTTAGCCCGTCCTACTGCGGATCTCCTCTATTGCATAGCAATATGATTCAAGCAAATTGCACGGTATCGGAATAATCCTCTCATACAGATTCGACTCCGCCGTAGCCATCTATTTTCCTTTCAGCTGTTCATAATATAAAGGCAAGCGGTTTAACTCACCTCTGCTCTCTCCTGTATCGTACAAGGGAGTAGCTAGGATCGATTCAACGAAGGAGGTGCCAACGTGTGACAGCATTCTGTTACAGTTGAACATCCCCTTTTCCGCTGCAGACGCCGTAAGCGATTGGCAGATGAGCGTTTTAGTATCCCGACTTGCTCATCAGTAACCATAATTTCCCGTGACTACTGATAACACCAAGAGAGAACACGAGGCTTCGAGGTTCAGACAAGAACGGTCTTGACGAATAAACATGGCTACGACGGAAACTGAAAGAACGTGCCATGTCGCTCAAACTACGTGGCAGAGAATGCGCTCGCATGGCAGTAACCGATTCCATACGAAGAGCAAACCCCGCGGGGTGCTGATTCGATGACACCTTACATTCCGAATATCTGGGGGTTATAAATCCTGTGTACACGCCAGACAGGTCGTAATAAAGCCGCAGGTGTCACACTGGCTCTTATGGAGAATGTCTACTGATTTAATCTACCTGGGAATGTCACGTCATGGAGGATTCTTTCGTCCAGGGAAGTGGGTTGTAAATCAGAGAACCAGGAAATAACCATATAATATTGGCAAAAATCATAGAATCAGCATCTTATAGCAGGTTTATTGCACGGGAAACCAGCCAGCCAAGGATCGAGATGTAAGGACCTAAAAACAACGCAATAGATAGCTACAGTCAGTAAACATATAATCTGAGAGTACACTAGCTAGACAGGCTTGGTGGTCAGAAATGCACGTATGACTCGAGAATTGACAGAGAGCTTCCTTCTCATACCAAGATCAAATCAAATAAAATGAAAACAGGCGTGAGATTCCTTCCGCAAAGATGTGATCCCGTCTCACTAAACAGGTGTTGCCCTTGCAACAAAATCCAAAATGGTAGAAATATACCTAATCCTTCAGTGCAGGTTATGGGGAATTGAGGTAAGATGGAACCTCTGTGTGCTCGACTGCTAGTTATATACTTGCTCTTTTCATTAAGGTATGCGCTATCTTACCTGCCTCACTGATAGGTGTAGCATGGCGAGATTCTGCTTCTCAGAATCTGGATATATAGCTGTCCGAAGACCTAGATTCGATATTTTGTGCCAGTAGTATGTAGGCGCCGCAGCCTCACCATCATATGTCCAGCACACTAAAATAACGGAGCCGTGGCAATTTTACTATTGGCTGGTAACGAGGGTAAATTCATACAAATGGATTAATCCTGACCAGGGCCAAAGACATCTATAGAATAATAGCTAGCAGGTGCCCTCGGATCCTTTATTGTCCTGGTAGGGCTGGCTAATAGTCTATAAGTACTACAAATCCCTGAAACTGCGAGTCATGTATATTCACTGTGGTTCCCCTTTCTAGCAGAACCACTAACTACTCAGACTAGTTCTAAATTGCACTAGTTTGTAATAGCCTGGCCAGCCTTCCCCACAGGGCGGATATCAATGCACTCGATAGGGCTGACACGCTGCTGCCTAGTTCTCCTTGTCGAAATTACAGGCACATCCAACACCTGGTTACGGCCAGGCTCAAGCACCTGGAATAGGTAGTTACTGTGACTGGTAAAAACCTTTTTTCCAAATTTGTGAGGAATCGTGACTTCACATGTATAGTCCCCCTTAATGGCATTACATAGATCATAATCCATCATAATGCCGACCCACAAGGAGAACGATCCTCGCAATCCGCGGGACACCGCCGATGAACTGGCCGTTGGACTGGAGCCCGTGGATCCATTTGTGCATGGCGCTGCGCTTGGGAAGCGAATTTTGCTGCCTGTTCCTGGCATCCACGGCTGTATATCTGCTGATCCTTTTCCCCGTTTAAACATCAATATACTACAAACCTGGTTAACTACACCGACAGAACACCACAATGAAGCTCGCCCTGGTGGCTCTTGTGGCTGGTCTGGCCCATGCCACCCCATTCATGGCATCCAGAGCCCTTCCCAATGCCCCTGATCAGTACGCGCCGGCAAATGTGTCGTGCCCGGCCACCAAGCCCTCGATTCGCAGTGCAGCACACATCTCCCCGAACGAAACAGAATGGCTCGAGTCACGTCGGAGGGAAATCTCCTCGCCCTTGAGGGAGTTTCTCGGTCGCTTAGACATCGCAGGCTTCAATGCATCGGGCTACATGGACCTGGCATCTATGAACTCCACTAACATTCCAAATATCGGCATTGCGGTGTCAGGAGGTGGTTATCGCGCGATGCTTAATGGAGCTGGAGCCCTGAAAGCTTTCGACGGTCGAACAGACAATTCAACAGCCAAGGGTCAGCTCGGAGGTCTCCTGCAGAGTGCGACCTACCTTTCTGCTCTCAGTGGAGGAGGCTGGCTGGTTGGGTCTGTCTTTGTGAATAACTTCACCACCATCACTGACCTGCAAGCCAGCGACCGAACGTGGGATTTGCGCAACAATATCATCGAAGGTCCGGACGTCGAACATTTCCAGCTGCTGTCCACGGCCGGATACTGGAGCGACTTGGTAGACACCGTCCACTCAAAGAAGCACGCAGGATACGACACCTCTATCACCGACTACTGGGGCCGCGCTCTGTCCTACCAGTTCGTCAATGCCTCTGATGGCGGCCCCAGCTACACCTGGTCCTCAATCGCGTTAATGGACAACTTCCAAAAGGCCAAAACGCCATTGCCCATTCTGGTCGCCGACGGTCGAAACCCTGGGGAAAAGATTGTTGGCGCCAACTCGACCGTCTACGAATTCAACCCCTGGGAATTCGGGACCTTCGACCCAGCCATCTACGGCTTCGCACCGCTGGAATACCTAGGATCAGACTTCGACGACGGCCAGATCGGCAATAATGGGACCTGCGTACGGGGCTTCGACAACGCCGGCTTCGTCATGGGCACGTCCTCGAGCCTGTTCAACCAGTTCCTTCTGCGCCTGAACAGCACCGATATCCCCAAGACCCTCAAGTCCACACTAGGCTCCATCCTCGAAGACATCGGCGACGCAAACAACGACATCGCGAACTACCCAAACCCCTTCTACAACTTCCAGGAAAGCACCGCCGCCATCTCCTCCCGACGCAACCTCAGCGTCGTCGACGGCGGCGAAGACGGCCAGAATATCCCCCTGCACCCTCTCATCCAGCCAACCCGCAACGTAGACGTGATCTTCGCCATCGACTCAACAGCAAACATCCACAACTGGCCGAATGGCCAGTCCCTCGTCCGGACATACGAGCGCAGCCTCAACTCCACCGGCGTCGGCAACGAGACCGTCTTCCCTTCCATCCCTGACGAAAACACATTCGTAAATCTCGGCCTCAATCAACGGCCTACATTCTTCGGATGCGATACAAAGAACCTCTCAGCTCCCGCGCCCCTGGTCGTATACCTCCCCAACGCACCCTACAGCTATATGTCCAACACATCGACCTTCGACCTCAGCTACAGCGACGACGACCGCGATGCAATTATCGAGAACGGGTATAACGTCGTGACCCGCGGCAACGGCACAGAGGACGAGCAGTGGCCGACGTGCGTGGGGTGTGCGATCTTGAGTCGTAGTGCGGAGCGGACAGGGACGGTACTGCCCGAGGCGTGTAGACAGTGTTTCCGGACTTATTGCTGGAATGGGACGCTGGATACTAGCGAGCCGGAGGACTATCAGCCTTCTGTTGTGGTTAAGACGAGTATGGCTGGGAGGGTAGCGCCTTGGGGGGTTGGTGTGCTCGTCGGTTTGGTTTGGATGGGTTTGATGTAGATAGAGTTTATTGATAGATTTATTATTACTTGGGAGGAATATGATATTGCCTTCGGTATGGATATTGCCATCTCTGCATATATCGCTGGGTTGGTATTCGTACAGCCGCATTTAATAGCAAACCTCAGGTTGTAGGAAGCTATGTAGTACAAGTATTCCTCAGCTTTATTTCTTAATAATTACTGTACAACGAATGAACTATAAAATCAGACTCTCAAAAGGCGTCTACCTTTACTACCAGGGGTGATGTGGCGACCTCTGGGGCCCAGGGTTGGATAGAAGCTCCGCGACAGCAGGAAACTCTACTTGCATATCAGCACAATTACCTGCAAGCTAATTCAATGGTAGCTCCAGGATGTTCGGTCCGGAAACAGCCGAGGGACCGTATGATAGAGTGGCAGGTCGCCAAACCTTGTGATGATGAATCCGCGAACAAACTTTTCAAGTAAAAACTCTTATAAAAGGAGCCCCCAGAGAATTTCGATTTTTATTTCTGTATAACTCCCAGGGCGAGCGTTGTATCACCAACAATGGCGCTCTGTATCAAAAAGTTCTTACACTCTGTTGGACTCCATAGGCGGCGAGAGAAGTATAGTAAGCGTCTCTTGTCTCATGAGAAACCGCCCTGTCCTCTTCCCTACCCTGAGGAACCTCCCTCGTCCCTGCTATTGGAGCTACCTCTGGATATTCTGGTATGTATTGTACCATACTTACCACTGGTGTCCCGGGTCTGCCTTGCACTCACCTGCAAGCCGCTCTACAGACTACTTCGCCCCGCCCTGGATGATGAACAACTAGCCTGGCCAAGATATCTGGCTAGCCCATTAGGTTTGTGCAAAGAATTTGGTAGCCAGCTGCACCTTCCACGGGTTGAACTTCTGCTCAAGCTGGAAGACGCCCGCTGGCTATACTGCTGTGGCTGCCTTAAGCTTCACCCATACAGCTACTTTTCTCAAGAATATATAGATACCCCAGCATCATGTGTCTCATCATTGGATCGAAACTGCAACGTTACACGCGGAATCGTCGATTTGTGCTCCTGCCTCGCCCTAACCTACACAAACGGCGAACGGCTAAGTGAGTGGATACAGACAGGGGCACCAAGCCCGGTCATTGACCGTAACATCCAACAGCAATTCCGATACCAAGTGCTTAAGAATAAGAGCTGTCTTATTCATAAGTGCTCGGTGACAACCCAGCCCGATGTCTTCTTAAACCTCACGATTATTCTGACCCTGGAAACCGGCAAATACTTGGTAGTTACGACCAGATACAACGTGTATTGGGCAACACCGCACAAACGTCTAGGAGATATGATAAAGGACGATGAGGCCTATCGACCCCCATTAAATATCGAACCTGTTTTCCTCTGTCCACAAGTCCACGCCCTTGCCTGGCTCTACGGAATCACCGCACTTACTCAGGGATATAAGAATGCATGCCGCCTCTGTGATACAACATTTCATCTGCTCCTCTGCACCGATGACGGCCTTCATTCTGTTATTCGAAGTGAGCGTAATCTAGGACTTGTTCAAAACGATCCGAATAGGCCCGGGCGGCTGATGCTAGGTTCATGGAGGTGGTGGGACAGTTCTCGGAGGCCTGGGAATCGTATAGAGCGATTGTGGTATCGCTGGGATTGAGAGCCCTTGGGAGGAATGCAGGATGCGCCGTGGATGTTTACTGTTGGTAACATCTTGAACCAGCACTACAGCCTGTCGAAAACCTATTCCAGAGATGCCACATCACATTTGTCCATGGTTAGCGGGAACATTTTCGAAGATAATCATGATTGTCCATGGAGGACAGCCGGCTATCGGAGGTAGAGGACGGAAGAGCGTAGCGGAACAACGATCAATAATGGCGCTGCAAACAGGATTGGAGGTCGAATGTGAACTCGTCTTGGCTTCACCCGAAGGCTACTAGTCACAAGCACTGCGTAGAAGTGCGAGTTCGTCGCTGGTGTCCCTCCCCCCTCCGGCGTGGCCCTAACTGAAGGGGATCAACGGGTTTGCTTTGGCATCTCTCTCCCAGATGCCGGGGGGGGGACCCACCATCAACCGAGCGTTGCTCAGCTGAAGGCGCGGGTCACTCTGTCACGCAAGAGGTCCCGTTCACGACGAGCAGACCGTGCGTCTTCCTTCGCCTTCTCGAGCCCGTGGGCCCGTTCCAGCTCAGAAAGACGCTGGTCATCTCGCCGCCGGGCAGCCTCAAGCGCACAGAGCCTCTCCTGCTGATCTTGCACCATCTTCGTCAGGTTCAGAAGCTCCTTACCCCCTTCACGAGGGCCGGACTGGAGACCGCCGATCAGGGTCAGAACTTCTGAAATTCCCTTCTGAAGAGGCGCAATATCAGTCTGCGGAGGCCCCACGACATCCGAGCTAACGTCAGTACGCTTGCGCTTCTTCCTCTCCTCCCAAGCGCGAGGCCACAGGTACTTGACGAAAGGCACTTTTTGTAACCAGTCCTTCACAAAAAGAGAAAGCAGAGAGATGCCGGCGCCGATAAGGTGATCAGTCACAGGGTCTAGCATGGTGGATTGGTGGTACTTAACTTGGGAAATTGTGGTGTGTGAAAAGATCGTAACTATCGAAACGATCTTGGGGAGGAAAACGAAGAAGATGGATGGCCTTGTAAACGCAATTATAACAACAGGAGCAGCTTCATCGCAGTGGGAAGGCACGACCATGGTCACAACAACCCGTTAGCAGCAGGCAGTTGTCTGGCGCTCCTTCCAGAACTGGTCTGTTCTCTCTCCGGTTCAACCTGCCTGTACACCGACCTCTGCTGTCTCATCAAGTGACGGATATCAGGAGAACCACTTTCAACGATATGGCTCGGGGCTCCTAAAGGCCTGCTTCGGCCTTTACCATGTGAAGCGCAAGTTGGGCTACAGTATGGGGGACTTTAACGCCTGCTACACAAAAGCCAGACATTGCCACTGAGATGCTGACCACGTTTAGTTAGAAAGTCCTTTGCTGTACGTCGCAGATCCTCCTCAGAACCCCTTCTATGCGGTTGACCGTTTCTTCGGGAAGACTGAACTCAGCCAGGTGGTGCCTCTCTCCCCATCCTCCGGGGTTCCGCCCTGCCTCCAAGGGCATGAACACGCCAATTCGTTATGTTGTTGCCCCATCAATTTTCCTTGAAGTAACCGACATCCCCGATCACTCTGCAAGGGCAGTGCGCGTGTACGACTACCTCACACATAACCTGATCAACAAATACGCCCCCGACCACGCCTCAGCCGAACAAACTGCAAGTGCATGGAAATCAGGTCGTAGTGCAAAACTCCACAATGGGATATTTGAATACCTCAACCAAACTCTTGGCGTTGAGGGCGGGCTTTCCCTCCCTAGGTCCATTCTCGAAGACAGTTGGTGCTTATGATATATGCGTGTTAGTTGGGTCTTTTGCGACCACGGCCCTTCCTTCCCACTGCGATGAAGCTGCTCCTGTTGTTATAATTGCGTTTACAAGGCCATCCATCTTCTTCGTTTTCCTCCCCAAGATCGTTTCGATATCCAGCTTCGTTGCGATCACATAGCAACCCAACCCAGTGCTAATACACCCCATTCTCCAAGATGCCTCAATCCATAGGTGATCATGTTTGGAACAGCTTGAGTTTCAGCACCTCTCTGTTCTCTCTCTTTGGGAAGGACTGAGCCCAACGATGTCCTGTTGTCAAGTGGGCTTGGCCGCGTGCCTGGGATGAGTGGGAGGCGGAGAAAGTTGTTTGTATCATTTGGATGTTTGTTCTGTACGGAAGCCGCCAGGGGATTGATTATATTGATGTGTTTGCTTTGCTGGGAGTCTGTTGTAACATTCTTTGTCGGAGTGGAAATATATCGAATGGAGTCTGGCACCTTGGTTGGTGTTTGGCACGTAAGTATAGGTATTCGGTGTAACTTGGGAGGCTGGTTATGGTCCGAATTATAGACTGTATGGATTTTAATATGCACTTACTCCCAAGAAGTCTGGTATCGCAAATAAAAAGAGAATTGACCACTTAATTTAACACTCGTGCGCCCTCCTCGTTCCCCTCGCGGCTCTCCGCTTCTACAACCGTCGTAACAGTCTTAGCAATGTCCTCCCTGTCCTCATGCGTCCGTGTCCGAAAAGACGATCTTCCTGCCCCCTCTAGCCCAGAAGGAATATGAGTATGCAGGTCATAATTATCATAGTGATCTACACTACCAGTTCGCTCGCGTAATTCCCGGGATTATAGGAACCCGATAATGGGGCCCGGTGGTTGGAGGAGTAAACGCGGTTTATGCTCCATTGGACGACCTTAGAAATGAGCTGGACCATTTTGAGCTCCAGGTAGAGTTTAACAGTAGATGTCACTGGTGCGAACTGGACGTAGCTGGAGAAGGTATATTAGTTAGACTTCGGTCCTATGAAAAATGACATGGGCGGATGTGATATAGACCTACGTGAATTGGCCGGGCAGGGCCAGCAGACCGAGAGGCAAGGAGTCCATAACGGTCAAAATCACTACGAAGCCAATGTTGCAGAAGAATCCCACAGCAACGTTGATGGCGCTGATGGCGATGACAAGACACCATCGAAGCTGCAGCGCTTTACGTCTTCTGGCCATGGTCAGGGAAATTCGGCCTGTTCTACACGATGTACAGTTAATTTTTATCTGGAAAAGATGTAGCAAGTTTGTTACTATATCTATCGGTAATCTTAGTGTGACGATGCATTGGCTCTGGTGCATTCACGATCTCAAACTAGCCAGCATAGCCTCCTGCCGGCTCAGACCCTAAAGGCACGCCGTCCCATTTACCCCGCCGTCCTGCAGGAGGGCGCTTAAGTTCTTTCAACACCTAAATATACCCCTCAGCGTTATAAAAGGCGCAAGGGTACTTAAGTCCCTGTGAGTCTACCAACTGGTGAGCGCGATCTGCAACACCCACCATGATTGGCCAACACGAAAGCGCCCTTTTGGCGAAGCTCCCCTTGGAGATTCGCTATCGAATCTACGAACTGGTATTCGGGGATAAGATTATCATATTCACGGCCGGCTCACAGCCAAAATTCAGACACTGCCTTTGTACCGCCAGAGGCCAAAAGTGGCATTTGATCGACTGGCTGAATCTCCCCTCGCCGTGGTCTAGGTGCAGTGCCCACGGCAAGCACGAACCAACACCACGCCTTCCGCTGCTTTTGACTTGCCGTCAGATGTAGGTTATATCCCTTTCTTTGATTCAATGTCTATATATGTTGATTAAAACTGGATAAAGCTTTTCCGAGTCTGTGCCTATCCTGTGGTCCCAGAGTCCCGTTCATGTGCAGCTACACAGAGGCCCGGTTTACCCCGGGCTCCTTTCTGACCTTCAATCTACTATAATGCCTACAAACTTTCAAGCAATCCGCTCGCTTGAGGTCTCATTTTTACATCCCGTACTCGGGACTAGCATTCAAACCCTTGATGACCGGTGGTTTAGCTGGTGGACGGAAACATGGGATGTGATTAAAGGAATGAGGGGTCTGGTGTACCTCCAGGCCTGGATAAAGATGCACCAGGAACCCAGAGAAGACTATGTGACTGCTGAACAAGAGGCAAAACTGTTTGCACCATTGATGGAACTATATTGGCTCCGAGGCTTTAAGGTCGAGGTAACATGGCCACCAACTGAGGGCTCGGAAGACTTGCTTCGTGGTGCGCCGTTTGATCTTGATAGGAATAACGATCCAATACCTGGGAAGCCCGTAGTTGCTGACTACGTGTCAATTAGAGCAAGGCAGGTTCCGGGGTGATGGAACCGAGCAATACTAAATTGACAGGCATAAAAAGAGTGAAACAAACAACTTTCCCCAGGTGGATACCTTGCACGATCAATCACGCGTTCCAGAGTCTCTTAACCGCCTGTTCAAACCTCTTTGCTTTATCCCCAATAGACACAGCCATGCCATCTTTGTTGAATGTGAAGTGATCATCCTGAATTCTACGCACACCTGGTTATCATTAGTACCGGAATAAACAGTACAACGGCACGAATAGGCTCACCCAAAGCAAGAAACGCATATGACTCTGGATTCCTCCATCCTTCCGCTGTAGGAAGCGCCATACATTTGTGCCATCCATACGCGGGATCGTCCTCGAGATCATATCCGCCTGGCAGGGCATGTGCCAACTGGCAAGGCAAATCTGTTAGCTCGATCAAGATTAAGGGAAAGCTATAGGTCTAACCTCATGCAAAAGAGTAAAGTCCAGTCGGCTACTGAACACGTCTGCGTCGGGATCATCCTTGGAAGATTGTCTTTTGGGATCGTAATTTTTCGCGCCATGGGCATCGGGAAGGGTACCCTCAGCATTTGTGAACTCGGTACCTAGTATCTGGTTCAAGTACCACGGGCAGAGCTGAATTGATAGGTATCTTCTTCCGGGCTTGTTGACGATGCTCGTGAAAGCCATTGATCTCCCGTCCTTGCACTTATCATACCCCTCGAGCCGCTCCTGAACAATCCCCTCTTTACGGTCTATAAGGTAATCCACCTCTGGCTTATCATAAAGCGGCCCGTGCCTCTCTTCAAATCGGTTTAGATTACAGTAGATAGTCTGTCATGATTTGTGAGTTCCAGTTCTCTCCTTGGCCTGGGATACAACTTACTGGCTGTTGCACCTGAGGCGTGTGAGGCTTGTTGATCTCTGTTAAGAACGGTATGAAATGATAGGTGGCTAGACTGGGTAAGAATACATATGCTATCAAATGGCTTCACCAACTTACATTTCACCCTGGCCATATCTCTGTCACGGAAGAACAACTTTCTTAGGGCTTTGACGTGGGTGTTTTGGTTCTCCTCCTTTTTGTTTAGCTCCGTAAGAGCACCTTCGGCCGATTCCCTTGCTTTATGCATGGATACCCCTATCTTGTGTTCGATGGCTGTCTCTTATGTTAGGATGGATGAGAGTGCTAGGAATGGGGAAGCGAACGTTCGCAAGACTTATCGAGAAAGTAGCCATTGACAGAGAGGAGCTGTAGCCAAAAGAGAGAGAGAAGTAGCACTCTGCTCCAGGAAATTGTATTTGCCATGGTGAATGATTGATTGAAACTGATGTCTGTGTTGAAAGCCAGAGTAGACTGATATCCGGCATATTTATACCTTCAGACATCCTACAGACTCTACATCCATCCAGACTGCATATTCCATTCTAGGTAGGAGCTGTCTTGAACAGCCCCCAACCAACAAATACAGCACTACCATCCATGATACTTTGCGTATAACTGCAAGAACAAACCAATCCGCTATCCCGAAGTCTGTTGGCCGGGACTGATGTTCATCGCAGACATGTCTGCGAGCTGGGGCTACTGCAATGCGGCGTGTCCTCTCGAGTCATGATGTAGGGTGGTGTGCACCAAATAAAGCGACTAGCAGCATCGATAGCGACAGGACAAGTCAGAAATGCAACACACCATGGGGCCATACTCCAGGTACTGCCTCAATATGTACAGAGAATCGAACTCTGGGTCCAAGTGGCGGTTATCATGAGTGGCTAAGAATAGCAGACGGTGTTTTGGAGAGACCCCTCCGATTGACGTTAATGCAGGGTGCCGCTGCTGGCTTGCAGGACCAAGAGACTTGGGGCACGGGGCGGTTCTTAATGCTGGCACCAACTATACAGGCAGACCCCTAATTGGACGCTAAACAGTCCAGGGTCCGGGGTTGTGCGGCACGGGCCAAACCTAACTGACGGGCCGCAGTGCAGAGCGTTGGGGGCGGGCGGCTATCTCTATACACTCAGTTGGAATATTTGCACTATTTGCATGTTTCTTTGGTATATATATCGTAGAGAGTTATTCCATTAGATATCTAACTCTACTCTGGTAGACCCCAGTTCCCATTATTATTATCAAAGATGGTTCAGCTTCAATACTCTCTGCTGGCCTTTGCCGTTTCCCAACTTGTATCGGCCTTTCCCAAGCCAGATGGAGATTCTACACTTCAGCAGCGCCAGGCAGGGCCGAATGACCAATTTGTCTTCGCAATCTGTCCTCGGTAGGCTCCAGAGTAATGACCTCCCAGCTACCCCCGCTAATAGACCGTAGGAGCCCCCAGAAATGCTCCCAATGTGGAGGCGACAGCCGGAAGAAAGGCTTCTGCGACAACGAGATTGCCACAGGATACAGATCAGACTATAACAGATGTGTGAGATGGCACGGGGAAGGGGAAGGATGCGGGCTGAACTGCGAATGTATCTCAGAGGAGACAGGCAAGCCAGGGTAGGATGCCCTCACCTCGTGCCTCCCTATCTACACTGCTAAACTAAGTGTTAAGAACCGGGGCGCCACCTATTATTCCATTCCCACCTATTCCAGTGGGGTTTGTTCCACCTCCTGCTGCGGTGCCGAATCCGAAGACGGAGGAATCGTGCGGTAATGACTACACCAAGACTAGCTGTAACGATTGTGAGCCATTGGAAGGCTGGTGCACCAAGGGCGAGAAGGCTGGATGCCCTTGTAGAGAGGAATGCCCTGCCGATGACGACGACAACAAGCCGTCTTGTTCAGCCGACGACTGTAAGGGCGAGCAGGGCTCTTGTACTATTGTAAGTCATCCACCTCCCTGCTTATCTATCTCTACTAACTCTAGTCAGGGACACCACAAGGGCTGTAAATGCAAGTCCGAATGTCCTAACCCAGACAAGAAAATCCTTGTTTGCAGCGACGATACTTGCAAGTCAGAAAAGGACAACAAATGCACCACGGTATGGCCCAGGACACTCGTAAAGACAAACTATGGTGAAATTACTAACTCCACACAGGACGAATATAATGGCTGTGATTGTTACCACCTCACAAAAGATTACTACACAATGAGATCCAGAGCCCAGGTCCAAAGCGATACGGCAGCAATCGAAAAGTTAGTCGCGAGTATGAAGAAGTTCTACGATGAACATGGTCAGGAGGATGACGAGCCAAAAGACCCAGAGGTTACTTGTGCAAGCAAGGACTATAGCGAAGCTGTTGAAGTCGACGCCTCGTTCCTTAATAAACTTGCTGACAAGTTCTGCAGCGGGGACACGGACAAGAAGCGAAGCCAGGACCTGACGGCAAAAGATATCTCCTCTGGTGCGTATGAGAACTATAAGTTTCATTTCGAACTCGACCCCGGCGATGATTGCAAGACGGACTGCAAGGCCGCTTTCAAGTCTATGACTGGCAAGTGTAAGTTGACTATCCTGGCTGATAAATCTTATGATACTGATTAATCGTTACAGGCCAAGGTCTCGACAGCCACTCCATCCAAAAATCAGCCAATGCCAAAGTCCCCGATTGCGGCGCCAGCTTCAGCTACGAAATCACTGTCCCCGAGGCGGAGGAGGCCCCTGATACGTTTACTCAGGAGGGGCAGCAGGAGCGAGTATGCCATACGATCGAGGAGATTGGCACGCATGGGGACGTCCGCGGGGGTGAAATGAGTAGAGCAGCTCTGATGTGCTTAAACGTCGAGGATGACAAGGCCCAGTTCACATCCGGGTCAGAGCCAGTTACACGTACGATGGAATCTGGCGGAACCCAGTACGCCATCACCATGTCCTGGGTTGACAACTGCGAAGGAGATAGCCAGGATGTGCGGTATCCTCATGGGAAGGAGAACAACAGGCTCGGTGATACGTGTTGGATGTTCATGTTGCATAATTGGCAAGACTGCAGTAAGTTCTTCGTCTCCCTTTTCTTGGTAGCGAGCTAATCCCCCTGCTATAGCCGGCAATAAGGGTGCCGGTGGGTACATTGACTATGGCTGTGTGAGATATGACTTTAGGCCTACTTTTGACTAGGATTGATTGTTTGCTTGGTATTTTATTTTGTAGCTCATATACTTTCGAAGTTCGTCTCCTCATTACTAGTCCATTACCAGTAGTCAGATACGACATATATCGGGAATAGTATTGCTGGAATGAAGCTAAATAAGAACGAGTAGTTGGAGCCTCCCCACCAAAGTTGTGATCAAGATAGCAATTTGCAGCTTCAACTCAACCGAATCCGGAAGGTCACGCTGTTGATCACCTCCGACTAGGTGATAAGAAATCATACCGCTCCTTAAGGGGGCTTATACTCTCATATCTCCATGTAGCACGGTGTCCATGATCTCGAGCTGGAATCCGCCGCAAGCAAAATCAAAGCGCCACGTCCCGAGGAGACAGAAGTCAACGCCTCCCCTGGAATCAAACTTTAAACCGCATTGTAACGACAGCCAAATGATGGCTTGTTGTCGTGGCCGGGATTCAATAGCACGGCATGCCATCAGACCCATCAGGTATTCACTTGGGTTAACCCATAGGTCCAGATTTCTTAATAACCCCTTAATTGATAATGAAGCTGCTGGGCTTTAGCAAATCCCGAATCCCGAACGTCTACCGGCCCTGGGATCTACTGTAAGCAATGCTTGGCTGTACATAAATGGCTTATTGGAGTAGACTCGAAGAAGGATCCTGTGGTCACAGCCATAAGGAGTTGATCCGTAGAAAGAAAAGGGGATGAAGTATTTCTCGCAAGATGAACATGGCTTACGCCTCAGTAGTGCATACACAAAGACCGGCTCTTGAACCTGGTGATCGTCGTAAGGCTGTGTCTTGGGTCGTATGTCTTCGTCAACGGGTGGCTGTGCCTGATCGACAACGCCAAATGTGACTACGCGGTATAGCAATAGATAATAATAACGACACCACGATCGTCAGTTAGTTGCATACTGACGGCTGCAGCATTACCTTCCAGCGTTTTCACTGTAAGGCTCTGCGATTAATTGGCACAGGAGTAGTTAGTTGCTAAGGGGGATAATCTTGGCAACAGCGAGATTACAGCTGCCGTGCGAATAGTCTACGGTATTTATAATAAGAGTGACACTTGAAATCGCAGGATTCGAGTGCGATCCCATAATTAAAAAAGAAGAGAACTGAGAGAGCCTTACGGCCAGTGTTGACGGCTCCATGGTAGTAAGCCACTGGCCGATGACGACTGCATGATCCACAGTAACTGTCAAAGCCTTATAATATGCCTGAGCAGAGGCGGTCGCAATTTATGGAGGCGGATAGACAGCTGAATCTCGGTAGATTCGGATGGAGATAGAAGAAGAGCGAGGAGGAGCCGACTTCAGTATAGACAGGGGCCAAATCAGCCGCTGGTGCTCGCACGATACGATGAATGGCCGGAAGGATAACCGAGTGGATGATGCTTATTATCAGTTGACGATCCCTGGCGGCATTTGGCCATTTTGACAGTGATCTAGTTGTCTCCACCGTAAGCCACTGGCCCACGCCCGCACGCCAACCCGGCAGGCCGTTGCGTTGGAGCCACTTAGATGCCCAGCAGTTGGGCTTCACTCAGGGCAGGCGGGTCAGCCCCTGGGAGGAGATCTGGCAGTCAGTGAGGCCGTGTAACTCAGCCCCCAAAGATCCAGCACAGGGCAAAATAACGGTCGATGGGGAAATGGGCTGATAGACTGGTATAAGAAGGGGTGTTCCCCCGACGAAATAGATCTTACTATCATCATCATTCACGTACAAAGCGTTATTAGCTTGTTATAATGTTTACGAAATCATCACTCCTACTCGCCCTCGGGGGGAGCGCCCTTGTGGGTGCAGTCCCTGGGACTGTACGCTCTCAGGAACCTTGCACTCGGTTGGCCCAGTCCAGTAGGAAATATCCTTGCAAAGACCGTCTTTGAACCGTTTCGCTAACCATATACATATAGAGGGATCCTATTATCCGCCCGAATTAGCCCTAGAGTGTCTGCACTCGATGCCATTCGAGTCAAACAGAGCAGTAGCTTACATTGACGACTTGGAGAAATACCTGCAGTTTCACTCCACTGCAGACAGCTTGAGCAGTATGTATTTCCTGCATCATAGGAAGAAACATGAAGGCTAACGTATTTTATGACAGATCCCCCGAATACGTACGAGTCACAACCGGTCGACTTCTGGGAAGGATTGGAAGATATCAAGGCGAAGGCCAAGCAAGGCAAATACAGCAGCCAATATGAGTTCGACACCGCTCTGTACGACCATTTCATCCATGTACACGATGGCCACTTGAATGTTGTCGGATGCTCGCTCAGTGCAATTTCATTTGTGACCCAGGACCCACTGGTCTCGTTTTCGCCTGACGGGCTCGAGCTGCCGGATATTTACACTCTCGGTAAGTGCCATTTGGCCCTATATACGCATATTACAGGAGCTAACGACCGTTACAGCGGATGCCGAACTTCTTCACAAGCGGGCGAGTGCCAACGTTTCACCCATCGTTGCCATTAATGGGGAGAAAGCTTCTTCATTCCTTGACACCCTGGCAGAAGGGAGCCAGACAGACCAGGACCCCGACGCTCGGTACAACGCGATGTTTTACTCGTTGTTCCGACCCAAGGCCCAGGTGGCAGGTTTCAACTCAGGGTTCGGTAGCGTATACCCCGGCGTCAATGAATACACCCTGGGATATGCCAACGGGTCGACGAGTATGGTCCGGGTGATAGCAGTCCCCGCTGCGGGCGAGTTCACGTATACAAGCGGCAAGGAGCTGTATAATTCCATCTGCGTGCCCAAGGAAGAGTCCGCGTCAACGTCCACGCCCGGGATATCCTGGACCGCCACACCGACCCCCAGCACTAGCGCTCCTGCTACGAGCTCTGCCGCTGCAACTGCAACCCCTAGTGCCCAGCCAGGATACCCAAAGGCTATCGTCCGCGACGCTGACACCGATATTGCTGGCTATCTGCCCAACGACCCCACGCTCAAGAACGCTGCTGTGCTGAGAGTGCCGACCTTTGATGTTGCAGAAAAAACTGGGGGTACCGCCTTCGACTCGAATGTCGTTGCCAGATTCCTCAAAAAGGCCAAAGCTGAAGCCAGACAGAAGCTCATAATTGATTTGACTGCCAACGGGGGAGGGAACATTGCCTATGGGTGGAATCTGTTCAAAATCCTCTTCCCCAACAAGAATCTGTACTCTTCCACCCGTCTGCGCGCGCACGAAGGCCTGCATGTGCTCGAGAAAGCTGCATACAGGTTCCTTTATACCTTCGACGATAAGGACTTTGAAAAGGACGAACAGCTCGACAACATTAGGCTTGAGGCGATTAACTGGGCGGGGTACCTGACGCCCAACCAGAGTTATGAGTTCCAGTCTGCGGACGAATTATACGGACCTGAGGTTGTGCTGCAGTCGAACATGACAAGGGCTCACTCTCAGAACTTCGAAGACATCGAGTCTGACTATCAGACCCCCCTCCAGGGCTACAATGACATCCCAAAGAACTTCACCTCAGCCCCCTTCGCCCCAGAGGATATCATAATCATTACGGACGGTGATTGCGCTTCCACCTGCCCAATCTTCACCACTCTGATGCAGTACGAGGGCGTCAAGACCCTCACATTCGGTGGCCGCCCCCAGAACGGACCAATGCAAGCGCTCGGAGGAACCCGCGGTGGCGAGGTCCTGGAGGCCGAGCAGCTGCAGCAATCTATGCTGATGGCCTATGAATTCGGCAAGAAGTATGAAATGCTTTCCGAGGACGAGCTCATGACACTGGCGGCTCTCAGCCCCGCGAAGAAGCCTTCTCTAGCTGGTGCTGCGATCAGAGTCAACTACCGGGACACCTTCAGCAAGCACGACAAGGACAGCGTCCTGCCCTTGCAGTATGCCTACGAGGCCTCTGACTGTCGGCTCTTCTACACCAATGAGAACATCTTCTCCGCTGAGAGTTACTGGAGCGATGCTGCCAATGCCATGTGGGGCGATGGCGAGTGCGTCCAGGACTCGCGTGTTTAATTTCATAACTTTGTATCATAATGTCTTCTAACAGCGGGACACTATCTTGCTTATATCTGGCCTATGTTGCCTATTCCATATTGTCTATTATCATATAATCTAGCATTATAGACTTTCTGTACAACACGTTATTTTAACCCTTTCAATTTTCTAGATCCGAGCAATAAATGGAGTAACAATATAATACAATCGACTGACTAATTAAGCCACTTGAAACAGCCAATGGGAGTAGGCATTGCTTAGAATATCCAACCCCTCCCAGACCCTCAAAATGCAGTGTTGCTGCCCAGTGTGGTCGACCTTCCATCGCTGAGTGCACATCTTGATGCTTGGCTATCAGTCCTGAAGACGAAATTACAACCGCTGAAAGTACTCTTGTTACATCAATAAAGATAGTATATACACTCTCAAAGACACTAGCACCTCGATGTTCAACAAGTAATGCCGATACCGGAACCCTGTCCAACTAAATTCTGGCAATAACCAGGAAGTCAACATCACGCCCTAATATTAGTCTAATTGCACGTGCACGTTTAAACCACACCCCAAACACCCAGCAAAAGCAGTGACCATGTCTTGAGAGAAGGCTCCCACTGTTAAGTATGTCTGGTGCTTTGAAACTTGGCAGCCCGCTGAGGACCAACACCTGCTTTACACTAAAATTGCAGTACAATGCTCAGCCTCACTCAGGCCGCGTAAACATGTGGTGAGACCCCTCAGCAAATCAATATTGCATCTGGGTAGAATTACTGATTGGTTGATCGATGCCCCGGCCAGCATCTCCCAGAGCCTAAAAGTGCAGTGGTGAGGTGAAAGAAGCTTAGCCGCAGACAGTCGCCATTGTGTTCTTGCTATGGAACTTCCCGGTCTTTACGAAAGAGGCACATGTTGATGCTTATACTATCTAGATAAATCGTGAGATTCTCTTTTTGATAAGTATTAATACTACGCTGAGTTTAAACAGCGTTTCATAATATTACCTGTATTCTATCAGTCTCCTAGCTGCCAGTTGGAACGTTTAGTAACTGCCGTACCGTGTGCTTCCTTTAATCTCCCTTGGAGACCGGTGTATAGTATTCTCTGAAAGCAGATCTGGCAGTTGGCAGCCATATTTGATTCTCTGGCATGTAAGTGACATACCGCCCCTCCCACAGCCTAAAAATGCAGTCAAAGACCTTGCAGCATCTGCCAGGCTTTAGTTAACTCCCTAATTATCAGAATACTCTTAGTGTAGATCCAATTATTTGAGCACATAACATTAGCTACTACATCAAAACCCCCAGTTCATTTGCCAACCGTCCTAAGCTAAACAGCCCACAAGAAGGGCTGTCTCTACTTCTTTGCAGGACAAGCAGTCTTGGTAGGCGTCTCAGTCTGGGTACTAGTAGGCTCCGGACCCCCAGTGCTAGTCGGCTCACTGCCCCCATCACAAGCACCCTCATACGCATCAATACCCTTCTGAATCGCATTCGAGATACTATCCGACAGCTCCTTCGCAATATCCGCCAGCGCAGCGGGGACCTTGGAGACAACAGCGTCACTCAAGCCCGTCGCGGCCTCATACTGGTCCTTAAGCGCAGTTAAGGTGGTACATCCCTCGCCAAGATCGATGATATCGGCCTTAACGCCGATAAGACTCTGCACGGTAGCGTCGGTGTCGTCGGCGAGCTTTTGGGTGGGAGAGACGAGACCTAGGGCTTCGAGCTGTCCCAGAGCGGGCTGGGCGTTGACTGTGCTTGTCCCTGAGGTGATTGTGTCCACGAGGGTGTTGGATTGACTGATTATGGCATCCGCGTCTAGGGGTGTGGCTTCTATGGCGCTGCCGAGGGCGAGGACCTTGTCGTCAATGTCGCTGAGGACGCCTTGGATTGCGGCGACGTCCCGTTGGGTGTTGACATTGACGGTGGTGGGGGTGGCTAGGGCCGGGGTGAGGAGGGAGATGGAGGTGATGACGGTAGCGAGCTTCATTTTGAAGACAGAGATCAATAGGAGGAATTGGATGTTTGGCTTGGTGTTCTGGCTGTATGATCAGGGTTGTCGATGCGGCTTATATAGATGTTGGGTCTGCACATGGCCTCGGTATTGCCATTGTGTAGAGTTGGTCAAGACGCCACAATATGGACATCTACTATGGTTTAACTTTGCAAAGGTGATAGCTGGCCTTGGCTACTTAGCGAGTCAGCGCTTGTATAGCGAATTCGGCAACCGTCGCGAACGCCTCAGCTAACATCGATGTAACTGCGCCGGGCAGAGATTGGAAAACAGGACCGTTAGTAGCTTTTCCACAACCACCATTCTCGACCATGGACAGTTGATATTCAAGGACCCTTTGATGAAGACATTAAAAGTCCTCGCTCTTAGACACAATGTTGAATGAAGGCCAATATGATAGTGGTGTCTGCAGCCAATTTTTGGGAGGTAGCATCTGCGAGTCAAGTTGGACAACCATGCGGGGAACTGTCGAGGTCGCCCTACCCCAAGTTCCTGGAGAATATTTAGTCAATATTATTGCAATCTCCACGAGGCTGGAACCTGGCGATTGGCGAACCGGCGATGCAGCCACAAAGCTGGGCAGTAAGCTTGGTGTAGCTGTTGTTGGGGATCCGAGGCACATGTGGAACATCGCTTAACGATGGAGTGGGTTCCTGGAAATAAAGTAAACACATCCAGGACCAATTGGCGACGAAATGGATATTAAAACAATAACGAGGTCAGATGATGGTGAAGGTCTGGACTCAATCGAAATCTGGGGACAATCACGGATGCTGCCGAGGATCAACAGTCAAAGCTTCATATTGGTTATCCCATAATCCAAGTATATCATTCTATTATTCTATCGCTTTTCCCGAAATACCAACGCCAACCTAGCACGCTTACGTAGTAATCCTACGAGTAACTATATGCAGTTAAGCCCAATTTGTGGTGTTGGAACCGTCGAAAGCCGCCGGATCGCCTTGACAGCAGTCGCACTGAGTCCGTCCATGTCCTGGCCGTGTTTACTCTCCTGCAGCGCAAGATTCTACAGCTAATCAGCATCCCCAACCTCTCCCCAGGTCACAGTTATCAGTAGATCAGAAAGAAAAGAGAACTCACCACAGCCTCTTGCCACTTCCCCAACATGGCACTCAGATCATGCCTGCCCCAGACGCCTTCTCGCTTATTCTGTCCCAGGAACTGCTCAAACAAGTTCCACTCCTCTTCCCTGCTACACTCATTAACAGCAACCGTGCGCGCCAGAGTATAGTACTCAAAGACATCTAAGCCCCCTGGTCTTCCAGTCGGCCAAAACCCGCTACTACCAGCTTTATACAGCAGATCATTTACATCGGGGTCCAGTCGATAAAACGCCTCATCGTACACCCCGTCCCGTTTATCGATTTCCATGCCCCGCGTTATCTTCCACTCCAGGATGAGACGCTCTGCGCCACCAGTTAGGAGGTATGATCCGTCGGAGACAGACGAGATTTTTAAACCGCGCAGCTTGAATGTATTTCTGGTAAGCGGGACAATGCGATCGAGATAGCACGACTGGGTGAAATCCGCGAGGCGTTCGAAGCAGGGGATGTGGTAGTAGTCTATTCAGGTTTGTTTAGCATCTTCCCGTGGTAATGAAGGTTAGTATGGAGTGGGTACCAGAAGAAGAGCGGAACCAGATATCCCCGCTCATGCCTGGGTTCAGTGCTAGACGGAGAGAGTTGGGCTCTATGCCCGCAGTGCAACCTGGGAGGCTACATTGTACTGGAAGGTTGGAGGTTGTGTTAGGAGCTTGTTCTATGAAGAAGAGGGGCTGGATCTGGGGGGCGGGGGAGTCGAGGCCCAGGTGGGCGCGGAGGCGGGCTCGCTCTGAGTCCAGAGGGTCAACGGGTTGGACAGCGGTGGAGTCTGAAACCGAATCCGTATTTTCAGTAAGTTCGACGATGTCAATGTTGATTTGAGGTTTTTTCGAGAGTGTGTGTAATGGTGAAGGTGAAAGTGAAGCTGAAGGTGCGGGGTACGCGATGCTTGGCGCCATTTTAAACAATCAATTGAGAACAGTCAATTCGGATAGGAAACGATACAGCAGAAAGAGAATTAGATAAGAAGCAAGGGACGGAATATAAGGAAATCAAGGTTCAGGCCAGGTACTTCCGACCTGACCCGCATCGTGCTGCTCTTCACATGCTGGGCCAATGAAGCCTTGAAACAGCCCACTTGCAGTCCGATTTCTGCCTGACTGCCAGAGTGCGCGATATTTGGCCTCGTCCTGTGCACAGACCGCATTTTATTCCTCAGTCTGTCTGTCTCCAAGTTCCTCAGACGGTCGTTTATATAGACCTGCCAGCATCATTTTATCTCAGCTTGCTCCAGCTTACTCGGTTTGCTGTATTTGCTGTATTTTACTCCAGTTCGAAGACAGTTGTATTATTTTGAGGAACCGTGCTCAAGCAGGCTCATGCACGACCCCTCAGCATGCATCCCTGCCCTTCTCCAGAAGCCTATAAGAAAAAGGCATCTCGGACAGCCTTCATGACATCGCCTGGCTGACTGTCCTGATCTGACGAGAATGCAGCAATCACAGCAACCCCGCACGGAATCAAGTCCGAGCCAGACATTCTCTGGAGATCCTCAAGAGGCCCAAACAACGTCCAACCGAGGTCCAAATGCGCCCGCCTTCTTAACCCGCGCAGGCCCATTCTGGCGTCCTGAATCAACCACTTTCGAATAGTATCAAGTATAACAGTCACCATGCAAGCAGTCGTCTTCAAAGGACCCCTCCAGGTCGCGCTTGAGACCAGACCCGTCCCCCAGATCCAGGACCCAACCGATGTGATCGTCAAGGTCCGCTACACAGCATTATGCGGGAGGTAACACTAACACCTTCTCTGTGATAGCACTACTAGGACATCTCAAATTAACAGTAGACAGTGAACTGCACGTCTTCCGCGGCCACCAACCCTCCGGCACAGGCTTCATCATGGGCCACGAATTCACCGGCGAAATCGCCTCCGTCGGCGCAAACGTCAAGAACTTCAAGGCCGGCGATCGCATCGTCTCCCCCTTCACCGTCTCCTGCGGAACCTGCTTCTACTGCCGACAGAGCACATCCTCTCGGTGCTCCAACTGCCAGCTCTACGGGTCCGCAGTCCTAGACGGGGCACAGGCGGACTACGTGCGTGTTCCGCTAGCAGACAGCACGCTCGTGCACGCCCCCGAGAAAATCGACGAGAAGAAACTCGTGTTGATGGCGGATATCCTACCGACTGGGTTCTTTGCGGCAAGGAATGCGTTCAAGGGCGTGGAGGAGGCGGTTGTGCGTGATAGTACGGTGTTGCTGTTTGGGTGTGGGCCTGTCGGTGTGTGTGCGCTTATCAACGCGCTGGAGTATAAGCCCAAGCATCTTATTGCGGTGGATAGTGTGCCCTCGCGGCTGGAGCTGGCGAAGAAGTTGGGTGCTGAGCCGTGGAATTTCGCGACGGATGGGGAGGGGCTGAGGAAGCGGGTGAAGGAGCTGACGGATGGTAGGGGCGCGGATGTCGCGATTGAAGTGGTCGGACATAGTGATGCGCTGAGGATGGCGTTTGAGATGATTCGGCCTTGGGGGAAGATCTCCAGTGTTGGTGTGCATAATGGGGAGATTCCGTGGACGGGCAATGAGGCCTATGGAAAGAACCTGACCATCCAGATGGGCCGGTGCCCTGTTCGCAGTATTTTCGAGGATGCGCTGGCGCTGCTGGAGAAGAAGCAGGATGTTCTTGAGTGAGTCTATCGGTTATTTATAGTGTTTACAGTGCTAACTATTCAGCTTCATGGCGGCCGATATCCGACCGCTGTCGCAGGCGATCCAGGGCTACGACGATTTCAACCAGATGAAGTCGCAGAAGATTATCTTCGAGGGCGGTAAATAGGCACTTTGACTCGTAGCGAACTGCATTGTTCAAATATACTGCTCAGCCCCATTGATAAACGTCATATCCTAAAGGCAGGCAAATTGCTGCCTGTGGCTTACATTCCTATATTTAACAACCCCCGCCCACGTAGTAGCAACAGCACAACACAGCAAACCATGGATTCCCTGCTCTGCGTGCCGAACGAGGTCCTCCTCGGCGTGTCTACGTACTGCGAAATTTCGCAGTTGTCCCAGCTGGTGCGCACCTGCTGGCGGCTGCATGATGTACTCAATCCCCAGCTCTATCGTCGCGTTCCGTGTAGGCCGCTCCTCCACGCCAGCGAACACAACAACCAGGCCACGATACAGCGCGCCCTCCAGTACACAATCCCAAAACAGCACGACCTTTTCAAAGCTCTTGCGATGGCCTGCAGGGGCGGCCACGCGGCCATCGTACGGCTCCTGCTAGCCTGGGGCGCACCACCCAATGGCCTAGGATGTCGCTATCGACCGCCATTAGCGATTGCAGCCGTTTTCCGGCGTCTGGAGATAGTCGAGATCCTTCTTTCAAGTGGCGCGCGCCCCACGGGAAACGGTTACAACGTGAGTCTGAGAGCCAACATCATCAGCCGCTGCACCCAGTCGCCCACGTACACTGATCCCACCGGGTGTGGCTGGCGGCGTCCGATGGACGATCCGCGTATTCTGCAGCTACTTGTGCGGCATGGAATGAGAATTGAGCCGAGCTCAAACATCTTGGAGCGTGCTTTGCGAGACCAGGCTCCGTTGGCGACCATCAGCGTTCTACTCGACCTCGGGCTGGACCCGAACCAGCCGGCAGATGTTTCCCGGCGGCCTCTGCAGAAGGTCATCCAGCATACCGCACCGTGGTTCGAGAAAGACTGCGTAGAGGTTATCCACAAGTGCGTCCAGCATGGTGTTGACATCAACGCTCGCCTGCCTGACGGAGGGACCGTGCTACATATAGCTGCAGCCAAGCCAATGCCGGACGTCGTCCGGGCACTCATCGCCGCCGGTGCTGATGTGAATGTCCGTAAGAACAACGGTAAAACGCCCTTGAATGTTCGGCATACTTATCATGGCGACTTGCCAGATGTACCCCGGGCTTTGCTCGACGCTGGAGCAGACATGACTCTCCTCGACAATGAGGGCGAAGAGCATGTTCTACAGCACGCTCTGGACGACAAGAACACAAAAACCATCAAATTGCTATTGGACCACGGCCTTGAGCTGGCTCCAGCGGTTGACGTGTCGCTGTTAATGGTTGCCGCTGTTTTCCTGGAGGATGTCTCGGCCGTACAACGACTCGTACACGACTTCCCAGATCACAGTATGGATCGGAGAGTAGACCTATATGGCAATACACCGCTTCATCGCGCAGTAGGTAACGGCCTTGACGAGATAATTAGCGCTTTACTGCTACATAGACCCACTGTTGACATCCAAAACGCAGACGGCGACTCGGCTCTTCACCTCGCCATGCGCATGGGGAGGGAGTCAACAGCTAGGCTTCTAATGCAGAGTCCATCTTCAGATAAATTCTTGCATACCCGGAACAAAATGTTCTGGACGCCACTGTCAATCGCAGTTCAGACCCTGCCCCTGGATTTCATCGAAACCCTGCTTTACAAAGGCTGCAATCCCCTTATCTGCCCTGACTTTCAACGCCAATCGCTCCTCCACCACGCAGTAAGAAGATCCGATCCGGAAATCACAAAGCTGCTGCTTGAACGTGGCGTCGCCCTCGGCGGTAATAACTACGCCGGCGAAACACCGTTTGGAATCGCCATCCGGCTCGGGCGAGAGGATCTGGTCCAGCTATTCCTCGAGCATGGGCAGTCAGTAAACGACCGCAACGGACAGGGCAACACGGCCCTCATGGTCGCTGTTCTGGCGGGGTCACTACCCCTGGTGACAAGGCTCGTCGCAGCCGGGGCAGATTTAGAGGCAGAGAATGACAGCCTCCTAAGACAAGGATCGACTGCTTTAATGATGGCAATGGACGCGCCCGAGCCTGATATTGCACAGTTTCTCTTTGATTCTGGGGCCAGTGCACTGGGGAGGGGAAAACAGGGTAAGACACTGCTTGCGCGTGCTATTCAGCGCAGGTGGCCGGGCCTAGCCCTTGGTATGCTCAAGAGGCATGGATCTGCGCTTTATTTGGAATGTCTTCCATCAAAGGGAATTAAAAGGACGGCATTGAGCTGGGCGGCGTGTCTGGGGTATGTAGGTATCGTGCGAGAGCTTCTCAGGCTCGGGGCAAATCCAATGCATTGTGATCCCGATGGGTGCTCTGCCCTGTACTGGGCGACGTGTGGAGGGAACATGGAGGTAATTTCTAGTATTGTAGAACGGATGCAGAGGGATGGGTGCGTTGATATCAAGGCTGATGTATTAGACCAGGTGGCGCAGCACCGCAGGGACAAATTCAAGCCGTGAGCAGCCTATGCCCACCATTTACTTGACCCTTAGCGTTCCATATTAGCCTTTTTGCATAACTGAGGAATACTATATTGAAGATACATAAAACTATCTACGAGCAACAGTGGGCAGGGCAACCACCATCCGAGCTCCGATACCAAGCACTTTAACAAATTCAGGCAGGACTAAGTCTTCCCATCCCTAGTTCTATATTGATAAAGCCACTGCAAAGCTAACCTGCGAGCTTCGTTGTCGAAGTCATACTAGGATCTTAGTATAAATTCCATATCCCCCCCTTTAACAACTCGCATTTTGTCCGCTAGCGCCTCGATCGTAGTGAGAGCTGTATCATTTGACGATGCAGGCGTCTCCAATCCGTCCACAGAATGCAGCAACACAGCTAGGTTGGACGACTTCCACAAAGCCGCACGGTGCTGAGCATTGATCATAATAGTAAACGCAAGCAAGGTGCCAGCACCAATCACTACCAATACGGGGAGTGTTATCCAAGGCCAACGGACATGAATATACGTCTCGGACTCGTGGGCCATCCCGTTGGAGACGGTACTGTTTGGCCCGGTTCTGATTCGCTCTGTCATGGCAGAGGCAATATCTTCAACAATACCGGATAGGTTTCTTTTCATCAAAAGGTCGCTCGTCAGTCCAGTTGAGTTACCCCTCGGCATTATGACTTCTGCGTTGAAGATTTCACCTAGCAAGTACCACATCTTGGATAAATCTGCGGAATGAATCGCGAACAGGACCTCCGCAGGAAAGCTGCCAGCTGCCGGTCTGAGGTCATTCAGCCATTGTTTCTGAGGGTCAACCGGTTCGAGAGGCACCATGGCCTCATCTCCGATATTCAGCGTGTTGTTTGTGACTGTTATATTACTGTAGAGATGAGCAGCAGTGCTTACGCGACACTCAAGGACTTCGAAATCCTCGAGATTCTGAATCCCGACTGCCCGCCAGGCAGCAAAACTGGTAAAGTCTTCCAGTGATCTACTGGCAGTGGTTCCCGTAGTGACGTTCAACTCGGTATACCGAAAACTAGCGGGTTGGCGTTCCCTTCTCGTCGTGAGATGGAACCCTCCGGGGGTGGTAACATTACAGTATATTTCTAAGGTGTTGTCATCATGCTTGCAGTCATTCACGACCGCCTGGGTCACATTCTCGCATTTACCAACAGCTCCTAATGAAATAAAGCTGGTGGTATTGGGCCAGGTACAGCTCGACGTTGGACAGGTGAACGCGCGCGGCGACTGGGACCCGAAAAGTCCACTGAATATGGCCCCCTGCATAGGAAAGTCACTTTAGTTTTCTGTACAATTGTTAGCTGATGTAGTCAAGGCCGCCGACTATATGTAGTGCTATCTCACCAACTTCGGTAGTGGGTTCGGTGAAAGACGCCCCAGATTCATAAACCTGGCTGGTCCTGAAAGACGCGGTCTGGCTAATGGACACCTGGCGACTTGGGAAGGATACCAGTTGCTGTGCGAAAGGATCGAATGCTAGAGCAACAATAGTTATAACTGCACCCAGCGCCCCCAAGCTCGCAGGTAGCCTGAACAGGAAGAACAAGGCGCCCAGAGGTCCACGACTAGCACTGTTGTACAAGTCCAGGTCGTTCAATCTATGCACTTTATCGAAATGCAACCACTTCAACTGGCTAATCGACTCGGTGACAGGAAGGAGCAGGCTCGTCTTTGAGACTGTAGCCAGGACGGAAATGACCGTGTTCGGCGCTATTGATAGATGCCACGCGGAGAGAGCAGTTCCTTGGGTGTTGAGCAGAACAGCCACCATTGCGACCACGCAGGCGGCGCTGAAAATAAGGGAGGCGATTTCCCATAGCCAGCTGTCCTTTCCAGTCAGAAAATGTCCTGTTGTTTTTAAAAGTGGGTTTTCTTTGCGGCTATTGCTGGCCTCTTAACGGTGGCCTGATGGTGATGGGCTTGGTGATTGGCGACTGATACTGGGACTGCTATTCCGTCCATCTTCAGTATCACTTTCCCTATTACTTGGAGATGTCCTGGTTGCTGGGTTTATAATATTAATTTAACGACGGTCTGGTGTGTGGAACTCTCTTACAAAGGCTCGTAGGCGACGCTCTGCCGTCTTCCGTGCGTCCAACTAGTGCTGAGCCAGAGGCGTATGGGGATTGTTGCAGTTCAAAGGAATTCATGGTTACTTTTCCAGAATAATAAGCTTCGTGGGGGCTCTGTCTGGTTCTTCCTGTCTTGCTGCTTATATCCCGCGTGTCTCTGGGGACAAGGCTGAAATTGGTGGCAGTGCCTGTGCCTTGCAGGGATCTGGTTCCTGTCTGGCCTATGGGTTACCAAAGTTCCCATCTCTCGTGGAGCACAATTAGTCATTGTAACTTGAAGACACTTTTCTCCGCTGGTCTGGTATGACAAGGGGGAAGCCCCGTTTCCCGTTTATTTATTGGCTCGTGCGGCTCGGTACCTTGGATATCAACACTGGCTAGCTGGACTGAGAGGGCAAATGTTTCAGATTTCTGCATCGCAGTCCGAGAATACTTTCTGCCTGGGTGCCAATAACTAATAACCGATCGAGACTGCAAGGGGGTATAACATGGTGTTTACCACTATTCTCTTACGCTTTGACAGCACTGCAGCATGGCACTGCAGCATCGAAGATAGGTATGTATTCAATTTTTAGTACTCTTCAGTTTTTGTCGCTCAAACGAAGAGACTATCAAAGGCTGGGCAAATGAAATTCTGGTCAGGGTTGGTTTTCACGCCTTTCGCCCTACGCAAGCTGTACAGGCCCAGATTCAAATAGAGTGCATATCCCTGACCTCGCAGCAATCTGTATTCTAAGATCGACTTCGATACGAACTGCTCTGGACGAATAATAAGTCAATATCAGCTTTTCGATGAGGAGCACAGACATTCCTGACTCAGTCCTTTGATCTCTAAAAAAGCAATTACAGATGAACAAAGCACGAGACTCTGCGTCGACACTACCAACATCCAATAAAGCAGTGCAAAAATCCTGTTCATGCATGAACATGCAGTGCGAACAGCACGACCTCTTGCGCAAGGCGCTATACCGGTGAGCAGAAACTAGGACTGACCGGGTCGCCCGCCCATCACCGTGGGGAGAATGCAAGATATAAAGCTTACCACCGAGCCTCGCTGCATACCCAGTGCTTGACTCCGCCCATTTGCAAATAAAGAATGGCCGTGCTCGCTATCGTCATTTTGATAATGATCGTGGCTTCGGTCGTCAAGCAGGGCATCGCCCGGCCGCGCCCCAAGAAACCAATTATTGTCTTCGTCCCAGGCGCCTGGCACACCCCTGCTGCATATGATCTCCTCTTACCAAGTCTTCATGCTGCGGGCTACCGAACCACGGGGGTACATCTTCCCACAGTCGGTACAACCGGGCCTGTTAGCTTTGCCGATGATGTTTCTGCCATTCGCAAGGTAGTTGCTGGTCTTGTCGAGCTAGGAGAGAATGTCTTCCTTGTCTCGCACTCTTATGGAGGTCATCCGGTAACGGAGGCGCTTATAGGCCTTTCAAAGAAGGACCGCTTGGCTAAGGGTCAACCGGGTGGCGTGGTTCAGCTGCTATACATTGCTGCCATTGTTCCCACGAGGGGGATATCTTCCCTGGAAGCGTTTGGGCCGATGACTCCGAAGGAGAAGGGCGGGACGTGGATGATATTCAATGATCTTGGTGTGAGTACTGCAGTTCACCAAATTTAGTTATTCGAACTACATGCTGACAACTGATACCTGCAGAATGGATATACTTCACTTGAAAACGGCGAGGAGGCTCTTTATCACGATCTCCCTCCAAGTCTTGCGAAGTACCATGCTTCACTGCTGCGAACGCAGTTCCAACTGTATGTCATCTATATACCATGTACCAAGGTAGATACTAACCATAGAAGTGCGGGCTCGGAGCCTTTGACCTACGAGGCATACAAAGATATCCCTGCAGCTTTCCTTTACTGCGAGGATGACCGCGCGTTTCCTATTGAACGACAACAGAATGTGGTGAAGGCAGCTGGTATCCAACGCACGATGTCGCTTAATACCAGCCATTCCCCCTTTCTATCTGATCCAGCTGGGGTCGTGGACTTTATTCTTGAACTGGCTAAAATATAAGTCGTCTATAGGTTTAGGCACCTTATTGTTGGAATTATTATCAGATATATCTGTTGGACAGGTTGATCAAAGACTACGTTAATGCCTGTTCAACTCCTCAAATGCCGTCCTCCCTAGTTTATCCTGCAAAGGATCAATCCACATAATATCCTCCAGCCCTGCTCTTACCTCTTCCCAGGTCATGTTTTCTCCTTGCACAATATCCCTCCACCTCTGCACCATCCACCGTTCATCCTTAACATCAAACACAGATACCGCCCCCACAATCAGAATCCATCTCATCAAGTCCCTAAACCCATTTCCCTCATTTACTGGGACAGCCAGAAAGCTCTCCCTTAAGCAGTCTGCCAAATACGGATACTTCGCGCGTATACCAGGAGTCTGAAACGTGGTAATGAGGAACGCAAGCAGTGTAAGTCGAACACATTCAGATAAGGTATCCTCCAGGCAGCCATGTAATTGGAGGAGTCGGTACTGGAATGAGCACACGGCGGTGTGATACCCTTCCGTAGAGAGTCGTTGGCCTGTGCTGTGCGCGGCGTTGATCAGGGACGAGTAGTGCCGCATTTCGAGGAAGATGGGAACGATTTGGGGATCGCTCAGACCATATTCTGAAAGGTCGGATTGCATGTTAAGGCTACCTGACGTTGGTACATTATTATTATAGTATGTTGGGTTGCAGGAGAGTGGGTATGTGCATAGAAGGCCTTGCGAGCCTGTGTTCAGGGCGTAGATGAGGTCAACCCTGGAACTAAATTAGACATTGCGACAGCAGGGGAAGGAAGCTCGTTACCTTCCAAGTTTAAGATACAACTTCCTGTTACATGCAACAGTCTGGAGCCCACCACGTAGGCAGACCATCTGCTGTAACCCAGAAATATGTGTCTTGGCAGCTTCATGGTCATTAATTATGCAGGAGAACATAGTAAGTAGAATCACTGTAGCAATAGTCGAGTTGCCAAGGGCGACGTCATTATCAGAGCTTGATAGTCGATTATTCAAATGCATGATAGTCTCTCTGAGGTGGGAGTAGGTAGTTGGCGTTATCGGTCTGTTCTCTGTTACATCGCGTGTGGCGAACCCCATGAAGAAGGCGCAATGGAGATATGCAGGGTCGTGGAACAGCCATTGGCCCCATTCGCTCTGGTGGATATCGACTCCTTTGAAGAGTGAGGCTGGGTACATAGCCTCGTTGAAGTACCGGAAGGCTAAAGCTATGTCAGTCCGTTCTAACCCTAGTATGGGATACTCAAGGGACGCTTACAGTCAATCACAAGCGTTTTGGTTGCATCATCCATATCAATGGCGAGCTTAACTTGCGCAGTACTTGATGGAGCATAGAATGACGCAATACTGTTTGAAGTGGCCTTTGCAAGGAAACTCCTATCCTCGTCAATGTCCTGGTCAGCACCAGATAAGGTTATAGTGGATGACCCGTTATCACCCGGCAAAGGTCTCCAGTCGGGCGATGTCCTGGTCGTCCGTGCAGTATATCGATGGGGTACCCCTATCCGCCTATTCTTCCCGCGCATACAATGACTGCGGATGGTCTTTCGATCTTTCGGCTGGGTCCTGCCAGAACTGTTCACAGGAACGAACGCGAAGCCGGCCTCAAACTGCGTGGAGACCATTGTTGCTAGGCCGGCTGCTATGGCTGCCACTGTAATCAATCTCCGCAAAAGCCGGTATGGCCGACAACCAGATATGGCGTAACAAATTCCAGTTGAAGTGGAAGTTCGTCGAAGTCGAGGATCAGTCCTGGATGTCAGCCTGGTGAGTCAGCATTGCTCTAAGGGCCCACCAGATTGTTTGCCATTTCAGGATTAGTTCATACAGCCCTCCAATCACTTTGCTTTTAATGTCTGCAATTTTGGCCAATAATTCAGAGCTCCACCTGGCCCACCCGATTGTATTCCCGATTGGGAAAGCAATCAGCTTCATCGGCACCGGCCATGGGATCGGGAGGTTATGTTTAACACTCGTTGCTTCACGGTAGACTGGTCTTAACTCCGTGATGATGATGAATAAATACCGGTTGGTTCTTTGAACAACTACTACAGATTACCTTTGTCCAAAACTATATATATATATATATACTCGATCTTCGCACCAAAAGTCCTGATATTGTCCAACGCGTCCCTGGAACTTCAATTGGCAGAATAGGTTAACCATGACCACTTCGACAGACCTCGGTCCAGCCGGATCTTTCATTCTCTATTTCCTCAAATCCTTAACCGTTTTTCGGTTCGCAAAAACCACTCCCATAGACCTCACAGGGCAAACAGCCATCATCACCGGCGGATACTCTGGCATCGGATACAAATGCGCAGAAATCCTCCTGGCCAACAAACTGTCCCACCTGGTAATCACGGTCCGCAACGAAAAAAAGGGAAACGAGGCCGCCGCCAAGCTACGCAGTCTCCATCCAGGGGCAATAATCGAAGTATGGCCCCTCGACATGCTCTCCTACGATTCTATTCAAGCATTCATCAAGCGGTGCAACGACGACCTACCCAGAATAGACTTTATCATTCTCAATGCCGGCATGGTAAGCGGCGAGTTCTCCATTAATGAGAGCACCGGCCACGAAGTTTGCTTCCAGGTGAACTACCTCTCAACAGCCCTCTTAACAATCCTCCTCCTCCCAATCCTGAAAGCAAAGCGGAACCCGAAACAGGACAAACCAAGCCGCATAACAATAGTCGGCTCAGGATTAGCCCTGTCAGCCAACTTCCCTGAACGCAACTCGCAGGGCGTGGTTGCGGCATTTGATAGTCGCGAATACTTCGACCCCGTGGACCGATACAGCACGACTAAGCTCCTTTTGCTTATATTCCTCTCGAAGATCGCCCCGTATGTCGATCCCAGTGACGTGGTTATCAATATCGCTGACCCCGGATTCGTTGCAACGCCCGGTCTCGACCGTAATGTTTCGCCCCTGCTGCGGTATATCAACGGGCTGAGTCGGAAGCTCGTTGCGAGGAGTATTTATTCTGGGGGATGGGCGTATGTTGATGCAGCAGTTGTAAAGCTAGATACTACTCATGGAAGCTGGATTTCGAATTGGGATGTCTATGCGTGAGCCTCCTAGACTTTCCTTGCCCTTTTGACGGAAGTTGCTGACTGCGGGTGTCTGCCTAGGTTCCCTAAGAGCATGTATTCGCCTGACGGAAAGAGGGCTGGAGATAAGCTGTGGGAAGAGACACTGGAGGACTTGAACTGGGCTGGCGTACGTGGTATCCTGTCTGCTATGGGGAAAGGGAATGCATGAGTTAATTGGATACTTGTTAATACATTTACGATGGGGCATATATTAGTATGGATGACTGACCCTTAGTCCTGTTAATAACTCTATGTCTTTGGCCTTGGCTGAATTGGGTAGGGAACGAGCAAAGAAGTTATGAGAGGAGTTGATTATTATAATATACAGAGTGCATCAATAGGTCTAAGCAGAAACAAGTCCCCAAATAGCCCACAACGCCCACCCCCCATGTAGACCCGCAATCAACCAAAACGGCTCAACCGCATACTCCCCTCCCACCCACCGACTCCAGGAATACATAGCTAGTGCGGAAGCATGAAACAACGCAAACGTCTTGCCAACGACCCGTCCTACCCTGGTATGTCGAATGTGGTAGTCCCGTAGAAACCAGCAGTTCAAAATAAACGGGAGGAGCAGGGTTGCGTTCTGACGGAGGAAGAACCGGGTTGCCGGGTGGGCGAAATCAGATTGAACTGGGAAAAGAAGTGGCGAGACTGTGTAGAAGGCAAAACAGTCCAGCGACTGGACACCTAAAGCAGACCCGTACAGCAGCCGGATGGACAGGGGCTGGCTTGGGGCGGGGGCTTGGGGGCTTGGCTGCATAGCATTAGACCCGGGTGCTGGAGGTAGTCAACAGGGAATGTTTCGTACCATTTTGCTTTGCACTACTATGACGAAGAAATCTGTTGTATGAGAATAAGAAAAGCCTGTAGCTTCATCCAGAGATATTGCAGTGAGGGGGCGTCACGTGGAATGCCTATACGAGGCAGATAATCAGGAAGGAAAGGATTGACAGAAGGGATAATAATGAGGCTCCCTGTCTTCAGAGCTGACAATTTAATACGCACTGGTATACCTAAGTTGAATATACTGACCAACTTACAAGTGGCACTTCGCAACCTAGTTGCCTTTGACTGCGAGACATAAGAAGCCCTATAAATATTGACACTCCCACCATCCATTCCCCGCAAATCTAATGCTACCTCATGCGACTCACAACTCCACCCATGCTCCTCTTGCTACTAAATTACAACTGTGAAGCGCCCTCAATGGGCTTCCTCCAGGACTGCCGCTGACCAGTAAACACCTCCATGACCGGATTCGAGATATGGTCAAAGAGCGTAGCCTTGAGGAGAACCTTTCCCGGATATTTCGGGGTCTTTGTGAAAACAGGGCTATGTGATGACAAGTTAGTACCAGGGAGAAATATAGGAACCAGTCTTGCCGATGGGTTAGAGTGCTGGGCCGGGTTGATTTACCTGCCACAGGCTCCACAGAATCGGCGCTAAACAGACGTTAGTTTGCATTTATTCGTGTTACAATGTTGACAGAACTGACCTCGATGGGGTTTCCGCTGGCTGTTTGCGTATCTTCAAATGCCTTGAGGGTGTTGTTTTCCTCGACGGTGAGATCGGATTCGTCAACCATATAGTTAATTGAAGCGCCTAATGCGATTAGTCAATTATATCAGACAGGCTTTTCATACCACTCACCACCTCCAGATCTAGCACAGTGCCCGCTGTCAAAGTGTGAGAAAAGTAGGGTAAGGATCAATTACTCAGCAACATACCAGTGGCATACCAAGGAGTTTGGCGGCTCCTCCGTCAACGACACCCGAACGCTACCGCAGATGCAATGTCCGTGATACCGGGCCATGGTAAAGAGAAGAAGATATGTTTAGGATGGAATTCAGAGCTGCGGGGAACAGATTTATAGACGGACGTGACGTCAGGGCTATTGGGCCGCGGCATTTCGGCAATTTCCGCGTCTGTATGAAATCGTGTAACATATTCTAGTATTCAAATGATCCACATGCACTCTTAGGTGTTGAGGCTGTCTACGCCATATGAAGAACTGCCATAGATCTAGCTTTTAAAGGGGTGCGGAGCAGGGCCCTTGACAACCGTCCCTTTTCACCCATTGGTACGCTTCAGCCGTCTTAAAGCTCCTTGGCCGGTATTTAATCAAGAGTTCCTCGGCATTTCTCCGAATCTTGACCAGAGTTTCAGCATTCACATCCTCGTAGGCAGCGACAACAGTGGGGTTTGAGAACCGGTCATCCAGCGATACCACCTCATCCCCCTCCATCAATCCAGCTTGTGCAGCCCTCGAATTTGGAACCACTTTGGTGATGAAGGATTGCCCGTTCTTGGATCTTCTTTCGAATCCGAGCTCGTATAGTTCCATTTGCATCTTCTGAACTGTCAGGCAGGGACTCAGGCTGTTAGCAGGAGGCACCACCAGCCTGCCATTTGCCATTTGTTCGTACTCATCTCTTGCAGGAGACCCAAGCTCTTGCTCCAGCACACCAAGAAAGTCCGCGAGGCGATCACTCTGGCCCGACCGTGTTCGATTCAGAAGGTTCAGCACAACATCATCGATGCTGCGCGTGCCGTTTGACCTCGCCCGAATCTGTGCATCTAGCCTAACCAGGAAAAACATACCTCTGCCATATGGTACTCGCTCTATACACTCGCTCTCTGAGCTGCGGGCTTCGATCTTAGCGTTCGTGAGATTGATCATGGGGTTGGTGTAATACGCGGTAGCCATGTTGTTTACTCCTTGTATGAACCGCTCGAGAGTGAAGGCGCCGAGGCGCAAGGGGAGTACCATTGAATAATAATCCGCAACGCCCTCGACGTACCATGTGACATCGTCGTCCTCGTCGTCGTCGTCGGATAGCGTTGGCCAATTATGAACCATCTCGTGGGACAGAAGAGTCTGGAAGCTCTCGCCAGTGTTGCCTGCGCCCATGATGTAATTAAACATGAAGGAGCGTAAAAGAGCCGCTCCGCCCGTGCCCTTGCTGCTCGCGCTTCCTCGCATGTAGACGCGATACGCCGGCTCCGTATCGCCGAAGAAGCGTTTCATGTAATGGAAGAGGGTTTGTGTCCACTTTGCAAGCTGTAAGACCTCAAAGTCGGGCTGCCCGAACCAGTAAAAGCCGAAATCTTCAGCTGTATAACTGTGCATCGACGGCCCAACGGCGAAGTGACTCTCCAACACCACCTTTGTGCTTCCGATTTTGGTGGCGGTTCCAGGTCCCTCGCCGTATGTCCACACAGCTCGTGTGCCGTTCGGTGACTGGCTTAAATCCCAGGCCAAGTTAATGGAGTATGTCTTCTCCTCGGGAGGAAGGGCAAAGACAGACATGCCCGCGCCGTTTATGCCGTCATGGTCCCGGCGAAGATCCAAAAGCGCAACAGTAGGTGCTGAATCGTTGTTGATATGCGAGGCGCTGTACGTCACAGTAACGTCGCCCGTCGTCTCGCGTGCGACATTCCACTGGCGTTCGCCATCACTGGTATCCGCCGGAACGAGAGGAACTTCGCCCTTGGAGTCTGAAGCCTGTACTGCATTGGCGCCTATATAGACCGGGGCTGGGAACAAGTCTCCGACATCTCTTAGGTGAACGAGTGTTCTGTTGGCTGTTAAGTCGGGCTTTGCAATGACCAGACGTACATCCAGCGACTTCGGTGTTCTACCCTGATACTTTGGGGTGACTGTAATGTTGAGAGAGGGAGGAGGCGGTTGGGCCATGATGGCGAGGCAATGAAGGAGTAAGAAGAGTAGGATGTGGAAGTTGGATATCATTGTTAAAGTGCAGAGATGCACTTCTTTCTTTCTTCCAGAGTCATTTCATAGGAAGACAACTTTCCATCTTATACTTCTCAGCGGGCTCGGACTGCGTGCCAAGTATTTCGATTACAGGGCTTTGTATCCGTTCCTGACGCCTAGGCCAATAGGAAACGGCCCTCCTTCGTTCCACCGGCACTGGGCGTTAAACCAAATTAGGCAACCGAGAGCGCCCCAGCCAATCGGCCAAAGAGCCAAACGTCCTGCGGCAATTGTTGACTATGAAAGCATAGAAGATGGACCAAAAGCGTGACTCATCTTTTGAAAACGAGTTCACTTACGTGCTGATCAATGCATCTGAAGAGGCTGCCCGACTCAGGGCTGAGAAGTACTGGTCAAACTCCAGCTTCTGTCAGTACTATTTAAGGACCCCATGCCCCCGTTCGGCTCTTGTTCACCAGAAGCCTAGCAGTTCCGGACCAATGCTCATTCGCAACGCTACAGAGGAAGACATTCCCGCTGCGGGGGCCGTTGCAGCAGCAGCATACATCGATGACGAGCAGGATGCCTTCATGTTTCCCGGCCGCATGAAGCACCCTCAACGATATCTGAAAACGAAAGAGAGTATTGTTCGCCATGGCATGGAAGACCCAACCGCAACGGTGATCGTTGCCACTCTTGAAGAAGGAGATGAAGGCTGGAGCGGAAGGGCCAGTATCGTCGGCTTTTGCATCTGGTTTCGAGAGGATAGCTACGAGACGCGCGAAAAGGTTCAGGCCGCTAAGAAGAAGCAGCCCCTCTTATCGAGTGAGTCTCCTAGTCGGGCCATCTTATATCGCGTTATATACGATTATACAATACCCTTATAAGATAGGCGAAGTTTCCCTGCACATATATTATGTATAGTCTCTTCTGAGCACAGCTAATAAAAGTGACAGGAATAAAAGCCTCCATCTCTGGCCTTGAGGCTTTTCAATATATGTCTGACCTTATTGATCCACTTGTATCGGCTCCGAATGCCTCCATCATGGCTCGCACATGCCGCCTTCCGTCCTCTACTCACTACTTTTGCCCCGAAATTGAGAACTCACCTCATTACGGTATCATGGATATTGCAGTGCACCCGGGATTTCAGGGCCATGGCGTCGCACGGAAGCTCGTTGAGTGGGGAATTAAAAAGGCAAGAGAGGAGGCTATTCCCATTGAGCTCTCAGCAACGCCTGCGGGAGTTGAATTATATACTAAGCTAGGGTTCAAAAAGGTTGGCATTTGGCGATGGAGACCGGGGATGGAAGGGAGTGATGGCAAGGGTGGGTGGGATATCATGAGATGGGAGGTGGAACAGTGACGTATTTCAGTACGGGGTAAGGGAATAGATGGACTGGCTGGGTTATTGGCAGCATGATGTATTTAAGAGGCCTGTTCCAAGATACTAGAATCTATTAACTGGGCTTCATCTCTTGCTTTGTCGGGGCTGTATCGAGAATTGTACAATGCGTCAACCACATAATATCATGGCAGGGTTCGAAAAAGGCAGCCTCTGGCCAGCTACAGAGGAGTGAGAAATTGGCCTTCAAGCAGGCCTGTCACATAGAATCAAGCGAGGTGAGATCAAGCAGCGGATGAGGAAGAATGTAGGGCTTTTGGGAGACGGGAGCTATAAATAGCCTATTGTGCGCTTTGCCAACGCTGGCTGATTAAGCCGAATAAGCGGATCTTCATACTGAAGCATCTTGGACCGTTCCTCCACCAGACCCTCAGCTTCTCCGATCCGTGTGCTTCTCACGACACATCAACCCAACAATGGCTGCTGCCCCTGAGCAAGGCAAGGCTCCTCTTCGTCGCACCCGCACCGGCTGCTACACTTGTCGTACTAGACGTCGCAAGGTATTTGAGCTCTAACACTGGAAGCGATTAATTACGCTAAAGCTCTCAGTGTGACGAAGTCAAACCAGAATGTGGCAACTGTGTTCGCCTGGGCTTCAAATGCGAAGGCTACGGTCTCCGATTGAAATGGCCCAATGATACATCAAGATCTACACCAGTGCCGATGCAAAAAGCTTCCGGAACAGGGGGGCTTGTGAGCCACAATCGAGCTCACCTACCCAGAGCCTCAGAATCGGCCCGTCAGGTTATGCCAAACGCCATGAGCCCAGCGTCACTGGACAGACCAGGCAGCTTGAACTTCACCTCGTCTTTCCCTCGGGAATCAAATAGGCGGGATTGTTTCCTGCTTCATCATTTCGTCACCCATGTTTCGGGGTGTCTCGTGCCATTTTTAGATGCCCAGACAGGGGATCTGTGGTCGCATCCGTTCTTACGACCAACTATTGAGTCACTCGCCGCGTCTAACCTTTACCAACTCTATACTATAAACCGACATGGCCCAACTGGCTTCACCATTGGGTCAGAAGGGTCCCTAACGGCTGCTGCCTATGTCTGGAAGAGAAATGCACTCCTCTTATACACCGATGCCATCAACACGCTCAGAAGAGCCAGTCTCAATAGCAGTGATGCAGCGGGACTGTGTCTTGCCGCAAGTCTCGCCTTGTCTCTATTCGAATGGGAGTCCGGTAGCGCTGGGTCGTATTTTGCTCACTTGGACGGCGCCGATACTATCGTACGCTTAGCATTTGAAGGGATTTCACGGTTGTCATGGGGGCCATCTCTCTTACGAGTTTGGGCAAGAATGCATCATACGAGAATGACACGACAGCTGCCCTTTAGGCCATTGGAGAGAGAGAAGCGTAGCCCGTCGAACAAGAAGATTGCAGAACTTTCGACCCAGTTTCTCCCTGGCTCAGCCAGTTTGTCAGTGCTTCTTGTTGACGCATTTGCGCTACGAAATCGGCTTGTGCTGGAGACCTGTCTCGAGGCGGGTGAATTGGGGGGCCGTTCTGCAACCCAATTCTGGCGAGAGTGGTACTCAGAGCTATTTGACTTCCCCTATGCAGCGGACTCAGATGCTCATAATGGAAAAGAGCTTGGCAAGTCTGAGCTACTGGATGGTCTCGCTCTGACCGAGTCCCTTCTCTGCGCATGGGAAGAATCACTCCCGAAAGCCGCTCAGCCGACGATGACTCCGACTTGGTCAAGTAAAGGCACAAGCAGTCAGGAGAGCCAAGCACTCCAGGTCGTTTCCTGGACATTTACAGGCAATGGACCTGCTCTGCAGTACCTGAATTACATCATGGGTCGGATCCTGTCTTCCCGAGAACTTTTAGACTTTTACTTACTGGCCGAGAATGTCCTGTGCTCTTCAAGGCCACTCCACCATCTAATCGTATCTGCGCTCTCCGTTATAGAAGCCCTGGACCCGGAAGAGTCTATTGCTCACGACACTTATGGAAATGGTCCTCTATGGGCCTTTGGGACACTGGCAACCTGTATCCCTGATCGACAGGTTGTCAGTCATCTATTGCAAATTGTGATGCCACGATTTCATCGTGTGGCTCGTTGTGGACCACTGTTGGCCACCGTAGCGCAGACAAGCGAAATCCTAGGTTGTGTCATGTCCGAAATTGATGCAGGCCGGATGCCATTTCTTTGCGATCCGGACATAGTATTGACAGATGACTTCAGCCTCGACGAAAGTTCTTTGTCGTATATAAGAATGGCGGTTATTGGACGCGAAAGAGGAAGGTTTTATAGGGATTTGGTACGAGTAGGGTAGACTTTGTAACAATATATAGGCGTCGTCGACGCCTTGAACAGCAGCGCTAGATGCTATATATTCCTATTTTTCCCTGGGGCGTTCTCTAAGGAACATACATCTGCACCAGGTTACTCAAACCTCTCAGAATCCTAAGCATTGGAAGTATTTCAAATTGAATGCTTTGGCATCAATATACTATCGATACGAACATGGAACTGTAGCCTTATAACTGCCCATTTTGCGCGTACCAAATCCACAACAGGACCATAATGGTAGTATTAAACCTACTACAACCTGGAATGGCTCATCCGACTTGGACTAGTGGCTCCCTGATAGTCAGGGTAATACAGACCAAGCGTTACTATATCAAGGTATCCGCAGCGGAATGCAGCGAATCCCGCAATGGAGAAATGAATCCAGTATGTTGAAATCTATAGTCTAGCTCTAGTTAATGGCTTGTCTTCGCACGACAAAATCGTATGTCCCCTGCGGCAGCACAACCTCATTCTTTCCATCCATATCAGCCACTGCTGCCTCATCAACAACCTTCCATCCAATGGGCAGAACCAGCGTACAGGCCGTACTAGTAGGCACCCGAACCCCCAGCTTCACCACACCACCCTGCACCCGTTCATACCGAACCCTAATAAGTCCATACGGACAATCCACTTCCCCCTCCACAAACCCAAACTCACTCTCAACCGGCGGTCTCAGCGTCCAAGTCCGATACGCATCTCCAACAGGCTTAACACCCAGCACCGCCTCATAGAACCACTCATAGATCGTGCCCAGCATATCATGGCACTTGGACCGGCACATATCCTGCCAGAACTCCAGCAGCGTTGTTTCCCCGCGTCGCAGAAAGCGCATGTAACTCGGGTGCTCCTCCTGCCGCGCCATGGCAAGCACGATGTCTGGTCTATTCACGTCCGGCTCGGCGAGTGTGTTCCACAGGTACTTTAGCCCGATTTCGCCGGCTTCAATGCGGTTCCCAGATGCAGCGCACGCGGATAGGAACGCCTTGATTATATCAGGCCGATGAACTGCCGGGACGAGACCAAATTGCAGCGCTACGGACTGTGCGACCATCGTGCAGTCCTGGACACCCGGGTTATCAAGCGAGGTGTAGAACGCATAAGGACGGGTTGTCTTGTCCGTGACAAGGAGGTGTCTGTTATACACTTCATAAATCCGATCCGCCCAGGCCGTGTATTTCTTTTCGTCTTCAACGTATCCCAGCTCTGCAGCCATAAGTGCGACATTCCGCAGACATCGATAATAAACCGCCGTCTCGATATTCGCCTGGTGGTTCCCAAAGGCGATATCTCGACCCCAGTCGCCTAACCCGTGCTCGATCAGCCCGCCATGCCGCTCCTTCGTGTACATATACTCCATATACCGCACACAGGGCTGATATATCTTCCCAAAAACCTCTGTCGAGCCGTAATACCGTTTAATCAACTCGGGTAGGAACGCAATCGCACAACCCCAGGTAATCGTATCATGCAGCGGGCCACACATATACCGAATCTCGGGCGCCATAGTCGGAACCAGGCCATTTGATTCCTGGGTATCGAGAATATCGTCCAGGATCTTGGAGTACACGGCCTCCATGTCGCGGACGTACTGCGTTGCTGGGGCCAGGAGGGAAGTTACCTCGAGCCACCCGAATTTCTCGATCTGGGGACAGTCAGTGTGGTAGCTGAAGATGTTGGAGGAGAAGCTCCAGTAGCAGGCGTTTATGAGGGCGTTGACGTCGTCCTTGTCTGTTTTCACGTATCCTAGTTGTCGCGCTGCGGAGGAGACGTGGCGGGCTGTGACGGAGTTGATGGTTGGGAGGGTGTCGTTCTGGTCTAGTGAGGCGCCTTCAATTTGGATGTAGCGCGCGCTGGTGAAGGAGAAGTCGGGTGTCCAGGATTGTTTTTCGGATGATCCGGAGAGGATGAATTTGGTGTAGACGCCATATTCGAATTCTTTGAATAGAGGATCGGGCATGAAGACGGCGCCGTTCTCATCAATGGTCTCGGAGTATCGGATGATGATTTCGGACCCTGCAGGGCCAGTTATTTCCACCCGTGGCATGATGCTGGAGTTCTGGCCAAGATCGAACATGGTCACTCCAGGATGGAGGACCTGATGCCGAACAGGGTTGAATGTATTGTGCAGGATAACCGGAGGCTGACTTTGATATCGCAGCTTTCCCCTCGGCCCTGTCAGCGGTTTAGCAGGAGCCCAGTCACTGTCGTCGTATCCAGAGACATCCCAGCCAACTGGGTATAAGCGACGATCATGATCCTCTGACATGTAGATATTCGCAAGTGTAGTTGCACTGTTTCGAACCTTCCAGCTGGGATCAGAGATGACTGTCTCATGCGAGCCATCGGTGTAGTGGACGTGGATCTCCGCGAAGAAGCACAGTTCGTTGCCATAGCGAACATAAGTATTATCCTCGTACATCGGCCAGAAGAAGCGATCACCCTGGTCACCGGCGTAAAATCCATTACCGACATGGGCGCCGATGACATTTTCCTCGCCTTCCTTGCCCCAGTGGGATGTCACATCGTAGCCGACATACTGCACGGTGCGGTGGTAGTTTGTCCAGCCCGGGTCGAGTACGTGCGTTGAAGCGGGCTTTCCATTGACGGTGAGGTTGAAATGGCCCAAGCCAGATGCAAAGATGATCACTCTTTCGACATCTTTTGAGGATGTGCGCTGTAGCGATTTGCGAAGGTAGATGGGCTTGTCTCCGCCGTTGCCAATCCATACGGCCTTCCACCGGTCGGCCTCGTTTTCGAACCAGGTGCGGAAGATCAGACTGCTATGCGGCATCTATAACTGTCAGAATGATTCATTAAGAATGTAAAAGAGGAAGAGGAGGCTACATAGGTCTGGTTCATGCTGTAAGGCGGAAGAAGTCTGGATGAGCGGGGATACGACGTGTAGAATTCATTGATCGCGCTCTTCGAAGCATTGCCATTCTCGTCCCAGACAGTCACTTGCCAGAAGTATAAAGTAGTAGACTTGAAGCCATTCTCGGGTTTGCAAACGATGTTGCGCTGGGCATCGCTCTGTACGCGGCCAGAGTCCCAGGCATCTGGCTCATCGAGCGCTGTCTTGCTGGAGGAGACACTAATACGATATGCACGCTGTTGGGCATTTGTATTATTGGCTTCGACCACCCAGAAGAAGCGAACCTCCTCAGTGTCAATACCAAGTGCTTCGTGGAAGCCGTGAATCCCGCAGCGAGTGACCTCCATTTTGCAGCACAGAAGATAACGAGGGGCAGAGAACACAGCAGTGCACAGCTCCATTAGCTCGAGCTTAAAGCAATCCAGCAGGATCCACTCCACGAGGCCATCGGTAGGCGATTCCCCGAGGTTCCTCCACAGGCCAACACGAGTCAGGCCGGAACTTCCGAGCTGGAGTCTCCAGTCCTTCTCCACATTCCGGTTGAGTTCTGGAGGCCGTTGGAACTTCGAATATTGATGAGATGAAAGCTGCATCGACCTCGGGCTATTGAATCCCGTGTAGTGGCGTATTCGCTAGGCGTATCGGACCATACACCGGATCTGGTGTATGTTGGCATGTGTGGTCATCTATATAAGAGTCTGTGTGCCCCTAATCCGAACTACCAAACACCTCACCCTCCAACACAACCGCCATGCTGTCCTTCAAGACCGTGTTCTCGGCCATTTTCCTGGCTGTGGGAGGATTTCTCTTCGGATACGACAGCGGTATCATCACTTCGACCATCTCGCTTCCCACCTTCAATGAGTACTTCACGCACCCCAGCGCCACCGTCACCGGCGGAATCGTATCCTCGTTCCAAGGTGGCGCGATCCTAGGTACCATGGTCAACATGGCTGGTGCGGACTGGGCAGGTCGAAAAAGAACAATCCTGGCTGGTGCTGTGGTTTCGATTGTAGGATGCGCGCTCCAGGCTGGGGCTGTCAGTATGGCTATGCTCATCATCGGCCGGTTCATTGCCGGTGTCGCGGTGGGAATGCTGACTGCGACAATTCCGATGTATGCTGCTGAGCTGTCAGAGCCGAAATGGCGAGCTACCCTGTCTGGCTTGTTACAGTGGATGTTGAGTTGGGGGTTTTTGGTTGCGCAGTGGCTGGGATATGGATGCTCCTTTTCTACCAACGAGTTCTCATGTATGAGCGGACTTCTCAGTTTGAAATTCAAGTGCTAACAGTTTAGGGCGATTCCCGCTTGCGTTTCAAAACATCCCCGGTCTCATTCTCGTCGCCGGTATTTGGTTTCTTGATGAGTCTCCCCGTTGGTTGATGGAGAAGGACAGACACGAGGAGGCAAAGGCCGTTCTTACACGCATTCGCAAAGGAGAGTCGGCAGAAACCATTGACCTCGAATTCCGTGAGATTCGCGATGTTATTGCAGCTGATCGGGCTGCGGGAAATACGTCGTGGAAGACAATCCTGACCAAGCCCTCCTGGCGACGGCGGTTGATCCTGGGCTGTGGTGTGCAGGCATTTGGGCCTCTTTCTGGGATTAACGTCATTAACTAGTATGGCTCCTGATCATGGATGGAGTATTTAGACTGACTGCTATAGCTATGGACCTAGGATCTATGAAATCCTCGGAATCGACAACCAAACTTCCCTCATGATCATCGGCATCAGCGGTGCGCTGTCCATCGTATACTGCAGCATCGGCCTGTACCTTGTCGACAGAGTCGGCCGTGTAAAGCCTCTCTTCGTCTCTGCCATCTTCCTCTCGGCCGCCCTGCTGGTGAATGCAGTGCAAGCACAATACATGGACCAAAGCAACGCGAACCAACTGCGGTCCATGGTTGCGATGAATTTTGTCTTCAGTCTGTTCTACACTCCCGTCGGGATTATTTCCTGGGTATGTCCACTTCCCGCATATTCAAGCATATTAAAAAAGTCAATATTAATTACTGCAGGTCTATCCCGCTGAAATCTTCCCCGTGGAGGTCCGCGCACTCGGAAACGCCCTGACGACCTTCACCAATTGGACTGTTAATCTGGTCTTCGCCCAGTTCACCCCGAATGCACTGGACAGCGTTGGCTTCAAGTATTTTTATCTGTTCTTTGCACTGAACCTGATTGCCGCTACTTGCTACTACTTCTTCTACCCCGAGACCAAGGGGCGTACGCTCGAACAGATCGATGAGCTGTTTGGCGACCAGCTTGTGCCGCATGCCATGGAGGATCCCGATGCTGCCGATGCGGCTGTGGAGAAGCAGCAGGCCACGCACTGGGAGGGGAATCAGAAGAATGCGGGGCAGGTCTAGCTTAGTTATTGTGTATAGTAATGTCCCAGTGAATGGCAGTTAATCCAAGGCATTTAATCAACAACTCGGATATCCCGTACCACCTCCCTCTCCTAATTGTGCTTAATCCTGCTCGCTCCATCTTCAGACTCGACCATGTCATCTGGATGCTGGAACTTCAACCCGAACTAATATTTTAGTCCATTTAGCGCAAACACTAATTTATTAGCGGCGGCGAAGTTGTGCTGCGAGAGCGAGAACGCCGCCGCTAAGAATGTCTCGAGAATTACTCCACTTGTCCCGATGGATGGGTCCAGTTTCAACGGCCGACGGTCTATATGCGATTGATCTTTGGCCTCAATGGACCGACCTCGCTGTTATTCACCCCGAGAGGGTCTCGAGGATCCGATCAAGCTCGGGACCATTTAACGGCAAAAATCATGTGGCACTCCGGCTGCAGATGAACCGGACTTGATAGATCAAGAGGGGAATGCTGGCCCTGTAGAACGGAGGGACTGCTCAACACTTCCCTGCTGACAGACTCCGTGCCATTGACCTGTTTGCGGAGTGGACGAATCCTTCAATTGCTAGGGTTCCTCGTTTGCAGCCTAATGGTCGTGTCACCCCTGCAGATACCCCGGGTAATGGGTTTGGTGCTGTTGACACAAACGCCTTGGGAGAGCCCTTATTCCATATTACATCCTAGTAGCCCTGCAGACCTGAAGCTTTCGCTGTAAGGCTATATATTTAGCTCCCGCCATTCATTCAATGATATACACCTATTCCTATCTCTAGGTATAGCTGCGACTGTTTCTTCCGCAGCCATAACGTCACCGTTAGAACAACGCCCACCACAAGTAGCCTGCAATTACAGAGATGGGCAAAGCCAAAGCCCCGAGCCGGAAGGCAGCTACTCTAGCTCTGCGCCAGAGATAGCCACTTATTGCTCTTTGGAACGTTTCTGGCTCATTACGGACACGCGGGTATTCTGTGTCAGGCACTGGCAGCCCTAAGAATGGGCAAATCTGCTCCCACCCTAGTCCATCATCTAGTTTTAAGGCCAGCAGTCTCTCCTTTGGAATGACCCTTTTGGCCATGGCGGTGCTTCAATCTGGTTAGCTGGAATCTGGCGTGACTGCCACTTATATAGCGGAACGTAGGAAGACGTACTACTGGGTATAATTGTCCCGGAGGGCTCTCTCGTTTTCGGGGCTGCCGGGGCTCGTACCATCAGACCAGACTCCGTATAGAACCTTGTTGAGTTCAAGGAAGCTATACATCTCCTCATCGAAGAATTTTAATACATTAAGAGGAAACATGTTCCCAATCTGGATGGCTCGGGCTGTGGTGTTATTCATGGACTTTAGCCACTTGCCCGGGTCCCTCTCAATTAATATGAATTTAGTATCAGGATCCTCCGCATACATTTCGAGAGCACCTGTCCCCAAATAGCTTGGTATCTCTACCAAACACTATCTTAGAGCGAGGAGCAATTAGCGGCTGCAAGAGACAAGTAATAGATCCTTACATCATAGTCCCCCAGCCATTTAGCAAAATCTGCTTTGTTGTAAGGACGATTCCCAGGATAATTATGGTGCTGCGCAAGTACAGCCTCTCGAAAGATCCTCATATGCTGTATTCCGTGTTTATGCAACACTTCAGCAAGGTGATAGGGAGCAAAGCCTAGGGATTTCATAGCGAGATAAAGACCCAAAGTCCCCGTTCTAATATTGGGTTAGCTGTCAGTTTTTCTTGCATTATCTCCGAGTAGACAAAAAGATAGCCAGGCCAACGCTGAGGGTTGAATTGGAACTTTCCGACCTACCGACTACAGCTGGCGACGACAACTCTCATCTACTTCGGTTTGGTCGGCAGGGACAACTTATCAATTGTGCGGGACATAGTGGGCGATGCTGTATCAGTGCTGGATAAAAGCAAAATGCTGTCCATGTCTCCTCTGAGAGATGCATCCGTTTAAGTAAAGCCTGGTACGTTGACCAACTAGATGACGCTTACGGCGCATCAGAAGCTGATATCACTCAGGTATGTTCAGGCATTCAGCTTCAGCCCAACATCAGTGTACCCCTTGCAGTGAAGTAGCCAAGTACTGATCCTGAGGACTGAATAGATTCATCATAGTCTCCATGTTAGGGACGATCCTTGGGAGATAACTCTAATAGTTCCCAAAGGAGTTAGTGATAGCTACACGAATGAAAAGTATTTCTGCCCCTTGCCTTTTCTCCTTCCAAATCCTCTTAGCTCTGTATGAAGAAAAGCTTGAAGTGGCTAGCGTTTTCATTCATGTACGGTGGATCGACGATGAAAAGATTTACTGTTCTTCTAGTATCAGAAAATACTTATTCTGCGCTGCCGCCCTAGCCACACCACCAACCAAGGTATTGGCGGTAGGGCTACCATATACTTGATCCCATGAAAGCCTGGCCCTGTCTACGGATCCAACCCCCATCAGTCGCAGCGACCATGGCCGTTAGGAAGTCCCGCAACGAACACTCTTTCAACACGATTGCGGAACCAGAGATCCTCAGAACTGTTCTTCAAAATGACATCTTCATTTTCGGTTTACCCTTCGCTATCTTGTGCCAGTTCGCTCACCCGGCCCTCGCAAAAGGTAGCTATAGTCATTCCAACTTCTCTTCACGGCTCGAGCTGCGCCTTCGCAACACTCTCCGATTCAGCAATGCGGTACTATTTGGGACGCAGCAAGAAAAACAGTCTATAGTCTCTGTGATTCATCGACATCACTCCCGCGTCAAAGGAGCTGGCTATGATGCAGATGACCCCGAACTGCACAAATGGACCGCAGCGACGATCTTCATGAGCATCCTCAATGTTCATGAGGAGTTCATCGGAAAGTTGCCACAAAGCACGAAAGAAACCCTGCTACAGGAATCAGCCATATTTGGATCTTCGCTAAGAATGCCCCCCACAATGTGGCCGTCAACGATGGATGAATTCTGGAAGTATTGGAATCATAATATTTCCACGCTTCAAATTACCCCCGAAGCGCGCAGACTGAGCCAGCATGTCCTATATCCTCAAAACACGCCGCTTTGGATGTCCATTGGGGCTCCGCTCATGCGCCTCGTTACTGCGAGCTGGCTACCAGACCGGCTGGCGAGGGAGTATAGTTTTCAACCTTCCATGATGGGCGAGCTTATGTACTACCATTTTGCGCTGTCGATGCGTGTTGCATATCCATTGATCCCGGCAGCCTTAAGCCAGCGACAGCATCGCTTTTATATGAACGATCTCAAAGAGACACTCAAGCGGTTGAGGAGGGATTAAGAAGCTTATTGGTTGAGTTAAGTTCGTTTGCCAAAGGGCTTAGGGTCACCGACTCTCTGATTAAGCAGATCGCCCTGTTCCTTGCGTCGAAAATCAATTATTGATCGGACCTTGGCTTCAATTTCATGCAATAGGGCCCACTAGCCTTGTAAGGGGAGAACTATCTGACATATTGGTGCTCAAGACTTCCAGCTCGAGACCCCGTCTGCCCATAAATATTTAGCTCAAGTTTTCCATCTACAAAATCTACGTAAATGCTCTGGGCTGCTTTTAGCTCATCGCCTACCGGTCCCATCCCCTACGTTACAGGCATGACCCGCACTGAGGATAGCCCGCGGCGCGTGCTGCTTGTCAGCACACCACGCACTGCTAGCAATCTGTTGCTGCAGATGCTGAACATCTACGAGCAACCAAATGCTCTGACTAGCGAAAGAGGCGGGTACTTCTTCTACCCATACTTTTTACACACCACCACTACTGGACTATGTGACAAGCCAGTCGAGCAATGGAGTGAGGAGGAAAAGGCTCAGACAAGGAGCGCTTTGCAATCCAGTATTCAGAATCTAGAAACCTACTCGGAACAGGCAGAGCATGAAAGCAAGATCATGTTCGCCAAAGAACACTCCTTCTGGTTCGCCCATCCAGCGTCGCTCCAGAAACTGAAAGGTGGGATTGATGACACTGAGTTCACGCGAGACTTTCGATCCGCAATTCATATCCCTGAGAGGTATGGCCCTACCCGGACTTATTCCTCTTCCAATGAGACCATTCTTTCAGACGAGTACCTGCGGACCTGGCAGATGGCTTTTATTATCCGCCATCCGGCACTCGCGTGGCCATCGCTGTACCGCGCTGTATTGAAGCTCGCGGACGAGCTGGGATTGACAGAGGAGCAATTCAGAAGCGCAACATCAGTAAGAAATATGACCTTCCACTGGGCCCGCAGCCTTTTCGACTGGACCATAAAGCAACCGTGTACGCCAAGCCCGATTGTAGTGGATGCAAACGATCTGATCCACAGCCCGGAGATAGTGCTCAAACTCTGCGAACGGCTGGGGATGGACAAGGATACAGTCAAATTTGAGTGGAGTAAGAAAGATGATCAGAAGCCAGCGCGCGCTAGCGATGTCCCAAAGGCCGAGCAGCCCCGGCACGAACGACTTGCCCCTATTATGCTGTCCACACTCAACGATTCGGCCGGTGTTATCAAGGACAAGGCCCCAGGGTGTATTGAAATCTCTGCCGAGGTTGCGAAATGGAGTGTGGAGTTTGGTGAGGAGGCCGCTCGGTCTCTTGAGAAGGCTGTTGTGAACTCTATGCCGGACTATGAGTATCTCAAATCTCATCGCATAACTGTCTAATTAGCAGTGTGGTAGTCTATAACCTATGGCAGCTAGAGAAATATACATGTATCAGCCAGGCTTGACTTTCCACCCCGAGGAACGGTGCTATTTATACTAAGCTTATACTGTATAGCGACGTAGATGACCCTACTTTAAACAATAGGCCCCGTTAGCGTTAGGGTAGGTATTCTATGTTATTCATTGTCAGCTGTGTAACTGTATGGGAAATGCTGTAGTATATTTCTATGTTGTCATGATGACGTCAGACGAATATGTAAGATCGCTCTTCTTCCCTCCAGGCACCTGCGAATTGCTTCACATATATTGGATCGCTATCCCTTGCTTCCCTGTCAATCGCATAAATATGTCTGACTTTTGGTTAACGGAGCATATCCGCCACCTGGTGGTGCAACCCGCAGACGCACGTCTCAACCCACCCGAAGGCTACCTGTTTGTTCAGGATGGTCTTATCATCTCCTGCGGGGTATTATACGCCCTTTTATACGTATTCGGTATGATGCGAGCTGTTAAGGATGGCGTTCTGCCGGGATCACTTAAGTACCTGTATGTCTACCAATATCATGCCCAGTATGTTCCTCGGGTAACTGACTGCGTAGATCTTTGACTTTGGCGTATGAATTATACTACGCCTTTGCAACAACAACCACACGGATAGAGAGAATATGCTTTCTGGCCTGGTTCCAGCTAGATCTCACGTTCGTTCTTATTGCTCTCTGGCGCGTCTATGGCCCTGATCAAAGGAAGCGTATTGCCGCGGAGATGTTTGTATATTGCGTCACAGCTCTAGCAGGGTTGAGGTACCTGTGCTCTCTCTACCCAGACGACCGCGAGCAAGTTACAGCGTATTGGACGGGCATCCTCTTGCAGCTCCCGGCGGGGTGGGTGTATGCGTATGGACTGGTTAAACATCGCTCCCTACTGGGCCATTCCCTCGAGATTTGGTATGTGGCCCCCCAATCACTACTGGTGGGCATTATTAATGTGGTTTCAGGCTTGTTCGATATCTAGGCTGCTTCACGGCTTATGGCCTGTTCATCTGGAGATATCTCAATGTCCCCAGGAACTGGGAATATGTAGGGTCGTTTTGGAGCATCGCGATCATTGTTGTCACTCTTATTCCGGAGACGGTGTACCCATTCCTATACATTTGGGTATTCAATCAGAACAAAAGCAAAGTAAAGACGGGTTAGACGTGGCGGGTCATTGGAGAGAGATAGAAATTTGCATGTACAAACAAGATTTCGAGCAAGGATATTTAGAGTCGATGCTTCTTCATCTTACTACAATGCACTGTTTTCTCAGAGGTATAATGCCTAAACACACGATCGTATCATGGGACTATCTGCTTAGCTCCTACTGTATAAACTCGATATTTGCTAGTAGCTGTAATAATTAGATAACCGGTCATGTGTGATATGATCATATGGCTTTTCACATCATCTACGCGATCCCGAACCTCCCCAGGGCCATTTTCCTGCATCAGAAGCCATATTGCCGTAGTATCAAGGCCAAATACATTTAAGCAATATCTTCACCATGGTAATCCTCGAACATAGGGTCGAACGCGTCTGGACGGTATTCACTCTATGAGTTTCAAGCCGTACAGAGGAATTTAATATGATAATATTTAGTGATGTAGAACATGGGCTGAGCTAGTAGTGTCGTAGGTGGGCTAACTAGGAAACAGGCCTTTGAGTTACTGCGAGCAGAAGATAACTCTGTAAGGGATAGATCTATGGGTGCGTACTACCTAGCCCCTCGACCATATTCATCCTGGGCAGTCCCTAGTCAATTCCTGGCCTAGTAGATACTCCAACGGTGGGTCAATGGAGGTCCAACTCCGCGATATACAACTATGTACTCCAATCACACCAACGGCGGACTTGCTCCTCCATTCCCCTCACCAGTCATACCAGACATTAATTGTCGGTTGTATATAAAAGGCCGTAGTACTCTGATAGAAAGGGGTATTGGCATTGCATCGTATATCCAGTTCAATAGTCAACCGTCTACACCATGGCCCCCGGTATCACCGAACCCAACGCAACCACCACACTGCCATCAACAACATCCAAAGACCTAACGCAGTCTCGCGACTTCGCCATCTACCGTCATCTGGTCCCCCTCCTGTCCAATCCCTCCATCACCTACCTCAACGCCTCCTTCCAACCCCCGTCTAACCTCCTCGTCCACGGGGCAATCAGCGCCTTCAACAACGAAGCCCTCCTCTCTCCCTCCCCCAAACAATCCTGGCTCCAAACAGGCGAAGACGCACGCTCCCTAATAGCACGGTACATCAACGCCTCCCCAACATCCATCGCAATCACCCGCGACACAACCGAAGGGCTGAACAACTTCGCACACAGCCTGAAGTTCAAACCAGGCGATAATGTCGTCATTCTCGACTCAGAGCACCCCCACCACGCATACGCCTGGATGTCCCTCCGACCCGCAGGCCTCGAAGTGCGCCAGATCCCTACAATCCCTGAATTCGAGAAAACGGGGCTCGTCGTAACCGCAAACGCAGACACATTCGCGCCTTATGTCGACGAACGCACCGTCGCGATCGGACTTAGCTCTGTCATGTTCCATAGCGGGCAGTGGAATGACCTCAAGGGGATCTGTGAGGTGTATCGCCCGCGCGGAATCCACGTCCTTGCAGACCTCACCCAGCAAGTTGGATTTGCGGCGGTGGATGTGACGAAATTGAATGTCTCCGCCGCTGCATTCTCCCTGCATAAGGGGCTGAACTGTCCTACCGGCTTCGCGGCGATGTATGTGGATCCTGATGTGATTAGAGAGACGGATCCGAATCCTCCGATTGTGGGCTATGGAGCTGTGCAGAATGTGCGAGCGGATTTACTTGTTCCTGCCGATGGGATTGTGTATCACCCCACTGCGCGACGGTTCGATCATCTAAATATGAACCTCGTTGCTGCGGCGGCGGCGAAAGCGTATCTGCGGTTTTATCTTGATGTAATGGGGCCGGAGAATGTGGAGGAACATCTTTATGCTCTTGGAGGCGTGTTGAGGAGGGAGTGTAAGCGGGTTGGAGTTAGGATTGTGGGACCGGGGCATGGGAGGGAGCATGCGCCGCATCTTTATATACTGGATTTACATGATGGCCGGTGGATGGAGCTGTTCAAGGAGGAGGGGATTTATGTTACCCCGTATAGACTGGGGATTCGGGTGTCGTTTGGGTTCTATAACAATGAGGAGGATGTGCTGAGTCTGGTTAGAGTGTTGGAGAAGGGGATTGAGCGCGGGATTCCAGTTGCATAGTTCACTTATTATGTCTGATATGGAGATTTATTTTCAATGATAAATACATCATGCTACATTCTGCGCATGGATATACCCCAATGCCTCGCCCGCAAGTCCCCAAGTCGAAGAACACTCCGCCAAAACGCTATACAAATACCCTGTCTCATCCTGACACGCACCGAAAGTGCGCATAGTACGTGCGGCCTGAGATATACTGTATATCAAAATAATCGGCGCAAAGCGCAGACCGTGTTGCTGCCGGTATTTCCTTACCAGACAGGTGATAGCTTCAGCAGAGGCTATGCAGATTTCCCTGGAACTTTCCTGTGGTTTCGTAGAGGGGTCCACCTCCGCCTGGTCGAAATTCAGTGCGATGAGTGTGCTATAGAAGAGAAGACTGGATATAATCAGCAGGACTCAGATACATTTCAGGAGACTCACTGTAAAACAGCAACACTGGGCAGAAGAACAGCCGAGCAAGGTTCCCATTTATTCCACCTCGCGGCTAACGGCAGTGAGTCCTGCCATTTGTACAGCTCGACTGTCATATCGCCGACGCATCCCTCCCATGCCACTTCGTCAGGGGCTGCCCGGAGGAAGGCTAGACCGGAGAGAAGCCGTTCGATGCTCTTCGACAGACGGATTTGCTCTCGGAAGCACAGGATTAGAGACGAAGACTTCCCGGCGGCGCTTGCGTCATTGGAGAAGCCGGCAGGGAGCCAGGCGTGCATTTGGGGGAAGTCGCTGGTCGTTAGTTAGAAGCCAGACAGGCATTGTATGGAATAAGTGAAACATACGGAAGAACGTCAGTCTGCGCAACAGAGGCATCATGCCATGGTAGCTGAACCGGCCGGCCTAAGATCAGGCTGATCAGTTTATCTGAATTGTAGCAGCCCCAGTATATTCGTCGGCGGATCTCGATGTCCTCGTTTGTGGCTATTGAGAAGTCCTGCAATATCCAGTCGGCTGGATCCTTTTGGAAGCCTAGGTCTTGAGCCATTCGAAATGCAATTCCTATGTAATCAGTTTATATTATCATCAATGACAGGAGAAGAGGAGAATACCTGAAAGACCCCAACTCTTTGATAAATCCCCTTGTCCAAGAGCATAGAACGCCAGACAGAGAATCGTCTGGACAGTTATGATAGATGGCTGCGTTAAGCCGGACAGAATACAAACACTCTCTGCCGCTGTATAGAACTTATTTCCGAGATCACGTTCCCGGATCTCACAAGACATCTGTAGACCAAGGGCACACATAGACAAGAGCAGACCCGGGGACCAGTACTTACAGTTCTGGCGGTCGCTGAAATGATCGCGCAGGAAAGCCTCGCGGTAGATGAACATAAAATGAGAGTACTGCCATTTAAAGAAGAGGAGGAGACCGTTTGTAATGGCTTCGTCTTCGTCTTCTAGATTGAAGCCGGCGATTTCGGTTATTGGCTCGTAGGAGGTTGCGAGGAGAGATGCAGAAAGTGATATTTGCTGGTGAGCGCTGTCCGGTGGGATATTGAGCGAGAGTCCGGCCGTTGGCTGCGTTGACCAAGTATGATGGATACTTGTCGGGCCATGGTAAATCAAAGATCCTCCAGGACCTGGCTGCAGTGTCCCTTGACAGTACTTTAATGGGAACAGGGCCAGCTGCTTCGACTCGTTATGTGATCGAACAGTTGCACTGAACGACTTTAGCCGTGACTCTCGGTCTTCAGAAGAGGTGTCGGCCAGGGATAGGATAAAAGACTCGAGCCAGGCTACTCGATTCTCTAGGCTAGTTGTATATTCTGTCGAGACTGGCCGTGTTTTGCAATCAGCATCCCGGTATTCGCAGGGCTGGTTTGCTGATGAACAGCTGTGGCAGGGCTCTGTCCGAGAGCATCGCAGCTGCAGGAATTAGTACGCGCTGGCATGAGCTGGCTGGATATACCTTTCTGAACCGGCACCGCTTGCACCTGCAGCAGTCAGTATCGAAAGTAAACGAATGGTTGTCTGCTCACGAGATCTTCTTCATCTGGATAATACGATCTGCACCTCAACACTCTAGAGAGAATCGTAACTGGAAACAAACCTCCAAGTCCGTTACTCCAGTGTCTTATCGCACTCCTACCCCGCATTCTGTGGTCCACTCTAAATATTGGTTCAATTGGAGTACTCCAATCATCATTTTCAGTTGGAGTATCTTTATCTGCTTGGAGTAGTGCGGTTACAGGAAGCCGTTTAGCCTGTGGAAGATAATTCAGTTTTACTCATTCGATACAGATAATATACCATCTACAGTGTGTACAGATTGGGAACAACGCCAGCTTCGTTCCCCCAGGCAAGCAGCTTCTTGTTCTCCCTCCTGAGCAGAAGCTTCATCGAGACACACAGCACCGCCTCCACACCAGCAAACACCAGAAGCAAGATCATTGCCGTGAGATAGCGGGGCGCTTCATTCTCATGGAAGAAAAACGGACTCCATACACTTCCCAGCTGGCCGGTGATGTTGATGATCGCCATTGCACAAGCCTTCTTCTGCGCCGTGTCGCTCACCGTTGTTGCTGCCCAGCTGAATACCACGGCATTGGCCCCAAATATCCCAGAGATGTACAGGAACGAAGCAAAGTACCGCACGGGAATATTGAGTGTCGCGACGCTGATGATGAAGCCTACAATTGCCACAAGGACTGGTGTGAGAACGTGGAAGCCGCGGTCTTTGAAGCGATCGCTCGACCAGGCCACGCCGTACGCAATAAAGGCCCCAATGATATACGGCGGTGCAGTGCAGGCCAAGGTGATAGTCCGACTTCCAAGATTAAATCCCTCGACGATGGCCGGATAGAAGTAGTTGAATCCGTAGGCACTTTGGCTGCAGCACATGATAAATGCCTAGATAGTCAGTCAATACCCTGAGGACCTGGTGAGTGTGACTTACGAAAATCCACATCTTGATATCCATCACAGCTAGCTTCAAGCCGTGTCTCAGAGATGCATTGTCTTCCTGGTTGGACACTGCATCGCGCGCCATCCGATCAACCGCCAGCCGTTGCTCTTCTTCACTAAACAGCCATCGTGCACTTCCGGTATTCTGGCCTGGGAGATCTGGTAGGAGGGCTAAGGCTATCACACCAAGTACGAAACTCACTGCACCCTCGATGATAAACAACCATCGCCATCCGGGTAGTCCTGCTGTACCATCCATACCAGCAAAGATGGCGGCCGCCAGTAACCCAGATGTGGCTGTTGCTAGTACAAGACCTGAGTATAGGACTGCATAACGAAGTGCCAGCTCCTTCTTTGTGTACCAGCAGGATAGGAGATAGAAGACACCCGGGAAGAAAGGTGCCTCACAGACACCAAGGACGATGCGGACACCGATGAGGCCACAGAAACTGTTTGTACCAGCTGTTGCACCTGAGACGACCGACCAAACGCATACCCAGAGTGGAATGTAGAGAGAAGGTCGCACTTTAGTGAGGATCATGTTACTGGGTAGCTGCATCAAGATGTACCTGACAAAGGGTATTAGCACTGTTAAATTGGGAAGATATACTGACGAACCCGATGTTGACGATAGCGACTGCTGTGCTGTAATCGCTCCCTTTAAGGCCAAGATCTTCTTCGAATGAGTCGAGTTTCGCTTGTCTATAAAAATTAGCTTTAACAAAATTCCCATATGGTATGCAGAGACTCACGCAATATTGTTCCTGTCGAGGTAGTTGAACATGTAGAGAATGAAGATGATAGGCATGAGCGTGATATCCAGCTTTCGCACCATCCATTTCTCACGGGCCTGGTAGACAGGATCATCCAGCTGTGTGTCAACAATACTGCCCTCCTTCTCACCCATGGCCTCAAGCCCATCGCGCACGGGGTCCTTCTTCTGGTCAACGGCAGACATATAGGCAGCAAAGTTCAACGACAAAAGGTTAGGCTGGTATCAACACCGTTCAAGTAGCCAATTTATACCAATACAGTGACTAGTATAGTTTCCCCGCGGAATGTACCCCATATTCCGTATCAGCAAGGACATCGAACCACGCGAGGTTAAGCCAGAGCCAAAGATACCGAGTCCCATCCGATTCGTGGACTTGCGCCTCCAAGTCCTGACCCACTTGGTTGATGGAGGTCGAACTCCGTGGGAGCTCCAAATGATAAGCTCCATTATCTTCTATCTGCCAATGGAAAGATAAAAGTCTCTGTTCGTGATAGGAGGTAATTGTACCCATTCCCACTGTCACCATCCCCATCACAGGTCGGTCGAAAACGCCGGAACCTCCTGCCTCTCTCTGACCAAGACACACCAGCAGTCAGCTAACCGAACATGATGCCCGTTACTCAATGTCATCCATTGACCCATGTATACAATTTCGGACTTGGTGTTTGGTGATGGTGAAGCAGGGGGTAAGGCGCCAAGGCAGCCGGTCACATGTTCGTGTTGACCAACACCAAACACCACCAACTTAAGTTGTCTTCTTTTCTCTCATCGCTCACTGGTAAGCATCAAAAACCATCATGAATCCTGGGTTAGCGGCACTGCGTCGGCTGAATAAGCCAACAATCCAACCCTTTCACTACTTCGACCCGCGCAGCCCTCATCCGCGATGGCGACCTGCCTTCACTCAAACAGACGTCGACGCAACACAACAGGGGTCACCGACCAACACAGACAAACTTCGTCTCCTCTCTTGGAACATCGACTTCTCTACTCCGGCCCCGACAGAGCGCATGACAGAAGCCCTCAAATATCTGAACAAGCTACAAAACGAACATGACAATCGCAGGGGCCCACCCACGGTGATCTTCTTCCAAGAGATGGTCCACTCGGACCTCGAACTCCTACAAAACGCTCCCTGGATACAGGAGAAATTCTACCTCACCGACATATCCGACCAGCACTGGCGCGGGACATACGGGACCACAACCCTTGTCGACCGACGGCTGCCAGTAGGGCGGGTATTCAGAGTCCCATATGCTCTGTCTGTAATGCAGCGTGATGCTCTGTTCGTCGACATCAAACTCCAAGGCTCACTCATCAGGATCTGCAATACGCACCTCGAAAGCCTTGCGAGTGGAACTCCTAGACGGGCTGTCCAGCTTAAGCTCGCGTCAGAATTTATGCATGGATCCACCCCCAGCAGCTCTTTTGATGATAGTGAGAATGCGGGCGCTACTGATGAGCCACTTCCGACACCCCACGCTGCAATCATCGCTGGCGATCTGAATGCTTTTGCACCTGAGGATGTACACCTGCCCAGCGAATGTAATCTGAATGATGCATATCTTGCACTCGGTGGGACTGAAGGCTCCGAGGAGGGTTTCACCTGGGGATATCAGTGTCCACCCGATATAGACGGTCGATTTCCCTGCGGACGCCTGGATAAAGTCCTATTTTGTGGGAATATTGAGGCGCTATCACTGGCGAAAGTTGGACAGGGTCTGAAGGCACGAGTTGACGGGCGACTGCCGGACGAGTGTGATGGTGCTACCGAGGATGATGATTTTGAGGATATCTGGGTTACAGATCACTTCGGACTCGCGGCCGATTTTAAGATAGTGCCTTTTAGGTCTGCTTAGCGCCGCGTTTTTAACTTGTGCGGTTGGTTTGCATCTTGTCGATTCTTGTACGCTGCGGACCAGGTGGAGTCTACTGCACCTCCCCATAGCTGCAGGTTCGACAAAACACCCATCTGTGTCCATACTGAATAGGGTTGATCATAGCTTAGGCCACTTTCCCACGAAGTCAAGCAATATTCGAATTATTACTATTGTAATCAACTCGTGATCATGCAATTGGCCTTGGAAACGGAATACTCGACAGCCCCGTGGTCCACTTACTCTTATGCACACCACCTGCCAACGAAACCATTCATTCGAACCAATCCTCCGTCAATCGACTACAAATTGGACTTTCCGAGCAGATGCAAACGCCCGCAGGCAGAAATCGGAACGGACCCAAAACAGGAAAAGAACGTACTTGGGCAACGGGGATTGTGTCCACTACTCGGCAAGGCCGTTCGAGATCTCAAGCCATTGACACCAATCCTGGCGCCAGGTCGGCGTCCGCGGACAACGAGCTCATCCTCCTTGGAGCCAGTTTATTACTGACCTGTGATCGGGTTATTTGGCTGCCTAGGGATGCGTTCGGAACGTTCTGAGAATTGAAGATGCAGAGTACCAGTATAGTGATCCACGTTCGACCTGACCGTGGCTGAGCACAACGGGCACAGTTAAGTGAGAATACGAGCAACGCTGTTTCGAGCAGCTCGTAGAAAGGCGCTCATATTTATGAGGTAGAAGTCGGGGGCATTGTTGAATACGGTCATCCGGCTGACCGTCAAGTCTCGGTGGACCCGGGTCCAATGCGAAGCTTGACATTCGAGACCCACACAATGGAGAATGTACGAGTGCGTGCGCCTTCCTATTTTGATAAGGCTGGGGGCCTCGTTGGATCGGAATATGCGGAGACGCCCAGGGGGATTTGCATTGAAATTGTACGGGCAGGCTACCATATTCCCTGGCATCTCGTTCGACCAGTAACCATGCGATTGTGGCTCACAATGACAACCTGTCGAACAAGGATACAAAGATGTCGCACCATGAAATTACGGCTGGCTCGGAAATCTCTATAGATGCCATGCGATCGTTTAACTTTACCTTCTCGTGGCTCATGCTCGTTTCCGTGGAGCAGGGCCATTAGGCTGCCATTATAGCATACCCAGTAGTGGCTGAGGCGCATTTACGATGTCATCCGCGTGGGTTCATTGGAAAGGAGAAGGCCATAACCCTGGCAGATCGTCGACAAGTCCATGGCCAAGCATTAGGGAGGTATATCTACCGGCGATGCGCCCAACTCAATGCAACCTTTCTCTCCGTCGTTCCAAACAAGCTCCCGCGAATATTGCCACTTCCTCAATTACTCGCATACATCATACTGACTTCAATTAAAATTTGGCTGTGAACTACCGTTTGCGGATACCATCAAAATTACCGATATCCCCGGCATCCCGTCGGCCATTGCAGATTCCCGAAGTATCAACCGGATGCCGCAAACCACCACGAAGCAGAAGATGACGCCGCAAACTCCGGCCAATACTGCCAGGCCGCGTAGGAAACTACTTCTCGCTGATACAATCGGTCAATCTCTATGCCAGAATCGGTCCTCTGCAATTCCTCCTGAAAATGCATTGAACAGCCACCTCTCGGTCCCGACAAGCGGGCCACTGTCGCGATTGTCGCCGATCTCATCGCATGTATACTACCCTCCCAGGCGCATTCCCAGCAGCAACAGGACGTCTTCTGACACACTCGCAACCAATTCCGATCAAACGACACTCAACTATACTAGCGATGTCTCGGTGGGAAGCAACCGGAGCAACTCTTCCTCGAGCAGCCACAACCCATCATCCTGCAGCCGGATCGTCAGCTTAAGTGGTACGGTTGCCGAGCAAGATGTCGAACGACTGGCTAACAAGTACGGCCTTGCTTCTCAGATGGGGCTGCTGGATCCCAGCTATCGTGTCTTTATCAATGACCAAGGCACAGCAGCACTGTCATTCAAAGTCCTCAGCAGGGTCGCCGTCATAATGGGCGACCCAATGTGCGAGTCGGTTCAAATACCCAGTCTCCTGCAAGACTTCAAGCACTACCGCCGGCGGAAACGCTGGGGAATGTCCATCATCGGCGCCACTGGAGAGCTGGTTCAATATGCATCAACAACCAAGAAATGGACAATGATGCAATTCGGAAACAACAGAGTTTTCAACCCATTAACAAACGAAATAATCCACGAAACTGGTGGGAAGCGCATCCTCACGCAGAACCGACAGCTCCTCAATCCCAATAAGGGTGGCATCACGCTAGACATCTACAGCCCGTCCCTCCACGGCACGGACTTCAAGCTGGAAGCCCAGCTTGGCGCAATCTACGACGCGTGGCGCCTCGCCCGTAACTCCAGCGGCAAGCCTCAGGCCTTCATAACAGAATACGACCCCTTCCTAATGCCGTCACTTATGACATACATCTACACTCGAGATCCCTTGGGAGCAGTCAACGGCTTCACGGCTCTGCGCTGGCTCGGCGCAAAGGGCGGCTACCACGTCGACCCCTGTATCGCTGCCCCTGCGGCACGCAAGGGCATCAGCGATCTTCTTCTCTTTGCCTCCATGGCTTATGCACGACAACTAGGTATATCGTACCTAAGTGTTGGTTACGAACCCTCTGAGTCCCTTGGCGAAGTATCCGGCATGCCCGCTCCGATTGCGCGGCTGACGGACCGGGTATATCAGTATACATATCACCATCTTACCTTTGGCGGGAAGAAGGCGTATTTTGACAAATTCAGGCCGGACAGTAAACAGGACTCTCCTGTTTATGTGATCTTTCCTTCGAGAATCCCTGAGCCGCGGCCTGTTGTTGCTGTTGCGCATGTCGCGAATATCAGTATCAGGCGGTTGCTGTTCGAGAAAGCGAGTTGACATTGCAACGCAGTTATGTTTGCTGCATGGCTTCGAAGTTCTTACAGCAGGTGTTCGGCGTATCCTGCAACTCCTATTATTACTTTTCCTCTGTCCTTTGCCATTCTCTTCTTGCCAACACTAGGCTCTTACACCTTTCTTTTGCATTACTATCCTCTGTTATCGACCATATTTTAATATGTCCATCATGTACTACCGAGCCATCTAGACCAAGCTATTCATCTCATTCAAGATTCCTATCAATCTCGAGGTCAACTACCACCCCTTCTGAAACGATTCCAACCCTTGTACCAGATCATACCTCTTCTCCCCATAATTCATATCCCTCCGCCTACCAACGCCCTCAAACTCTTCAACCCAACGCGCTGGAACCGCAATCTCCAACCTCTTCCACCTCTTACTCTCTCCCAACTCCTCCCACGGTCCAACCCACATCCTCTCTCCCTCCTCGGACCACTCAACTCCCGTTCTAGGCGGACTCGGTATACCCGCTATGGAAAGCGAGAGCCCGCGCAGATTCGGAAGGCGTTGCCGAATCAAATCAAAAAACCCATGATAAAAGTCCCGAAAGTGCCCATCCATATGCGGCGGCGGGCGCCTGCAGATCTTGTAGACGTCTATCTCAACAGAAAGAGACGTTAAAAGCGCCAGGTGATCGCGCGGCATTACCCTCGTCACCCGGTGTAACTGGTCAATCCCCTGGCTGAGGACGAATGTGTTGGAGCTGTACAGGATCGGGAGGGACTCTTGATATCTATCACTCCATGAGCGAGAGAATCAAATATATAATAGAACTGAGTTCAGGACATACCCAATCTTACAACACCGTAACCAATTGACCGCATCAATTCTATACTCGAACCCATCCTTAAACCAAGAACTCGATCCAAGCTGCAGCATCGCGCCCTCTGCAGGCGCAGTCTCCGGACAAACAAATTCCTTCACGGGACAAACAGCATCATCGTCGCAGACGCGATGCCACCAACTCCATCGACGGGATTTGTGCCACCGCGGGTCGTAATCGTAGTCCATGTGAATCCGACGGCCTCCAAAGGCATGCAGGTAGATAATGTACCTGATTTCGGGAGGAAGTCTGGTGAAAAGTGGGCTCTGTTCTTGAGAGTTTAACTTTAACTTTGCTTGTTGGTTATCAGCTTGTTTTTGCTCCTGCCCCTGCTCTTGGCCTTGGTCTTCAATATCTTGGTCGGCAGCCTCGCAAATAGATGCGAATAGACTGCGATACTCCCATGGGAGAGTGGGCAGGTAGTAATTGTCGTAGAGAGAACCGTTGACTTTGCATGTCGAGTCTTTCACCCCTGGAGAATCGAAGGTGGCGCGCGCTGTGTATCCCGCTGGGTTAATGCGCACTGACGGCTCCCCTCGTGGTTCTGGAGTTGTCGGTATTGGTGGTAGTGGTGCTGCTGGTGTTTGCTCGGGGCGCTCCTGGGGCTGTCGTCGTTGTTGGCGCCGGCGACGAGGCGTGCGCTGAAAAAGCCGTGAGAGGAATTCCGAGGCCACCATCTTGTCTACGTTGTTGGTTGTTGAATTGAGGTTGTTTAGAGGCTGACTCTGTTGAATAAAGAGGGGTTGAGTCGGGCAACGCAGGTGGGGATTGCTACGCCCGACCGTTGATGACTGCTTGGTGCCTGCTAGTGAGCTTGTTCTATCAATAAAATCTAAACAAAATTAATATGTAAGTTTACTATTGCAGTTCACGCCCTTTGGCAAGTTCGGCCGGGGAATACGAGAGTCAGACTGCCTGCCCACATTCACTATAAATGCCTGGACGAGACATATCTACTGCCTCACTAAACATATTTTGAAAATGTCTCCTATCAATCCAGAGTGGGATGAATTTCTCAAGAAGAATCCTCGCCTCCGCCATGATGATGACCAGCGAAACGATCTTTTCTATGCAAGCCCGGCTGGCCACGCTCTTGCTACCCAGGTCTCAGTAACGAATACCACAATTCCAGCCCGTGATGAGCATCAAATCCCTATCCGTATCTATACTGCCAAGGAAAATAGAGATTGCCGTGGTGTTGTCATTTTCTTCCACTCTGGAGGGTTTACTAGCGGTTCCTTAGAGACAGAGGACGGTATATACAACTGACCATACCCTCAAACCTTTACGTTGCTAATAGCCGATAGCATCTTGTCGATACATGGCCCTCAATACTCCAGTTACAGTGATCAGTGTGGAATACCGCTTGAGTCCAGCAAATCAATACCCTATTCCCATGAACGACGGAATAGACGCATTTCAATACATCGAGAGAAACATAGAACAGTTTATCACACAATCTACTGATCCCGTTAAGGTACTGGTCAGTGGGACCTCTTCAGGAGGTCATCTAGCAGCAATCGTTTCCCAGAATGCACCCAGCTGGTTCCAGCTGCCCGAGAATGAGAGGCCGGCCAAGCAGGTCCACCTAAGTGGCGTCCTACTTCGTGCCCCGGTGACCGTTAACGCAATGGATGATGGTGCCCTAATTCCTCCTAAGTATAGGGACATTCATCAATCCTGGATGATGCAGTATCATGGAGCGGACTTGAACCGGATGAGTATGACGTATAACCATGGTAGCGTCTAATCCACATACTCCACCAAGCCGGGTTATACTAACCGTCTAACTTGCCGTATTTACAGATTCACTAGGTGTTCCTTCTAATGAGAAGACCTGTCCTGAGGCATACCCACTTTGGGGCAACCTTGCTGGCCTGCCAAAAACCTACATCCAAATTTGCGAACTGGATATTCTTCGGGATGATGCAGTTTGCTACGCTCGTGGACTTCAAGAGGCTGGGGTTGAAGTCAGGCAGGATTTCTACGAGGTGAATATCCATTGCTGCTCTTCTTGCGTCGTCCATAAGCGGGCAGACATTTTAACGCGTCTAACAGGGCCTCCATCATATATTTTGGATCTATGGCCAGGAGTTGGGTGTTTCGAGATGGGCGCAAGAGGACTGCGTTCGGGGCTTGAAATGGTTACTTGATATTTTGGATGATGATGAGGATTAGCTTAAAACAGTCCTATCTGTTTCCAATAATACTATTTTATATCACCATATATTCCTTTGGTGAAGGAGTCAACTGCGTAGACCCAAGGTAACTATGTGGATGGGGGACTATATAAAGGGTGCCCCTCTGGGCTAGCCATCTCACGCCTTTCTCAGAAGCAGCTCCGAGGAATCATGAGCGTTGACAGGCTGTTACTCCCGCTCTGCCGACTCCAGCGTTCGACCCACTGGCGAGCTCCTGATTTGAGGACATTTATAGTGCCGAACAACGGACCAAAATAGTGCTGCCGTGGTTGTGTTATAGAGCGAGACAGCGGCGCGTCGTGAAGTGTTTCAGTTGACGCTGGTGATGCCGTCTATGTGATCAGCAGCTTTTAGTTCATATTCTAAATTCTCTGAGACAAGTACTCCGTAGGCGAAGCCGGGCTGCTTCTCCATATTAAGGGCAGTTGTTCGAGGCGGGCAACTCTTTCGTCGTCTCACTCCAGTTTCGGAACCAACTGTGGTGCCCACTCCGCAGTCTCAGAGATTCATCCATCCCTGGTGCCGAAAGCTTGGTGTGTCTGTCAGACATCATTTCTGCTCTGGGCTTCTCGACTGTGTATATTCTATGAGCTGCTCCGTCTTTCCAAGCCCTGATAAACCCGCCATTTTCGCTGCATCGAGACTGGGAGACTGGGTGAGGCTAATCTGAAAGGGGACCGTGCATTACGAGCCTGGCAAATGAGAACAACTGGATGGTGTCCACCGGTCGGATCCAGCACGACTGACAAGTGGATTGACGGTGGTCTATTCGTTATTAAGACTCAACGGTTCCATGGGACTTCGCTGCCATTATGGCAGATTATAAAGATAGCCTAAACGGATACTAAAGAAACTGACTTTGGTTAGCAAGAATTAGACAAAAAGAGACGGAAATCTATCTTTCGTTCTTAATTTGATCTCGCCGGCAACTTCATAAGACCCTCGCAGTCACTGGTTGCCTGGGCAGGTGAATGTCTCCAATGCATTGGCTAGGCGGCAGAGGTTCTAATGGAAGCATCAGAGAAGCTTGGCTGAAAGGTGAGATTGGGGGGTTATCAATTCAATTGGTTCTCACTGAAGCTCTGATTGATTGGGTTTGGGTATTGAGTTGCCTGAGGTGAACTGATGCTGCACAACACTGGGTCGTTGTTTGCAGAATGAGGCTGAAGTCCTCTGCAGTCTGGAGACTTCACCTCTACAAACGACGTCAGCCATCTTCTTTTGAAAGTATTGAATCTTATTTTCCCTGACTAATTGAAGAAAAGCTGCGGAATTTCTCATTCCTTTCATCATAACTAGCTTTATCCTGGCTTACACGTATCTCACCTTCTCTCAGCTTCACCCCGCACTCTCATCACCTCCACGCTCAACTTGAACTCCGGCTTCAGATTTAATACTAATTCTATATTCTCAAGAGTCGCGTCATATTTGGCAGCTGTCAGTCTCCACTCAGCACAGAATACGAGACTGACGTCTGCCTAGTGGTACCTGAATCAGGTGACGAGGTTTCTCGGAGAAGGCGAGAGGAAGTGAGCTCAACACCAAAGTCAACACCGACGACATCTTCAGTCTCTTCTTCCTTTCTCCTCTCCAGCCAAGCTACGCAGACCACGCCATCTACACAATCCTACAAACCATGACCGAGCTACTTAGTCCGACCGGTCCAATGACCAGGTCGAAAACGAAGATTGCCAAGGCAACACCAACAGGGGAATCACATCTCCTCGCTCTCCCAGTCGAGCTGAAGATCCAGATCTTCCGGTCCTGCCCCTCCTTCACATCCGCCTCCCAGCTTGCAAGGACCTCAAAGCACCTATACGGAATATGGAACAAGCACCTCAACGCCATCTACAGCGGTATCGCGCCGGTCGCGATAAAGGAGCACTCAGCGCTGTGCGATATGCTCAAAGACTTTGAACGCATTCCTTCCGATAGCCTACAGACCGAACGCGAACATCTCATCACCGTTGTCGAAGCTTCCTCGATCGGAGGGGAATTCGTCGACACGTACCACGTGAACATGCCGGCCCAGCCATACCGCGATCCGCAGGTCCCCCAGACCCTATCGCCGTCCGAAGAACGGCGCTTCGTGCGCGCCCACTACCAGATCCTAGGCCTGCTATGCATCGACAAAGCCGCGCAGAAGAAGCGAATCGAGCAGCTCGACCTCAAGACACTCTTCCTCCTCTCCGACTTTCTGTGTGTCTTCGACGTCAACGGCTCCGAGGACGAGCAGATTGCGGATATGCTAGAGAGGGATCCGATCGCATACCGGTATTTGCAGGTTGAGCTGCGGCAGCGGCGGAATAAGATATTTCGGGAGCTGTATGGTCATGGGTACAGGCCGCGGTCGCATACCCCGTTTCAGGAAAACGGGCGGTACGCGTGGTGGTGTGATCGGCAGCAAGAGATGCTGAGGGAGATGTTGACTGGAAGGGTGTTTCGCGGGGAGAAAGGCGAGGTTGACATGTCGAAGGTCAGAGATGACATGTGGTATGACAGCGACGCGGAGTGAGGGTGAAAAACGGTCGCGGGGAGAGGCAAGGAGGGTGTTGGATCAGAGGATTGATTGACGAGTGGAGGGGTTCGCGGTCATGGGCCGAACTTGACCCAGGGGGCCAGTTTTCTCGCCAATAAATGTTATTTGTGGAGATGGAGTGCAGAATTGAAAGCAGATGCAGAAACTGAAGTCCCTGGTTCGTCGTAAGATCCACAGCGGTTGTTCCTGACCCAAAGAACCGCCACCAACAAAACAACAGCAGTCACAGTAACACAGTAACACAAGAACACCCCTGTCCCCTCAATCAGAGTCACCAACAGTCTCAGTCAACCCCTGCCAATGCTCGGCAGTCCATCCAGCCGCCCCTCCAGCGCGTCCACATCCATCCACCGTCCATGCGAGTCCGTCCCAGAGTCAGAGCCAGTCTGCTGTCCAATGGTTTTGCAGAGCCACCACAGTTAATTTCCGCCGCCAGCGCCGATCGACCCCTGATCGCAACACTAGCCAGGAACATCGCACAAAGGCCCCCGAATCAGGAAGAAACTCCTGGCGCCCAGTCGAGTCCAGAGTCCAGACCAAGGATTGGCATGATTGGCACGATTGGCAGGGACACACATGGTCCGACCGTCGTAGGGCAACCGGATGGAATGTGCCTTGAAGGGAGGGAATGAGCACAACACGCGACGGCACTGCGTCCAAGCCAGGGGTCTGAGTGAGTCCACGCGATTGTGCCTGCAGCAGTGCAGCGGTGTTCAGGGCTCAAACTTCAGGAAGTTTGTTGTCAGTTCGTGGCGTTTCACGGGTCTCTCTGCAATTGGCCTCCGGCTGGCGCCTTTAATTACCACGCCGTTCTAGCCCGTATCCAGGCAACTAGCGATTCAGTCTGGGCGCAGGGAGCAGAGTCTGGTCTCTGGATTCCCCACTTGGCTGCTCACTTCTGACTTGGCTGGCCTTGGAGGGTTGGACTGGCTCCTTTTATCGCGCGAACTCCCTCCTCGCTTTCCTTCCTCCACATCCCACACCAGTCATTCTTTTCCCACTCACCAGCTGTTTACGTTCTTTACCCCGGTCGTTGATGTGAAGTGATACATCGCGTACCAAAATGCAGTGGAAGTCATTCGTTTTTCTCTTCGCCGCCGCCGGCTCGGCCGTGGCCCGTTCTCACGGCAACCACCACCGCCACGCCGCGCGCCACCAGCACGACAGCGATGCTGTTGCGAACAACATCATTGAGGAGGAGCCCGTCACCGTGACCGAGACCGCCTGGGCCTGCTGCACCAGCTCTGCCCTGTCCTCGTCAATCCCTCCCCCCGTGCCCGCCACTTTCATCGAGACGTCCACCGAGACTCCTACCAGCACCCCAACTCCCACTCCAGAGCCCACCTCTGAGGAGCCTACTTCGACCGAGACTCCTACTCCTACTCCCACCCCGGAGCCCGAGACCACCACCTCGTCCACCTCCACCGTCGCTCCCACTACCACTGAGGAGCCCACCAGCACCGAAGCCGACCACTCTCAGTGGACTAACACTCCCTCCGGCGACTTCTGCACCGACGGCTTCGGCGAGCGCACTTCGCAGCTCATCACCGGCAACAAGGACACCTACGCAGGCAACGTTGGCACCCCATGGGGTAGCAACATGGTCGAGGTCAGCGCCGAAAAGGCCGCCGAGTACAAATACGTCGTCCAGTTCCGCGGCAGCAAAACCGAGTCTCTTTTCGTCGCCATCTGGAACAAGATCGGCCCTGACATGAAGATGACCGGCTGGTACAACGGGAACGCCGCCATCAAGTTCAACCTCAAGCCCAACGAGATCCGCTACGTCGCCTTCGACGAGAACTCCCAGGGCTCCTGGGGTGCCGCCAAGGGCGACTCCCTCCCCGTCGACGCCTACGGCGGCTACTCCTGCACCTGGGGTGAGTTCGACCTTGGCAGCACCAAGAACGACGGCTGGTCCGGCTGGGACGCGTCCATCATCCAGGCTGAAGCTGCTCGCGCCGCCAAGGCCCTCAACCAGCCTGAGATCCTGGGTATGAAGATCTGCGCCGCGGACAACACCGGCTGCTCCATCATCGGCAAGGGCGGCTCCCTCATCAAGGACGCCTACGGCTTCAAGGACCGCTGGATCGACGGCATCGGTGGCAAGGTTCCTGAAGGTCCTGTCCGCATTGTCGCCCACCTTGACTACGACGAATAAGCGCGTGCCTACGAGTCCATGAGTGAATCAGACGCATACGTTTGTAAATAAATAATCTTCTTTTTACTTACTTACAAATCTGGTCGTACTTAGCTTGGCTGGTCTATACTTAATACCTTACCGATACTCTGCACATTCTCTCGGCTGAGGCCTGTTTATAATTCATTAATTGGAATGGTTTACGCTGAACTTTTGATCATTACTCAGCGTAATACAATCCTTGTCTACGAGTAATGCTACCATTAATATCAGTAATCTATTATCTGGAGACACTCCGTTGAGAGTAGAAATATACCGAATAATACCATCTGGCCATTCAATTAACGGTTAGCGTTACCCGTTGTTGGGTGTTTGCATGTCAGATATATATATATATCTCCCTCCACCCTTCGGTTGAGATGATGAACACGACGGAATTAATGTCCTTTAATATGACTGACGCGCCTGCAAAACCTACCAGTGGAACAAGATTAACTGGCCGTACTATTACCGATCGCTTCCTCAGCTAGTTTTAGATTCTTGGTTCGATGTTAGACCAAAATACGAACCTCTGCCCACCAAGTGGGTGACAGAGTCAGAGTAGATAGATAGACTATATGACCGAGTACAATAGACTGGACCAAAATAGACGGAGAAGGGCTGAGTTTCTGAGTATTCTAAAAACATAATATGAAGATCTAGTGCTACATTATTTCTTCTTCCCCCCAAAGAGTGGTTTCTTTGGCACTCTAGCCAACCAATACATAGCCAGCGCCCCAAAGATATTGATGACAATGTAGACAATAAAGATGCCAAAGTTTCTCCACCGCTGGTCATAGAACGCATTAACGCCTTTGAGGTACAGATTGGTCTTTCCAACCGTGCAGTAGGTGCATAGATCCGTCGCATTATTGTCTTGCAAATACCCACCAGCGGAGTCAATATAGGCCTGCATATACTGACCACAGGTCTGTCCCGACGGTGGCGCAAAATGGAGCAGTTCATTCGCGGCACAGACCACGTCTGTATTAGCGACGGCGGTCGTCATCATGCCTTGGACCATGTATGTGAATGGTGACACGCGATACATGAAGATCCAGAACTGCGGAAAGCTGCCTGGAGCCGCTAGCACGCCGCAGAATATCAGACACATCATGAACAGCATGTTAGCTACATTCCCGCCCTGCTCTGCGTTTTCGACTCCGGCGATGATGAAGTCGGTGAAGGTGCAGGTGAACATCATGAAACCCCACAGGAAGAGGAAGAACAGTGCGCCTCGTTCGGCGACTTGGTCTGCTGGTTGGGCATTTTGGTATAGTCCAATAGGGTAGTAGAAGCAGAGGAACATGACAACCGACATTAATGTGTTCCAGGGGATTTCGACGAGGATTTGAGACAGCATAAACACCTTCCATGAATACGCTTTAGAGGGCCGTTCACGGACCTCATAGAGCGATCTTTGAATGACGAAATACGGCATCGTCTGTTGCACAAGCTGGCCGAAGACTGTCAGGAGATTGAAAATAGCGAACATCTGGTTTTGCAGGCCCTGGACAGTATTAGGGGCCTTGAAAAAAGCGAACCCTGAGATGAAATTAGCATATAGCATAAGGGTGGACAGGATGCTGAAGCATATTAGTACTTACCAATGAAGGCCGAGACCAAGGTAACCAGAGAGGCCTTGGAGTATAGATAAGAAGGAGTACGCCAGTACTGTTGGAAGACTCTGTGGGTGACCTCCCAAAGCTGCAAGCCAAATGGAGCAGCGAATTCACGTAAACTAGCAGCGTCCTCGGCTTGAGGTACAATCTCTTTTCTGTTTGTTCGTAACCGCTGGAGCTCAGCCTGGACGGCTTGGGATTCTGGACTCTCCCTCCATGTGGCGTGCCAATCCACCTTACTGCTTGACCCTGGGGCAGCGCCAATGGCTTCGAGCATCCATTCTGCAGGGTTGGCACCATGTGGGCAAGGAGGCGCGCCATTGCGTTCAAAGTATGATATCATGTGCTCGGAATTCGTGCCAATGTCACCGAAGTAAACGGTTCTTCCGCCACTCGCGAGCAATAGCAGGCGATTGAACCGCTGGAAGAGCATGGATGAAGGTTGGTGGATAGTACACAGGATAGCTTGTCCACTCTTCGTGAGCTTTTCGAGGAGATCAAGAATAGCCCAGGAAGTCTGGCTGTCAAGGCCAGAAGTAGGCTCATCAACAAACACCAACAGTGGTGGTTTAGCTGCAAGCTCAACCCCGATGGTCAATCTCTTGCGCTGCTCAACATTAAGTCCTTCGCCAGGAACACCGACAACAGCGTCTGCGTACTCTTCCATGTCCAGGAGCTTGATCACTTCATCCACATAAGCAAGCTTCTCTTTCCGGGGAACATAGCCTGGCTGACGAAGAAGAGCACTGAAGTTAAGCGCCTCTCGAACTGTGGTCGTTTCCAGATGCAGGTCCTGCTGCTGGACATATCCAGTCTTTCGCTGGAATGATGCATTTCGAGGATTACCATCGACAAGCATCTCACCAGTGATAACGCCCATTGATACTCTATCGGCCAAGCAGTCGAGAAGAGTTGTTTTTCCAGCGCCCGATACGCCCATAAGCGCTGTCAATGTCCCGGGTTTTACCCAGCCGTCGACATTATCCAAAATACGGCGTGTTTTGCCCTTGATATCAACGTCGTAGCACACATTACTGTGGGGTCAATGGTTAACTAACGCTCAAGCGGTACTGGGGAGTAAGGTAGAGCGTTGACATACCTCCAGTGGAACACACTCGTTGCCTCTTGGATAGCACCCGGTTCTTTATTAGGCATACTTGCCTCAACAGTATCAGCAACAGCCAAAGCGCTCGAAGGCTGCGGATTGCCGAGTTCAGCGTCACTTTTACTCTCTTTGAACTGCGCGGGTCGATGTCCTCGACGGAAGACAAGAACTTCGCCTTCCGATTTCTTTGCTGTGACAATCTCGGTGAACATCATATACGTAGCATGGAAGAAACTAATAACAGTTAGGAAATCAAGCACCATATAGACAAGGGGAGGGGTGACACACATAATAAATCCTATCACAATCCCAATATTCCGCCATTTATGGCTAGGGTCATACTGGAAGGACGCCTTGATGTAGTCTGTTCCTTGGACATATTCGTTTCCAGCAACAGCGCCAACGGCCGAGCATATACGATTTTCGTTACTGATATTGGCATACCCCGACACCGTGCTGCTTGGGATGAATGATGTGCAAAGATACTGACGACCGGCAAACTGTTCCCAATTAGCGGATAGGCAAAAGTGCGATAGGCGGAGGCAAACCTCGTTGATCATGAGTGATTCGAAAATGTACGCCATTGGGTCGATGTAGTTGATCCACCTAGACCAGCCCAGCATGTAGTCAATTGGGATGACGAATCCAGTGAACATGACAAGTGCCAGGATTAGAAGGGCTGCTGGTACCATGGCTTGCGACAAGGTACGAGAGGCAGAAGCGATGGTACGGAAGATGCCAGACATTGCTAGTACAGCAAGGAAGGACGTAAATAAGTAGAAGAAGAATGGGCCGGGTTCGCGACGAAGATTGCTCATAAAGTCTGCCACGGTCAGAATATACTCCCTCAGACTCAATTAAGGGAACTCGAAGGCCATAGTCCGCATATAAGAGACCTACAGATAATCAGATTAAAGACAAGGGTGTTTAAAACCTTGTACGGCATATCCATCAGGGCAGAGGAAACTGCTTCAGCAGACGGGTGGTAGAAAGCATATCGATCATGCTTCTCGACAATTCCCCGCTGCGCATAGAGCGTTAAAATTTCCAAAGCAGAACTGAATGCGTTCATCAACACTGCAAAGAATAAAAGCGCAGACCGTTGAAAGAAGCTTCCGGTGGTAAGGTTCAAGTTGTAGTATATGGAGGAGACGATTAGCCCCATGACAATATTACCAACCAGCATGCCGACTGTCAAGGAGGGGTCACCAGCAAAGCGTCGATATGCACGCCACAAGCATAGGCCTATCTGCTGCTTATAAGATAGAGTGTAGGGGGACTTCGCCCGCTGGGCCCTCGCCTGCTGCTCTCGTTTAAGCTCGCGGAATCTCAAAGCATCAGCTCCGTTGATTGGGTGCTCGGCCTTGTACGCTTCAATCTCGGCTTGCAACCGCTGATAGGCCTCACTGTTGTGCCAGGCTGCAGCGAACTCATCTGGCGTTCTGGGGGCTTTGTTTTCAAATCCGGCACGGACAATACGCTCTCGCGGACTGGTCATAGAGGTTAAGAAATCAGGGGTAGTTTGACGTTCGGGACACTCAAATCCTAGATCGATAAAGTACTGGCGAGCCTCATCAGCGCGGCCAAAGAAGATTTGCCGACCTTCGTAGAGAACTATGGCTTTGTCGAAGAGGTCGTATGCGCTCTGGGGTGCTTGATATATGGAGACCGCGCAGGTGCTCTGGAATATTTCCGTCTGCAGTCTCAGCGTCTTGCAAAATTCGATAGCGTTCGCGCTGTCCAATCCTCGCGTTGAATTATCCCAGCATTGGAATGGTGCGCCAGAAAGAGCTGCCTCAGATATCGTAACACGCTTTCTCTCCCCACCGGAAACACCGCGGACGTACTCGTTGCCAACCTTTGTGTTCTTGGTATGACTGATCCCAAACATTGCCATCACCACATCCCTTAGATGGTCAGAGAACATAGAAGGAGTAACACCAGAAGGTAAGTTCCGTGGCCTGCGGGCGCGTGAAGCGAAGGTCAAAGTCTCGCCAACAGAGAGCATAGGGAAGTGGACATCGACTTCAGCGGTGTAAATTGTGTCACCCCGATGATGGGTGTGCATTTCCCTGGCCGTCACGCCCTGGTAGTTGAAGTAGGACTCCTTGTCAACAAAGAGGCCGTTTGTCTCCCCAGCAAGAGTTTTGAGGAAAGTACTGCATCCAGACCCAGGAGGCCCTAGGACCACCAGCATCTCTCCCCGTTGTACGACACCATCGAAATCGCGAAGAATAGCAGCACGGCTCTGCCCATGGCCCAATGTCTGGCGCGCAAGCCCTATGGCCTCCAGCCACACGTTGGGAACAGTCTTCTGATAGCGGGTGCCAGCGCTATAGCCGGAGACCGTCATATTCTGGAAGCAAACACTGCTGGTCCGCAACGAGGCACCGCCAGATGCTACCTTATCGACAAGGGCCCTGGCCCAGGCGCGAGCGTTAAAGCTCGAACTATTGGGATTCAAGCAGGAGTCCGGATCTGTCTGGGCGAAGACTCCTCCATTTGGGTGGCTTCGGGATTCCGAAGTGAAAGTACGAGCAAGAAACTGAACGAGGCTGTGTCTCCGCCCTGTTTCCTCGATGGCATCCTTCAGTTCTGCATCTTGATCCCCGGATACGTCAGTTGTAGAAGTTTCGTGACCACCTCTGAGTTCAGAGCGGCTGTGGTTGAGTCCTGGTAGAGGTCCAAGTTCACAACTGCCCATGATCTGGGCTATGCGGTCGTCATCGTCCAAGGGGTCAGCACCAGTTGGTGGCATGATGGGAAATATACAGCCCTGTAGCAGGGCTAAGTGTCGTATTTAGTCTTGGGCACCAACCGTAGTAAGTGAGAGAAGAGCAAGATAGTACCAGGTGGAAGCTCCAACGCACGGCAATCTAGAAAAAGGGTGAAGGTGGCCTCTCTAATTCCGGACATTGTAAAAGAAACCAGCTCCTTTTCTACCTTTGTCTCAGTTGTTGTCAACGGATCCCGGATCCAACATTCTCCATGCGCCTCCAGGCTGTATTGTTCTGTTCTGCGGTAATTTATTCGACCAATAGACGTTCACAGTACCGGTATGTCCGCTTACTCAGCGGATCGGTCTTTGTTCCGAAGCCCTCGCTGGTCAACTGGTCAGCATTGAGGTTACACGGGCTCATCGGAAACATCACTTCCGGTGCAGGCATAAAGCAAAATTGATCTGCTGATTCTGTAGCTTTGCTGTCAGGAATCCATTTGCGTCGGGGTTTCACCGGGAGGAGAGAGGGATTCTTTTGCCAAGGTAATCAAGGTCTACTCGGATAGAGCCAACAAAGGGAACAAAGGACCCTGGCCCTAGAAGTTCTCCGAGCCTTCGAAAGGATTCAGCCGGGAACTGACTGCAAGACCGTGGAGGCATATCCCAACTTTCTAGATTATATTTAACTGTTTACGTTTTGAGCCTTAATGCAATACACTAGGAGATATGCACGTCAGGACGGGTGTACTACATGGAACTCTCTTTGAACACCCCGCGATGGAGATTTATTGGCCTTCAGATGGCACGATAAGGCCGAAGTCACTTGCGTCTGAGCCAGGGATGTGTTTACTGACTCAAATCATGCATTCTTCGCGTAGCTCGGCGTCGGCCACCGAGGCTTTATGGTAGTACAACGTATGTCAGCCTTAGAACTTGCCAATCTTCTAGTAAAATCGCTGCTTGTAATAGCATGTGTTCCATAACACTATACCAGGGCACGAGAAATGGCAAGACCGAGAAATCGGTTCTGATTAGCTACTGAGATTCCATGAGAATATGATAGATGAAGGCAGTAGGCTTATCAGGCATCCTCCAACTGTAGTCGTATGATGTGTTATGTATATAGCTAGATCCTGCCGCCCCTTCCTCCTAAGGCTACTTCATGCTGGGTGGCTCTTCCTTCTTTTTGTTTCTTGTGAATATTCTAGCAACATTTTGACCGTGGAACTCAATCTGAACATCACTTCCAGATCACTGGCGACACAGCACTAGTTCACAAAGTCGAAGTCAAGAGGCGCCGCGAAGCACCAAGGGCCACTGCAGACTGGTCCCCAGGGTCGAGAGCAACCCAGGCAGCAGCAGCGATGTGGCTTAATGTGCCCTGAAAAGTCCACACTCTGCCAATTCCATTGAAAGCCAATCTGCTTGTGTTCCGAGATAGCCTTATATCTCATTATTAACACTGCTAACCGCTTCTTTATGGCGTGAAGACCCCAATCCTCGAAAAAGGAGGGCTGATCAATTTCAAGCTCCGGTCACAATCCAGCGGATTCGCTCTCTCCTACCTCTTACACCGAATACGATAACCGCTGCGACCCGGAGCTGATATCTTAACCAACGGACATCGAGTCTCTTGTACGGTTCGAACTTCGCGATAGAGCAAGGCGCCAAAAAGATGGCTCACCACAACGTATAACCCCAACCGCAGCCCAATATGTCAGACAGTCTGGCCTTTATAACTGGATACACTTGGGACATTTGGAGTTCTGAGCTGCCCGAGAGCTAATAGAATTCTAGAGCAAGATAGAAATGATCCAAGACTTGTGTAGGACCTATACTACGGCGACGATTGGCGCAATACCCACCTGGAGGCTTTTGATGAAGAGGTCGAGTGCGAGGACAACGACCTAGGAAGGAATGTCGCCGCGGAAAAAACGGGCACTGGCAGACACTTGGAAACGGGCTGTCTTTGATTTTCATCAATGACAGTGGAAATGTTACTTTCTGAAGAAAAGGGTTACTCAGATATTCTCGTCGACCATGGCCAGTCACTGTTTCTGTTCCGTGATAGCCGAGATATTGCGATCTCAGTTCATCGTACGTTGATACTCTCTATCTTGTCTTCTCTCAGCCTCGTATGTGATGGAGGATATAACTCAAGCTCTACTTTCAATATAATACTGATGATGGCTGGAAGGAGATTCTATATTCTTTCCGTTGAGTATAATAATTATAACAAGACCTCTTGTTGTCGTTATATCGGCCGGGTATATGAAGTATCTAGATAGATGCCGACTACCCGACCACGGACGAGAAAAAGATCCCGATAACGATGTACCTAGTTGATATTGACCCATTAAATGGCTTTATCGCCCGAGGAACCGGGCGGCCGATGCTGCAGTCAACCATGTCCTCTCGGCCGACGAGACAGTTGCCGGTGTCGTCATTGTTCCACACTGACCCGACAATGACTTCACCGCGCATATAAGTATGAATATAGACAGCGCCCGAGACGCCAAGATAGAATTCAAGAAACAAAGAAAGAGGTAGCAGGAAAAATACAATCCAGGAACGGAAAGAAAAAGAAGCCAAAATGCAAACAAACCCCACAACCTACGCAGCACACACCTTCGAAGCAGGCCTCCACGACCAAAAACCGTCAATAACATTCCAATCCGAGAAATGGGAATCCCTAGCCGAAAAGGCTCTACCGGCAACAAGCTTCGCATACGTCTGGGGGTCCGCGGGGCGGCGCGAAACCGACGAGCGCAACCGCACCGCATTCAAGAAATGGGCTATCCTGCCGTCTCGACTCATTGAGACGAACCGGCTGCCGAATCTCAAGACGACCCTCTTTGGACAGACATATGATTACCCCGTCGCGATGGCGCCGGTGGGCGTGCAGAAGATTTTCCACCCGGAAGGGGAGCTGGCGGCGGCGCTCGCCGCTGAGGAGGAAGGGGTTACGTATATCGTGAGCACGGCGTCGGCGACGAGTATGGAGGATATCGCCGCGGTGAGGGAGGATGGCGGTGGAGGGGGCGATTTCAAGCAGGGAGGGGATGGGACGAAGAGCGTCTCTGGACCAGAATGGTATCAGCTGTACTGGCCGTCGAATGAGCATCCCGAGATCACGGCGAGCCTGGTAACGAGGGCGAAGAAGGCCGGATACAAGGTACTTGTTGTGACTCTGGATACTTACATGCTGGGCTGGCGGCCGAGTGATCTGGATAATGGGTATAATCCGTTCATCCGGAAGGACAATATCGGCGTGGAGATGGGCTTCTCGGACCCGGCGTACCGGGAGCACTTCAAGAAGAAGTACGGCAAGGAGATTGAGGAGGATATGAGCACTGCCGCTGCAGAGTGGGTGCATATCGTCTTCCCTGGGTCGAACCATTCGTGGAATGATATCCGGCACTTGCAGGAGCTGTGGGATGGCCCGATTGTGCTGAAGGGTATCCAGACCGTGGCCGACGCGAAGAAGTGTGTCGAGTATGGAGTACAGGGGATAGTTGTTTCCAACCACGGCGGACGCCAGCAGGATGGAGGCATTGGATCATTGGATGTATTGCCGGAGATTGTCGATGCGGTTGGGGATGATCTTGAGATTATATTCGACTCTGGCATCCGTGGTGGAGCTGATATCGTCAAGGCATTGGCACTGGGCGCAAAGATGGTCCTCCTAGGCAGGCCATATATATACGGACTGTCCATCGGAGGCAAGCCAGGAGTAGGACATGTCTTGCGCTCCATCCTAGGGGACTTATCCTTGACGCTACATCTTTCTGGGATCACCGATATCAAGAAGGAAAACTTAAACCGGTCAGTCCTGCGGCGGATTGACTGTTAAATATATTATATAAATACTTTAAACAGCTGTATCAACTTATAAATAGTAATATTTTAAGGATGCAACTTGCAACCAACACAGGGCTCTGGCGGCTCCGTACTCCCGTAGATATCAGGCCTAGGCTTGCCAGCAACATTCAAATACCCAACAGCCCCCTTGTCCAGACGAAAGATAGCATGATCAACAAGCGTATAAGTCCCCGGAACAAACATCTGCAAATCCACAATCGTCGCACCACCAGGCGGGACACTGGTCGTCTGCACAAACCTCGCGGGACTACTCACAACATCCCCATCCCTATACAGCCTCTGAAAATTCGACCCAATGACATGAAACGAACTCGTCAAGTTCGGACCCGCATTGCCGAAGAAGACACGCACCGATTCCCCCGCGCGAGCCTTCAACGGCTTATCCCTGGTCAACGCACTCTCATGCCCATTAAACACAACTGCACTCGGTTCTTCACGGAGCGCATTCGGATACGAAAACTCCACCTGCTTCGACGGCCGTCCGTCATCTTCTATCTCCGGCGGTTCATGGTAAAACTCGCTTTGCATGACATAGTACTCGTGGTCGACAGGCGGCAAATCGCCCTCTGCCGGCTGGACGTACATAAGCCCGTACATCCCATTAGCGATATGCACGGGCACCGGTGCGGCAGCACAGTGATACAAATACAGCCCTGGCGTGAGCAATTTGAATCTGGCGGTTTTGGTCTCGCCTTCTTCGGTTGTTGTTAGGGCTGAACCGCCCCCTGGGCCCTCGAAGGCGTGGCAGTCGATGTTGTGCGGGTTGCCTGTGTCGTCGCGGTTTGTTAGGGATAGTTCGACTACGTCACCGACGCGCGCGCGGATGAATGGGCCTGGGACGGTGCCGTTGAAGTTCCATTGTTCGTATTTGTATTGGCTTGTTAGTTGGGCGAGGTTGGTGGCTGAGGTTAGAGGGACGCGGAGGAGGACGGGGTAGTCGCGCGTTATTGATGGAGGGACATTTGGGGCCGTTGTGAGGACTGCTTCTTCCACAGGGAGGACTGAGAGGGTTTCTGTCATGTCTTCGCGGAGGGAGATGGTCGTGCTGTTGTTAATGTTCAGGAGTGACTGGGCTGGCTTGTTCGGGTCGGATTCCCAGGTCTCGTTCGGGTTGGTCGGGAATCTCTTCATTTCCTGTATTGTGTCCATTCGCATACTGCCTTGGTACTTTGAGCATAAGGCGATGCCCAGAATGACAGGTGTGGCGTAGATAAGTATGCGGACTAATGGAGGCCGGCTTGGGGTGTCCTTTTCATTCACAACCCGGCTAGTTGAGGATATAAGTCGAGGTCTGCATATCTGGCTGTTCCGTACTGGTATTAATGAGAATTGTTGCTTGCCAGTAAATGGGGATATTGCTCTGTCTCGCATAGGGGCTGGCCGTGCAAGGCGCCGCATCATCGCCGGAGCATTAATCACTCGGGGAGGCATTTTAGGGCTGATGCCTGTAGAAAATTCTGTTAATTACCGACGCTATAAAACACTAATTGGCAGCAGCTATCTGTGTTGTAATACCAATGCAGTCAAGGTATTAATATATTGCTTCTGCCGCCACAGCCGGGGCCCCATGATGCACTCCAGGGAGCTACCAAGGAACCAGCCCGGCACGCTATATACCCCGGCTACGGCGGCCTGTCAGTAAAGTTTGGTTGCGATATCTGGGAACCAAATCATCTGATTGCCCGGATGCGGAACCCTACCAGTCAAAGGGTCAATCAACCACAATAACTATGGCAGTCCCCGAGGAGATGGTTTGGGGTCCGTGGAGATCCTCCTTCGATCTCCAGGGCCTAGAATTATATGTAGACCGCCGAATAACCTTATTCTATCTTGCCATCGGGTGAGAATTCCATCCCGCCATGTATGGCAGTTATTAGGGCTTTTCTCGGGCTTCGTTGGTAACCCTCCTTCGGTACATTAATATTAGAACAAGGAATGCGATGGACTAGGTGTTGTATCGCACTGAACGCATTTTCAAGTAATATTCTCCGGCGACTATATTACCGGGCGGTGCATGTTTCCGAAGCAGTTCAGTGATTTCGTGATATCCAAGTCTAGTAGCCTTTCCCACCGCCCAGGACCAGTCGGAGTCGGAAAGAAGTTTAACAAATTGAGTAGAGCCGAGAAGAGTCTCAAGAACCGACCGGTGCCCAGCTTTCAGCGCCTCGCCGAACGCAGCCCATATATCTAAAAAGCCGACCGAGAAATCTTTGGACGTAGGATACGCGTAGGACAAAAGAAGCTTTGCAACTTCCCCATGTCCATTCTCTGCCGCTTTGATCAATGGAGTCATGCCGGAAATATCAGCACGGTCTATATCCACCCCCGGGGTGCGTGCTAGAAAGGACACTATATGTGCGTGTCCGTTTTCTGCAGCAATTGCAAGCGGCGTGACGACTGATTTGTTGTGGTAATTGAGGTCGATATCCCTGCGAAAGGCCAGGGTGCTGACAACATCTTCATAACCTTTGGATGCTGCGATCCATAAGGGAGTTCGCCCTTCGCGATCCGGGAGATTTATATCAATGTTCTGTTGGGAGGATAGAGTGCAAACAATACCTCTTGCGTTCATGGAAGCCGCTACCCATAGAGGTGTCAGGCCGTTTGTATCTTGACTGTTTATGTCGACACCCGGTATGCCTACCAACGCCTTTACAACATCCTCATGGCCTTCTGATACACATTTTCTCAGAGGCGTCATATCCAATGCGTTTCTATGGTTTAGGTTGATTCCTTTTGCTGTAGCCAGGGTACGGACAACACCTTGATGGCCATTGGCAGCAGCTATCCATAAAGGTGTTAAACTCTCGTTGACCCTGTCGCTCAGATCAATGCCAGGGGTTTCAACTAAAGCCCGAACAACACCTTCATGCCCTTTCGATGCAGCTATCCACAGGGGTGTCAAGCCCTCACCATATCCGCCGGTTATATCAATCCTATGGTTTCCAGCTAGGGTGCGAACCACAGATTCATGACCTTCTGCTGCAGCTCGGAGCAGGCTTCGATGTAATTGCCCGACAGTCACATTTGTTTCAAGTGACAGTAGGTTAACGACACACGCATGGCCGTTTTCGGCGGCTATTTCGACCGCCGAGCTGGCTGGAGATTTGGGATGCTCGTCGACAACCCCAAATTGAAGAAAAGTCTGTATAACTCCCAGGTGGCCATTTGCAGCAGCGATCCAAAATGGATTTTCGTTTACAATGGTATGAAAACCATGATATATGAGTCCATAGTGCATGAGGATGCGAACAGCGTTTGCATGCCCATTTGCGGCTGCCAGCCATAGGGGTGTATGTCCGCTGTGATTTATAGGAGTTTCTGCCTGTATTGATGTCCCGATAAAGTCTAAAAGGTCGTCTAGTACTTCCACGTGTCCATTCTCTGCAGCAGCGTGTAGTGGGGTATTACCACCGTGGTCAACGTCTTTCAAGGCTGCTCCCTCGGAATCTAGTAGAGCCCTCACTCCATCCCCGAACCCTTCAGCTGCTGCGATAATGAGAAGAGACCTTCCGTTTCGATCCCTGTAATCCCGTACCACTCGGGGACATCGAAGAAGGCATCTGAACACAGGTTTATCTTTAGATTGAATTGCGACCACCATCGGCGTTTGTCTCCAATCGTCTTCAGCATTTGGATTCACTCTGTTTGAGTAAAGTAGGGCCTCTGCCACCGATTTGTTCTTCCCTTTAACTGCCCAGTGGAGTACTGTTCTTCCGAGATTATCTGTCTCGTCGCTAGCACCATGGCGCAATAGAAATTTCACGATATCACGGGACCCGTACTCGGACGCGTGGGATAACGGTGTTCGGCCACACAAATCAGGCTTGTTAACGTCCTCTATTTGTAACAATTTCGCCAACAGGGCCTCCATGTTTGGTATTTGAAGGTCTAAAAAGCAAATATGTTCCTGCCACCAAGCTGATGCGTATTGATAGAATTCCAAAGGCATTGAGACTGCATGCTTTGGCTGACCCATAGCTTCCAACAAGGAATGACCAATATCAACGTCCGCGATATTTCTCCGTCTCAGAAGGCCCAAAGCGACCTTCTGAGGAAGAGCGGAGCTTATTACCGAAGAAGTTACCGAATTGGCGCTGATCCGAGGTGCTTTAACTTTTGAAATCTGTTTTGAGAAGATCCCATAATTCAAATATGTCACAATTATCTCTGCCATTTCTCGGTTGGCGCGGCTGAGATCGAATTGGTCGGCGTCCTGGCCTGCGCAGAGGAAGGTTCTCACGCTGTGGTGAATCATGCGAATGCTAAAGTCTTCTTCATTGACGGTAATAAGACCCCCACAGCAGGCTAACGCTTTCTTGACATCATTCAAGAGCCTCCGAGGATCCCACACAGTTTGGCCCGGGATTACACTGAGGGCTTCCCTCAGTTCCTCTGTAGTAAGTGGGCGCCGGGCTGTCATCACCAGTCCAAGAATGCTCGTTTGATATTTCAGTGGCTCCGATCTCCGAAGGATTAGTTGGTATATATCCGATAGGTCGCTTGGAAGATCTGCTATCGCACTCCGAATATCTGCATCTGTCTGTTGGAGACACAGTGCCTTTATCTGGAGGGCGACCCAGAGAAACATTCCCTGGGCGCCTTTGGCCAGTTTTCCTCCTATTTCATCCACCAAAACAGGGTCATTGACGATTAGTTCCCCTGAGCTGATACATCGCTCTAATTCCGATTTTATAAAGCGATCAATTTCCGGGTTTTGTTCGCCGATTGGGAAGACAGTTATGTTCATCAACTCCAGCGCCTGTAAAGTGGAGGAGGGCTCTGTCCGGTGAGAAATACAAACTGTTAATGTTTTCGATGCTTGCAGGAACCGAAGCTTGTCAAGAATGAGCCGTTGTTCAGTAATATCACAATGCATTAGGCCGTCGAGGACAAAGTATGCCTGGAAATCAGGGGGGAGGGCATTTTGGAGCAAGTCCACAATACGGTCAAGGCTCAAAGACTCTCGTCCATCTAGGAGCTCGTTTGCACGGTCAAGGTTGATTCCTGACTGTAGCAGCTGTCGAGCCAAAGAGCCTATGATTGTATGGGCAGTCAGACTCTCTGCTTCATCATGCTGACAAAAGAAGTATGCCACCGTATTCTTCTGGTTGGCATTAATATTAAGGTCATCGACTATGTTGGCCAGAAGCACAGACTTCCCGGATCCGAGCTTTCCAGTGCAGACTAAAGTTCTCGACTTGGCCGTGGTCAATTGTGATTGCTCTTTCCACATCGTGTATGCGGGCGAGCTGTTCATTAGATTGCTGTTTCCGAGCTTGCGAATCTGCCTCCAGTCCCGCTCATGATCATACACTGAGCAGGCGTCGAGGATACGTTTCCTGGCCTTGAGCCTTTTTGCATGCGTTCGAGAGTCAACATGCAAGGACACCTGGCTCCTAAAAAGTGAATTTTGGCTCGCTGCTAGCGATAAATGCTGGGCAGTAAGCAAATCGACTTCCTCTTTGATGGAACTGGCCCAAAGGTCTAATTCCGACTGATAAGTATCAAGGGGATCTATTAGGGCCGATGCCCATTTTCCGATGGCCGACTTTTGGGCGACCTGTAGAATATGGTGGCACAGCCGTACTAATACGATGAAGTACTCCAGCATGTATGACTGCAGTGGCTTTGATTTAGGATAGATCACACCCATAAGTTGGTATCGAGGAGCTGAGCGTCCAGCAGCCATCAGCATCGACGATACTCGCTCAAAATAGGCGGGATATCTGACAATGGACTAGGAGGGTGAGATTAGAAAAAATTTCAACAGAGGGAGCTTGAAGGTCGAAGGACAGATTCCTACCAAGAAGGTCATTCGGACTAGGGACCAGACACCGCAAGCAAGCAAGTTCTGTGTCCCACCAACCACGACATCTCCCAAGGCGGCAAACTGCTGCACGGTTTGCAGGATACTCGTTAGGCGGGGCCCAAAGCATCGTCCCTGAACGCCGCTTTCTCTGTTGATCTCGGCCGTGAGTTGCATCACATCACGGATTCCCGGCGGTGTGGCGCTTGTCTGGTGGGCGCGAAAAGTGGCCTTTTGTAGCGACGAGAGATCTCCCTGGAACTCTGAAATGGCCTGGCCCAGGCGGACTTCAGGTTTGAGCCGACCAGCCTTTGCGATATTGGTCGACATTGCGCTCCAATAACTCAAACATAGGTGTCGATAATCAGACTCGAGGAGATGGTGAGGAAAATACGAGGCAGAGGAAGTCCGGGTTGAGTAGACGAGGCTGAGCAGGCGAGGCTGAAGTGGCCGAGCATCGCCAGCCTGATCCCTGTCTGTTGGTGCCAATCAGGACCATTCTCGCTGAAGATCGAGCTCATCTCTTGTTTCAACTAATGGATACAAATCTCATTCAGGTTTTGTTGCAGAGCTCTTGGAAGGGTGAAAAGTTGTCTTGACTTGGTGCTTGCATGTGTTTCTTCTGTACCATGGGTAAACTGTTAGCTTGCCAGCAAGGTACTTTGGACGACGGAAAGGACGAAGCTAGAAACGTTCTTCATAGATGTCAATTGAATTTAAGCCTTTGATAATCAATATTGGATAGTAAAACATCGTTGATAAGAGCAGGGTTCTAATGAAGCAGGCAGGATCCCATGACCGATTTGTTCCTTTCCACAGCTGCAAGGCACTGAATATACCACCGCAGAATAGTACTGATCGCGATTGACCAGAACACTAGTTGCAGACTGGCCAAGATTATGACAGATGAGAAGCACCCCAGAATTCGATCTCCACACCAGCTACCATAGATAAACATGTTAAGAAGCACAATCTGGACTATACAATTAATTGTGCTTTGGCGACGGCTGTTCACCCCGCTTTGTGCACATAAAATGGTTAGTCACTATACGCTAGCTAAATGCGGCAGAAGATGCGCCCGGCCTCGGCAGACCCAGACCGGTCGGGGAGCTTACTCATACATGGCGTGCTTCTGGTTGGCTGCTTTCTCCGATATAGACTAACCATATCAGGAAGCACATGCGCCGGCCAATCACAGCAGGTCTCGATCAGTCTCCAAATGGATCTTGAGGGGTTGATAACGATATAAAAAACCACCGACCCCCCAGTCCCCAAACTCCTCAATCTGCTCCAGCTTCTGTCAACCCACAGTGCCACCCATAATGGCATCTCTACACCCCTTCGACCCCATCACCCCTGGGGAGATCAACCTCGCGACCAAGATCCTCCATGGCGCATTCCCAGGGGTCAGCTTACGGTACAAAAAGATTGACATTCAAGAGCCCATCAAGGCTGAAGTTATCCCGTACATCGAGGCCGAGCGTCTTGGAAAGCCATTTCCTCGCAAGCCGACCCGGCTGCTGCAGGTCCTGTTCCACAGATTGGACACCGGTGCCTTTTTCAAGGCTTTGCTTAACGCTGATGCGAAGAGCATTGTCTACGCCAAGGAGCTGCCAAAGGAGATTCAGGTATGTTAGTTAAACAACTAAGTCAAGATTAAACTAACAAATTCAGGGCCCCGTTGATGTCGACGAGATGATTGCCATCGAGCAGCTCTGTCTCTCGCACCCGGTCGTCCAGGCCGAGATTGCCAAATTGCAACTCCCTGCTGGTGTAACAGTGTGTAACGACCCGTGGATCTATGGTACGGATGACAGCAAGGAGTCCCGCCGCCTGTTCCAGTGCTACATGTACATTGTTGGCACCGACCACCCACAAAACAACCACTACTCGACCCCTTGCAAGTTCTCCCCCGTGTTCGATGGTCTGACCCACGAGCTCGTCCGCATGGATTACCTTCCCACTGGACGTGACAGTACCACGACAGACACCCAGCCATGGAAGCCTGTCGAAACTATCCAGTACGCACACGACCTTCTACCAGAGGCTCTCCGCTCTGATCTCAAGCCCTACATTGTCCAACAACCACAGGGCCCGTCATTCACGGCCAATGGAAACGAAGTAACCTGGCAGAAATGGCGCTTCCGGGTTGGATTCAACAGCAGAGAAGGAATGGTCATCCATAACCTTACCTACGATAACAGGAGTGTGTTCTACCGACTATCCATGTCTGAGATGACCGTTCCATACGGAGGTATGCACACCATTCAATCCCCTATATAGCGTTGTAAAATACTGACATGGTAGACCCTCGTGCCCCCTTCCACCGCAAGCAAGCCTTCGACGTCGGCGACGTCGGCTTCGGTATCACCGCCAACCAACTCTCCCTAGGCTGCGACTGCCTCGGGCACATTAAATACTTCGACGGCTACCGCTGCGATAGTAAGGGAACGCCGATCCAGCTCCAGAATGTAATCTGTCTGCACGAGCAAGACGCAGGTCTGCAACATAAACATACAAACTACCGCTCTGGCGCCGCAACAGTCGTCCGAAACCGCCAGCTCGTCCTGCAGATGATCTGCACCGTGGCGAACTACGAATACATCTTCGCCTTCATCTTCGACCAGGCAGCGAATATTGAGCTCGAAGTTCGCGCTACTGGTATTCTCAGCACTGTCCCCTTCGACAACGAAGTCCCCGGTACCACGGTTCCCTGGGGCACGAATGTCGGACCCGGAGTTATGGCGCCCTACCACCAGCACCTATTCTCCTTCCGTATGGACCCGGCCATCGACGGGTACAAGAACACGGTTATATACCAGGACTCCGTACCTATGATCGAAGACGCCCAGACAAACCCTTACTTGGTCGGGTACACGACAGAGGAAACGATCATGAAGAAGAGCGGAACGGCCGATACAGCCGTCGACAAGAACCGCGTCTTCAAGATCCGGAACGACAGCAAGATCAACGAGATCACGTACAAGCCCATGGCATATAAACTAATGGCTTCCCCAGCGCAGATGATGCTCGCCTCCCCACGCTCCTTCGGGCAGAAGCGAGCCATGTTCGGCACCAAGCCGATCTGGGTAACAAAGTACCGCGACGACGAGCTCTTCGCGGCCGGCGAGTTCACGAACCAGAGTAAGAGCAGCGAGGGTGTTGACGCATGGGCGGCTCGGAATGAGAATGTCGAGGATGAGGATTTGGTGCTTTGGCATACATTCGGTCTCACGCATAACCCACGCATTGAGGATTTCCCGGTTATGCCTATGGAGCGGGTCAGCGTGATGCTGAAGCCGGATGGGTTCTTCACGAAGAACCCTGCCTTGGATGTGCCGCCGTCGACGCAGGCGTTTAACAAGTCGACGTTGCATCCGGAGGCTTCGTCGTGCTGCTCTGGGACTAAGCTATGATAATGACGCTATGACTGTTTTATAGAACTAGCATACATGATTCTGGAATAACGCATCTCATTTCTCAATTCAATTATATCTAAGCTATCCGGGTTTTAGAACGCCTTGTCTATTTAGACGCCAAGGTCCGTGAGAATTTAAACGCAACGGTAGGGATACAAGACCGACCAGAAAAGATTCTGTGCATGAAACACTATCACATACTATTCCATCTATTCGGCGATTGAGTCAGGAAGTTTTCTGTGACAATACTGCAATCCATTGATGGCGTGACAGTAAGCGCTGATCTGCAACTAGACGGTGACAGTGGCAGTGCCAGCCCTAGAAAACAAAGGCAGCGCGTACGCATACCCCACCATAATGTAGTTATAAGCCCAGTGATTCCGATATTGGAGACATTGTAGAACACTCGGCTCATTTCAGAAGAATGGACACACTGACTCTCACAGAACGCGCCGCTGAAATCTCCAAAACAGCAGCCAGCCTCGCCAACGAGCTGTCACAATCCGGCCACCCCGAACCAACTTTCGAACATGGCCTGCCTGGCCCTCTCCATGGCGATGCGCCCGACTCAAACGCAAAGAATCTCAAGCAGCAGCTGCTTCAAATGACCGATGAGCTGCGTGCCTTGGTCACAGAGCCCTTTCTCCATCTTACTCCACAAGAGGTACTCCATTACCCTTTCGTATATCTCCGTACATATTATATTATATCGGTTAACGGTGTACCTCAGGTTGTCCCCCACAGCGTCCACCCCATCCATCGACTAGGCATTGCAAAGAATTTCCCAGAGAATGGAACCACCGTCGCAGATCTAGCACAGTCACTGAATCTTCGCGAAAACCTTGTCCGACGATTACTAGCACACAGCGCCACGCACCATATCTTCTACGAGGTGGCACCGGATTTCTACATCCACACGGCGGCATCACGGCTGTTAGCGAACAACCCTAGCATGGGAGACTGGATCGATGTAGGCAGCGACGAGATGTATCCAGCCTCATTCAAGGCAAGCTCCCAATTTGTTCTTCTGGTCTTCTATAACTGACTATGCTTAGACCGCACATGCTTTAGCAAAGTACCCAAACTCGGAGGAGCCGGAGCATTGCGTACGTTTATAATATGGCTATATTATTAATCTCTGAAACTGACTTGGTTACTTCATAGGGCTGGAGCGTCGCAAACAACACAGACAAGGCCGTTTTTCGAGCCCTATCAGACATGCCCGAACGCGCAGGCCGGTTCGCAGGGGCAATGAAATGGCTCGGACACGCACCGGCATTCTCACCACAAGGTCTAGTCAATTTATTCCCCTGGAAGCCTGAGTCCGACAGTTCTCAGTTCACGGTGGTCGATGTCGGGGGTGGTCTGGGCCATGTCTCTCATGCACTGGCTGCGTCCGAGCATGGGTCGAAGGCGCATTTCGTTGTCCAGGATTTGGCCGATATTGTGGACAAGGGCCAGTCTGCGCTTTCTGGTAAGGACCTTCAGGAGAAAATTCGTTTTCAGGTCCATGATTTCTTCGAAGAGCAGCCGGTTCATGGGGCGGATGTGTATTTGCTCCGTATGATTCTGCACGATTGGTCTGATAAGTACGGGATCAAGATACTCCGAGCGCTGGTCCCGGCGTTGAAACCTGGTGCGAAGGTCGTTATTAATGATCGCGTTATCCCGGGACGTCATCAAGTGCATTATCTGGTAGAGAGAGAGGCTCGGTGAGTGTTTGATTTCTAGTGTGGGAGTTCGGGCTAACTGTGTACAGGGACAGCGATATGTTTATGCTGAGTTTCCAAAACGCACAAGAACGGACGGAGAGTGACTGGAGGGAGCTTCTGATAGCAGCCGATGGGCGGTTCGAAGTGACAGCAGTTCAAAGGCCCGTTGGATATGTGCTTGGTGTTGTTGAGGTGACCTGGAGGGGATCATCGGGAATGGCTTAATAGTAGTCGAAGTATACTGAATATATGGAAGTATCTACAGCAGTCAAGAATCATCCAGTGTAAACTCAATTTGGAGCTGAAGCAAGATACATCATGTCTGGTAGACGGCGATTATGGATCGGGCACTCGGGGATCAGAGCGGCGAAGTCCAGCCCCACCCACTTTATATATTTATATATCCCCTCCTCGCCCCTCTCCAACTCTCACCACAATCCTAATAAGATATAAGATACATTCTTCAAACCACCAAAATGTGTATGAAAGCTACTTGCTCCACCTGCCGTATGTCTTTCCTGTTATATCACTGTTCACATGCTAATAATCACAGAAAAAACTACCTGGTGGGGATGCGGCGCCCACATCCCCGCAGTGCTGGACTCGGTCCCTGAGAGCGAGCGCTGCACCTGCACGCCCAAAGTCGAGCGCGATGGCAAGGAGTACCCGCCCAAGGGGAGCAACTGACTGCATGGCTGTATTGTTTGTTGAGTGAATGCATCGCAGTGTGGATGGAGTACGGTGGGAAGGAGGGGTGGCCGGAGTTGACGGATTTGAATAGAATGCACCTAGTGGATAAATTGAATGTGTATGAATTATCTATTAGATTCATGAAGAAAGAAAGAACGACACTGGATTGAATGTTGCAAGCATATGAGAACCTGATACTCGCTGTTATAGCGTCATGTTGCGACGCCTGGAATATATAGTCAAGGGTGGTCCCGGGTCATATCAACTAGCCCGGCTAGCTCAATCGGTAGAGCGTGAGACTCTTAATCTCAAGGCTGCGGGTTCGAGCCCCGCGTTGGGCTTTCTTTTTTGCTCATTTACGTTTTTCATTTTGCTGGTATACGGCCAGTTGAAGATTTTTTAAGTGCGCGGATACAATTCATCTGATTGGCTAGATGGGAATAGTCCACGTGACTGGCCTTGGATATTCGCACGTGCGTACATCTGGGGCTGCTATGTACACAACACAAACAGTTCTCTGTTGTCACTCTCGTCTCTCTCTTCATTCTGTCATCACTTGTTGTTTAGAAATCAACCCGGTCGTGGAAACAGCCAGTGGTGTGGCTGTGTCCAGGCCCAGTCTGTCTTCTCCTCTTGGTACTCCACTGTCTGCGTCTCTGGAAGTCACCATTCGCCCTCTTCACGATAGTACTGGTCTGGTTGCGCTCCGGGATAGTACTCAGATCATTCGCATACGTCGCGACCGCGAACGCCGTGGCCTTCGAGTTGAGCAAGTAGGCCTCGTGGTTCAGGTTATCGAACGTGTCGCCCTCCTTGTGGTAGTTCACGTCAAAGGAGACACCCGCTTCACCACCGAACAGCTCTGCCTCTTCTTCAGTCTTGAGCCCCTCAGCGCCGGTGAAGACTCCGCCAGCTGGGATGCCATTCGCGATGAAGGCCTCGTAGTCGGAGCGCCCGTCGAACTCGGTCTCAACGGTGCCGTAGCCGAGGTCGGCGAAGTAGTCTTCAAACAGCTTCTCAATGGCACCACTTCCCGGTGGACCGGTGAGGTTGAACGCTGACCCATCGCCATCATAAAGCAGCAGTCCATAATTCGGGGACGCGATCATATCGAAGTTCAGATACAGTCTGATCTTGGCGAGTTCCGCAGGCGACAAGCTGGAGACGTAGTAATCACTACCAAGGAGCCCGAATTCCTCGGCCGTCCAGAAGAAGAAGCGCACGGCATGCTTGGTCTGGAACTGGGTCAGTGCGCGCGCAATCACCAGGTTACTGATAATGCCCGAGCCATCGTCGTTAATCCCTGGACCGGCATCAACGGAATCGCTGTGTCCGCCCAGCGAAACGACCTTGTTCGGGTCGCCGGTCTTGGTCTGCGCGATGACATTGTACGTCGTGCGGTTCTCGAGTGTGGAATCGATCGACAGGTCGATATTTACAGCGCCCTTCTGTGCAAGAGCGACGAGGGCTTCGCCGTCTTCAAGCGAGATGCCGACAATCGGCGAGTAAGGGCCTAGCTCGTTTTCGGCCGCACCGAGAGTGCCAGCAAGCGAGCCCTCAACGTTGTTGTAGGTGATGGTTGCGGCGGCCTTCGCCTTGGCAGCGTAGACGGATTTCTCAGCAAAGGTGCAGTCGCCGCGCTGGACGAGGACGACTTTCCCAGCCACATCAGCGGGGAATGCGTCAGCGGAGCAGCCGAGGGAGTCGATGACGGCCAGCTCGGCGGACGCATTGCCGCTTGGCGAGTATGTGAGGGTGGTCGCCTCGTAGGCTTCTCCGTTCGCGGTCAGCGACTCCTCGGCATTGCTGTACAGGTGCTTTTGGGGCTGCTTGTAGACATCGTAGTGGCCGGTGCGCTTGAGCTCGCGGTACAGCCAGTTGACGGTGTCGTTGTGCGCGCGGCCGCCGAAGACGCGGTTGCGCTCGGGGTAGGCGTACGCGAAGTCCTGAAGCTGCTGGGAGCCAGCGAGCAGGTCGTCCAGCCGGATTTGCTTTTGGAGAGACTCCTTTGTTTGGTTGTTAGCTGCAGATCGGGTGGCTGAGAGACTTGGCTGCAGGTCCTTACCGGAGTGACAAGGGGCTTTGCGGCCGAGGCCAGGGAGGCCAGGGAGAGAGCGAGAATGGAAGACTTCATGGCTGTCGCTGTTCTACTCGCATCGGAAAGACTTTGGGAATGAAGGATGACCGCAGCTTTATAGCCCTGATCGATCATCGCTGGATTGTCTAATCCGCGTCGAGTTACATCGCGTGCCTGGGCCAAGCAACTTGGCAGTGCCAATTAAGCAGGCTGGAGCAGCCAAGCAAGCGGGCAGAAGATAAATCATCGATAAGAACTGCACAAAGAGCTGCAGTGCCAATCCAAGCGCCAGATCGCGTGTGCCGGTCCCCCTTTGTAAGGTTACAGCCAAGAAGAGGGGGCGACGAACAATCGTGGGGGAGAATGTTATCATCGTGCTAACAATTATTTGTCTGCCAGGGGATACTGATCAACAATGCACCCAGTCCTCGTCTTCTGTCAGGTCCAGGTCGACAATCCTCGGCACTCTCCGTCTATCACCTGGCACGATCTCATTCTTCCCCCCTGCGGCCCCGCCGGTCCAGACCCTTGCACTGTAATATACTCCTGGCAGGCCCGCCCAGGCAAGGCGCAGGTTGCTCGTGATAAAGTCTGAGAATGCCGACAGCCCCTCCCTCTCTGCATGCAACACTGCGGCTGCCACTTGCTGAATCCAGAAGTTTCTGTGCGTGGCTGCAGCAACTAGCGGGCAGGAGAGTTCTTCGAATGCAGATTGCGCTTTTTTCCCGATGCTAAGCGGCTGCAATTCTACTCTTTGACCTGCACTCTGTTTGTCTGCCAGGGCTGTGTAGAGGTAGGACAACAAGTCGGCGTGGTTGGTTATTGGAAGGCCCGGGTTAGAGTTCTCGGTCTGTTTGATCACCATCGCGGCATAGAACGAGAGTTCTTCTGTGTACGGCAAATTGGAACTGAATGAGATACTTGACTTCTCAGAAACAATCTCCTGTCCAAAACTAGCGGGCGAAATAACATCTGGCAGGGGTTCAAGATCAGGCGGAACAAAGCTCCAACGCGCGCTGACGCCATCCCAGACCATTTTCGAATAATGTTTCTCCCAGCACGCAAGTTTCAGATCGAACATATCCTGGAACTCTTCAAAAGCGAGGTCCGTTCCTTTTTCATCTTCTAACCCTCGCAGCGCTGCGTCAACCATCTGTATCCAGAAACGGGCCTGTGTCTCGGAGTATGGAAGAAGTGAGGGATAATGCGTTCTCAAGCCCATCGTTACTTGTTTGAATGCCCCCAATGCCAGGGTGATCGTTTCCTCTCGCTGCACGGCCGTCCGCTGGATATACCGCAGCACAGCGAATACATACCTTAACAGTCTTTCCGGAGATTTATCACTAACCGGCAAAACTGCGGGATCGCTGCGATAGTGCGTATCCGTGGGCAACACTTTCAGATTTGGTGGAAACCAGATATCCTTTGCGCATGTGAAGGCAGGCGGACTGGAGTACCATTCGTCCCAGGGGTAACTGTTCATCAGCGAGGGAGAATGGCGCAGGACATGACAGAAGTCAGATGGGCTTGGAAGATCCGAGGCCATGGTATGCACCCGGTAGTCGCGAATTGCGATCTGCAGTTTCAGGATCCAGAAGGTGGTGACGCTTGTGTTGAAGGGCCTGTCGATGGGGCTTTTGGGGAGACCTTCCCTCTCGAAGAGGTCTGGGCAGTTTTCCTGTAATCGCTGCAGATGGAGCTTGTAATCTGCTGCTTGCTGGAAGGCGTTCTTCTCTGACGAAAGGATGAGATAGTATGCTGCTTTTAGATAATAGTAGTGGCCCCAGACGGGTAGGTCTGCCTTGATGAATAACTCCCAGAAGGCATCGGCGTCCCAAGTGTCGTTGGTGATGGCTGTTTCCAGTAGAGACTTCTGACCCTCGGGTGTCTGTTCCATGGATTGTTCTATGGACTCAAGCTGCCTTCGCTCAGGCCCTGGATCAACCTGTTTGGCTTGTTTCAGGCTGATGTTCATCACGGTGGTATAGATCTCCTCCAGGACTTCGAATGTGTCGTCGTTTCCTGTCTTCGGACACAGCCGCTGTCGGAGGATTCTCTTGGGTAGTTTATCACCAAATAATGAAAGCTCCTCTTGGTATGCCTGTCTGATATAGCTAATTGTCTCCTTTCCAACTTTCGATGCATCCTGCTTGTTCAAGCCGACCCAGATATTCCGACAGTCAGCTCCCACCATCTCGTGGAGCAGCGATGGGAACTCCTCTGGGGGATCTATGCCACTCTCGCAATCATGTAGCCAGAGAACCAGCGTACTGGGTGAGAGATGCTGCCGCAGGACCGGCATATGTTTGAGCGTTGCTAATTTTGTCAGTTTTTACAGTACAATGTAGGTTGGATGTCGCACTTTTCAGCTCCCATAACTGCCAGCTTGAGTTCATGGGATACTGCACTGTCTCGACATAAAATCCGGGCGTGAGTCTCGGCTGGCTCCGGACACGGTTGAATTTCAGTCTGTCGATGAAGGTCGTCTTGCCGCATCCATCTTCTCCCAGGACGAGGATTTTGTACGACTTCTTGCCTAGGAGCCAGGAGGAGAGTTCTATCGATTAGTTTGGCTCTGGAACTATCTTGGGGGGCACTTACTTTCCATGATGTTTGCCTACTGTGCGATACTCCTTTTATTGCTCATGTCGAGCGTTATTTAAGGTCGTGAATGGTGGTGCCTGACAGGCAGTCAAGCTGCTGCGATCTTCTGCGATCTTCTTGATTGGGGCCATGTCGATCGTATTAATGGTGGCCACGCTGGCCTCTTTTGTAGGCAGTGCTCATTTCCGGTGTAAAGTCAATATAAGCATCAGACCAACTCTCAAGGTCCTTCGATTTGGGGACGAGTAAAGCTTGGCTGAATTTGTGGAGATGGTACCTTGGTGGCCAGAGCCTCACTCCATTTGTATAGCTTCATTTATACTGTAGCGGGTATACTTAACTAGGCTGGTCTCTATTGGCCCTCCCCAGAATTCCTGCCATCTTCTCGCCCAAATGCCCCTCCAGCATCCTCCGATGTCCATCTGACACCCCCATACGCAGCTTCATCCTGTCCGCTGCCTTCTGAATACACTCGTCCAGACTCGGACCCTCCTCATCCCAGCCCTCGCTCTTGACAACCCTCTCCTTCCTCTCGACTGCCTCTCTCCAGATACTGTCCAGCTCACCCTCCCACCCCAACTTTCTCGCCATCTCTCTCAGCCCCTCATCACAGCTCCCCAGCACACAAACATCACTCCCCCTACTCCCAAAGTCCCCCACAACCTCATTATTGACAAGAACTCTGGGCACTCCCTCCTTGACCAATCTCGGAATCCCCGACGCAGGAGCAACCTTCAAGCTAGTCCCCAGAACAAGCATCAGATCCGCCTGGGGTATAACTTCTTCCCTTTTATCCTCAAACGCCTGGGGTAGGGACTCCCCAAACATGACAATATCCGGCTTCACAACACCCCCACAGCCCTCGACAGGACAATTCGGCACCTCCCCAAGCTTAACAGCCCTCCTCATATCCCCATCCGGATAAGGAACCTTACACTTGAAACAGCGCTGACTCTGCCAATTCCCATGCACATTCAACACCTTCCCCCTCTCAACCCCCGCATCAACCTCCAACCCATCAATATTCTGGCTAAACACAAACTTCAACAGCCCCTTCCTATCAAGAAGTGCCAAGAAAGCATGACCCAGCGTCGGCTTCAGGTTCCGCGGGTGTCGCGCAGCAGCAATAGCGTAGAACGGCTCGGGGGTGTGTCGGAAATACGAGATGTGGAAGATGGCTTCTGGGTAGGGGAGTTGGAGGGGTGCGAGGCGTGCGTAGAGGCCTGTCTCTGGGGAGCGGAAGTCGGGGATTCCGGCTGAGGTGGATAGGCCGGCACCTGCGAGGATGACGATGGATTTTATGGTGCCGGACTTTATGGCCGTGCAGATGGTGTCGATGTCGCTTTGGGGGGTTGTCATTTTGTGTCGTTTTGTGTTTTTAATGTGGTTATGGAGGGGATGGAAGGAGGGGATGGGATGAAAGGAGAGGCAGAGGGGCTGTCGGATAGATAGTCTACAGGATAAAAGGCGTTGATGCCTGGTCGATTACTGACGTGTATACTACTGGTCTGCCTATTGCTTATGCTTACGCTGGTGAGGCCGTGCGTCACCCTGGAAACAACCAGCGGGGTATACAGTATACAAGAACAACTCGATTAAATACAACGCAGGCTAATGCAATGGTCAGGATATAATATAACGAAAAGAAAAGAAATAAAAACATAGGAAATTGTAAAAACCAAAATCAATCCAACGAGTCCGCCTCATAGGCAATCTGCTTCACCACCTTCGGCCGCGCATTCATCTCCATAATGCCCTTCTGCGCATCAAACAGACGCATCTGTTCCGCGTAGCGATCCCGATCAATCCTCGCGCGATCTTCATACCCAGAGGTTAGGAGTCTCTCGCGGTGCTGAACAAACGCAGCCTCTTCCTCGCGCCGCTGTTTCTCGATATTATAACTCTCGTCCCTCTGCGAGTTCTCCATCAGCGCAAGCTGCCGGCGATGCTCGATTTCCCGGTAATTCGAGTCATCCTTCCGCCTATTCGCAAGGTCGGTCACTTGTCGCATATACGACAGCTCAGCGTCATAGCGCTGCGACGCGATGGTTGCCTGGCGGGAGGCAGTCTCGTGCTCAAGGCGCGCGGTCTCACTAGCAATTTCCCTCGTATGGTCTAGCGTGAGATTATGACGCGCCCGTAGACTAGAGAGTTCTTCAGCCTGCTCAGCACGACGGCGCATGAGCCGGCGCTCGTGGTCTTCGTCTTCTTCCTGGATGCGCGCCTGTCGCTGTTTCTGGGTTTTCAGGACGCGCATGATCTCCTCCGGTGCGCCGACCATGTCGACGGGCTGCTCGCCTTCGGCTGCCCAGAAGCGGTCGCGGCATTCGAATTCAAGAAGGAGGTCGGTGAGCCCGGTGCGTTGGGTGGGTGGTGCCTTGTTCAGACCGCGTGAGACATATGCGAGGGGGGAGTAGCGGTACCGGCCGTCCTCGAAGACGTTGAAGTCGTCATTGACATACTCGCTCATGAAGACATCGAGCAGGGCCTGGGAGACGAGGATGGCGTTTGGATGGTCCAGCGCAAAGTGCAGGACTGACTTGCCCTTTGATTTGCGTCGGAAGTCGCCGTTGTTCTTGAGGAGCGACATGGCGGCCTTGAGCTGGCTGGTTGGTTTGTTGCCTGCTGTCATACATAGCTCGGCCAGGGCGGTGCGTCCTTGGAAGCGCGAGCACGGGTAGTCGCGCTGTTTGGCTTCGATGAGCAGGACTTGGAGAACGCTAACATTAACCATTCTGGCGGCTTCGTGGAGACTGCCGTCGCCTGGGGCCGCGCCGGCGTTGACGAGTTGGCGGACAATGTTAGTGTCGCCGATTGATGCAGCGAGGGATAATGGTGAGATCCCATTTGATTCGAGTGATGGGTCGGCGTGAAATTGCAGGAGGGCTGCGACGGATTGAGCGCGTGAGCCGACAATGGCGAGCTGGAGGGGTGTGCTTTGGGATAAAGCTGCTTGGAAGTTGACGTCCGCTGGGATAGTTAGTATAGTACGGGTAAAATTGAGCGGGTAATCTACCTCCGGATTTAATGAGAATCTCGACAACATCTTCACGAAGAGCTGCTTTGCTTTGCGCAAGAGCCCAACAGAGCAATGATACTTTCTCCTCGCTTGGTGACAGCGGCAGTGTCGCCTTAACAACTGGGTCGACAACGCTGCCCTTATCAATGAGATACTGCAGCAGCTCTGCCTCGTTGGGATAGGTGTGAAGCATCAGACATAGAACTGGACCACAGGTTGGATGGTCATAGGTGAGGTCAGGAGCAGAACTGTGAGAGCAAAAAGCAACAGCGATCTCGCGAAGGCTTTGTGCGTCAACACCAGATCTAAAAACCAGTGGAAAAGCACGGGTCGTGTTAGAACGACGAGGGCCATAAGCGAGCAACTCCTTGATGATGTGCACATTGGCTTGCGTTGCTGCTTCGACGAGGCAAGCTCCTTCGCAGTAGTTGACATCCGCACCCGCATTCAACAGATTAACGATAAAGGCAAATCCGGATGGTGTAGTTGAAACAGTCTTGACGGTTTCCAGGAGTGCCATATCCACGGCCTCTCCCGAAGCACCGGCACATACCAAGAGCGATAGCACTGCTTCCTCCTGGGGCGAGTTTGCTCGTTTCCCATTGCCCCATACTGTCATGAATATCTCCGAGACGCCGGAATGTCCGTGCAAGTACGGCTCGAGAATGCGCAGGGTTTGTATATCGTTGATCATGACGGCGTGTAGAATGCATTCACCACCTTGGTAGAAGATGGAAGCATTGGCTTTCAAGAGACACTGGATGAGCTTATGGTCGCAGTGAGGGGCATGTACCTGGAACTGTTAGTCTAAAGTACATGGAATTCTTGGAAGTACGAAGTACATACGGATTTCAGTAGTAGCTGGTCAAGTGTCAATTGCGGCTTCTGGGTAGCAAGAAGAAGGTCCATGGTAGCAATGCGTGTCTCGCCCTGTAGGGTTTCAAATGCAGCACCCAGCGCGGCTGCAACAGCTTCTTCCGTAACTCTGTATCGTAGGAACAGCTTTATCAAGTCGACTTTGTAGTTGGCAGACCTAATAGCGCGGCACAACGGTGAACCCGCAGCATAGTTTGGGGTGGCTTTGTGGTTGAGCAAGAGCTCGCAAATTGCAGCGTGCATCCATCCGCCATCAGCGGAAGCAACAAGTGCCTCTTCAAGAAGTCGCTGAGATACTGGCCCGGCCTTGAGAAGCAGTTGATAGCAGTCATGCTTTGCGCGGATATCGTGCAGTGTCATGGCTTTAGCGAAACCGCAGTTGAGCGTGACAGCAGCAGGATCGTGTCGTAGGAGATGGGCGAGCAATTCGAGGTCAATTTTAGAAACAGCATGACGCACTGCGGCACCGTCTTGGTAATTAACAGATGCACCGTGCCGCAAAACAAGGAGGGCCAGCACTTCATTTCGCTCCTCGGTAGTGCGTAATAATGCCTTGTCGAGGGCCGCCTGCGGCATGCCGGTCGCAAGTAGTTCTTGCAGGTATCGTAGATCGAGAGGTAGGGTTGCACGAAGGGCAATGGAAAGAGCATTCTCAAACGCATTTTCCAGAGATTGAAAGGATGGATGGGTGGCGAGGAACAGCTTGAAGCATTCGAACAAGCCCAGTTCGATGGCATCGACGAAGACGCGGCCTTGGTTGTGGTTGACATCTGCCCCGGCTTCTAGTAGCATATGTAAGACCCCGAGAGTCTGGTCATCTCGTCGCTTTAGGCCTTCCATTTCATGGCGGAGGGCTGCGTGCCCTGTTCCGCCAGACAGCTCTTGAACACTCATGAGCAAGATGCGGATTTTCTCCAGCCGAGTCCTATCGCGTTGCAGGAGGCCAATTGCGACAAGGAGCGATGCGCAAAAGTCGGATTCTTGGAGATGATTGTACTGTACGAGGAGCTCGATAAAGTCGATATTTGGTGATTCGATCGCCTTCTTAAATGCCCTTCCACTCTCGAAGCCAGTATTAGCTTCTCCCGTGGCCAGCAAGAGGGATGCTAACTGACACCCAGAGGACGTCCCGTCAATGCTGTCCACGAGCGCCTGGGAGACTTCATCACCCCTAGCGCCAGCGTGGAGGAGCATATGTATTATCTTGTACCTCTGGGTTTCGGTCAGGTCTATGGCAAGGGGTATGCAAGATGACAGAATGGTGGGCACGGGAAATCCGAGAAGCAAAATTTGTAAAGTAGCATCATCGGAAGACTGCACAGCGAGCTGAAGTAGATAGCCTTTCCCTTGGCCAACATCGGCGCCGCCATCGACCAGTATCTGAATGAATTCGCGGTCCCTTTCCCCGGTGTGTTGAGTCATGGCGTTCTTGAGGATATCGTTAACCGCAGTTCCGTTAGCTCCAGCATCGAGAAGCTTTCGCGTTATGCGCAGTTTAACGTCTGGTGAGAGCCTGTCGACTCGATCGAAGACAGTGTTGACGGACTGTGCGGCCGGTTGATACTGGAGCAGAGCGTCAATGAACTCTTCATTCTCGGATGCTACAGCTTTATCAAGTGCAGCGGCGTTGGCGTAGTCGACAGAAGCGCCTTCTCGTAGTAAAAGATTCACACCAGCAAGATCTCTCTTTTCGACACGTTGATTCAATGCTTCGTCAACCACGTCCCCGGCCGCACCTTGATCAAGAAGAAGCTCCGCCAGTGCATGCCACTTTTCGTTTGTTATCGAGCTACCGTACTTCGTCTGGTCGATTTCACCGAAAAGTTCCGAAGCCAGGTCGTCGTCCAGTTTTCCCCTGCTCAAAATACGAAGCATTTCAAGATCGACTTGGTGGACAGCATGTCGGTATGCTTCCGCTTTATTGTAGTTGATGGAGACACCTTTGTCAATAAACAGCTCTACCACCTCAGTCCAGCGCTGAAGGACTGCGCCTCCCAAGGCAAGAGAGACAGATCCACCAGTAGCACCGCCGTTGAGAAGCAGCTCGATGAGGCTGTATTTCTTATCTTGGAGAATTTCCATCTTGAAAAAGACATACGAGACAATAGGCGCAAGAGTCTCCGGTAAGGGAGGGTTCGGAGACATGAGCATCAACAGAGCAAGATCGGTACGTTTTGCCCGAATGGCCTTCTCCATGGCAATCCCGCTATCGGAATTTGCATCCGCGCCGTGGGCTAGGAGAAGCTGGACGACGCCGATATTTCCACGCTGGACGGCGTCAGGAAGGGCAGAGGTGAGTATCGCAATATCGATAGGCGTTTGGGATTGAAGCAGGAGGCGGACAAACTCATCGTCTCCAGCCCTGACGAGCGTTATGAATTCTTCAGAACAAGTATTCGGATCTGCGTTCTCTTCCAGGAGAATCTGGGTATTTCGTTGGCTGCGCATTTGGAGAGCGGTTGGGAGCATTCTATTGACCACATCGGAACTGGCAGAGTTGGCGAGGAAGTGGAACATGGCCGTCTCCTTGTATCGCATTGTGCTGCAGAGGAGAAGGAAAAGTAGATCGTCTGTTTCCTCATCTCCAGCCTGTTGCCGCCGCGCGAATCGACCTGTCCGAGCCTTCTTCGGCTTCTGCAGTTGAAGGCTGTTCCAGACGCTTTCTGCGACTCCAACTGACCCTGACGCATTCACGATTTCCGTGAGGACACCGCAGTAGTCCTCGTAACTCCATTTGTCCTTCTTTACCTTCCCAGGAACTGTGGTTGTTTTGGATTCGCCGGTTCTTCGTATTTCAGAGGCCTGGGTAAGGAGGAGATTGGCCTGATCCTCGTCTTCCTTTTGCGTCGACAACGAATAGGTGGATATTAGTGGTAACTGTGGTTGGAACTCGTCTGCAGCGATATCGTGTTTGGTGCACCAGGCACGAAGCCATCCCTCATCTCTCCCGCTCTGCGGCATGATGGGCGGAGTAACACGAGAAGTTCGAACGTTCCGTAAATTAAGGTGGACAAGTGTAAATGGTAAAAATTACATCACGAAGAGAAGAGAAAGGTTGTTAGAAATCAGCCAAAGTTTGCCAGCGGCGGCACAAAGGCTCATTATATCGGAGTGTGAACAAGGCGGATCCTGGGCGTCATGGGAAGCGCCCGGTGCTCAGCCCCGCAGGCGATTCGCCAGTAACACTGCTAGCAAATGCACGGCTGGGTCATTGATGGAACTGTCTGACAAGTCATTGTCCAGAGCGTTTGAAACAGTTCCTTTCAGGCACCGTTCGTGAGGTGACTCGTCACCATTGACGGGAGTCTGGCACTTGACAGCCCACTCATCTGCTGCTCGTGTTCATTGCCTGGGAATTCACGTGGAGGCTCTTTGACACATCCCAGCCTGACAATAAGACGCCGTCTTCTTGCAGAGGCTATTGTGCATGGTAGTGGCTGTCACCTAAGCGCCTGGATCTGTTGTTGTGTTAGTCCATGGCGTGACCCACAACGGCGGTTGCTGAAACTGCCATCCAGAGACCAGGAACCCATTTCTGCACTGTCGCTATTATTAGCTGTCAGGCAACTGTCATTTCTGACCGAGAGGATTCCTGTGATTTCGAATTCCCTGCCAGACCGGGTTTGAAGGTGAACTGAGCTGTTGATCGCAACGGAGAGCGGAGCAAAATTGCTTGTGCAAGATTAGTCATCCGTTTATTCATCTTATGCTATGCAGGCCTTTCCTAACACAACAATCCAGTCTCCCATCGAGATTATCTCCGTTTACTCAGAAAGGCCTATGTATATACACTCGTCCGAGTACTGGTAGAATTCTCTAGCAAGGCTGCTCGACGTCATCCAGATAAATACCACATTGCGACCGCTTCAAGACCGCGACCCGGTGCGCAACATAGTTGATCAATTCCAGGACGATCCCTTGCAGGACTGAATATCTCTGCTGATGAGCACATTGTGCAGCACTGTTATATTTTCTTTTCGCTACATCCCGCTGCGACTATCCATATTGGCAAATGGCAGCCAATATCGACCAACTCGTCCCTGGGTTCAATTCATTTTCCAGTTAACCCAGCCTATTTCAGTCGGTATTATAACACTCCCTCGAACTCCTGTCTATTTTCCTATCGATGCCGGGTCCAGAACCACCAAGGTTAATGTTGAATACCGACCCCTTGCATTTGGAATTGGATGTGTTTGGTTCAGATTTGTTAAGCAATAAAGAAGCTTCGGCAACGAAGAATAGACCCACTAGCCAAGAACAAGTCTATCTACCATGTAGGGTGTACAGATTCTGTTATCGTGGTTCTGCACCACTTCACGACGACTGCAATTCTAGTGCCGTACAGACGATGCACTGCTCTCAAGTATACAGAGTACACTGTTATAGCAAGGCCAACTGGTGAACCCTGAATCGCCAATCGCTGCACTAACGGTGCCAAGGTTGGAGGCACTACGTCTGATTGGCCATGCAGAGAGCACCCGCTCTGTGCAGCCGGCCCATCCGGCTTTCCCCCACTGGAGTCTGCGCAGAGCTGGAGCTGGAGCTGTCTTTCTTTTCTCTCTTCGCATTCTCAACTTCTCCCAATGCATCGACGAACCCGGCGGACCGTCACCCACCTGGCCATCTTCGCCTCCATCCTCGCCCTGCTCCTCCTCCTCAACAGACCTCCACCCACCCAGCGCTCCTTCTCATGGACTAAAGTCCGCTACCAAACCAGCGCCGACACGCTCCCCGAGTCGCGCGGGCGCTGTCCGGGCCTCTCCAAGTCCTCCAAGCCCGCCCTCGTCGTCTCCCACGTAAAATCTGACGGCGACACCTCCTGGCTCACCTCCTCGTCCCTCGCCAAAAAATACCACCTCTGCATCTACGACGTCGACGCCTCGACCGACGAAAATGACAAGGCCGATTCCCTCCGCGTCCCCGCAAACCGTGCCCACGAGTCCATGGCCTACCTCACCTTCCTGATAGACAACTACGACACCATCCCCTCCTCTGGCGCCATCTTCGTCCACGGGAACCGCTGGGCCTGGCACAATGACGCTCCCGACTACGACAACGCATACCTCCTCGACCGTCTTAACGTCGAATCCGCACTCGAGCCCGCCGGATACCATAATCTCCGCTGCGACTGGAGCGTGAGCACATGCGCCGCCAATGCCCCACCGCAGGGGAGTCTGCAGATGGCGTTCCAGTCGTCCGTGGATCCCTGGGATGCGCACGCGGCGTCTGACGCGGCGCTTCCAAAGGCGCTGCTGGCTATCTTTGGTAGTGACTCCGGGGAGAAGCTGGGTAGACATGAGACATTGCGGTCACAGTGCTGTGCGCAGTTTGTTGTGTCGCGCGAGAGGGTGCGCAGCCATACGCGCGGCGAATATGTTGCGCTGCGGCAGTGGCTGTTAGATGGGATGAGCCCGAGTTCAGGTGTCGGTGGGAAGTCGGACTCGAACTCGAGGGTTATTCGTCGGCGCGAGGGTGTTGCGCCGAAAGATGATCGCGTTGCTGGCCGGATTATTTCGTATATCTGGCATATCTTGTTTCTGGATGTCGGCGGTGGTGGAGGTGCTGTTGATGGAGGGCTTGAGCTGGAAAAGTTGAATAGGGCGGCCTGTCCTACTGCGCAGGAATGCTATTGTCGCCTTTATGGACGCTGTAATCTGGACCGGTGCAGGTCGCCGGGCTCTTGTGCTGGGCAGTATCGGATTCCTCCGAATTATAAGGTCCCTGGGCATTAAGATGGGGCTTGATGATATAAAACGATCATGATGTAATGTGTTGGCTATGTACATTACGAATAGACTAGAATATATACCGCCATTCCAGCATACCCACTGTATATACAAACTTAGGATGAAGAGCACAAGTAACCCAGTAACTGAACCTCAACCCCGAACTCGAAGGATATCAGGCTATGTAGGGAAACATGTGTTACGCCTCGACCTCTTCTTTGTAGACACAAACTGCCTAGTTTCAGATTGTATGTTCTTCCGTCAACAACATATGGCGGATAACCATCTCACTCAACGAACAGCAAGTCTGGGACCATGGTCACTAGATTCTCGGCTCACTGAAATACCAAAACAAATTATGACCGCTTGAAGGTTCTTACTTGATATGTTCTAAAGTTTGCGCGGCCAAGAATTACAGCAGACGCCATTGTCAGCCCGCAGCTCAAAGTAGAAGTATCGTGCGCTGGGTGTCTCACCGTAGACTTACGGTCAGCTCTATCTGAATATCCAAGCTGGTCGTCTATTTCTCTCCCATTGCTTTCAGGACTGGGGTTTGATAGGCCATGGTCACTTTGTTGTACACCTGCTGGCAAGCCTCTGCATAACGAAGTTCAATTATACATATAAGGCGCCCAGCTCAGATCTAGACGATTGGGCTAGACAAGGATATGGCTGACTAGTTTAGGGGCCTAACGAGTTAATCATAGGGGATACGACCTGTCTTGAAGTATATGTAGTACCCGCCGCCATTGGATATGTTCGACTCAACGCACTGCATCTTATTCATAGATCTATAGAGTTACACAATATAAACTCGCCAACTCGTCTATTTAAACCAGCCTCCCTCCTCATCTGTCTCAATCAACACACTCACAACAAAACAACTTCTCAGTGACCGAAATCCCAGCTACCATGTCCTGCAACACCGTTAGCAACTTTGGCTTCGAAGCCGGCCTCGCCCCCTGACCGTCACCCCAGGCTCCGTCGCGAATGTCCTCGCCGACCCTATCGCCTACTCCGGCGTTAGCCTCCTGTAACCCTCTCTTCTTGATATTAAAGACTAGGTGCTATTTACTAACCAATCCAGCGACATAACAACAACAGTCTCAAACCCAACCGGCACGGTCTCGCAGCCCCTAACCGGCCTGGATACTAGCAAGCCCTATAACCTGCTCCTGTGGATGCGTCTGCGCGACCGCATTTCAAGCGTGAACTCGTGCACCGTTAGCGCGCATCTCGGGGATGATCCAGAGGCCGGTGCTATCGCCTCGGACTTTATCTGGGATGCAGCTAACTGGATGCTTCTCAATGGCACTGTCACTCCTACTGTTACTGATACCACTTTGAACCTTGTTAGCCTTTGTAGCTTTTCTGGGGATGTTACTGAGGCGCATGTGCTTTGGGATGAGGTTACGTTCTCGCATTGTTAGGGTTGGTATTGAGATTAAGGAGGGCAGGGTGAAGTAACTGGGTTGTGTTGGGAATAGTTAGAATACTTTAGCCAAGCTTAATGAATTTTCGGTCTAAATTGGGTTTTATGTTGTTAAGTCTGACTTATGATTGTACGAGGCTGTTATTGACACCCTTGTTGGTTATATTCATGTCGGATATATACCCCAACAGCACACTACTTTGGTAACACTCAGAACAGCACCACGTTCTATTCCGGCGACAAAATATACAAATCGCTATAAAATGAAACATATAATCCTCATAATACCCTCACAACTTCTATTCTCCCGATAAGCCATACGTATGGCGTGATGCGACTTCTTTGTAATGATGACAAATCGTCGGGGTTGGATAGCTTCAAATCCGTGGCTTACAACCATCATGATTACCTGGCACAAAGGTATATAAGGACGATAGCTACTCTTCCAAAAGGATGATAACATGAAAATCTCAAGAAAAATACCAAAGTCTGTCTTTACACAGATTTCAAGACCAACTTTTATCCCACGACACCCAACAACAGCAACAGCCAAATTATCCACTCCGCTCATCGCAACAATGACGACAAAGGCAATTGTATACGTCGAAAAAGGCAAAGCCGCTATCCAAGATGTGCCCATCCCCAAGCTTCGCGATGACTACGTCCTCGTCAAAGTGAACGCCGTCGGCCTTAACCCTACAGACTGGAAACATATCGACTATGGAAACACCGACCCCGGAACGCGGTCTGGATGTGACTACGCTGGCATCGTTGAGGCCGTGGGCCATAAGGTCCAGAAGGCATTCAAAAAGGGGGATCGGATTACTGGTGTTGTCCATGGGAGGTCAGTACACCACTGTACAGAATTCCTGCTACAGAGGCTTGTTGTATGAGTTATACGGAGATGCTGATTATGTTCAATATACAGTGACCGCACCCAGCACGAAAACGGGGCATTCGCAAATTACATTGTCGCGAAAGGCGATCTTCAAATCAGGACGCCTGATAATATCAGTGACGAGGATGCTGCTACGCTTGGGATTTCTGTTGGCACGGTTGTAAGTGTCCTCGAAGCACCCCCTTTTACTGACGACAGAAATCTAACCCGTCCAGGGCCAAGGTCTATACCGAACACTTGGCCTACCGTTACCTACCGGCGACGTCCAGGCTTCAGACAAGTATATCCTTATCCACGGTGGCAGCACGGCAACTGGTATCTACGGGATCCAATACGCGCGTCTTTCAGGGCTGAAGGTTATTGCGACATCATCACCCCATAACTTTGAGTACCTCAAGTCTCTCGGGGCTGAGGAAGTGTTCGACTACAAGTCACCCACAGCCGGCCCCGATATCCGGAAATACACGAAGAACAGCCTCAAACTTGCGTGGGACTGCACGGGCAGCGGGGGGTCGATCATCGCCGCTGGACTGAGCAGCGAGGGAGGGAAGTATGCGGCGATCATGTCTGTGAATAAAGAGGAGGTTTATTCCATTAATGCCAATGTCGACGGGCCTTACACGACGATTATGTACACGATTTTCGGCGAGCGGTTTGTGAAGTGGGAAGAGTGGCTACCAGATCTAGAGGAGTTTGAGTTTGCGAAGAAGTTCTGGGAGATTTCGAGGGGTCTTTTGGCGGATGGGAAGCTGAAGGCCCCTAGAACGATTGTTAACAAGGGGGGTGATGGCTTTGAAGGCATACTAAAGGGGCTGGATGAGTTGAGGGCTAACAGGGTCAGTGGTGGGAAGTTGGTATATACTCTCTAATTGCTATACTTAATGAGTATACTTGAGATAGGTATTTACAGGACCATTTATAAACAGGGATAAAATAACTATTTAGAGACATCACTCCGACCCAGCAGCCATATGCGACCTCAACGCCTCCTTGAAAGCTTCCACCTTCGCCTCAAACTCAGCAGTAGACCCGAGCAAAATATCATTTCCAACCTGGGTATTGACAAAGGACGCAAGACGAACACGTCGCGGACGCTCCGATACTAGCGCATCTCGCATATCGCCCCCCACCGGCGTCGTGAGCTCGTGCAGCACGTAGTCAATATCCTCCGTCTCGGTGACATTGTACGTCTCCGGTTCACCAACGAAGTCTGCGTCTCTGTCTGAAATATACTTATCATAAGGAAATAGCACATCGGGTACTCCAAACTGCGCAGCCGCAGGGTCAATGATCCATGTGCCACCCCCGAAGAGGAGCTCGACCTTCAGCACAGTATGCTCCTGGCCTACCAGCTGCGGGTTGTGGAGGAGTCTTGTTTTGGGCGATGGCGTTTCGACAACGACCTCGACCTGTTTAACGACACACGGAAGGCTAGCTAGAAGCTTATGCATCAAGCGACAAACTAAGCGAGTGGCCACCCCGCCGCATACAGAGTACATGAGAACAGCCTCCCTCTGCGCCGGCGAGGGATTTGGAAGAAACGAGGCTGGATCAAGAGGGGGATAGTAGACCACGCCGCCGTTGGAAGGGAGAGCTAGGACTTTATCCAGCCTGTCGAGCGCGACGATTGTTCTCCCGTAGAATGGCTCGCTGTAGATGAGCAGGGCTGCTTTGAGGATAATTGCGGCCCGCAGAAGCCGTTTCCGCTGGGCTCGGATTCGACAGTGTGTTTTGTGATTCTGGAAATCTGCTTTTTGACAGGCGACGGTGCAGTAGAAGGTGTTGATGGAGTCGCCGGGTTTATACTCGGGGGCTTCCATGCAGGTTCCGCACTGGACAGTTGCTTCAGCGCTGCAGTTGGCGCATTTTGTGGTTCGGAGTGTCATATTGCTCGGTTGGATGTAGTTAGAAGAATGAAGTGAGATATAAGCAAAGAATACGCAGAGGTTGGGTGTATGTGAAGGCTTATATATTGGGACAGTGCAGGGGTCGAGACCGTCAAAGCCGGTGGCTGAAAGGTGGCTGAAAGAGTGAAGGATGAACTGAGCTACAGAAATAAAGAATAGGAGTTACACGACCATAAAGGAGCCATACAGAACGTAAGTAAGGAGTATGTTCCGGAATTAGAGGATAAATAAATGGGGAGCAGTGTATGCCACATAGAGTCTGTTCATTGAAGCTGCGGTGAAAGAACAACAAGAATGTTTAGCTGTAACAGCTTTAAACCAATAAAGCAAGCTAATGCGCAGTTTAATATTGAAATTGAAACAATGCCCATGGAAAGTACTACGCAGTAATCACATCCAACTGCCCAGCCAAAGCAGGAGAATCACCATCCACATCATATTGAACGTGAGTAATGTCCTTATTCCCGAACTTGTTGTCAACAGAGCAAAGGTGGGTACCATTAACATAAACCTCGTATGTATTGTCCTTGATGTCGATGCGGATTTGGAGACTTTGACCCTGCAGCCAGAGAGGGAAGGGCATGTCACGAACTCGTTCCCAGCTATCTCCAGCAGCCTTGGTCTGGATCTGGATGAGGGAAAGCCTGCGGATGATGTTGATGCTGACGACGGCGTCGAAATTGTCGTCGTCTATTTCCTCGCTGCTGTCGTCATAGCTAATGAACGCGATGCGATTCCTGTCTCGCCTCAAGGGAGCCGTCATATCGAATACGGGAGACTGAACGGTGATGGAGTGCCCGGCTGTGACGGCCTGGTTGAGCTTCAAGGTCTCTCCAACAAGCAGAATAGGGCTATATTAAGATTAGCATTTGCCTAATACCTGACCGAATGACCTACTTTGGTGGTTTGGGTGGCTCTATGGGCCGTGGAGGCTCTGGCTGTCCGACATCTGGGAGCACCTCTGGCTCGGTTTCGGTCTTTGAAGGCGTCTCTGGGTTCTTACTGTGCGACATCTCGGCCATCGAAACAAGGATCTGAAGGTTCAACTGTCCCCACTGGTCTTCTGGGACAGGTTTGCGGGCCTGGGCTTCTCAGTATGTGGCGAAGCTGGATGAGGGTTAACTGACCATTGTGACCCGCCAGTAGAGGCGCTTTAGTATAGCCTCGACATCGTCCTTCTTGAGAGAAGACAGTCGCTGCTCTAAGATAAGGCGATTCAGAATCGGCGTTATGGGGACGTACGCAGTGAGTCTGACATCTCGCGCCTCGAGGTCAGTGCAGTTACTGCAGACCTCCTGCCCGTCTCTGGTGGCAGGAGTGCTGAAGTTATACACATTGGTCACATATTCAGCTGCAGTAAAGTGGCGTCCACTGCCATCAGCAGGCTCCAGATATATCTCGATATTAAAAGCACGACCGCCAAAGGCGAACCTATACCGTTAGTGGGGATCTCCTAACATGTAGGGCACGTACTTGGAATAGCGAATACTGATAGCCAAGTCGTTACTGGCGATGCCTCCATCAACCTCGCGCATTCCCTCAGGGAGCGGCTTGCCAACTCCAGCCTTGGATAGCTCCAGCTGGGTCAGTGCTTCAAGCCGAGAAACACCGTACTTCAAGGTGATTTGCTCCAGTAGCTTTGTCTTGTAGGCGTCGGCATTAAAACCTGCTACGGAATCCGGCTTCACGGAGTCTAGATCGGGATAGTTGTACCCTAGGGCTCGGAAGTCTCGAACTTCCTGAGAAGTCCAGTAGTTCCCTTCTTCGTCTTTGTGGAATGGCCGCAGAGGTGTTGTTGGCGTCACTGTTTCTGGCAGCCCGATTACCTTTTGGTCAAAGTCGCCTCGATATCCATCAGTGAAGAATTTGTCAGGGTTCAGTTCCTGCCAGATGGCGAATATACGATCGATATTGCTTGGATAATTAGCAGTGAGAGAGTACAGGAGAAACAGGCCTTACCAATGGTGAAGCCAGAAGATTGGGTCGAACGTCGCGACGGGGATCTGGGACATATGGCCACCTTCACCCCCTGCCCACCAGTGGATGTTGTTATGGATGAACTCGATATTCACATCGGCAGAGACCTTTGGGCTGTCCTTTTCAACAGCCGTGGTCGCGAATTCCTTGTAGTCAATAGGGTATGTGAGCAGTCGGTAGACCAATTCTGCTGCAGCCCCGTAATTGTTCCCATCCACTGCGCTATGCTGGCTCAAGAGCTTTTCTACCTCCTCATTATTGACGACCCCCTGGATCCAGTCCTTGCTGTCGGCCTGTGACTGTTCCTCTGTCGGACACCGGCTGGTAGCGATGCATTTACCGTACTAGAGGTGTGAGCTTCATGTTAGATTATGAATAATATGGGATACCGCACCGAGTAGACCGTATCCTCGCCCAAGGCCTTAACATCGCCAACCTTGTGCGCCTCCATCGGCTTTCCGTCCGGCATGCGAAACTGGTACAGTGGATTCTGTAGAGTCTCCAGCTCGTCAAACAGCGATAGCTGAAGCTCAGGTTCGGACGCCAACCAGGGGACTCTAGGGTGGACAGCCCAGTCCCAGTATGGGAGTCGCCAGGTGTCCGCAGCAGTGCGCAAGGCCTCTCGATGCTCCTCTGGGTAGCCCGGTATGATCTGGTTTATCATGACCTCGTATATTTGTTGCTGTATTGGTTGTTAATGTGGAAAGCATATGGGGGGAATGGACTACCCGCCTCGTATAGAAGCAAATAAGGCCGATGCCATGATGGGAAGAGAGTGTTGGCATGGGTACAGTACCCCTTGACACCGATATTCTCTTCGGTCTCGAAGGGCTCATCCCATGAAGTGAATGGCATGCCATGGATACCTGGACCGACCCAACTATTAGCCCTAGGGTAAGAGGATTAAGCTGAAGACAGCCATACCTGCTATTTGAAAGAACGAATCGCGATTCTCGGGCGGCACATCTTGCAAACGCTTCAATGCCTTGAGAAATAGAACCACCTGTGTCCGGTTCTCAGGCTTTGAGCTCCACACCTCGATGTCCTGTCGAAGAGGAACCTCGCCGTTAGGCCCCTTTCCAGCGGCTATTCCAGTGATGGGATAGAACTTGTAAACCATAGTGTCTGGTCTTGACTTTGCCAGAGTCTACTCAGCCAACATGGGTCTCAGTAGGAGATCAATAAAAAAGGCCTGGAACGTTGGCATATCCGAAGGAACCGGATCCTGGAAGAAAGTCAGGCCCAGGATGGCAGAGCTGAATATGCACAACGCACAAGCCGTCCAACTCGAGTATGTGAAGCCGAGAGGGCGACGTTACGAGGAGACGCCATCCCTGCTCGACCCCGAATGGTTCATGACTGCATGAACCCATGCCCGAAATGGATGCCAAAACCACTCACAGCCATGAGAATGAGTTCTGCATGCTGCAGATCCTGGTTCACAGACATCAGCTAGCCATATAACGGCGATGCTGGTGCTGGCTACCACGATCTAGAGCCTGCCAACAGTAGCCAGCCCAGCCATGGGGCTTTGGTGGCTGGCTGTGTTCATAGTTTGTTGTCGCCGAGATTCCACTTCATGCACCTTTTGAGGTCATCCGACCTGGTATTCACCGTGATACAACACAGTTACAATACGTCTTCGTATGGAAATGGTAGAGGACTACAGTGTATGGAATCCCCGAGGGCGGGCATAAAAATCACCATACAGGCCGGAAGCCCAAGACCACAGATATAATCACTTCGGATTACTAGCAATCCTCAATTATACTGCTCTTCTACAAATTGCAGCAAGATGACCCTCCACGGCGACTCCCAGGAAGGAACCCTGACTAGAGCTTCTCTCCAGAAATACCTCGTCCTCGTCTCCATCAATGTCGAAGACAAGAACGGCTTCACATCCCTCGCCCTCGCTGTAAAGAACGGCCATCCCAGCGTCGTCAAGCTACTCCTACAGAACGGCGCTACAGCTGACCAACCCGTCCGCGATGGCCGCACCCCTCTATTCCTCGCGGCAAACGCAAAGCAGAACAGACGGCGCATCGTTCAGCTGCTCCTAGAGCAGAACCCAAAGCCCGACGTTGACGCTTCCAGTCCCGAGTGGAACAATGAGATTCCACTTATGGTGGCTATCACGCAGGGACGAGACCCTGAGGTTGTTCAGCTACTCGTTGATGCCGGGGCGTCGTTGACCAGGACGAATGACCGCGGGGAGACGGCGGTCTCGGTTGCAGACCAGAGCACGAACAATGCCATGAAGAATGCACTTGTGCCAAAGGGCCAGCGGAGCAGTATTGGCTCTGCCCTGGCCCAGCTGCTTGTCAGCGCGCTGCTCTTTGCTCTAGCCTACGCGGAGAAATGGCCCGGCGTGCAGAATATTATCCAGAATGTCATCCGGTCTGCTAATAACCAGGCGAACCCTACACCTGCTGGTTCGAAGCCAGCACCGGGAACAGTATGAACCCACCCAGCTAGCCCTTTATATGGTATAAAGCCTAAGCTAATCATTTGCACCAGGACATTGACGACCCCCAAACCGTCGAAGACTTCAAGCACAACATCAGCAATATAATCCAGGATAGCGGACTTGACGACTTCTTCGCGCCCGGTGATCCGCACGTACAGGAGATCGCCCAAAAGGCCGCTGTCCTGAGGAGAGACGTGGCGAATCCGTTGAGCAGCCCGCCCATGCTCATGAAGCTGGCCCGCGTTGCGCTGTACCAGCCAGTGCTGTACATTGGTATATCCCCCCAGCACAGGAGACAGAAAACAAGAAAAAGGCTCTCGTAGTATAGACGACAGCGGCTCAATGACTGAAGACAATAGAATGGTCCGTGCAAGGGCTCTGGTCACACTGATGACAGAGGTTGCTACGACGCTTGTGGGCGACAACAAGGGCGTGCACCTCCGCTTCATCAACAAGGAGGACTCGACGGCGAATAACCTGCGATCGCAGGGTGTAGAGCAGCGCATGAATTTCACTCCTGAGGGATGGACGGAGATAGGGACGAATTTGAAGAAGAAGATCCTGCAGCCGATGGTCTATGATGTTATTAACAAAGATGTCTTGCAGCGTCCGGTGTTGGTATTGACGATTACCGACGGTGTTCCGTCTAAAGAGAACTCGAATGAGTTTCGAAAGGCAATTGTCGAGTCTAAGAAGGAGCTTAAGGCAAAGAATTATCAGAAACAGGGTATGTGTCTAATAACCTGGAATATTGGCAATCCACTCACGCATATAGCCGTCCTCTTCGACCTAAGCCAGATCGGCAATGACCCTGAGGCTGTCGCTTTCATTGAGAGCTTTGATGGAGACAGTGCTACATCTGATGTGCTACACAGGACTGCTGGTATGCATTCCTCGTGGTGGTGCCGTGTGTCGGCTAATTGGGGTATAGAACACACCGACGCCCTGTTCCAGGAGCTCCGAGATGCTGGAAAGGAAGATGAGCTTAAGAAATGGGTACGTAGTCTAATATTTACATATCATGCCACTGCTAATTTTCCCAGCTGCTCAACAAGTTGGCAACGCCGATCACCTTCAAGCCTTAGGTGCTGGTGATCTGTCGGCAACGTACGGATGTTTCAATCTACAGATATGGAAGCGGGAAATTCTACATTACAAGATTACTTCGATAGCAAGTATTTTTTCTTTATGCGAAATGAAAAATATAATAGGTGAACTGGAGCGAAATCTAAGCATATCTTGGGAATCGGCTTCTGCCCTGACTCTTGAGGTTTAAGGTATTACAGACTGCGGGGAATATAAAAGTCCACATACAGCATGTTCTTCGCCGGCAGGGTTGGGATTAAAATTTCCGTCGGTTCTCTGGAGTATCCCCCGTCCCAGTAAACATAGAAAATTTCCTCGTGCCGTAAAGTAGAGGAGTCACCTTGTTAACGCGGATAGTTAGTCGAGGTATGATTGCCGCTCTATAGCTTTCAAAGTTCGCGGCGTTGTATCCTCGTTGAGAAGGTGGATATAATGCTCTATTTCCCTCACGTTCTCAGTCAGTTAAGTCCAGAAAATCAGTTCTGCGTTAGTATGGGTAAAGTTTATGTTATGGGGATCGATCGACGTACTGCAGCATAACCATCTCGCACCCACCAGGCTCAGAAACCCCCTGAGTACTTGTAACTTCCTCAATGCCTCCTTACTCGAGTCCGGAGCCAGCCATACCCTCTCTGTTACTACCACCGCTGCTTTGTACACCAAGAAAAGTGCAAATGGAGGGAGACGATCAAGGTCTATGGCCTGTACAGCAGGGCTGCTGACAAAGGGGGAGATTGCGTCGGTTATACTTGTAAGCACCGAGTCGAGGAACAACGTACCAAGTGAATGGCAATTCGCAGTCACTTCGTCGCTGATCTGGAGTTTGGACCCATTTTCGTAGGCTAGGAGGAGTCCACTGCGCGACGAAACACAGCATACATGGTTAGCATGGATATTATCTAGACAAGTGGTACTAAGAAGAGTGAAGGGGGGGGGGGGGGGGGGGGGGGGGAAGCTGGATCAACTAACGTATCGCAAAGGGCCACTGCGCCAGAGTATATCTCGTCTGCGTGTACAACCTCCTCGGCCAAAATCGTGCGCAGGCTGTTTGAAGTCTCAACCAACAGCTGCACCTCTTCGATATTGAATGCCCGTTCGGCAGTGGGGTTGTGTAACGCGTTGTGTATGTTATCAAGGAGGGTTGATGCTTCGAATGTACGGGAAAATCGCCATATAGCACTTCCGGCATCTTCCTCGTGGCCACTGGGCCAGAAAGTTCGCTTTGGACTATCAATGTTTTCCGCGAGGGAGCGAGTAAGAGAGGGGTAAGGTCCGGAGTGTATTGTTATGTATCTATCAAGGGTTAGTATATCGTAGAATAATGATTTCATAGGGTAGAGAGAGGCATGCACCTGTCCAGAATGCGGATAGCATATTTAATTAGCACGGTCTCTTCTGGTTCTACATGATCAGTGGGCAAAGCCGATGGCTGTGTGCATGGGTACGCTCTAAGCGCATCGGCCGCTCTGGCAGTAGCCGCTATAGAGATGTAGGCCGCCGGGTAGAAGCCATGGGCGACTTCGAAGAGAGTTACCAGAGTCCTGGCTTGGACGATCTCGGCGGAGTTAATACCAAGCCCTTCGACCGCGGATATCCAGCTCTTGGCCTGGAGGTACCTCGACTGGAACTCGGATGGCGCACTTTCGTCTCCTGAAGAGGAATGTGGGGTGGTGCAAAGTAAACCAATGCAGAATGCAAGAAGTGCGCAATCTAGGGAAACTTCGTCCCAGGATTGCGGGAGCCTATTCCGAAAGGCTTTAGAGAGAATAGGAAACCAAGGATGGATTGATTGGTCGTATGTTGAGAAAGTAACTCCAGGCGTTGATCCGAGTCTATCAACAATATCAGCCTTGATATGGCCCGGCCGCACCGTCTCCAAGGGAAGCGCTGCATTGAACAATGGGGACGATGAAAGCGGACTCGGAGGTGGTAGTACCCGTGTCTCATATTGACACGTTTGATGCCGCCTAGAGCCTGTATGAGCACGTGGATGACAGCATTGCCCCCATGCACTCACCTCCGACAGAGTCCGCATTCAGGAATAGACCTGTCGCATCGCCTTTTCTGGGACCGACATCTCATGCAGGCCTTTCTGGCAAGGTTCACGCTACGTCGGGTATCCATTAAGATTGGGCTCGAGTTCAATCGGTCAAGTTCAAGGAGCCCAGTGCGGAATGTATGAGCTCAGGGTCGGGAGCATGGCGGGGTATGAAGCGGTATCTGCGGACCCCCCTGCGGAGTTTACATAATCTGGAGCGGGAAAAGCGCGGACTCTTTGTAAAAGATGTGAGGAAAATATGGCTCAAACATGAATATAAAATTATCTTGGATTGCTCTGTTGGTAGTTTCCCTGTACCTCATTTTTATCCTCTCAATCGTTTTAGAAAACTAGCGCTGGTCTTGCCCAAGATGCCCCATATCCAAACAGTCGCGGTAGCTGGTGTAGGAATCCCGAAGAACTATGAGAGCCAACAACAACCTTCTGACATCTTGTATAGGCAACTGGCACCCTCGGGCCTCGAGTCGTGCAAGCACTTATTGAGGCAGACTTCCAGATCACCATTCTCACTCGCAAGAAATCAGGGGCATACCGGTCGGGCGTCAAGGTCTTTGAGGTTGATTTTGGCTCTCTGGAGTCATTGACCCGCGCCCTTGAAGGCATTGATGCCGTCGTGTCCATGGTGGGCGGCCCAGGCATTGACAACCAACCCCTTCTAATTGACGCCGCTGTCGCTGCTGGAGTAAAGCGTTTCATACCCTCCGAGTTTGGAAGCGTGACCACCAACCCTGAACTCGAAGAAGTTTTCCCCTACAGCTCCTTCTCCAGGGTTCGGAAATATCTCCAGAGTAAGGCGGAGGCTGGCGATCTATCGTGGACGGTTCTTAGATGCGGCGCCTTTTTGGATTTCTTGCTCAACACCCCCACTTTACTCGACTGGGACACCCACACGGTGACCACGCTCGACGATGGTGAGAATAGGATCAGCTCCACGTCTATGCCCATGGTCGGGAGGGGGGTCGCTGGCATTCTGCGCAACTTCGAAGCCACCAAGAATAAAGTCATGCGTATCTCTGAAATTATCTTGACCCAGAATCAGCTGGTTGAATTCGCAAATGAGCTGAGGCCTGGTATTAATTGGACGGCGACTGACAAGGTTAGCACAGCTGTGCTTTTACAGGAAGGCCTGGACCAGATCGCGGCTGGGGACGTTAGCCTGCTAGCCATGATGAAAGTGATTAAAGGCACCGGGCTTGCAGGTGATATCTATGGTGCAGCATATGACGTGACAGACAATGAGCTGCTTGGCATCAGGGAACTTACGCCAGGGGACCTGAAGAGACTTGTAGCTGAGAAGCTCGCCGAAGCATGAAGCTGGTTGGCAGGACAAGACCGGACTTTAAACGACTGATTGCGAATCCTGTATCTAATACTTAGGCGGCCAGAATTCGCAGGACCTCAGGTCGAAAAACACTTCATTTTGGTGCTGTGGACGAATTCTGAAGTGGGTGGTCAGGCAAATCAAGCACCAGCCTTAAATATACCTTTATCTTAAACAGTTTCTTCCTAGATTACTACGGGATGCCTAAGGTGAAACCCTACCTGCAGCCATATATCTTCGCCGTTGACGTCACAAATGATACAGCTGCAATTCGGGCGCGGGAGATATGTCTATTATATTTACACATATTGCGAGTAGTTCAGGTTCCGGCTACAGGATAAGTGACAGGACGCAGCATCTACGAGCCTATACAGAGTCTCCCACTCATTTCCTGACCATACCGGACCGTTCGAAACAGAACATGCTGGTTCGCTTGCTGTTACATGCCCAGGCAGCCAAGCCATCGCCGGAGCTGAAAGGCCAAAGCATGCCGACTAATCAGACGTAGACTGGCTGGCTGAGCTTCGGTGAATAAACTGCTGTCAACGGCCTACTCAGCTGTCAACGTACCTAGTCGATCATCCACTGACGGGCTGAGCAACCATCTCTATGCATGCACCGACCCCGCCTTTGGTCTTGTTCAGTGTAGCACAGGAGCAGATTTGCTTTTTGTATCTCGGGGATCAGCTTCCTGACGGGAACCATTATGTAGAGGGGTAATCGCCGAGCAGAGCTGTATGGATGATCTGGTTTGACAGATGCAGGGTGTAAGCACTAACCAGTTCATCAGGAAATCGGGGTCTAGAGCGTGATGATAACCCTACTCTACATAATAGCCAGGCTCGATTTGGCCGTCACTTTGCCGGAGTAAAGATCAAATCACACTTTCCTCCCTTTGGGACCAATAGAAAATGGTCTTTCATGGTCATGCTGGCATCTGTTGTTCCAGGGCCGAGAGAGACATCAAACAATCCCACCAGGGTAGCAGTGATCAGTTTCAATTCCATCATCGCCAGGTTTTTCCCAAGACAGGCCCGTGTTCCCTCGGAAAATGGGAGGAAGAGAGTTTTCATGCCTTTCGTTGGTCTCTGATGGCCTATCCATCTTTCCGGCAGGAAGGCGTCGGGACTTTCAAATGCAGTAGGGTCGCGATGGGTTGTGTAACATTGCATAGAAACAATGGTCTACATGCTGATTAACGAAGAATCTTACTGATGTGAGCCTGGAGCTGCTTCACCTTTTCGGGAATGTATATCCCGTTCAAGCCTCGCCCTCCCCGTGGTGTTTCCCTTTGCAGGCTTGCTGGGGCTGCAGGGTGCAAGCGAAGTACCTCACTGATCACCGCATCGAGGACAGGCAAATGCGATATGCCATTGTAGGGAGGCAAAGTACCATCAAACGCCACCTCCGACACCTCCGTCCGGACTCGACCTTGCCAGTCAGGGTTCTTGGCGAGTTCCCAGAACAGATAGGTCAGCGTGGAGCTCGTTGTGTCTAAGGATGTCAGATTTATGCCATGGCCTACGGGGGAGTGGAAGCTTGCCTGTGCCAGCAAAGACGAGGTTTCCGATTTCAGTATAAGTCTCGCGGTCTGTTAGTGGGCCCCCTTCTTGTTCCCCGATTAGAATCTTGGTCAAGAGGTCTTTTCGACCCGAGTTGCGACCATATTGTCTGATGTATTTCTCGTATGGTTGTCGGCCGTACTTCAGTTTCAGTTAGAAGGGGTCGATTGAGCTAAAGCTCAAAGGCATACCTGAATAATACGATCTCTAGACCCTAGGAATTGTCTCAGTGAGGGGATAGGCAGACATCGCAGCATCTTGAGGAGGATCGGGAAACTGCCTTCCAGGCCACTGATAATAAAGTGACAATCCATGTCTACTAGAAACTGAGGGTGGTCTGGCGAGTCCAGCGCCCCAAAGGATTGCCCAAGGAACAGTTCACCTGGGCAGGTGTGTTAACAAGCAAAATGAGTACACATTCGCAAAAGAAACGTACCGACGATTTCTAGGGCTGTCAATCGAAACAGACCCAATACATCTACAGGTCTCCCCTGCTCCTTTCTCACCCGGGCAGTCATCTTTTCAATGATTTGTCCGATCAACGTCTCTGTCTCGAGGAGATTGGACTGTGAGAAGACGTGGCTCAGTAGACGTCGTCGCTGGCTGTGTTCAGCCCTATCCCGCATACTGAATATGCCCACTGGATGGACGCTGAAATGATCATATACAGGCGCTTTCATGAAATCGGATCTCTGGCCGTAGATAGCCTTTACCATCTCTGTATTTGAGAAGGAGACCTCTCGCGGCCCAATTCGTACTGAGGGGCCGTATTTCTGATGTAGTTTGTGTATGGTGGTCGTGCGGTCACCAAGCAGATCAACGACTGCAAGCCATGATGATGTGATCTTCGCTATAAATGGTCCAGGCACGCGTCTGAGCGGCGATAGAAATACACTGGATACAAACTATTGATGTCACAGTTAGCAGCCTTTCATTGCGTTTCAGTATCCGGCAAGACTAATAGATACCGGGCCGACAAATCCAATCGCCAACAACGTGATGGCTATGAGCACAAACATCGTGTGTGCTAATAAAGCCAACAGTTTCAAGAATATGTAAGATTCCACATCCAGGACATTTCTATTATAACCTTAAGTACCTGCGCGCAAGGGCCTCGGCGTTCTCAGCCGCAGCCATGCTGTTCTCCGCGCCATGTCACTTCCCCTCTCTATCCGTTGGGATCAGCGAATGATCTGATCAGAATGTCAAGGCTGAAACCTGGATGGGTGGCCTGAAACCTTCTTGGGTTGTATCCTGCCCTGTACAATGCGACAACATCTCAGCTTCGTAATATGCAGTTGTCAATTCATCCTCTGGAATTGATTCATCTAGACCAAACAGGACTCGATTATACGGACCAATATTTGTACTATAAATGTGGCGATCTAGATTAATATATAATATATCGATAACCTCGCAGACAGGGTATATATCGATAACATAAAGCGGACTATTGCATTTGATGTCGGTCATTAATATTGGGAAAAACAATTACCGGTTAGACTATGAGATAGACGGCATACTCCATGCAATATTAAAGCCACTAACATATTCCAGACCGTGGACAGGTAGTTAAGCCGTGGAGGTGGCTATTTTTGAGTCTGCCTTATCTGGTACTATAACTCGGAGAAGGCTTGCAAGTTTGCGAGATATACCCCAATGCCCAATACGATCGAGCATATCAATAAGCGCACGGAAAGTCCTGCATTCAGCAGCACTGGACCTCAGAGATCTGAAGTTATTGGCCTCAAAGAGTACCTTCCGACAGTCTATCCCGATAGACAGGAGCTCGGGGAAGTCCGTCGCTGCTGGCAGTAAGCTGGGTTGACCTTGCCCAAACTCGCAGTAGCAAAACCACACGAGCACAGCACGGAATATAACACGAGGGACATGGATTGGGGGCTCGGTACCGAGTTTTGTTAATTCGAGGTGGCGGAGGATGAGTGCTCCATGCAGCGCACAGCGATGGCCTGCTACGGAGGAGGCCCATTCAGAAGCATAGCTGCGGTGCAGTTGTGCCTGCCCGTAGCCGGACTTTCCCACTGCATTTTCGAGGCGATCAATGTCAACAAACAGGGAGATGTATGCCGAGTGCCAAAGGGCGTGGAGAAAAAATGTATCTGCGGCATGGCTATCGGGTTGCTGGAGATATAGGCTGTGGAAACGGACAAGCTTTTCATTGTAATCCGGTAGACATGGCCCGTTTCTCTTCCAGTCTTCCATAATGTTGAACGAAATGAGTTCAAGTTCTAAATATTGGCTGAAACCTGAGCTCTTCCTGACAATCTCTGGCTCTGTAGGCTGTGATTCAGGCCCTGAGCTGTGTGGCGTGCGAGGGCCTTTGGACATAGAGGTTGATACCTGTCCCTCAATCAGGCTACACCACTCCTCTTCGGTTGAAGCCTCCCATAGCTTGTCGCTAGATATATCAGGCAGGCCTGTAGCGGGAGTCCTCATGAAAGGGGCCGTCAGCAATAGTGCAGATATTTCAGCGTCGTGGATACACAGCGCAGAGGCCAATCTGGGTATGGATTAGCATGATAAGTGACGCATCGGGAGGCTCGTACCTCTTCTGCTCCTCCTTCCGAATCCAAGACACCCATGTTGTCTTTGAGTGTAATCTGGCTTCGGCGCGAATAGAGCCAATGGACTCGGAGCGCACATCAAACATGCCGCAACGTCTCGCCCACTTTCGGTCTGTCAGTATCTTTGAATCTGCTGAGCTTGCTGGCCAACACTAACCGCAATCACCGTGCCATGGAAACTCTCCGCCACGAGTAAGTCTTTTGGTCTCTGTTGTAGCTCGTGTTACGATTAACTCTAACTGCCATAAACATAAAGGAGCATTCGTTACCCCAGATAAAAGCCCAAATGTCTGCCCGATTATGGCCGCTTGCGCCATCGCAATAGCTTCTGTCCCGCCTCGAGCGATATACCGCTCCCACTACAATCATTAGCCTGGTACTTATCAACTGTGTTTTACATACAGATGAAAGGATTGCTTTATTCAGCATTTCAAATATCCTCTCCCCGTGAGTCGTAGCGCCGGGCGAGCCGATGAAGAGACTGCCCACGGAACAGATTGACAGAAGCAGGAGTGAACTTTTAGCAGAGGGGCGGAATGTTGGCGCATGCACGATAGGGAAAACAGGGTTGAATTTGGTGAAGTACATCTGGATGCAAAGATTCTATCCTGGTTAGCCTGCATCTGGCGGTGGTATCGCGGCCTAGGGCTCACCATGACATCCGTCGATGGTAACGGTGAACTGGGCATGGCTTGGTGTAGCTTAACAGTGAGGCTGTCTCGGTATTCTTCATTTAGCTGAGATCCTTCTGGCTCGACATCTGGCGTTACAGATCCAGTAGTGCTTGGTGTAATGAAGGTGAACCAATGCTGTTTGACCAACTCCTCTTTCGGGGGTGCACCCGAGGGCTCGGAAACCACCTGGTCGGCGTCGCCCAATACAGGATCATCGTATGCATGAGGAAGCCAGCTTGACGCCGAGTCAAGGATACATAAGTTGAACCCATCCAAGTCGAAATCGTCATTAACAAACCAGTCGGGGATCTGGGGAGCCCCTGGTGCACAACCATAGGGCTCGTTTACTTCTCTCGAATTCCAAGTATTACTGCTAGGAGGGGTTCTAATGTCGGGAATACCGGGGCCGGCCACAGCTCCTGTGCACAACTCAAGTCGGTCGCCAGGTTCGATTGGGGGTGAATACAGGTTGCTCCCAGCGGGAGGCAAGTCACCGATGGAGCCAGTCGCATACCCGCGGGACTTCTCGAATTGATGGCCCAGCTCTGGGGGGCCATGGAGCAAGCGACCGGGATAGTAGTTGAGGGGCCGGGCACCTGTGGTTGCTGTACAGCCAGGGTGTATATTATGGATTGGGGGCTCATCTAAAGCAGGCTGAGTGTGGTTTCTGGAATGTCGCAGTAGGGAGTCACTGGGAATGTTAGTCCGTTTCCTATATCACAGACATGGCCGTTGCGCACTGTCGACTGAAGGCTTTCCTACACACGCCGCAGACAAATGGTTTCTCTCGAGTGTGAGTCCTTATATGTCGCATGAGGTGATCATCCTTGGTGAACGATTGCGAGCACCACGGGCACACGCGTTGCCGTCTCCCGCGACGCCGTTCAGACACCATCTTGTGGTGTAATACTTGCTTGGATTGGGGGTGAGAAGAAAGTGACGGACATGAGGGACAAGCTGATCGGAAATACGGCGTATCCACTAGGACATGACGATAGGAACCGACCCCAGACCCCGGACTTACATGCCCCGGACTGGTTCTCGGACGCGGGCAGCGGGAGCTCAAGTATATCCGTAAGTCCGAGTGGCACACCCCGGAATTCCGGTGGGACGTGGGACGGAATGTGGGACGGGAGTCATGATCGCCCTGTATTTTGGGGACCAGGAGGAATCCGTGAGTAGTGGCCATGCTCTGATCCCTGCCTACTAGAATGAATTCGTGGAGTCCCCGCGTGTAGTCCCGCAGGAGCATTCTAAATATTTCATGATGATTTGCGCCGGCGGCTCATCCTTCGAGGATATGTAATATCAGAGTCTCTCATCAACCAATACAGGCGGACCCTCGCCTATTCAGAATGGACGGAGAAGACATCGAAACCACTGATGTGGTTATTTGTGGGTGTGGTCCGACAGGGGCTTTGCTGGCTGTATATCTGGGGCAAATGTCTATTTCCAATATCATCCTCGAGAAGGAGGCGGATATTACCACGGACCCTCGTGGAATAGCACTGGACGAGGATGGCATTCGCTTACTGCAGGGAGCAGGTCTGTATGACAGTATCTACACAGAAATCGGAACGTGTAAGTCGTTCCCTGCCTTCTACTTGAACTACTCCTGACAAGTGGAACAATAAGGCATGTACAACTTCAATTTCATCAGCGGAACGCAAAAGGTCCTGGACGCGCCCCCATTTCTCTCAATGGATTACGGTACTGTAAGACTACCACGCACGTCACGTACCCGGCGCATTACTAACGATGGTTATAGACATCTGGCGGGACAGGGCATGTCGGCTTTATCTGCCACAAGCAGCCGACACTGGAGAAGAAGCTGCGGAATAAACTAGAAGATTGCCATTTTGCTGATCTCCGGACACAGTCAACTGTTATCAAAATCGAAGAGGACGCCAACTGGAGTTACTGCACTTATACCGACGCCCAGGGCAAAGAGCGCCACCTTCGAGCCAGATTTCTGGTAGGAGCAGACGGGAAAACAGGGTTCACTCGCAAGCACTACCTCGAACCCAGGGGGGTTCACATGGAAAGGGTGCATGAGTAAGAGCTAGTCCACCTCCCACACTGGGTCACTGCTGATCTGGCTAAACAGCTGTTTTTACGAAGAGACATGGGTTGCCCTGAACTGGCACATCACTCCGCCAACTCCTAAAACCCACCCTGACTTCCCCCTATGGCGGCTCGGATACACTGCCGGTGAGGTATACGATCTTTTCTTTCCAGAGAACTTTCGATTCCTCTGCAATCCGGAGCGGCCGGCTGTGTGTGGGAGGTTTGGACTACCAGACGACCGACTCTGGAGGTTTGAATTTGTGGTCCGCGATGGAGAGGATCCTAAAGAGATGGCCGAGCGTGAGATGATCAAGAGCGTCGTATTCCCTTATATTACACACCGGGGAGACAAATACGGGTGAGCATCCCATTTCAAGTTCTGTTTGTAAGTAGTTGATGGTCTTGTGTAGCCTGAGCCACGACGTTCAATTTCCTGAAGACTGTATCCATGTAATACGGTGCCGGCCCTTCAGGTTTTCTGCTCGCAGCTGCAATGTCTGGGCAAAGGACCGCGTCATCCTGTGCGGCGATTCTGCGCACGTCTTTCCGCCTTGTACGTCCCATCGCCCATCTTCCGAGCTGCCTACTTATCTAACTACATACAGTCGGCGGCCAGGGCATCGCGTCGGGATTCCGAGACGCCGCATCCCTTGCCTGGCGTCTAGCACTACTATGCCGATACCACTCGCCCGAGTCAGAGTCCTATAAAACTGTGCTGGAATCGTGGTACCAAGAGCGAAAGCAGCAGCTGGACCAGTCTCTCGCGTCCACCATCCGCAACGGACAATTCGTAACGGAGGGGAGCCCTCTTAAAATCTTTCATCGGTCTTGGTACTACTGGCTTGTTCAATTGGTTCCCAGCTGGAAGCGTGAGATGCAGCTCGGCCGACGCAAGGATGGCCTTGTCCGGTACAGATATCTGAACGGTATGCCTTTCGTTCCAGAGCTTAATGGTGGGTTAAACGTTCCCCAGGTGTACTGTCGTGACATGAGCGGGCAGGTCCATTTCACAGACGACATTATCTTCCCGAATCGGGGCAAAGGGCTGTTTCGGATGTTTGTATACTTGAATAACAGTGCCGAGATTGCGGGAGCAAGAGAAGTCTTGGATGATGTCGAAGTTTGGTCCGAGGGCGAAATCATGGCTGATCAGACTCCCCTCATTCTCGAGGACATAGAGAGGGAGGATGTCCTCATTACAGGGGAAAATCCAGTATATCAAGTGGCTACCGCTGAGGACTTTGCTACATCTCCTCTTTGCGCCCGTCGTCCGGCACCGGCCTGCTATGAAAAACACCAGCTTGGGGACATGACCGGGAACAAGTTCGTTATTGTACGACCAGACCGCTTCATATTTGCTGCATGTAGCGGCAGGGATGACCTGAGGAGAGCCGTGGATAGGATGCTGGAAGTTTTACAGATTAAACCTACTTAGATCTCTGGAACACAGATAGATTATGAAATATCAATCGCCAGATCTACTACTATAATTATATATAATTCTAGAGTTGCTTACAGTGTCCCAGATTTGACCCAGACGCCCCAGCGTCAGCGTTGCTTTTAAGGCGAAGGAACCGGTCGACTTCCACCTGCACCATATACCGAGGATACTCATAGAGGAATAAAAGGCCCTCGCCCTGGGGCACTATATAGGTGTGACTTAGTGTCAGTACAGATATCAGATGATGGTCTCTCTTATGGGTGATGTACCAGCGTGATAACCATCCAGTCTGTTAGTCTGGGCTTGGGCAACCTCCCGGAGAAGGGCTACTTTTGGGCAGTATTCGGGATGATTTGCAGAAGCGTGACTGGGCTGTTGCTTAGATATGACTGGTGTAGCTGTTATACTTTTATATTACCTTTATATTGGTTTTGATTTCTTTTCTTTGTTATAAAAAATAGGACAACAGATAAGGGTGCGTTGACGGCGGCTTTTCTCGATTTTTATCATTAGAAACCAAGTCTCTTCGAGTCAGTCAACCAACGTGGCTGTGACCTGCCACTGTTGGTCAAAAGTAGATATCATAGCAGCTCTTATTACTGCTTTAATCCGTTTTCCGATATCTGCCACTTGATGACCTAGCCACGATCCATAGATGTTCATTAAATAAACAGAAGAGACGATCAGTGCTTGTTAGTGGGAAAAGACAAGTCAACTTCATCATCTAATATTCTGCAGGAGGACGCCCTGTGAATGGATAGCCGTGGGTTTTGTGACTGAGCACTTCATCTTGGCCGACATCAGAGACAGTCGGAGTTTGACCGGTACTGCAGAGTGCCTACCTACATTCATGCTGATGGCCAAGATGCAGCAGTTAATGCCCAGCTCGTCGAATTACCCTAACAAGGTCAACAATGCGAGACAGAAGCCGCACCAATAGGATTATGGCCCCCATCCCCCTGCCCTGATTTCCTGCGCGGGCACCATCCTGATAGCAGAAGCCAAGCAGCCAAGCAATATATATTCGGGGGCCAAAGGTGGTGGCTTGAGCTGTGGATGGCTTTATCATGAACTATAATCCAACTGCAGAAGCTATGGATGTTATCACTAAGGATTCAGTGGAGAGCCAAGGGCTACATGGGGGATTCTATCCTCCGCATGACAGGCGCGAACATACTATAGCAGGCTATGAAGTCATGGACCTGGAGCGCAGTTGGATAGCTGTATAGTATTTGCTCCAGATTTTGGCCCCTCGTGGTCCTTAGTTTCTTCAGAACAATATTACGGCAAGTTGAGATGTTAAATCGGCAGAACGTCTGCTGAAATATATAAAGATATCGTCGGGTCCTCTAATATCTGAATCACCTCCAAAGTAACTGACCCATTTCTCTCTACTTAGTAACTGACAATCATCCAACTCCAACATGAAGAGCACCACTTTTCTCGCCACAGGTACACTCCTTGTGACCGCCCCATTTGCCCTTGCTGGTGACCTCTGCCTTTCTTCTGCCTGCACGCTTGCACCCCCTGACCAGGGGCCTGCCTGCGGCTGGTGGCAGATGTGGTCCCCTGGTGTTGATGTCTGCGGCCCTGGAACCAAAGAGCTCCAGTATGTACAGCCTATTTAACCAAACTCCCAGCACCTCCTCCTTCCGAAAAGGTGTATTGGAAGAAAATGATAATACCTCCCCCAGATATGATGAGCTAATATATATAACAACCATAGCCCCAGTGACGACCTTGAATCACACCTTGTAAACAATGGCCCGATTATCCTGGACGACATCTGTGGTGTGACTGTTGCACTATCCTGGGGTGATGGAGCGCCCGTTCTCGACTATGTTAACGTCGAGGAGAACTACTCCTGGAGTGTCCCGGCGGACAACATCGAGGGTGAGAGTACTGTTTGCCACTATAGTGGTACCGACTGCGGCAATGCAGGACCTATCTTTAGCCGTTGGTACTGGCCTGACATTGGTATTTGCTAGTTTGGTAGCTATTGAGTCTGACAAAGGGGATGTTTTCTAACGGATCGAGTGAACAATAATTGTTTAGAGAATGAGCAAACAGAGGAGTGGTCTTTATCTTGATATACACGCATTTCCGTCCCTACAATCAGTTATAAGTGTATTCAATAAAATATCAAACCCAAGAAGATCTACCTGACCGTACACCAATAGCCTATCCAGATCTTCCCGCAAAGGCGGTTTTTGGTAGACCTGCGAAAGCGCGGCTAAAGACCTCGAGAGCAGTGTACTAGAGTCGCCCTCTCCCGCGATGCCTTAGTCTATCTCTATTTCCGCCCTACCCTATCTAGAGCAACAAGACCGTAGAACAAGACAAGATAAGGCTAACAGGAACTATTTATCGCCTTGCTCAAGGCTAGTTGATATCTACTTTACCTGGTATAAGCTAGTGATCGGACCTATCTGGTATATATGACCGCAGGGTATGGAAGACAGGGTTTCCTGGTTGCTCAGCTGTCAGGGTATAAGAGAAATAGATAATCATTAGGTAAAAAATCTGCCTCGAACGGCGCTGAATTGATTGAGAATCGGAGAATGACATCGACTAACCCTTGCTCTCCCTATTCCTGTAGCATTCGCAAGATGATAAGATAATCAGAACAGTAGATACAGTACTAATGAGGTCACTAAATCCTAGGTCATGTAAATGAGCGTATGTGACTGTACAAAGCCATGCTTCAGTGGCAGGCGAATGGAGCCCATGATTGGTAGCATAGGGATCCCTATTTCCGTTGTTGTAGAAAGAGCCGTGAACTGCTTGATATCCGACAGTCCCACGTCCCACGTCCCGCAGTGGCAACTTGTGAGGGCTGGGACATAAACTTCCCCACACTATATACAACCGGGACCAACAGTAACAAATATCTGACTCGAGCCAGTTATATCCCCATTTTCTCTCTTTTCACATATTCGTATTACCGCTGCCGCCATGCCCTGGACACACCTCGTTCGCTTTATCGCCGCTGAAGATAGCCAAATTCACCTGGGCCAGCTGGTTGATACCACCCGTGACATCGGACGAGATACCTTCAATGGCGTCAATATCCCTGTGTTCCTAATTGAAGGGACCATATTCGATGGGCGAGTGACAAAGCAAATCTTACACATTAAACAGGTGTGCTCCCTTTCCCCGACATTCCGAGCCGGCTGACCATACCAGCTTCTCTCCCCAGTCTCCCGCGAAGAATGCAGCTACATCCGGTGCTTGGGTCTGAATTATCTCGACCATGCCAGGGAAGCAAACATGGCCCTACCAAAGGCGCCGGTGCTTTTCACAAAGCCACGCACCGCATTGGTCGGTCCGTACCCGACAACAGTCAATGTGCCGAAATGCGCCCAGGACGAGACCAGTGACTATGAAGCTGAGCTGTGTGTTGTTATTGGGAAGAGTGGTCGTGATATTCCTGAGGAAAATGCCCTCGACTATGTGCTGGGATACACTGCGTCTAATGATGTGTCCGCCCGTTCGCTGCAGATGATCACTCCCCAGTGGTCGTTCTCGAAAGGACTCGATGGCAGCTGTCCGATAGGTATGTCTCAATCACCAACCAGCCTCCATTTCTATCCCATAAATCGGAATGTTAATTGCTCTCCCAGGTCCCGTTCTTGTTTCGCCCAGTGTGATTGATGACCCCCAAAACCTGTCCATCAAAGCCATCCACAATGGTCGCGTAGTCCAGGATGGACACACCAAGGATATGATCTTTTCAATCAAGAAGCAGATTTCGTACCTTTCCCAGGGTACCACTCTCGAAGCCGGGACTATCTTCTTAATTGGCACCCCGGCTGGCATTGGATACTTCAGGGAGCCGCGCGTGGTTCTTAGAGACGGGGATGGCATGCGGGTGGAAATTGGCAAGATTGGGACATTGGTGAACAAAATTAGATATGAATAGATATATCGTGAAATAGAACTTGTCTGGATTACATGATTCCTTGACAGGCGACGTTTGGCAGCAAATTTGTTTATGGGCCGTTCTTCGATGCTCCTGGCCAAACCGAATGCAGTACCATTTCCGCTGTAGTCCTTCATAGCTACACGTCCGAGATGCTATCAATTTAATCTGGGTATTTGATATTCTTTACCATTGCATTTTGATGGCACCCGACCTATCCTCGTAGCATCCCCGACAGTAACATTGGAGGAACTGAACTTGTCTCTAGTTGTCTGTTGACTAATCTACAAATGATACTGTATGGCTTCCATGCTCGGACCAGTAACGTATAACATCGAAATATCAGGGATGTCGGCGACCCGGAAGCGGTTTATTGAAGTCCAACCCTAGCTCCTCTGCGACCTATGCAATATTTAACGCATTGCTTACCATTGCCATTACCTCCGGACAAGAATGCGAAATAGAACGTTCATTTCAACTGTATGTAAACTAACCCCTCTCTATGTCCTTTACTTCAAAGACCAAGCCGGCACTTCTGGCCCCCAGACTGCCAGACCCTCATCTCCTGCAGGGCCATAGCCTATCGGTGTTTCTTGATTCACAAGATCCCCGTCCGCATAATGCTCAACCATGTTTCCGGTGGTATCCCACCAGTAATCAAATATTTGCGAGCCTAGGATATGCCGTCCAACGCCCCATACACTCTGGTACCCTCGCTTCGCCAGCCACTGGTGGCCCAGCTTCTGGGTGTCAAAGTCATGCACCTCGAATGAGCAGTGGTGTACATGGGAGGTGGTGTTGGTGCTCATGAAGAAGCAATGATGGTCCACCAGATCTGTCCCACGATCAATATGTGCAAAGAGCGCGACATCCACGTCTTTCCCGCCTTTTTCTGCGGTGAGGAAGTCGGATGGCACAATATTGAAATTCTTCGTGTAGAAGTCTACCATGGCGGGGAACTTTTGAACACAGAGCCCAAAGTGCCCTAGCTGTGTGGTATTAGCTGGGATGTTTCTTTCGTTTTTTGCTCTTCGTGAGCTGGCATACCTTGTGCACTGCCGCTGGTCCGGGGACAAAGCGCTGGAACTTGCGCACTCGTGGTTTCTCCAGCTCATAGTTCACGAGCAGACGAGACGGGTATTCTCCACTTTCTGCTGGAGCCTGTCCGTAGATGAGGTTCAAGGGGAACCCTTCTGGATCTGTAAGAGTGAGCAGGTAGCCACCCCCAGGAGCATCTGCAATTTCTTGAATTTCGCCGGCAGTGGGAAGTAGTGATGCCCTGTCCGTCCCATTTAGCCAACTCTTGCAAGACAAACAAAGGTAGAAAGGGAGCAACAAGCTAGGTGACAAGGTCAACTCACCTCCTTAAGTCATCGTACGTTTCAACCTCGAATGCACCACCGAGGAACTTCTTCTCGCCCCTGCGTGCATAATAAACGTACTGGTCCGTCCCATACCCGCGATACCATATCTCATCTGCAGTGCGTTTGGCTATCTGCATGCCGAAGTCTTTGGCCTTCGTCAGCCATGAATGCCGGCAAATTTAGTTGTGAAACATACCGTGAAGGAAAACCGTAATCTCATCTAGATTCGGGTGCTGGTACCGCATATGTGCCAACTTTACTAGACGTATCTGGTCCTGCGTGTTGATTCCACAGCGCTTGCGCCATGAGGCGATGCTTTCCTGCTTGGGGCCGATTGCTGTAATATCGGGAATCGAGCCGCCGTGGCACGCTACTTGGTCGGTGGAAGAAGCCTAGACAGGTCAGTTATGGAGGATACTTAGAAGTGGCCGTTAATACGAACCATATTAGGGGTATCGTATGCTGTCTCGCCTTGAGCTTTGATACCATTGGTGCTAATTTATATTTTCTAATAATCCCCCCGCCTTTAATAGCCCGTAGTTCGCAGCAACCTAGAGAGCCTTGTTGTGGTCAGCCGGTAGATGCACTATAATTGTTGCCGGTGATGTAGGGCGGGACCGTCCCACAGCAGACACCAGACACAGTAACCCGAAGGGTCCCGCACGAACAGATCCCCTGCTACTGGTGGTATCGTATTGAGAAGCAGTGGGACTGTGGCGGGACCTGACCAAGAAGTAGACAGCGAGAGCCCTCTATAGTCAGTCCAGTGTACCCACTCTCTCCCCTAGTCTTCCCCGGATTCCCCCCACAGATGGCTCCTCGCTCTGGTAACAAAGATGAACAGACGTGTATATTAAACTACAGCCTTCCCACTCCCTTGTAAGTGTTTCGATCTAGGCTATATTTTCCAACATGGATCGGGCCCTACCTGGCCAGTTTTTGGCCGAAAGTGGCGCGGGTCTGGATATCTTTCCAGGGACTGAGATCATGCTCAACCCTAACAGCACTCACGAGCGAAGTGCAGGCACCGTGTGAGCTATCTAATTCACCGGCTTCTGACTTGCACGAGTAAAGGCTCATTACAGATAAGACTTTCTCCGCAGCCATCAAAAGACCCAAGAGACCCTTTGAACTGGTCCCGACGTTGGAAATGTAAGACACTCTCGAAGGATCCACCAGGCCTAGTGCTAATACGTATGCCCCAAGATGGCGTAATAACTACGCAGTTTCTGTTCCTGTTCGTTGCCGTCGAGTCCGCTCTGTCCATGGGACCTATGTTCCCTCTCTTCGCGAAGGAATTCTCTCTTGGTGAAACCGAGCAAAGCCTGCTGACCGGCGTGTGCGTTCTTGCCTTGGGCTTTTCAAACTTCATCATTGTCCCATGTTCGAATATCCTAGGCCGCCGCATTACCAGTCTTGTTCTCTGTCTTCTAGGCGCTGGGACATGTATCTGGCAAGCCCTGGCATCGTCGTATTCCTCGCTGCTGGCTGCCCGCGTCGTCAACGGAGTCGCAACAGCAACAAGTGAGACACTGCTGGTACAGGTAGTCTCCGATATGTTCTTCCTCCACGAGCGCGGCCTCTGGACAGGCGTTTACTTGTGAGTCATTGGTTCAGGAATGCGCCCTCGCCTAACTAACCGCGTTATGCAGCATGGGATATTTCCTGGGGCTGTTCATTGGGCCCGTGATATCCGGAAATATTGCAGAGCGGTACGTATATTAGGCACCACTCCCCATTCTCAGGCCTGGCTGATGTGACTGCGTGCTAGGTTCGGCTGGAGAAGCTTCTTCTGGCTCTCACTGGCGATGACGCTTTTCAATTTCGTTACACTGTTGCTTTTCTTCCCAGAAACCAAGTTCCAGCGACCTGAATTGTCTGACCCAGCAATAACATCCCCCGAAGTAACCGAATGTAAAGTGGATTGTGAAGAAGTTGAGGACGATACTGCCACAAGTCCACCCATGTCCAGCCGTGGACGGCCATCTGCTGCTCAGTTCAAACTCTGGCAGAGTCCTGATCCACAGTGGAAGGCATTCATCGCCCGCGACGTCTTTACCCCGATATATGTGTTTATCTTCCCGATCATCTTCTGGGCCAGCCTCAACGTAGCGGGGCCTGCCAATGTCCTCCTCTACTGGAACCTTACCCAGTCTCCTGTCCTAAGCACACCCCCATACAAATTCACCCCCTCCGCAGTTGGATACTCAAACTTTGCCTTTGTCGTTGGCGGTATTATTGGACTGGCAACTGCCGGTCCTCTCTCTGACTGGATTGCCATCAAGGCCACCAACCGCAACAACGGCATTCGCGAGGCAGAGATGCGGTTGCCGGCCCTGATCCCCTTTTTTCTAACCACCGTCGTCGGAATCGTAATTGGCGGCGTCGGATATGACCGCCAGTGGGACTGGCCTGTTGTTCTTGTTGTAGGGTACGGCCTGTCAGGCCTGTGTGTCACTGCCGTGCCAACAATCGCCATCGCATATGCTATCGACTGCTATAGACCCATTTCCGGAGAAATCATGGTGGTGGCGACGGTGATTAAAAATACCTGCGGCTTCGCGATGAGCTACTGGGTGTCTCCTCTAGCAGCTCGCGAGGGATGGATCTCGCCGACCATGGTGGAATTCGCGCTAACTGTTGGACCGATGTTGCTAGGGATTCCGGTTTATTTGTTTGGCAAGGGGCTTCGACGACTCACGCGCAATTCGAGAGTGCATTTGTATAATACATGACCAGAGTAGCGGCAATTAGGCATGTAAACTCGCTTGATAAAGAGCCCTGCAACCTATACTAAACTAGATATGGTAACTCTATTGCTAGAAGATACGGCTTGAATTATATTAACTGCCTAAATTTATTAATATTTTGTATATAGTTCGTAATTATCGAACTTCGTTGTTGCAGTGGCGCCATGCTAATATTGGATATAGTGGGAGGGAGACTTGGACATCGGATAGCTAATCCTTGGGCTAGCCTACTCTGCCTGGGACGCACACGACTATTATACTCGCCCGGGCTATCTTGACCTCGAAAATGGCCATGCCATCTCTGAAAACGGCACTCTCATGATTGCCGTGGTTTCAACACGACTGCTTGGCCCGAGCTAGGCATTGAGACTATCGTCATTGGCAAGGTCATGATTGGCAACTACTCGACCACCGACTTCGACGATGTCTCCTACTTGATGCACCAGGTTCGCCGCATGCCCAGCGGTTACCGGGAGCTGCGGTCGCGTTTCTTCATCGCTGCCGGCAATCATGGCACTGCCCAGCTTGGCCACGACCTCGCAGTGCATTGCAACATTGAGATGACTCGAATCGCAGCATATATCGAAAAAACATGTGATACCCTTATCGTCGCCATATCCAAATTTTTATAAAGTACCTATATTTAGGTTTGGGATAGGCTTTGTGGAATTCGTCAAGCACGTTCAGCCGCAGCCCTGGGATCGGCGCACTGCCCGAGGCTGAGCCTGAAATCTGCCTGGCCAAACAATTAACTGAACTGAGCACTGCCCCATGTTTCCTTACGGGAAGAGCCCGCGCCTAACTGCGACCAGTAATTTGTGCGAGGCATCTGGCAGATCATTCCTTGGTTCAGGATTGTCCCGATCACAGTCACACACTTGGCCTGTCGCCAGCACTTAGGTAGATAGTAGTCGGACGATCGATAATAATTTCGCCCCTTTTATTGTTATAATTATTATCCCGATTCCCAGAGGGAATTTCCCACACTCTCCTCTCACGGTCTGCATGGCCGCTCCTCCCACGACAACTCAACGCAGCCATGCGACTCTTCCCTGTTGTCCTTGGTGCCTGTCACCTCCTCGCAGCATCCGCCCAAGATGTTACATGCTATAAACCCGACGGAACGAGCCGAACATTCAACGGGACCGAGCTGTGCAACAGCGTCGACGGATCGGTGAGCATGTGCTGCGGATGGAACGACCAATGTCTCCAGAACGGCCTCTGCAAGAGTAAACTAGACAACAAATCGTACTGGCGCGATATGTGCTCTATATCCTCGTGGCCGGAGGTAGGCTGTTTGAAGGCTTGTACGGTATGTTATATTTCTGTTTCTGCTTTATTGCTGTTCTGGTGCGGAAGGCTGATAGCTCTATTCTCTCTCCAGGACGAAGGGCAGATTGACGAAGTCGGGAACGCGCAGATGACGCCCTGCGATGGGACGGATTACTCGGAGAAATGGTGCTGCGGCGACAATACAGACTGCTGTGGAACGGGTGATGAGATTATTGTTCCTACCAACATCTACGTGTCCTCGACGGCAACCTCGACATCAGCGAGTGAATCGCCTACATCCACATCGACCACTACGGGCACTGGCGCAATTGCCAGCCCGTCTCCGGAGGAATCGCCAGAGTCGGGGTTATCGACTGGAGCGAAAGCGGGTATAGGGGTGGGTGTTGGGGCGGGTGTGGTTATTGTGCTTGGTGTCGTTGCATTCCTCGTTATTCGACGGCGGCGGAGGAAGGGGATGGTTGCGTCAGGGACCACATTAGACAGTTCAGCACAACCGGGCGTGGTTCCCCAAGTTCCTCAGGAGCTTAGCCAGACTCCAGTATATGAAAAGCCCGCAGATAAACAGGATACAAGGTACGAACTCCCAGCGCAGCCATCCACCGCAGATCGATAGCATTCGTGGCAAGGGGATGACTAGGAGCAAGGCCTTGCGGTCACTGTATTATAATGCCTCACGTATTAATGTTGATACAAATAATACCCTACCATTGTGATATGATCGCGGATTATCGACCAATGAGTAATGCTTCTCTGTTGAAGTAATTCATGTCAATGTTACACTCAATCCTCGGCATTGAAGCGGGGTTGGGTGTGTATTACTAAACAACTTGGCTCCTTGACATCTCGCAATATAAATCTGACTGATCTGTCTAGTGACTGCTTCGCCACTAAGCAAGTATTTCACATTCACCTTGCTCGTTGCACCTAGTTTCTAAGGTAAGAAAACATAAACTTTCTAAATTACTTGTGCTGATCTTACAGACTCAACATCCACACCAGACAGCTCTGAATAACCCATACACAACCCTCTCAAACAGAGCAAGATGGTGTCCAGTTCAGATATTAGCTACTTGCGCCGTTCCGTGGAGCTCGCCCGTCAAGCCCTGGAAACTGGAAATCCACCATTCGGGTCCGTGCTAGTAAACGCCACGGGAAATATTATCCAAGAAGACCACAACCGGACCGTTACCGATGGAGATGCCACACTACACCCCGAGCTGACATTAGTCATCTGGGCACAGAAGAACCTGACCCCGTCAGAGCGCGCTGCCAGTACAGTATATACTTCTGGCGAGCACTGCCCGATGTGTGCAGCGGCACACGCGTATGCGGGAATGGGGCGGATTGTATACGCATCCTCCTCGGCGCAACTTGGTCAGTGGAAGGAGGACATGGGACAAAAGCCTGGTCCGGTTGTGTCACTTCCAATTAATCAGATAGCCCCGGGTCTGTCTGTTGATGGACCGGCTGCAGGCCTGGATGAGGAGGTGTATGAGTTGCATCGGCTGATACAGACTTAGCTACAGGGTAAAGACTAGAAGACAGCCACAAAACTCTAAGGATAGTTAATTTCATATACTCGTATCTGACGCTACCTTTTACTATGAATTGTATACAAATCTACTCGAGCTTTTCGATTAACTGGCGATGGCGACTTCCCCACAGCGTATTGTAATCCCATTGGCTGTGCTCAGAGAACCTTGCATCTTGGCTTCCGTTCCAGGACTAGCGCTATCTGGATCGATTTAACCGACATATGAGCAAAAGACTCTGGAGAATCTCACTTTGTTACAACCACCAACAGACTTACGCAATTCAATGAGCCTCAATATCACAGCGAACTGCTCCGATGTCCCATGCTGGACCTGTCGTCGCCGACGCCTCAGGTGCGACCGAGCGCTCCCCACCTGCGGCAAATGCGCATCTTCGCAGCGACCCTGCCAGGGATACGGCAAAGACAAGCCTTTGCGATGGACAGACAGTGTGGCCAGCCGCGGCAAATTAATGGGCAAGAAGGTCCCACGCCAAGAGCAACCCCCAATCAGTCGGGTCCTGAATGATCCGAGCGTGCAGGACTTGTCTCCATCGATGCGACACTACATTACCTATTGTAAGTACATCGTCTGGGGCCAGGTGGATACGGGCTGATTGAGATTAGTTGCCCAAGAGTGCTGCCAGGAATGCGTGCTATATGACTTCGAACGGGCAAATCCGTTCAAAGAGTTCATTCGATTGATCCCGTCATGTCCGGGATTATGCCACACAATGGTGTCAGTTGCAGCTCTACATCAGGCCTTCCGGATCGCAGCAGCCCAATGCAACGAAAGACCTGTGACGCCCAATTCAAATCCTACTGAAATTCAACCTCTGCACCAGTTACCAGCATACTACGATGCTCTAGACCACAAACAGCGAGCTCTCGGTTTCTTGAGAAGCGAAGCAAATGCCGGATCCTTCAGTAATCCGGACGGTGTCATTGCATCCATGATTATGTCCATATGGCTCGAGCTCATGGATTCCGGACGAAATACTTGGAGATACCATCTTCGCGGACTGAGAGAAGTGATGCCAAAACGAGGCTTATCCCTCGCCCTATTCAAAGACGAAGAAGAATTGGCCACTGGTCTCCCTCAAATGAGCGAATACTTTGACACAAGCTACGCCGTGTAAGTAATGCCCATCCCATACAGTAATAGTCACTGATGGTGCTACAGTCTGGAAATTATAGGGTCAACATTTGTCAAGGCCAAACAGGCTTATCAGCCGCTCTTCTCGATGTCCCCTACCCTCGACATCCTGAAACGTTCCGAGTCCCAGACATGGACCGGGTGCCCCGCAACCCTCCTCTACGTGCTTTCTCTCGTGAATGCAGTGGCCGCGAGAGCTCAAGAAATCCCTCCAGATGTGATTGGCAACATCCTAACGCATCTGCGGAACTTTTGTCCAATGAAGTGGGCACTGACAGGTGCGGAAACTCACTATATAAAACCAAGATACCAACTTGCCTGTATCTGGCAAGCAGCAGTCGAGATATACGCGCTGCAGGTCTTCCCAACTTCTTCCAACGAAGGGAGAATCACGAATTCCCTGGATCTGAGCTTTCACCATCTCGAATCCCTACTCCCTGCGGACGTCCATCTCAAAGGCATTATATGGCCTGCATTTGTCATTGGCGCCGAGGCGCAAACACCCTTTCAAATGGGACTAATTACTGATGTGTTTGGACGTTTGTGGACATTATGGCGCTGTCAGAATGTGGCAAATGCCTTGAAGGTGCTTGAGAAGATTTGGGCTCGTCGAGCTGAGGAAGGGTCATTTAGACGGTGGATCGAATATGTCTATGAGTGGGGTGACGATTGGATGTTCATATAGTCCTTCCATTCCTTGATTATATTCCATACGGGCTGGTCAAACTAAATAGCACGATTTCTATTGCATCACATTACTTTTGGTTCTATTACGCTGCATGAAGGTTCTCTTTGCTCGTTCCATAATCCACTTTTCGAACGCAGCATTTAAATCGGTCATTCATCATATTCTGAACGACCTTGCTGCCCTCTCGTAACAGTTAATCCGAAGAAGCCTGTTCCTGTATTTCATCCGCTGTCATCTCGCTGACAGCTTTAGGCACCCTGCCCCAGATCACCAGGATTATCAAACTGGCACCAGCAACACCGACTCCGAACCAGAACGTCACTTTGTAGCTTTCTTCCAGACCCCTGTCCTTGACCACGGAAGACTGGATAATGTCCGTTAGCCCGAGGACCAAGGCGACGCCGAGCTGCAGCACGGAATTCAAGACACCCCCTGCCAGCCCCTGCTGCGAAGACGGGACGACTGTGGTAATGAAAACGGCCATCAGGATAGTAGACAGGTCGATGCCAATCGTGCTGAGAATGGCCGACGGGAAGATGAATGCCCAGTAGCTACCTCCACCAGGCGGAATGAGAGCGAGGAGAAGTTGGGAAACAACGGCGGCTGAGCCCGAGATGATCATGAGAAGATGGCCGGGGACGAGGTGTAAGATGTACCCTTCAATGATGCTGACGACAAGTCCAACCACGCCAATGGGTATGTACCACACAACGACCTGGAGTGGCGAGGCGGACAAGACCGTTTGGAAGTAGAGTGACCCATTAACGGAGAAGATACCCCAGGTACCGTAGAGTAGTAGGAGGGCAATGAGTAAAGGTGTCATTGATTTTACTGAGAAGAGCGATGCAGGCAACAGTGGATCCGAGACAACATTCCGTTCGACATACCACGTCCCGACAAGGAACATGATGCCTAGGAGGAAGGTTGCCAGGACATATGGCGTTTTCCATCCCGAGTCGGCATGGGCGGATTGGGTGATTGCGAAAATCGTAAGAACGAGCCCGCAAACGATGCAAATGGCACCCAGATAGTCCATTTTCACTTTCTTTCGGGAGTCATTCGCCAAACTCGAGTATGGCATCGCAAATATTGCCGTACTGAGCGTTATCGCTGCAAGTATCGCGCCGATCCAGAAGTACCAACTCCAGTATAGGAATTGACCCACGAGCCCTGCAATGGCGATGCCACCAAAGAAGCCGAGAACGCCCGCGGTGCCATAGATTGCAAAGACGAGGTTCTTGCGAGGCCCAGGCCGGTAGAGTGAGCCTAAGAGCATGACTCCAGTTGGGAGAAAGGCGGCAGCCCCCAGACCCTGGAATGCTCGACAGATGTTTAACATGACAGAGCCAGAACTGAATCCTGCGATTAGACTCCATATAGAAAGCCACGCGAGGCCTGCGAAGAAGACAGGGTATCCTCCCCAGATGTCGCCCAGACGCCCAAATATGAGCAAAGTGCTCGAAATAACAAGCGAAAAGGCAGTCGCGGGCCATACCTGCGAAGCCTGGGGGATCTGCAGCTCCTGGGCCAGTGGTGGCAAGATGACCGTGAAGCCGGAGACGAAGAACTCGGTCAGGAACTGCGACATTATGATGCCAAACAAGCAAAATACTTCAGTCCATAGGGAGGGGAACGCCGGGGGACGTTCACGTCCAAGGCGCTCAATCCGAGCAGATTGTGATTCCTCTTGAATTTCCGGTATGTTTAACCGCGAGGATAGATCCTCGACAGCCATGTTGTGAGCTTTCAACGTTCCGGTAAGTCAACAAACCCAAGTCGCCAGAGATTGAAAGTCCCAGGAGATAGGAAATCGACCTTTAAATAAGGCTCTGTCGACATTGACTAAATCTGGTCCATTGATCGACTGTCATAAGTGTGGGGCCAAAGGGCTGTTTGATCCACGATGAACTTCCCAATCGGGCTGCCAAGATGCTAGCCAAAGGCTTCAAGGGAGCGATGACCTGTGGTTGGCTTGCTGACGCTCCACGAGAGTTGTTCCATGCTTGCCAGTAGTAATGACTTCAGACAATTGAGGCTGACTGCGAATAGCACAGTATCGCCACGGGAATAATAATAATAATAATATAATAATAATAATAATTCCCTCTTAAGTCTTTCGCAACAAAGCTCAGATAAACTCACAGTATCAAAGGATAGATACATTCACCTCCATCTCGACTAGGGCTAGGAACTGCAATATCCAGATAGAGATAAAATATCTACTCAGAGGTGAAGCTTAAGTTGTTTCCTTTTGACAGACAAAATGACAGTAGAGAGAGTCGGCATCTAGGTATGTTGTAACACTACAGGTCCAATAACCAGGAGCTTTTACCAGTCTAGCTAAAGATCAAGACTCTAGTGGGGACGCAAAGAGAAAACTGGCCGAAGAAATGCGAGCCGAAGCATTTGTGGATCGTCAAACGGCGATTCAAACTGCTGGTGGTCTCGAAAGAACATCGGAGGATTGGCGATTCTTTGCAAAGTAAACCCGATGCTTATAAGAATACAATTTTCGATTAACTGGCGATGTTTGTGTAGTTCCATTGGTTGTGCCAGAGAGAAACTTGCGTCTTGGCTCTCGGCCCACGCTTCAAGGGAATAACCTCAGCGGCTAAGGCTAAAGCTAAATAAGCATTAAAGTATATTGGTCAGGTTAAATAATTACTCGCGGTACGATATAAACTTCAAGCTAACAAGATGAAGGAGCCGAGATCAGAGCGTCTGGCGCCGAATTGATTGAGCGGGCGGTTGCACTCTATTGGCTCCGCAGAGACTGAGATGCAGGCGCCAATTCGATTGATATGCCAGCAAAAGGCTGTAAAAACACAGCCCTGCTTGCTTTTTCCATGCCGTATTCTGAAGTACATGATTGGCCTTCGGGCCATCACCGCCTCGCAGCCTTGCGCCTCCATTTCCTTTTAGCGCACTAGCCAGAAATTTATATGTCAGGTCAGCCCCATACGCAAAGCAGAATTGAAAATCTCTTGGAAAAGATCTGACGTGCAAGCCGATATTTTTGACCTTCAGTCCACCAGCCCTAAACGTTTCCGGGGATATTGTTCAAGATGGAAAACGCGGCACAAGCCATTATTTTGGCCTTGCTACTTGTTTTAGGGTTTGTTATAGTTCGCTCGGGCGGGAGGTGGACCGAGTCACCGGCTGGAAGCACCAGAAAGCCGCCCCCCGAGACTGCCCTCGAGCTCGACCGAACCTCCACTTCGCAACCCTCTCCACGCCCCGTAAGAACCGTTAGTCCGGTTGCAGAGCAGAATCGTTCCCTCCCCCCTTTCAACCAGTCTCCAGCCGGAAGCATCAGAAAGGGCCCATCCGAGAAAGAAGCCGACCAAACCTCCACCTCGCAATCCCCTCCACTCCCTGCAAGTACCGCTACACAGTCTGCTCCCCAGGAAGGGATCCTTCCTTGCAGGAAATCCACGGATTACACTATCGGCTGGATCTGCGCCATATTAACCGAATATGTGGCAGCTCAAGAATTTCTCGATGAAGAGCACGAACGACCGGATTTTACATCGCCGCACGACACTAATAATTACACACTCGGCACAATTGGGGGCCATAACGTCGTCATCGCTGTCTTACCTGCTGGCGAATACGGAATCGCTGCCGCAGCCACGGTAGCTACGAATATGCAGCGCAGCTTCCCCAACGTTCGAATCGGGCTAATGGTTGGTATCGGGGGCGGTGTTCCAAGCAAGAGGCATGACATTCGCTTGGGCGATGTTGTCGTTAGTGCACCCCGGGACGGTAAAGGTGGTGTGTTCCAGTATGACTTTGGCAAGACAGTGCAGGATCTTTCGTTCCAATACACGGGGTTTCTTAATCAGCCTCCGACAGCTCTCCGTACTGCCCTGACGGGGCTGCAAGCACGATACAAGAGAAAAGGGCACCGTATTGAGAACACAATCGAAAGCATTCTGAACCGGAACCCAGGGCTCCGTCAAGAGTACGCGCGGCCGCCAGGAAATGCCGATACCCTGTTCAAAGCCGCAGTGGTCCATGATGCAAAGGGCTGTGCGGAATTCTGTGCTAGTAATCAATCGAATATCATCGGGCGGCGTGCGCGAGCTACAAACGAACCAAATCCAGCTATTCACTATGGGCTCATCGCTTCTGCAAATCAAGTGATGAAGAATGCAAAGGTGCGCGATCAGCTGGCAGCTGAGAATGATATCCTCTGTTTCGAAATGGAGGCTGCAGGGTTGATGAATCAGTTCCCCTGTATTGTTATCCGCGGTATCTGTGACTATTCGGACTCGCATAAGAATAAGGAGTGGCAGGGCTTCGCAGCAATGACAGCAGCTGCGTATGCGAAAGATATGATCTGCGAGATTCGTCCAAGTTTGATTGAGGCTGAGAAGAGGCTTGGTGATATTCTACTTGGTATCTAAGTCTTTATTAATATTAATTTCAATATGTGTTAATCCTACCTCCAGGCCTCCATGATACTGTCAAAGAGAACCAGGACTTAGCAAAGCAGCAGCTCAAAGCCCAGAATGATTTCGCCAAGGAGAGGCTGTCCGATAAAGAAGAAAAGTGTCACCAGCTGTTCCGTCTGACCAGTGACAGCGGGGGTGAGGCCACGTATGAGTGGTATAAGAATCGAGTGGAGGAGAGGGTCGACAACACGTGCAAGTGGTTCCTCCAGCATGAGAACTTCCAAAAGTGGCTGCAATCAAAGTCCGGCCCCCTGTTCGTCTCAGCGGATCCTGGATGTGGCAAGTCAGTGCTGGCCCGGTACCTGGTTGACAGTTACCTACCGCGATCGGTCACAATCTGCTACTTCTTCTTCAAAGACAAACTCCAGGACAGAGTCCGGCAAGCACTTTGCGCGCTGCTTCACCAACTATTCTCTCAGAAGCCGCATCTGATTAAACATGCTATGCTAGAGTACAGCAAGGATGGAGAAGGTCTGGTTAATTCAACAGAGTCGCTGTGGAAGGTTCTACGAAACGCGACTGGGGATCCCCAGGCAGGGCCAATAATCATGGTCCTCGATGCCCTAGACGAATGCCGCGAATCGGAACTTCCAGACCTGACGCGGAATCTGGAGAGTCAATTCCATAAGGGCCAGGGCAAGCTGAAGTATCTCATGACCTGCCGTCCATATGAGTCGATTGTATCTAGATTCGGCAGCCTATTGCATACCTTCCCCAATATTCATATACCAGGAGAGGAAGAGTCAGAAACCATCAGTCATGAGGTGAATCATGTCATCACGTACAGAGTCAATCAGCTGTCGCAGAAGAAGAATCTCTCATCCGACGTCCAGCAGAAACTGGATGAAGGACTGCGAAAGTCTTCCCACCGCACTTATCTCTGGGTATATCTCGTGTTCAACTACTTGGAGGAAGAACATTTCAAAAAGACAGCAAAAGGGGCCGAGGCGGCGTTGAAGTTAATTCCACAAAGCGTTAATGCGGCATATGAGCAAATCCTTAGCAAGTCTAAGGATCACTCGACGGTTGGAAAGGTCTTGAGTATCATCTTGGCCGCGACTCGACCGCTAACACTTCCGGAGATGAACATTGCTGTGAATGTAGATGAGAGAACGCAGTCTTTTCATGACCTTGACCTGGAGGATGAAGAGAACTTCAAATCGCGCCTCAGAACGTTATGTGGACTGTTCATCTCAATATATCAGGGCAGGATTCATTTTCTCCACCAAACGGCTCGCGAGTTTCTTCTGGGAGATTTCCGATCATCCGATACTGTTCTGTCAGACCCGGGCTGGTATCACTCCATCGCTATGACTCAGGCACATGAGGTCCTTGCAACTGTCTGTGTACGCTATCTCGACTTCTTAAATTCCGATACATCCATTTCAGCAAACGCAGGTGAAGATGACAGCAACATCCTTGGTATTAACTACGACTTCCTAAATTACTCAGCCAAAGCCTGGACTACTCACTTCCGCGAGGCCGATATTTGTCCTACCGCTGCCATATTGCCCTCTGCACTAAGAATTTATGATCCCGGTTCGAGAAGCTATGCGACATGGTTTGACATCTTCTGGCATACTGAACCTAGCTTTCCAACTATCCATAATTTTTCGAATCTTATGCTATCATCGTACTGCGGGCATTATGCCATTGCCAAGGAACTCATCGAACAAGGAGCGGATGTTGATTCCAAGGACTCTGTGTATGGTCAAACACCTCTATCATGGGCTGTAGGATGTGGACACCTGGAGGTTGTTAAGCTTCTTATCCAGACCGGAAAGGTGGATATAGATTCCAAGGATAAGTTTGGTCAAACACCTCTATTATTAGCTGCAGTATATGGATACCTGGAGGTTGTTAAGCTTCTTATCCAGACCGGAAAGGTGGATATAGATTCCAAGGAGACGTTTGGTCGAACACCTCTATCATTAGCTGCAGAAAATGGACACCTGGAGGTTGTCAAGCTTCTTATCCAGACCGGAAAGGTGGATATAGATTCTAAAGACTCAGAGTATGGTCGAACACCTCTATCATTAGCTGCAGAAAATGGACACCTGGAGGTTGTCAAGCTTCTTATCCAGACCGGAAAGGTGGATATAGATTCTAAAGACTCAGAGTTTGGTCAAACACCTCTGTCATGGGCAGCAGAAAATTGGCATAAGGAGGTTGTCAAGCTGCTTCGTCAGGCTACGTGCGGAACGGTTTAGCAGGCTCTCTCAACAATTTGTTTGGGGCACAACAACTACATTCAACACAATGTGAATACCAAAGTGAGAGATGCGACTGTTGCTACCCAACTCTATAGGCGAGGCCGTATCGCACAGGAATCCAGATGGCCCAGAAGCACATGGATAATCCCAGCACCCTCTCATCATCAGGGTATCGATTGCCAAACGAGGCACTTCACACGTTTTCGGGATGTCTGACGCTGAAAAATTGGAAACGGTGCATTCATCAGCGAATTGCCGTAGAGTTTCAGTATGGTTGCAACCATAACGCCTGTTGGCAAGCGTGACGTGTTCTTTTGCTATGACGATTAGCTTTTGGTATCTCAGATGTATTTCAAGTTACGGTCAGGAACTTTGCTATGTTTGCGGCGACCCAACGGAGCATGCAATTGCCCTGTTGGGCACGTCAGCTGGCTCGTTGATACGGTCAATAGATACAGAGAAACACTCCCCTCTCATTAAAATACGACCTACATGGTGGCACGATTCCGCTACACCCATTGCTCAAGCACCACAGGTGTTTCTGCCAACTGGGTTCCTCCATACCCACGCCGCTGGGAGTGTGGTGCCAACGCCTTCGAGATTACGCCAAATAAAACTGGCTACATACGGGCCTCTGGATCCGCACGAAACTCCCCAACGCAACGTGCACTACATCGTCTCGGCGCACGGGTGGAACCAGTATGATGAAGGAACCTGGACGGAGATGAACATTAGAAAGGGGCAGGGCCCGATAAAAAATTATGCGAGATGGGGACGGGGATGGAAGAAAATAACCGGGCCTGTCTCGGCTCCGGACCATCACCCCCGGTTCTACTTCAGTGCGATCATTTTTCCTACCAGCACCATCCATCGCGCCAGAGCAAAATGCTTACGGTCTAGCGGAGGCTTTCAATGAAAGCAGGATCAGCAATTCAACGGATTCGAGTTTTCACTATCCCAAATCTATGCTATCCATGGATGTCTATCTCAAAGCTATTATATAGCCTGTATTTATCCTTGGCGCCAAGGCATAAATAATATCTTGAAGGATACTATTTACTAATATATTAGGACCTCTATAGATATTATAGTACTGTTAGAATATAGTAAATACCTTAAAATTGCTTGAGAGAATTTAGGCTCGTCAAGCTATAGAAGGGTTATTTTAACAGTGGATAGAATATATCTATAAGTAGGGTGAAGATTGGATGTTCATATAGCCACTCTATGCCTTGATTATGTCAGGAAATTATAGATGGGGTCAGCATCCACTATAGAAGACTTTCAATAACATTTGTCTGCCTTTAAGCTCCTGTGAGTGCAAGGGCAGTCTTTGTAACTTAGGGTACACTGTCATACACTGTCATCATTGCTGGGAATTCATACACAGTCGGCACTTGGGAATGTTATATCATTACAGTTGTATACACAATGTAAGCAGAACTTATATAACCGAGAGTTTTCACTAGTTTAACTAGAGATTCAGGCTGTAGCAGGGATACAAGCATAAAACTAGCCGAGGACATGGGAGCGAAAGCATCGGCAGATTTGGTGAAACGGCGATCAAACTGCTGAGGATATCGCACCAAGGGTGGAGGATTGGCGAAATTCCAAAAGTAAACCCTATGGCCCATTTGCCCATAACAATTACCCAGCTTTTACAGACACAGCAGGCTGTGGCTGGCAGCGCGGAGTAATTCCCCACAGCAGTTAATCTCCACAGTATGAAAGAGACAAACTCCGTGTGGGGTTGTCAACGACTAAGAGTATCAAACATGATCAGCCGAATAACCAATCGGTTTCTTCTTGCCAAGTCCACTTCCCGGTTAATATAGGGGTGCGGAGGGCTCCGTCACAGTATATAACCACAGCCAACGGACAGCTAAACAGCAGGAAATAATGGACTAATACAGAGAAAGAAAACAACATGAAGCCAAACAAGATCCTCCCAGGACTCCTTACAATTCCCGCAGTAACAGCCCTAAACGCAACCTCCCTGACATCTGAGTATTTCGGAAATGACGCCCCCTGGTACACCTCACGCATCCCGCTCTTCGAAACCAGCAACTCCGCCCTGCAAGAAGTCTACTACTACAGATGGTCTCTCTTCCGCTCCCACCAGCGGGATCTAGGCTCCCTCGGCTTCCTGTCCACCGAATTCATCAACGACGTCAGCTGGCAAGTCTCGCCGTGGGCCATCCTCATCAACGCCGCAAACTACCATCTCCGCGAGGGGCGCTGGTGCCGCGATCGTCGGTTTAAAGAGGACTACGCGGATGTCCTCTTCGGGCCTAATACGGATCCTCGCCAGTTTAGTGAAGTAATGGCCGACGGCGTCTGGCAGGGGTATCTTGTTGATGGTGTACAGCAAGATGCGGTCGCTAGGCTGGATGCTATGAAGAGTGTGTATGAGGGGTGGAATGCGACGCTTGATATCGGCGGGTTTGATACCTCCAAGGGATTGTATTATATCCAGCCGTTGACTGACGCTACCGAGTATACAATTGCGAGTATCGATGCAACCGGTGGGTATGACGGCTTTACAGGAGGTAATGCATTCAGACCGAGTATCAACAGCTACCAGTACGCGAACGCACTGGCAATATCGAATCTTGCATCATTAAGCGGGGACCAGGATACCGCAGATGAATACTCCGCCAAAGCAACCGAGATTAAAAGCCTCGTCCAGGAATATCTCTGGAACAGCGACTTCACGCACTTTATCGACCGCTTCTACGTCGACAACGAAAACGTCTCCTACTGGGACCCGATCCGCGGACGCGAACTGGTCGGGTATGTCCCCTGGACGCACGACCTGCCTGACGACGAGGAAAGCTATGCGCAGGCGTGGAAGCACTTGACCGATTCGGAGAAATTGGCCGGTGAGAAGGGCCTGCGCACGAATGAGCCGAGCTACGAGTATTACATGCGCCAGTATAGATATGAAGGCGAGAACCCGGAGTGTCAATGGAATGGGCCTGCGTGGCCGTACCAGACTACGCAGGTGCTTACGGCCCTAGCCAACTTGCTTGACCATTATCCTACTTCCGCTGGTGCTGGTGTGATCAGCAAGAAGGATTATAACACTATCCTGCTGCAGTATGCGAATCTGCACTATAACCCGAACTATGACGGGAAACTGAACCTCGAGGAAGATTATTACACGGACACAGGGGCTCCCATTGTCGGACTCGCCAGGTCGCCGCATTACTTCCACTCCGGATTCATCGACCAGGTTATCTCTGGTTTTGTTGGGATCCGGCCGAGCGCGGAGGATATACTCGAAGTGAACCCGCTCGCCGATGCAGAGAGCGTTTCGTTCTTCCGGATCGAGAATGTCCTGTATCACGGTCACGACGTCGCGGTGCAATGGGACGCAGATGGAAGTCAGTACGGGTCTGCAGGACTACAGGTTGAAGTCGATGGCGAGGTCGTTGCAACGGCTGATACACTGTCCAGAGTGACTGTGGATATCTCGCGTGTTGACCCGCCAGCTATAGAGCGACCGATTGCTAAGTCTATCCAGCTGGGCGCTGACACGGAGTATCCGGTTGGTAGTGTGTCTGTGTCCGGTGTAGATGCAGCAGATATACACGCGGTCATTGATGGGAGGGTATGGTTTTACCCTGAGATCGCGAACTGGTGGGATACGCCGGCTGGGAGTGGAGAGGAGATCCGGTATGCAGTTGATTTTGGCAGTGAGGTTGAAGTGGCGAGGGCGGAGATTGCGTTTGCAAAGGATGATGAGGCAGGCGTTGATGTGCCTGGTGAGTATCGGGTGCAGTATGCGAATGGCGATGAGTGGGTTGATGTTGGTGCTGAGTCTAGCGAGGCTGTTGCGAATGGCATTACGGATGTCAGTTGGGATGCTGTTACAACAGGAACTATGAGACTGGTCTTCACCCCGAAGGATGGAGTGAAGGTGAGGCTTGTTGAGTTCAAGATATTCTAGATATATTATGGAAGTGCGACCTTTTCAACAAAATATCTCCCTTTGTCAGATCCACAGACCACCAAGTCTACCGGGTGGTAAATATCCAATAGGTTCAGCTTTCCTATATCGTCCGATACTGCTGGTAACGCAAATAGTACTTCCCTGCCAGTTGCCCAATGTTGAGAAATCTGGGCAATGATCCGCTTGATTAGATGCGTGGGATAGTGGGAGTGCTCGTATCCCCTTGCCTTCCTCTCAAGTTCTGGCCACAACGCGTCTAAGATATACTGGAAGGCAGAGTCCGACTTATACACCTGGACAAGCTGGAGAAGTACCTCGGATAGGCTGAATGTGTATATATCTGCGGTGGAGGAGACGGAGAGATCTAGGGTGTTGATTATCCTGATAGCTGCGTTGGCGAAATCATGCGACGGGGACTGGGGTTGCTCATCGCAAAACTCCTCAAACATAATCTCACAAAGGAGAGAGTATAAGGCATTCATTGCGTCACGGTGGGTTGAAAACGGCGGACAAGATTCCGGGAGTTGATCCTGCCAAAGCCGTGATTTCCAGACCTGCAGTCTCTCTCGCTGGATATTTAATAACCCTTGCAGATGAGACCCACGGACGAATACGTTATCCGCTTCAGCACGTTCCTCATCCGTCTCGTCTCTTCCTAGCAATTTGGTAAGTATTTGATGCGCCGCACTACCTATATTCTTGGACAGTTCAGATCCTCCACAGGTCCTAGCCACGCATCGAAAGACGACAAGCCGGGACCGAATCTCAATTGTCTTGACCAGGATATCATAAATCAGATCATCCGAGCTCATCCCCACAATGCAATCGAGATATAACTGGTCAAACGAATCAGGATAGCGATTCGGTCCGAAAGAACTTCCACCTTCCCCTTCAAGCAACAGAGCCGGTGGTTTTCCAAGTCGATGGGAGACGCACAGACGATACCACATCTGAAGTGCCTGAGCGCCTTTCTTTGAGCGAGTGAGACATTCCCGGTTTCTGGAGACGAAGCGCACAGTGTCCCACACTGCAAGGCGGAATTTGTGATGGTCCGTCGATGCATGGTGGTAGTAGGCGAGAAGGGTATACGCAGTGAGCACGGCCGGCGCGTCCTGTTCAATATCGGTCGGCTTGCTGTCGCGGAAGTGAGAAAGGGCCTGTTGGTGATATTTCTCTGCCTGTGTGTGATGAGTCCAGTTCACAGATGGACTGAAGACCGATCGTCGTGGGTCATTTGGTAGCGCGCGTTGCTGAACATCGGCGTTCAGCATTGAGAGATTCGACGCGGAGAGGCAGAGGACAGCCGTCTTTAGATAAGGCGATCGCAATGCCTGTTCTCCGAGCTGGGATGAGCCGGCGGGGAGTAGATGGCGGACATGGCTCAGGAAGTGGTCCAGATAGCCGACATCCAGGTTGTATGCCGTCTTTGGTGCCGTACAAAGTGGTGTCTTTTGCAGCGCATCTGCTCGCGGGGGTTTGCGTGTTACCGCCCGCGAAGGCTTCTGGAATGATTCCGGATCGTAGCTCCGAAATTGAAAGTCAAGGCCATAGATGCATTCCAAGCTCAGTCTGATGCAGGCTCGACAGGACGGTCTGGCCTCGTCACACTGCGTGGGTCAGTACAGGTTGAGGGGTTGGTGGGGGGACTGACCTTCTTCCCTCTCTTGCGACACGCCCGGCATCCGGAATGATTACGCTTGATGTTGCGTGATCTGGGTTTCTGGGCGGGGGTCAGAGGGGGCATTACAGGTGTGATAACAGAATTGAGAATGTTAAACAAAGAATAAAGAGTCGAGAGAGAGAGAGAGAACCAAAAGCGACAAATTTTACGCGCACTCTCGCGCTAACCCGATCCGGCTATATTATACGCCGTCGATACAGTACGACCACAAGGTACTCTGTCTGCAGCTTATAAATGGGACATATCTCGTTATTCAAATAATACATCCATTCGTATATTCAATATCCATCATGGTACGCGCAGTGTGGAAGAAGCTACTGAGTGACGCCTCTATCCAGAGGTCCTCCCAGAACCTGTCCGTTATCGGCGGGAACGCATATATATATGGTGGAGAGCTAAGGCCGAGAGAGCCTGTCGACTCAGCCATCTACCGCATTTCAACTGATCGTGGTACAATTAACCCCTTAATTTATTAGCAATTAATTAACATTGACAGGAAATGCATCGACCACTACGATATCGGCCATCACCGGGCTGCCGAATACGCCCCAGCCACGGGTTGGAGCAACATCCACTGCCCTCGGAGGAAAGATCTATATCTTCTCAGGGCGCGGTGGAATAGCAATGGCACCGATCGAGGAGGCCGGATCTCTCTGGGTATTCGACCCAGTAGCCAACGCTGAGCAGTGGTCACAACTGAAGCCTAGCGATTCCAACGCACCATACCCAGCAGGCCGCAGTTACCACGCAGTGACCAACAACGGCAAAGACACTATCTTCATACACGCCGGGTGTCCCGAGAAAGGCCGACTCCGCGATCTCTGGGCCTTCAACATTTCTACCAGAGCGTGGACTGAATTACCGCAGGCGCCGGGCCCGGAGAGGGGAGGTCCTTCCATCGCATACCACGACGGAAAGCTCTACCGCATGAACGGGTTCGATGGGAAAACTGAGCAGGGAGGGGCACTGGATGTTTTCGACCTTGCCGCCAATGCATGGAATACTATTACTTTCGCAGCTGATGGAACTAACGGGCCAGCTGCGCGAAGTGTGAGCAGCCTGCTTTCTCTCCCGATCGGCGGAAAACCGTCCCTTGTCACGATGTTTGGCGAGCACGACCCGAGTAGCCTTGGCCATCAGGGAGCAGGGAAGATGCTTCCAGATGTTTGGGTGTTTGATATCGAGTCCAAGACGTGGTCGAAGGTTGAGCTGGATGGAGAAGTCCCGCCTCCGCGTGGGTGGTTCGATGCAGATGTAGCTGACGGATCTCCATCTGGTATCGTTGTCCACGGTGGGCTTGCAGAGTCGAACGAGCGCCTGGGTGATGTTTGGTTATTGAAGTTTGAGTCATCTTAGCAAGATAGAAGTCGGCAGATAACGTATGCAAATTTGGCAATTGTAATGGCTAGATCAAACTCCGAACCTTCTGGGTTGCTAGGGATTCAAATTCGATAGCAGGACCATGGTTGGTTAACAGCAAACGGAGACATTATGCGGGCACTGTGATGACCGCAAGCGTTGCTGCTTCGGCATCTGCTCACCTGCAAAGTACACCACGCCATTAACCTGCCTTCGTGTATTGATATTCAATCTACGTCATGTTCTACAGGACCTAGCCTATAGGCAGGGCAATCAAAGGTACTATGTGTATAACGATATGTGCAATGACAACTATGTACATAATAACCAACTGTGCTATGGCCTTCGTAGCCCGACCTAACCGGCTGTTCTCCGTCCAGGCCTCCGGCTATTCAACTGCCTGGCTAACTTACAGCTTCTGTCCAGCAGTCTCAGGGATAGTGCTAGCGACCTGGTCAGATCCAAGCGCCTCGATCGCATCATACGGCAGAGAGTCCGGAGTGAGAGTGCCCTCGGGAACAGAGTTCGAGGAACCACCCAGGTCAACATCATCGACAACCGCATAGCCAGTGTAGTCAGAGTCGGCAAAGAAGATAGCCTCGTCGGGGCAGTTAGAAAAGGCAGAGCTCTGGATCAGGACTTGCGCATCCATGCGGCAGTTGACACCGGTCAGGAGCAGGCTGTCCCAGTAGTTGTTGATGATGTGGACTGTTCCGAAGCGGATCAAGGGGGTACGGCTGTTAATGTTGTACCAGTGGTTGTTGGCGTATGTGACGTGCAGCTTTCCTTCATCCTCGTCGGCGTTGCTGTCCGAGTGGCCGATCAGGGAGGCTTTCCACTGCTGCAGTCAGTATGGATGAATCTGTGGGAAAAGGGGGGGGACGTACGTGGTCGTGGAAGTAGGTGTTGGAAATAGTAATCCACTCAGCACCGTGGCTGATATCAACAAGACCGTCCAAGTCATCCTTTCCAGCGCTGAGATCACCAGAGAGATCGCAGTGGTCAACCCACACGTTGGTGGACTCGTCGATTCCAATGGCATCGCCGTTGTCAGCGTCGACTCCTCCGATCTTCAGGTTACGCATGATAACGTTGCTAACCTGGCGGATGTAGAAGCCAATACCGGTAATAGCTACATAGATTAGCAGGTGTCTATCTTCACTCAAACGGAGCACTTACAGCTGCCGGATTCACCGTAAATGGTCTTGTCGGCTGCGACGCGGATTTTGGCACTGCCAGAGATTTCACCAGATACGATAATGGTCAAGGCACCCTCGCTCTCGGCGGCTTCGGTCAGGCTGTCCAGGTCGGTCACAGTGACGGTGTCACCGGCGGAACCACCAGTAGTGCCACCATTCTGTGTACAGTATCCAATTGTGCAGGTCTCAGTAGCCTGGCGACGAGCCAGCTCAGAGCGGCTGGTGAGCTCCTTCGTAGGCGAAGCAATAGCCACAGCGGCTAGCAGGGCAAAAGTAGTGAACCTCATGTTGGCAACAGAACCAGGACAAATTCCCTGAACAAGTCTGGTGTGGAAAGAATATGATTTTGTTGTTTTGGTGGTGACTGTTGGTGGTGCCAGCCAGGCTTTATACATGACCCCAGATAGCAGGGACAAGACATCTCCGTCATCGAGCTCTGTCTGGAGTCCATCTACTCGCTGCCGGATACCGAGCCTCCCGAGACACTTTCCCCAAGCCAAGGGACACACCGAGTTTCCCCTCCAATGGCATTTATATTGCCCGGCAGATCATCTCCCAATCGACCACGGCCGAGAGCCGTGAGGAGCCAAGAACCCTTAATTACAGGGCAGTTCGTATAGACGAAACGCTCCGGTTGGAGCAAATTGCTGTTCCGCGGTTTCATATCAGTCTGGCATTTTTTTAATGCAACTTTATTTCAGGAACATAATCTGGCATTTGTGGTGTGGATTAATCAAGTCTGCACGCATTGACAGAGAGCAGGGCTGCAGAAATAATCCGTCAGGCAAGGTGGGTACTATAATATATATGATGCCATTCGCGGGGAAATATTGTTTACTGGAATAAATATTGGCGCTCTTCTTCAATACTACAGGCTGCACTCCGTATTGTCTTCATGTTCTCGCACTGCGATCCATGTTAGGACTAGATGATGCTCAACCCGCGCAGTAGACCGTATAAGTAACGACGGGCCAAGTCTTCGTTGCAGTTTACCTTCGCAGGTCGATTACTGGTAGACCGCCATTTAGAATGTTTTCTTCAATTACGTTCGCCGTTCTGGCAGCTGCACTGGGCGTCCATGGACATGCAGTCGTCGAAGACCCGGCTCCTCGAAAGGTGAGTATCAAACTCTTTCCATCTAGCACTGCATACTAAGAAAAGTAGACAGGTCCTGCCCATGAAGCAGCATGTGGATTAGCCGTTGTAGATGTCCTCGAGAATGGTCAGTTAAGCGCGGGTCCATCCATAGAATATTCTATCGTTGACAGCAGCCCCAGATATCGCGGGCCCTATAGAGAACGCGGTGGAGGCGGCTGACGAGGACTACAACTGCAATGCCTACCTCTGCAGGGGATACCAGTTTGAAGATAACGAAGACAATGTCAAGGTCGTCAAGGGCGGCGACGTGCTTGAATTCCATATTAACTTGGTCGCGGGTCACCATCCTGGATATGCGGTATGCCCTTGTTCAGTCTGCTTATCCTTGTCGTCTTCCTAACTGGTAATTGCGACAGAATGTCTCGATCGTTGAAACCGCGACAAATGAGGTAGTTGGACAGCCTCTGGTAACATGGGCCAACTGGCCAGATCACCTTTCTGGCCCGCCTCGCAATGACAGTACGTCTATCATCCTTCGTTTGGGGCAGCGACTAATTCTTCCAGCCGACTACAATGTGACTATTCCAAACTCACTAGGAGCACCATGCGATGTGGCGGGAAACTGCGTGATACAGTGGTATTGGTATGCGAGTGGGAATGAACAGACATACGAAAGCTGTCAGGATTTCTATGTTGAGGTCTAGGAAGTTGTGTTCTTAGGCGTTTCTATAGTCAGGATTCTGTCCTGTTTAGCGTGTTCATAGGCAGTTACTCATTGCTTCTCTGCTACTATATGATTCCCTGCGTACGAAGGCTCTTGACTTCCGATTCAGAGCGCCCCATCTCTGCGAGAATATCGTCGGTATGTTCTCCAAGACCTGGTGGCTGGGTGGCCTTGGGTGATTGGGAGTTATCGAATTTCACCGGCATGCCTGGTAATACTGTTAGCGATGGTGTTTAGACCCCAGTGGCAGCTTACCTAGAACACGAATATTTCCATCCTCTGCCTCTGAATGCTGGATAGTCTGCACCATTCCTCGGGCTGCAGTCTGTGGATGCTCGAATGCTTGCTGAATCGTATTAACCGGCCCATGAGGCATTCCACTGCCTTCGAAGACCTTCATCCACTCATCCGTCGCCTTTGTCGCGAAGTAAGCCAGTAGTGTCTCATTCAACGCATCACGATTTTGCACCCTCACATCGTTATCTAAAAACCGTGGATCACTGGCAATACCCTCATCCCCCAACCTCTCACACAACACCCGAAACTGTCGGTTATTAACTGCCCCAAGAACAAGCTCGGAGTCTTTTGTCTTGAACACCCCGTAAGGAACAATCGTAGCATGAGCCGTTCCCCAGCGCTTCCCTTCCTTCGCCAGATTCAGCCAGGACATGCCAACATTGTTTAGTATCGAGATGGTCGTTTCGAACAGTGACGCGTCGATCCTCTGCGCCTTGCCCGTTCGTGCCTTGGATACTAGAGCCGCACATATCGCCCCATGGAGGTACAGCCCAGTGGCCATATCCATTATCCCGACTCCGGGCTTTGTTGGTGGGCCGTCTGGTTCGCCTGTTATGTGTAGCAGCCCTGCCTCTGCGGCAGCGATTGCATCGTAGCCTGCTCGTTGGGCGTACGGGCCTGTTGCCCCATATCCTAAATTTATTAATCCCATACCCCTGTAGATAAGGCAAGGGGGTCATACCTGATATACTGGCGTGGATGATAGACGGGTTTGTCTCTGTAAAAATCTTGTATCCGAGTCCCAGTTCTTCCAGTTTCCCCGGGATAAAATTATCGACTCTGTACAATTAGCCTTTAGACTTAACAAGAACTCTGGCAGAACGTACACTACGTCAACGTCCTTGACGAGGTCGAGTATTATACTCCGGCCGGCTTCCTGTTTCAGATTCACCGCGATAGAGCGTTTGTTGCGGTTGATTCCGTTGAAGTAGAGCGATGTATTCTTTGTGCCTGGCTTCCAGAGTTTCTCTTCGCCTTCCTCTCGCCATAGTCGCGTGTCATCCTGCGTCAACAGTTAGTGACTACTCTAGGTTCAAGTCAAGGTACTTACTCCTCCTTTGGGATGCTCGACTTTGACCACGTCCGCCCCGTAATCTGCTAGGATCTGTGTACAGAAGGGGCCCTTATCGCGTCAGTAATATACGGTGGCCTATAAAATAGGGTAATTACAGCTAAAACCCGAGTCAAGTCGAGAATGCGGATTCCCTGTAGAGGACCCTGTCTCGCCGGGGCTGAATAGCATCGCAGCGGGCGAGCGAATGCGCCCTCTCTGCGCAGACCGCTCTGAACAGGTCTACTAATTGAGCGCTTCATCATGGTTACTGCTGGAATTCTCTGTCTATTCTGGAATATCCACCGGCTATCTGGTAACTCAACCCCGCATTCCAGCTGCGATCCGCCGGGTCATCGCTTCGTTCGGCTGTCGGTTAACAACTTCACAGTACACCGACCGAGTCATAAGTCGGCCAAGGACGGTGTAGATGGTTCATATCCACGACAGATATATCGAAGATGTCGCTCTTTCGCAGACTTGTAAGTATCTTCCGCATTCCATGACCGTATCTAACAACACCAGACCCGGATCGCCACACCACGCATATCCGCTGCGCGCACCCGCACCATCACATCCAGAGCACAAGAATATCTCCAAAACCACAACCCAGACTACACCGACTCGCAGCGGACAGTGCGGGACGCAATCTCCAAGATATGCGCCCGCTTCCCAGACGAGTACTGGGCCGACCTCGACGCGCGGAAACACTTCCCAGTCGATTTCCACGCCACGCTCGCACGCGATGGCTGGCTGGGTATCTGTATGCCCACTGAGTACGACGGTTCCGCGCTGGGTCTCTCCGAAGCAGCCGTGATGATGCAGACCATCTCAGAGTCCGGCGGGGGCATGACAGCGGCCTCGTCTGTGCACATGAACATCTTCGGTCTCGAACCGGTAGTGAAATTCGGGACAGCTGAGCAGAAGAAGCGCTGGCTGCTGCCGCTGATCGCTGGCAAAGAACGTGCTTGCTTTGGAGTTACGGAGCCGAATACAGGACTGGATACGTTGAAGCTCCAATCTACGGCTCGCAGAGACGGAGACCATTATATCCTCTCGGGGCAGAAGATATGGATATCGACCGCGCAGAACGCGCAGAAGATCCTTATTCTTGTTCGTACCACGCCACTATCGGACGTGAAGAAACCATCACAGGGTCTATCACTGTTCTATACGGACCTGAACCGCTCGTCGGTGGATGTGCGTGAAATCCCTAAAATGGGGCGGGCCGCTGTCGATACGAATGAGTTGTTCTTTGACAACTGGCGCGTGCCTGCTACTGACCTTGTGGGCACTGAGAACGAGGGCTTTAAGATGATCATGCATGGCATGAATGCGGAGCGGATTCTGATCGGTGCTGAAGCGCTAGGGCTGGGCTTTGCTGCACTACGCCGTGCAACGCAATATGCATCGGACAGGAGAGTCTTTGGCCGGCCTATTGGGATGAATCAGGGGTTGCAGCATCCGATGGCGGATAGCTGGATGAAGCTGGAGGCGGCGAGGTTGATGATTTCACAGGCGGCCAAGCTGTATGATGACGGGTATGGCGATGGAGAGTATGCGAATGCTGGGAAATATTTAGCTGGCGAGGCGGCGTTTGAGGCGTGTGAACGGGCGGTCCTGGCGCATGGGGGGATGGGATATGCAAGGGAGTTCCATGTGGAGAGATATCTCAGGGAGGTGTGGATTCCGAGACTGGCACCGGTGAGCCGTGAGATGATCTGTAATTATATTGGGCAGAGGGTGCTGGGGCTTCCGAAGTCATATTAATATCACTATCCTTGGTCCTTGACTCTCACTACAGCGTGAACTATTCATTCGCATTGATTGTACAGCAATTGTACGCCATAGCTCTCCATTCGACAAGAGGTGCCAAGTGCCTGGTAGGTGCTGGTGGGTATTACTCGGAGGGCTACACCATGTCCAATCCTATCCACATAGAGGTTGGGAGAGGCCTAATCAAGGGCAGAGAATGTTAATATCAACATCTGGGGAGGCTGGAGGCTGCTCAGCCCCAATAAGGCCAAGCAGATGCTAGTGCAAGGCGGGTGGATCCACAGTCCAGATCAAGAATGCTGATGCAAGGCACGATTGTTTATGATTCAGATTGCTCATAATTCAACTGCCCTTTATGATTCAGGGATTATGTCCTGATGAGTGTCCCCTGACATGAAAGGGCCCATGTTTTACCCTGTGATTCAGTTCAAGAACTAGCCTACCAGGCGTTACTATTGGTATACAATTTTCCCGTTGTATTTTGTGGGAAACTTATACGTTCTTACCTTGGTCTATGCTGTTATAAGCTCGTGCCTGTTGGACAGTCAACCTACACCAAAAGTGCCTTAAACTGTCTCTCATGCCCAGCCCTTCTGCAGGCTGTTCTGAAACTTTAAAACTCCACGGATAATACCAAATCACCCCAGATGAGCGACAAAAAAGATGAAAGACCGCCTCCTGATGGTACCGTTACCGAAGATGCCGTCTTTGGCGTCATATCAGAGGACGGTCCTAATTACCGCAATGTATGGTAGCCTCTGCTAGTTTTTGGTCGTAGGCTAATCCCCCCAAGCTAGGATGGAAGGGAACAGCAGTTCTCATGATGAAGGCACAAATCGGGCTCGGCGTCCTGTCAATCCCCGAGGCCTTCAATACACTAGGCCTTGTTCCGGGCATAGTTTGTCTGCTTGCCATTGCGGTGGTAACAACCTGGTCTGGCTACATGGTTGGTGTTTTCAAGCTCAACCACCGTGATATCTACGGTGTCGACGATGCCACCGGACTGATATTCGGCCCTGTTGGTCGGGAGATTCTAGGAGTTGGGTTCTCTTTGTGTAAGCCAACTATTGGACCCCTTGTTAGATAGGATGCTTATGATTATCAGTTCTCATATTCTCTGGTGCATCGGGAATTCTCAGTCTTTCTATCGCATTGAACGCAATCTCAAGCCATGGAACTTGCACCGCTGTCTTTGTCGCTGTTGCTGCTATTGTGGTTCTCGGCCTGGCCAGCATTCAGACCCTCGATCGTATAGGGATGCTAGCTTGGGCTGGTCTAGGATGCCTACTTACTTCCAGTGTGTGTTCCTTGTCCATTTCGAGGTGAAGTGTTAACAGCATAGTCTTCATCGTGACCATCGCCGTCGGAATCCAGGACCGCCCTGATGCCGCGCCACAAACAGGCCCTTGGTCCTCCGATTACAAGATCGTGAACTCCCCATCCTTTGCCAAGGGCATTGCAGCAATCAGTCAACTCACCTTTGCCTTTACCGGCACCCCGTTCTTTTTCCCAATTGTGTGCGAGATGCGCGATCCTCGACACTACACAAAGTCCCTGGCCATCTGCCAGTCCGTTGCCACCGTTATCTACATCGTCATCGGCATTGTAGTCTATTACTACTGCGGCTCCTACGTCTCCTCCCCTGCGCTGGGCTCGGCAGGGAAGCTAATCAAGCAAATTGCCTATGGAATTGCATTGCCAGGGTTATTCGTTACCTCGACTATTAGTACCCATGTAGGACAGCCCATCCACCCCACCTTCATATCTAACTATATCCCGCTGACGAGACAGATGGCAAGCAAATACTTCTTCATCCGCATCATGCGCGGGTCACGGCATCTCGCCGCAAACACGCCCTTGCACTGGTTCACCTGGCTCAGCTGCGTCGGGGCCGTAATCGCAGTTGCGTATATCATCGCCAGCGCGATCCCCATTTTTGGGAGTCTCATTTCTCTTCTCGGTGCCCTGCTGGGGACTCTGCAGGTGTTTCAGCCGGCGGGGTTTATGTGGTTGTATGATAACTGGGCCAAGGGCAGGATTGGTACGAGACAGGAGTCGCTGAGGTGGATGTTTATGGTTGCGTTTAGTGTGTTCATGGTTGTCCTGGGCTGCTTTTTGATGGTTGCTGGCACGTATGGTGCGGTCGTGGGTATTATTGATGGGTTGAGGGCAGATGGTGCGTCTGGGGTTTGGTCTTGTGCTGATAATTCTTAGATGTTTCGTTCTGTAGATTGGTATTTGTTTATTAAACTCTTTTCGTAAAATAAAAGAGCGAGAGAAAATAGAGATACAGATAAGCAGATATTGGTGAGTTTTCCCTAAAACTCCAATAGAACCAGTCAAGAGGGAATGGCACAATGAAGTATGGATACTATTCATTGCAAGCAGAATGCAACGCTAACACCGAAATTTGTACATGACAATGATCCGACCTGCACCTCTAAACCCGGTATACTAACGCTTCGCCTGGCCTGACCTTACTCTGACATAAAGCCTCCCAGCCGCCTTCCATCCCGTCCGACCCGGCTATCCCCTCGCCCCAGACAAGACTCAGATCGGGCGCTGCGCATTCGCGGTTCTTGAGCCAGTGCTCCCATCGCTTCTGGAGCTCTTCATGGTAAAGCCCCAAGCCCCGGTGCCTTGCTGCGGTTTCTTGGATTGGAGATGTGTTCATTTGAATTTTGTTTAGGGAGACGAAGGATTCCCGAGAGGCCTGCAGTTCCTCTGGAGTGTAGACCTGTGCAAGTTAGACTCATGTCAAAGTAAACGCTGTTCATCATACCATTTGCTGACTCCCTACTGCCAGAATCACAATCTTCGTTGACTGCAACTCCGGCGTGCTCTTAACAGCCTTGACGAACCCATCCAACGATCCATCCCGCGCCCCAAAGTCTGCAACAACCACCCTCTCCGGCTTCAACTTCGCAATCCACTCCCCAGAAGAACCAACATCATCATATGCAATCGCCCCAACGGGGAACTGCGGGATAAACTTCTCCGCCGCCTCGAGGATATCCTTTGGCTTCGACGTAACCTGCAAAAACGCCAACGGCCCCGTATTCCGCGGCCTGCAGAAGAAGTTATACGCCGCAGTGCGCGCCGTCTTCGTCGACGCCGCCAAACTGACAAACACCGTCTTCGACAAATCCGCATCCTCAACCGTCCACTTCTCCCTCTCGCTAAACGGATGCACCGGCGGATGATTCACAGGATCCGGCGTGAAAACATACTCGCTCAGCACATACCCGGCCAACATCATCGCGCCGACCGTAACATCCCACCCAAACTCCGACAGATCCTTGCCCCCGGTCTCAAACACCCTGTACCGATTATACAGGGGCATTAAATTGCCTCGGTGCGCCGACACCTCCCTCCAGTGGCCCCGCACCTCTTGCTCAGCGGGCGTCAGCTCCAGATCTACAGCATGCGCCGATGTCGGCCAGAACCCGTAAAGCGTAGTCCCCGCGGGGAGGTCAGGAATGGAACTGTCAATGACGCTCGCAAGACCCCAGGCCGGCACGATCCCCCATTCTGAGGAGTCGTTGTATGGGGCCGGGGCCGTGGGTGGGACGGGGTATGTATCCCACCAGTGAAGCCAGGTTCCGTTGCGGGCGTAGGAGAGGTTGTTAGAGGACAGGCCCAGGAGGGTTGCGCGCACGCGTACGGAAGATGGTTTCAGGGGTGGTTCTTCCTGGGATGATGAGGTGGAGAGGGGGAAAGTTGCATGCTGGCGGTTGTTGGATTTGGAAACGACGTGGACGTCCATTATTCTATATTATGTCAAATTTGGTGTGGTGGTGCTGAGGGGGAGGGGAAGACTGAGGATTAAAGACATTGCGGCCCCACCAGATGCACATTTGTCAGCAGTGCTTATATCGGTGCATTCGCAGCACTTTGAGGTCTGCTTATGACTCACAAGGATGGTGAATTATTCTCTGAATGTGGTTAAAATATTAGCAGGAAATGAAATACTTGTAGCACATGAAAGTGTTCTTGTTCCCGGTACCTTTGTGCACTCGGTTCCTGAGTTTGGCTGCCTGAGGCTGCGACGTCTATCACATTCCTACGAGCACTGATGCTTTACTGCCTGGAACACTATATTGAAAGGCCATCTGTAGCGCATAACTGAGACTCCGCTATTTGAAAACCAGTCGGTTTATCCCAAAGGACAAAATAAGGACAATAATTTGCGACCAAGGGCGGATGAAACCTGCCAAAGTACACGAAACACTGAAAACAACGATCGGAAATTACTTCACGAGCCCGAAAGAGAAGAACTCCCACCAAACCACATTACACAGGTTTAGTAACTAGACTGCGCGCGCGCCCTCAATTTTGCCCCAAAGAACCACAGCACAAAAGGCGCCGGGACCCCGAGGACAAGACCGCCAAACGCCAGAATACTATTCGCCCAGCCATACCCCAGAACCTCATACATGTGCGGGGCAAAAAGCGGGAAAAGAAATGCTGTAAGACTGCGCAAGAACTGGCTGGCAGCGGACGCACTACTAGTATGATCCGGGTAAGACTCCATCACATACGCCTGCAGGGGCATCCCGTTGCTCTGTATACCCCCCAGGGCTATTAGTATACCAAGATCCACAATAGCCCAATGCAGACGGTATTCCGAGACCCATCCGTACATAAAGAGGCCGAGGGGGCCGAGGATCGCGCCGAATAGGATTGTGGGGAGACGGGCTTCGGGGGTATGCGGGCGCTCCCAGCCAACCGTCCAACGCCGGTACAGACCGTCCATGAGCCTCGAGGTGATCTGAGAGCCGATTACCTCACCAAGTGCACAGGCCATGTAATGCAGTCCACTGAGCTCGACCGATTGACCGTAATGTCTGGTCCAGAGCTGCGAGAAGGTCGACATGACGATGTAGAGAATGCCGTAGTCGAACGCCGCAATGACCGCGGAAATCTGAACAATAGGATGGAAAGCGAGCAAGCGAAGGGGTCGTATCAGGGCTCGTCCAAGCACTTCCCCAGGCGATTTGTGTCCATGGAGCCGCTCGTCTAGTGTTTGGTAGCGCCCTTCGCCGGTCTCATGCCGAAGTCTCTCGGCTCGAGACCTGAGAATGAGCGGACCGTAAGTTTCACGGAAAACGCTGAACGAAACAAGGATCATCACGGCCTGGAAAATGGATGTGGACCAGAATATCCAGCGCCAGGTGGTACGGCCGGCCATGAAGCCGCCGATTATGGGGCCTTTCGATCAGTCAGTTCCTCATCACCATAATTCCTTTGCGTGGATGCATACCAACAGCAGCGCCGAGCAAGGGAATAAGCAAGTAAACAGCAAGAGAGCGACCTCGCTGCTCAGGTCGCCATACGTCGGACAGAACACCAGACGCCAGGGCATAAATAGCACTGGCCCCGAAGCCAGCAAGAAAGCGAGATGCGATCAACACCTGCTTAGTCTTTGCAAATCCACAGACCAGATTCCACACCAAAAACCAGATATTAGACGCGTGCAGGATGTGTTTCCGGCCGTAGACCTCTGACAAGGGCCCGATGAATAGCGGTCCAATCGCGGTCGCCAGCAGGTAGATTGAGAGGGCCATGGCGGACTCGGCGGAGTTCATATCGAGCTCTGCTGCAATTATTGGCAGTGCAGGTGCCATAATGGTGGAGACCATGATACGGTTGAAGCCAGTGGTTGCGAGAACGTCGGTGACAGCCCACTTGCGGCCGGTGGGCCAGTCCTTGGGGTTGTCGGTGTCATACGGTTCTGCAAACGCGATTAGAAACTGGTCGCTGTCCTTGCTGGCATTCCTCTGAATTGCGGCCAGCTCGACATCCATTGGAGGAACGGGGGTTATGGCGTCTGGCATTGCTGAGAAGCTGTGTGAAGAAATAAGATGCCGGGCCTGGATTGTGTTAGAGAAAGTGAATCCGGACCTGGGATGACAAGATATTCACTGCGTTTAATCAGATTAGATGATCAGATAAGATCAGTGCTCCAATCCGGAACAACCGGCATGGTCAGGCAGAGTAAGCACTAGCAGCTGGGTGCCTGTTTGTTTGCCTCGGTTAGTGATATCTGCTCCAACGGAAACAACGGAATGGATTTAGATGAAATGTAAGGGTCTTCTGAATGGCATTGAATCGAGCCCATCCCCGGAGGACCTAACGATAGGCAGTTGTGTTATTAAATATACATGCATGCTACAGCGGACATGATGCACTCTAGCTTTACAGCTATACCTCTAAATTGAGGAGTTGAGTATTAGTTTTCTTGAAAAGATATAGCCAGTGCAAGAATATCTATATCAGACCTAACCATTTACATTTATACCTCTGTATATTGATAATTCTTTTCTTATGGATTCCGGTTGATCAGACATTCACACTATAACGAAGCTATCCCCTTTCTTAATATTGTCGTCGGCTCTTCCACTGACCCTCAAAGAGAAAGCCGGGCGTTTGAGGATAGCACAACGGCCAAGGATGATAACAAAGAAACTATACTATTGTGCGGCGTTCCCTTGAAGCGCGTACAAAATAGAGGTTTAGCTATAAAGATCTGCCTCATATAAAGAAACAAAAGCTACTCCGGGTACAACACTCTCGCTTAACCGGCTTTCGGGGCTTTCAGTCGATTGAACTATCTATCCGGAGACTGCAAACAACAACAACAAAAACGAAAACTGGTGCATACAAAGAGCGCCTTCCAATGCAAATGATGGAATCGTCCGTCATACTGTGCCAAGTACTTAGGGTACATGTATATCTGCTATACTAAGGAGTAAACGACGGGTGGTAAAGGGAATACAACGAACATCCTTCTGCCTCACCAACGAAGCCACAAATCACCGCAGAGCCGAGAATACCATGTGCGATTTACAGACCAATCACGAACGCTGATCTTGGGTAGATTGCCCGGCAGCGAACCATTTGCTATCAGCCGCTTGCGTAGCAGGATAAGCTCATGAAACATATGTAGCCTCATGTCGCTGTACTCCCCCCGGTACTGTAGGCAATCCCACATGCGTTGATATTCCGGCCTTAGACGTCTGGTGGACCTTGTGGTGTCGTGCATGAGAATATTCATGCCGTGCCATCTATCCATGAGGCCATCATTACTCTCGAGATCGCGACACATTAGTTATATTATCGACTCCGAGTATCGCACAAAACTCAGAAGACCGCCCCTGTTCACTACCTGCTAGGCCCGTCTTGTCTAGATTATAGGAGGCGAAGACGCAGACATCCATCAGCAGTCGGCTTGCCCCCTTTCGGCACTCCTGTGCGACAGTAAGGCGGAGTTTGACATGGTAGCCACATGAGCTCTGTTGGGATGGTGGCTGTTTCTCCTGGTTTCAAGTATGCCCTGAAAGTGTATTCCAGATGGAAAAGTCAAAGTATTACCGCACCCGAGACAGTAGGGACGCCAAAGGGTGGACACCCAGTTTACGAAGCCCATCAGCAGAATCTCACTCCGCCCCATGCAGAAATCGGTATTCACATTGAGCTACTAGTCTCCTAGTTCCCTGAAATCACGGTTCCATCACTTGGCGTATTCATCGCGTCCTATTCTTCTTCATTCATATGATGGCATGTTGTCACTCATGACATACCTCACCCACCATGAAGAGCCTCCCATGTTGGTCTTGCAATACTTGAAGCTGGGGATTTCCCGGTCACAGCCTCCCCTCGTATACAGTATGCCAGCCCAGGCCTCAGGTTGGAGCAGTCCTCCTTCAGGCTGGGGTTCCAGAGTCTTAAATCGTGAACTGAAATTCCATATATTGATGCGATTCGATTACAGCTATCTCCGGATTGAACGACGTACCACTAGACCATTTAGTCAGTGTGGGGTTATTGCAATAAAGAAAAGGAGTGCCAACCTCATAGCATTGCGATGTCGTCCCGCTCGGGGTTGGTGCAGGGGCAGTATTATAAGCAGATGTCACAGTGGTGGTGGTGGTTTGGTTCCAGTCCACGGTAGGCGAGACACAATAATACAAGCCAGGCACGAGGTTGGTGCACTCTCCGTTAATGGACGGGTTGATTGCCTTGAATAGGTCGAGGTCTATGCTAAATCGATCCGAGATGGAGTTACAGTAGTCGCCCGACTTGACTTGGTAGTACTGGCCGCAGCGTGGAGTCGTTCCCCTTGGGACAGTCCCTGGGGGATCAACGATTTCTGTGGCGTAGCCACGCACTCTCAAGGTTGCTGTGATGAATGTTGTTGTTGGGGTGGGACTGAGGCCCGGTTCTGCGACGCATACTTCGTCCCCTGCGAGGAGGTTCGTACAATCTTCATTGAGGAACTCGTTCCATGCAAAAAGTTGATCAACCCCTATTTCGGTGGCTTGTGCGATTTCCACACACGTGGCACCACGGAAGACCGGGCAGAGGTCGCAGGACTCTTGTATGCATAGAGGCTGGCCAGCTATTTATCCATTAGAAACCATCACCTTCGTCATGAGTGGGAAGCATGCCGCGCAAATCCGAACAGTCCGACTGCACATCATTCAACCAGACTAGCGAGCCCCGTGGAACTCGGTGGGCTCTAGCAATTCTTGCGCATGTGTCTCCCGATCTGGTCGTGTATGTTCTGTTTGTAAGGCAGTCTTCGGCGGCAAGATCGATGTTAAGAGATGTCGCACTGCTCTGCGTGAGAAGAGAGAGAACAGAAACGGCAAATATGATGATCATGGTTGTTGCCGGATACTTTTATTCCACAGATGGATTCTCTGTTGTCTGGGCGGTAGCAGGGGGGATAGCGACGGCTTTTATGTGACCACGGTAGATACTCAACCCGTAGGCGGACAGTGCTATGGTGCTGCTCTGCTGCTGATATCCATTCCCGATGGTAGAGCGTGATATGGTACGGTGTAACAGTCATCTACCGTAATGAAACCTTGAGATGGAGCTTGATGCAAATTTCCTTGCCTGTACACCCCGGCCACCCGTGTCCTGTTCCGCAGCCGTCAGGGAAGCCACGCCGACGAGCACGTAGTTTCGAAGGCAAAAATCTAGACTACCAAAGCAGGGAGACTTGCGGTGGAACCATATAAACGGTGACATGTACTGTAAGCACGTCCAGCGAGCCTACTGGACCGACCGCCTATGTACCTGCGTCCGGTGGCGGAGTGGATTGGTGGGCAGGAGTCCACACTTCAGCAGCGAGTGGTACAAGATCTCTGGCTGATTAAATGGACAAATATCGTAATACTCTCGAAATTTTCCCCTGCTGTGGCCCCAGGGTACGGCAATCAAATATGGTTTTTAGGGACACTGACCGAAGAGTACATCTCACCTGCGACAACGACACTGGCCAGGCCTGAGTGTGAGGGATCCCAGGCAGACGCTTGCTGCCAGGTGGTGATTGTAATAGATCCTTCAAGGTTCCTTGGTGCGCTTCCCGGTCGTGGAGAAGGGCGTGGTGGTGCACGCGTGCCAGGCGTATACAATGCCCGTTTGGGACTAGCGGCGGCGATATCTTTCTCCGGTGGTCGACCATCACATGAACGCCCTTGCTTGTGTCCCAATGTAATAAGTACCTACATGGGACGAGTGAGAAGGGAGAAATGAACAGATTCGATGCTACTTCAAACAGGTACTTCAATTAATTCCTATTCCTATCCAACGCCGAATGGAATCGGGTCGTCGCCTATCAGGTTCACAAGTCAGCCCCGCATGGACACCCTTGTTGTCATTTGCATTTGCAATCCCTCAGCGACGGGTCCAACGCAGCGAGTGCTTCCCCAACGAGATGCAAGCTTCCAGTGATCAAGGTTTGCATCCCACCGTCACGTTTCCCGAGCCGCTGTACCGTGTTGATGGCAGCCCCAACGGACGGCTCGATTGCGACAACAGCGTGCGGGTCCACCCCTTTCCAAACCGACACGTACGCCACGAGAAGCTCCTTGGTATCTGAGTCCAGCTCTTCTGCCGCCGCTGGGTCTAGATTGAAGGTCACCTCTGTGACCATGAAATGAGGACAGATTAGGCTTTGCTACTTACCAATCCCTACAGCATCCGCGTGTTTGTACATCGTAAATATAACACGCTCAGGGCTGAAATCATGGCTGCGAAATGCCCGTGCCAAGCACTGGACCAGCTCTAGACCATCTCGACCTTGCGAATTATGACTGAAAATGACGGATCGACACCTGCGCAGGCTTAGCAGACAGAAGTGGTTATGCGCGGTGGCGGACGTACCGACGGTTACTCCGACCTGGTGCTGTGGCCTTGACGAACCACTTCGCAGCCTCTTCCATGCTCAAGGTATTGTGCGCTCCATCGACAAACCATTGCAAACTTCCATTAGTTATTACCTGAAATCTCCCCAGCAACGAAAAATTCCTGACGCCGATTTGAATATCCTCGTCACTAATTGTGGAACCAGGGCATTTGGCAGACACAAAGGCCTTCGCAAGCTCAAGGGCTAAAGAGCAATTCAGTCGCTGTACCGAGACATCAAGTACACCAGCATGGGACGGAAGATTCTCGTTGGCCGATATGAATGTTACGGTTGTGCCCCTGTCAAACGCTCGACGACTCATAACCTCTGCCGGGCCCGGTTCCTGAATTACAGAAAATGCGGGTGCGCCAAATTTGAATATTCCAGATTTGTGCCAAGCGATAGATTCAAGAGTCGATCCAAGTTGGGCAACATGGTCCAGGCCAAGGGATGAGATGCCAGTGACAACGGGGTTTTGTATCACGTTGGTTGAATCAAACTCTCCACCGTGATTCACTTCGAATATGGCTGCATCCACTTGCTCGCGGATGAAAGTATGGAAGGCCAAGAGAGCCATGAACTGCAGGTACCGGGGTTTCATACCAGCAATAACTGTGCTTCCTCCTGTGTCGAGCTCCAGACTTGGGGCCATCAGACAATCCCACACCTCAAAGAAGTATCGCGCAAAGGCCTCTCGCGTGATGGGACCGCCGTCGACATGTATTCGTTCCCGAGTCGAAATCAAATGCGGGCCACTATAAAGGCCAACTCGCCGCGGGAATCCGGTTCGACGGCCATGAGCGGAGAGAAATTCCCGAGTAAAGACGCACGTGCTGCCTTTGCCCTTTGTCCCGCTCACATGAATGAGATTCAACTTGGCGATCTCAGTATCCTAAGTCTTGTCAGAACGTCCAGCCTTGACAAATCAGCCAGCGATCATCCGTACATTGTGTCCCAAAGCTCCAAGCCACTCCGCCATCCCCAACACGCTTGGAAGCCCCCTGGTCGAAGCCTGATTATTCGTGGGCGCTTCCTGGTCCGTCGGCGCCCTGAGAGCGGCGGTCTTGGGCCGTGCCGGTCGTTTTCTTGACTCCAGGAGCCTGATTGCATTCTGTGAACAGTCAGCGTCAACGTGCCTAGCTCGGGCTGCGCATTAGATACCTCGTAGGTACGTTTCATTGTGCAACGGAGTTGTCGCGTTCGTGGACTGGGGATTGCAGCCAGTCTCGCACAGGGGGCTGCTGCAAAGTCACGTGGCGGCGCCTTTGTTTTCTTTGTTCTGTTTACCCCTCCACCCCGGTCGCCTCTACAGGCGTTGAGTCAAGCGAGATACCTGGCAAACGTCCCTTCTTGAGTCGCGCAAAATATACTCGCCATTGCGGCGATTTGCAATCGGCCCGTCACTGTCTCCTACCAAGTGCGCGGTAACGATCTACTCCCGGTGGGTCAACGTGGAGACACTAAATACGGTACCCTTCCCAACATCTTGCAGGGCTTTCTCGATATGGTCGTGCCAGATGGAATCAAATCGTGGCTCCCAGTAAATCCGACTTCCATGGGCGCAATCACTTGCGGCCAGGCACAAAATTCGTTGAATCTGCTGTTTGTCACCCGTGCCAGCCATCCAAAGCGCATGGCCGATCGACTTGCGAACGATCGCCGCATGCGCCCCGTTCCCATACCCAATACTCTCCAACACCGACAGTGCCTTCCTCCATCGCGAAAGTGCTTCGTCCCATGCGAATTGCGTATGTGACTTTCTAGCGAGCATCATCCAAATACGAAACACGCTCTCTTGCGCCAGATTGTCCAGATGTCCGTCAGACTCGAATGCATCCTTGAGGAGGAAAAGAAGCTCCTCTGCCTGCTCAAACATGTGCCGTTGGAGATATGTCTCAGCAAGCGACAGGCGGAGCCGGCGACCGTTTCTTATATCCAGTATATTCGCCTCTGCCATCGGTTCTAATGTATCCAGGAGGATCTTTTCCGCCCGAACTGGATCACCAACTTCACAAAGAAGACCGGCAAGCTCCCGAACGAGAACCATATGCCATCCGCTTCCCTCAAAAAAGACATCTCCCATGCTCTCCCTAAACAGGGAATCTAGCTTGACCAGTGCGAGATCAAACGCTCCACACAGACGGAGCATTTTGCCCAAGTTCATCTGCTGTGCCCTTAGCGTTATCCGTTCGAGCGTGGATGGGGTCCCCAGCGGCTTCCACTGACAGAGCTTGGCCTCAGCTGCTTGAAGTTTTCCTTCCCGAATTAGTCCACCGGCGCTAGAAATAATCATTTCTCCCAACTGAGCATTGTATTTCTTGCTCGCCTGTCTGGAATGCTGTCCGGCCTGTGCACCGGGATGAAAGGTTTCGTGAAGGACCGTCTTCTCAGTATCTGGGACCCCGAACATCCTTTGCACAGCTCTCTTTCTATGCGCAAGTTCCGTGTTTAAAAACGGCTCATCGTCCTGATGCAGGGTGGTCTTTGTGCGCGTTATCGCCTCCCGTTTCCAGTCAGTATCCGAGTACCGAGATGCGGACAGCAGGGTAGACGCGATTGCGTGCCGAAAGATGGGTATTTGGTCTTCGCTATCGCCGGACTTACAACCCTCATCGTACTCGAGTAGCACACGCCGCAGATGTGGTAACAGCCTTCGCCCTATAACTCCGTTGCTTCCAGAAACCGTTAGATACATCACTCTTGCTTGACTATTATACAAAATTACCTTGGCTCAAGATACCGGTTCCTTGGGAATGCATGGCACACAAGTAGGAGGGCTTGAAGTCTCCATCTCCTCACTTTACCAGGAGATAACCTGTTCACGACGCAGTGCTGCACTAGTGGATGTATTGAGAACGTTCGGCCAGTATCTGGCCCTGTTTGGCAGCTTATAAGAGACAGAGCAAATAGTCGTTCAATTGCGTCATCCAGCCTAAACTCATTGCCGATGAGGCTCGCCAAGTCCTCTTCCACACCTTCCTCATGCGCCGCAACATCCACAATTTCCCCGTCATCGTCCCATCTTCTGTTCGCGGTGCAGCCTCGGTGCAGAAGAATTTCCGGTATAGAGGCCGGGTCCAGAAATGAGAAGAGGAGAAGGATAGAAACAGCGTCTTGTGAGTCTTGTTCCAGCTCCTTGAAACTGAGCTCCCAAGTTCTGAGCACAGGACTCTGTTGCGATCCTACCCGTGGAGTGAATCCAAACAGTTGGTCTGGTCCAGTGGCAAACATGTGTGCATATTGCCTGAACGTTTTATACCGCGATCGCATGAACGCCGCGGCGTGGACCATTGCTAGCGGCAAATACCCCAGAGTTTGAGCCACCTCCTCTGCTGCTTGCATGTCGGGTTGGTTTGAATTTGCTGGCCCTGAAGTTTCGACCAAAAGGCTAACAGATGCTTCTTTTGGGAGTGGCTGAAGCTCTATCCACCGCTGACACAATGTCCCCATAACCGCCTGGTCGCGCGTCGTGAAAATAATGTGGCCCCAGCTCACCATTGGTATATATTTTTCCAGTCCTACCTTGTCCGGAGTGTTCGCGTTATCGAAAATGAGTAGCCATTTTTGATTATGACTTTGAGAAAGCCAGCCCTTCACTGCCTCAATCCTGTCACCAGGGCATCTCAGTTGCAATGCGTCGTACAAACGATGAAAGTCATTTTCAAGTGATGCTTGCGACCCAGCGTTCAGCCATACAACCGCGCATTTGTATTGCAACATGTGGCCCAATACATAGCACAGAGCTACCCGTGTTTTTCCAACCCCTCCTATTCACTGTGAGCCGAATCAACTAGGTATCAAGTGGTGTATTGCGTGCATCAACCTACCTAGGCCACACAACGCGAACGTATGCCGTTGGAACCCATCACTACCAAAAAAACTCCTCCATCTCAGCAAGCTCGCGCACTCTCCCATATAAGCTTTGGCATGGCTCCCCACTAGGAGCGAGAAATACCGCCCGCGCTGTCGTGACTGCAATTTTGCTTGCATTAGCTCCCATGCTCCTGTCACTGGTCGTTTGCGTGGTTTCAGATGAAGAGTCACACCTGAACTTGTCAACCCATTCTCTCAGACGGTACAATACTGGTCGAAAGTTCGTTTTGTTGGTGTTGCTGAAGCGGACCAACTGAACGTGGTCCGCATCTTGAGGGATGGTATTTTCAGGGCCGAGATTCAGGATTGCCGAACTCCTTTCCACGACCTGGAAACAAGGGTAAATGAACCTAGTCGCCATAATCACACAATGATCTGCCAGAGAGATCTCACCATTGTCTTAAATACACACCCAACTCGGGTTCTGCGAGTTTCGTAAAATGTAACCAGCTCGATATCGCCGCGGCGTTTGACGAAGTCTTCGGTCATTTCAAACAGTTCTTGCGAATTCTTTCGAAGCATTCCAAGAAGTGCTGTTGGCGCATTAAGGGGCGAAATCTTGGACACTAGAGCCGCCAGAATCTTGCCGGTGGTGGCAATATCACTCCCATTATGGGGAGTGCCTGTCAGGTAGTCAGCATCAGCGAAACGGGTCTGAGCCTCCAAGGTGGATGTACCGAAGAACATCACCCCGCGGACGCAATCCTGAACAAGCTTGTCAGCGCTGAGTCGATCGAGTAACAAGGCCTGCACGCTTGTCAGTGTAGGCCCGGTTATCACGGTATTTCGGATCGATCTACCTTTTTCGCTACAATCCCGCCAAGGCTGTGACAAATAAACACGATTGGGCGATGTTTTTCCTGCATTTCAGAATGAGAGACGGCTTCCAGTTGGCATCATATCAAACCTACTAACCTCGCTGGTCCGTCGAAGGTCTACAAGCTCGCTTATCAGCTTGATGGCAATCGATCTGAGATGTTGCTGGCCGGTAAAGTTGGCAATCCGCGCATCATATCCGTAGGTGAGAACGCGGATGGCTGGTATTTGAACAGGAAGAAGGTCCCTTAGCCACAGCGTTCCGGAATCTCGGTGCGTCCATGTTTGCTCGGCGTCGCCGTTCAGTCCGTGGATAGCTACCACGCTGTATGCCCATTAGATCCCATCATATGCAGCCAAGCATGTCTTCAACTGATAAGGGGATCAGGAATATCCTTACTCAACGGCGATCTCGGCTATGCTTCCATCATTGCTGGGAGTCGCCCGGGGATCGTGCAAAACAGTCACACCGCGTTCGGCGCGTTTGGGCATCGTACCTGTTGCAGAGTTGGGTTTGAAGTCTATGGGGTGGTTTGTATGTATTGAATATGCGGACAGAGGGAGATAAATGCACTGCGAGTCGGATACAATAACCGCAAGGGTAGACCAGCAAGAAAGAGTGATGTACTCCGGGTAGTTTACAAAAATTGGGGGGCGATGGCCCAGGGGACAACAGGATGCCTTCAATTGCACCATGTCTCAAATTCATTTAAGCAAATTATACGGCAAGCACCTCACGCTGAAATGTCGTCGGCTCGCAGATGCGACGATGTGGCTGTATTGCTTCAGATTCCAGAGTCAAGCGCACCGGGACTATCCATACAGCGCCGTTGCTCGGTGCCACATACGGGAACGGACAGCGATTTGCTCGCCTGAGCGAAGGGAAATGGTAGGATGCCGGCTGGTCGCGAACCATCATCATCGTCGCGGCCATTGCCCTGAAACCTTAAAGTGGCGTTCCCTTTGCCTGGTGCAGGAGAGTTGTACACAGACTGAGAAGCGCAATTCGTTAGCGTGCGCAATATCCCAGACAATGCGGCAGAGCCTGTCAGCCCAGTTCGTACGGACCCAATTATAATCTCGGCTTTTCCACGCCATTCGCTCTCACCCCTGGTGGAGTTATGCTGCTCTGCTTGTAGAGCCCAAGGCACCAGAAACCACTGTGGAAAGTCAGGCCGCGCCCCATGGAACTCAACAACAGACCGTATGAATCACGAATGAACATGCAAAACTGAACCCTGGTATACTGAAATTGTTTCCACATATGGAGGATCCTTCAGGAGGTCCACCGAGACTACTATCATAGACAATAATCCCTTCCTGCAGCAGCATATCAGCACAGATCTCACCTGAGCGCTGACAGGCGGATACCTACTGTATCCCCACACCAACCACACCAACAACTCCCTAAGCTTAACCGCAAAACGTGCCAGCAAAATGGCAAAAGCGCACCCCTGCTTCAGGTGCTAATTCCTATCTGACTCTGCGTATGACAACCGTAACTAATTGCAGTTTCCTGAACTCGCCGCCGTCTGTCAAAGCCGCAGAGCATGGCCGGCCTTTTCAAAATCATTGCATCCGCCTTCGACCGAGGCTTTGGCGAAGGGCAAAAGGGTCCTTACACTTTCCAGGACACATCCGAAGGCACACTTGCGAGATTTATCGAATGGGCATACACCGCGGATTATCCCGCCATTATCAAACCGACTGAGGCCGATGAGCAAACCGCCGTAGATCCTGAATCACCGCAAAGCAATGGCACTAAGGAGGATGCTATAGGTAGATTATCCCGGCGAGAAGGCTGTCTCCACAACGAACTCAAAGCCCAATCTCACACAAGAGAACCACCCGCTCCTCTCACATATCCGTCTCTACATTTTTTGCAGCATCTATGTCATACCAGATCTCCAGAAGCTCGCTTTCGACCGAGCTACGGCGGCTTTTACTGAGCTCAAACGACCGACTACCCTCGACACCCAGCTCTCGGTGATCGCGGCGATGCGCGTATCCTTTCGCAAGCTATTGCCCAACGATCAGCTGCTCGACTGGCTCGCTCAGTATGCTGCGTACAATGTGGATCATTTACGTATTCAGCGCGGCTTTCATGATTTGTTGCAGGAGTCTCCCACGCTAGCCTCGCGAATGGTGTTGTCTTTGAAAGCTACGGGTGTTCCACCGTGGGAATCAAAGCCGCCAAAGTATGAATTCGCCCATTACGCTCCTGACTATTCTTACGACGATGGATATGATTAAGCCTACGCGACTGACTTGGGAGGGCTGTCTGGGGAGGGAACAAAAGGACCCCCGGAATAAATCTATTCTATTTTATTTAGATTCTTCATTTGGAAATATCTACAAACAATAGTAATCCCGGATACCAGGATGTATTCTAGAAACCGACGCTGCAGTATGCCTCAGGCCGCAGTGTCGGATCTCTCTGCATTGCCATTCGCTTTTATCCGTCTTTAAATGACATATATTTTATACTCCCCGGGACGCGTCGTAGCGGTGGAAGGATAGACATGTCGCGTTGGGGTCGGTGGTTCAATCCGGCTGCAGAAAGCCTGGCAGAACATCTGCCTTTTCCATCAATTTTTCCACCCTCAAATCTCTTATTTTCGGCTACGCCATACTTTGGTAGAATATGCCGACGGGTAAGGTGTACTCCTGGGAATCATTCCGGGGACCATTTCGGCGGCGCGGACGGATGATTATAGGGACGACGGAGGGAATAGTCGCGTCTGGGGCCGTCTAGTTTGGGTATCGGAGGACTTTCTATAGCAGAAAAAAAAAGTTAGCCTTCATTCACATGTCATTTGCTGTCCGTGGAGGATGGAAAGGTAGTTCAACCTCACTCACAATACCATTCCTCTATCATAAATTCAAAACAACAACCACAACTCCAACAACACACGCCGCCAATCCACCACCAAAACCACCAGCAATTCTCCCTGCACCCCCGGTATCCGTTGAATCGCCCTCCCTAGCCTCGGGAAAGACCTTCTCGAGACAAGCGTCTGGTAGCCCATCCGCAAACGCCCACTGGTCAGCCGGGTCGCAATCACGGATGCAATTGAGCATGGGGGCGCCCAGGAGTCCCCGGCAGATGCATTCTGTGCGGGTACGTCCGGTCTCGGAGCCCTGGCACCAGGAGGAATTGGAGGGGTTGGAAGAGATGCAGGTGTTGACGCAGGACGGGTAGTTGGAGTCTGCTGCTGTTGTGGTGATCTGGAGGAAGGAAGCGAGCAGGGTGAGAAGTAGGAGAGGGGACATGGTTGATAGGAGTTGTGTTGTTGCGATTGAGGAAGAAAGAGGGAGAGCGCGAGTGACGCAAGTGAAGAAGAATAATTGCGGGATCGGCGCGGATCCACCCGCTTTGGGCCTCACCTCCACGGCCCACCGGGAACAGTTCGGGGATGTCGGTGACTGTTCTGCAGTTTATCGGAAAAGCAAATGCTGTTGGCTTCTTTGGGCTGGTTGTTCCTTGTTGGCTGTTGAAAATGTGGCTGGGTGGTTGTCAGCTGGTGTTTGGTTGTCGGACTGCAATATATATATTGATACCTAGCTCAACCCAGTGTTGTGGTAACTACTAGTAGTGATTAGATATTGCAAACCATCAAGTACTAGTATATGGAAAATAGTACAAGTGCTGGTTGTGGACGTCATACTTCTTCATGGTCCATACTGCTCTGTGGAGTTCTGACATCGACATGTTAGGCGCAGTTATTCCAGAAAGCAATGCAGTGAACATTCATTCACTTATTCAACACTAAAGGAATTAGGCCCGAAGGGTTCTATTTGCTGAAAAGCAACGCTTACTATAGAGAAATTCTCATAACATCATGGTTCACATAAAGCATTGTCTAGTAGTCTCAGCTCATAAAACCTCAAAAGAGAAGGAACAATGAAAGCACACTTGAATTCATGCACCAGCTTTGATCCCCTGTCATTCTGTTGACTACAAAAACCATTACAAATACAATAGCATCGTTAAGATCCAACCTACAATCCTTCGAAGTCTAGCAGCCCTCTTATCCTAAAGGAGCCGAAGAATGTCTCCAACAGATACCCGGAAATGCCCGAAATGCCAGGGCCCGGTCCAGGACTCATGTATTGACCAGAAACACATAGGACCGCTGCCTGTTTTACCAGTGAACGTTGGACCCATACAAACACAACAGAGCGAGAGCAATACGCCGTCGAATCCCACGCCCCGATGCCCTACCTGCACCCAGACAATCCGGCCGGAGTGTCTTATCAATAGCCATATTGTCCCTTGTAGGGCATGCGGATTGTCCTTTGCCTATTGTCCACCCTCACCAGATGAATCTACCGAACCGTCCTACCTAGACTGGGACTACAAAGACGCTATGAATTGGCTTGAGAGTCAGTCTACCGATGAAGCCAACCCGGATACGACGAATACGACCAAGGACAGCGGTGATACGGCTACATTCGCGCCTCCCACTACGCACGCCTGTATTGCTCGCAAACTGGAGAGGAGAAAGGAAAATAATAGCGAAAATAGACGAGTTATAATTGCTGGACATTTGGAATGGGAGAGGACATTGAATTCCCTTCGACAGATGACTCCCCTCGCAGACGAGGTTTCTGCAGCTGTTCGTGCTCTGGTGGCCTTGAAGAAGGAATGTGATGCCACGCATGACATGCTGGAACTGGTTAGGATGAGCGACCCGGCAAGGGAAAGTGATAGTTAGATTACAGTTTGCCTTTGCCCTTGGAACGAAATGTGATGTGGTGTGTTGTCTTATTGTATTGCTGGCCGTGGGTACTGTTGTATGACCCTTAGTAACTAGGTACAATGTTGTCATAATCGACCTTTTGGCCCAGTCCCTCGTATGTCCAGTTGCTGAAATATGCAAAGTCAGCTTCTGTGTCAAGACCTTTGGCCTGACTTGTACTAGCCCTCTGGCCATGACCGCCGTAAGAAGCATAAACACCAACCAGAGTACCTAGTTCGTTAGTCAAATTCTAAGAGCAAAAATTGAAAAGGGGACATTTCATACCTGTAAACCGCCCAGTGTCTCCAGAGACCACTCTAGCATCAACCGTACCAACCGGAATACTATTACCTGGCTTCGATGCCAAAGATGCCGAAAAGAGGTACGTCTCATCGTCCACAGCCTCCACACTCAAGGAAACTGTTTTATTGCCCCAGTTCCTCGGAATATCCACGGTGACATTACGCAGTGGGCCATCGTAATTCCCTCGCCCATATGTTTTGAACTGGAGAATTCGTGAATGGGAAATATGGGCAATGCTAAGGTCAACGTGCTGTTCCTGCGTTAGGAACAGACTAACCCCTGCCTCAACGTTCGGAGACCTCGGTGCAAACTCTAGGTCCACGCTGAAAGAAAAAAGTGTATCCGTTTGCCGTCTCGCAATAAAGGTAATCGGATCCGTAACAGAGGATGCATTATACGACGGCCCATAAACCGAGGGTCTCAGACGGAGTGTATGCGGGTGCCCCTCTGGGGAAACAACATAACTCGACTCGTCCGGCAACCGCCAGTAGACAAGATTCCTGGGAATATCAGACCCAGGTGCGAAGGTAAGATGTTCTGGCTCGTTAATCGGACGGTCTACTTCACTCTTTGGCGGCAAAGGAGCACGCATCACACCCCGAACAGGCTGTAGAACGGGCCAGCCTTTCTCCTCCCACGTCCCCGAAGTCAAGATCGTCTCTCGGCCCATGGGATAGTTAAGCCATTCAGGCCCCGAGCGCGTAGAGAGCGCAACCCCCCACCAGTTTCCATTGCCGTCTTCGAACAAGTCAGCATGCCCGACGGTCTGGAAGTACTGGGTCGTATTGCGATTCGTCAAGACCGGGTTATCTGGACAAGGCTCCCAGGGTCCCGTGCGGGACTCTGAGCGTGCCATAGTCACAGCGTGGTTTGTCTCCGTTCCTCCCTCTGCTATGAGCAGGTAGTAGTACCCATCTTTGCGGTAGAGATGCGGTCCCTCGGGGCTTGCACCACCTGTTCCGTTCCACAGATACGTCACTGGCCCGATTTCGCCGCTTGCGAGGTCGAGAGAGTAATGCTGGATCATGCTATTGTCGGCAGAGGTTACGTAGACCTGTCCGTCGTCGTCCCAGAATATATCCGGGTCGATTCCGTGGACCGGAAAGACGAGGGGATCGCTCCACGCGGCGTCGCTGTAGGGATCGGTGGATGTAAACACTAGGCCCTTAATGCTAGGTCCTAGGTTTGAGACGATGAGGTAGAAAGTGCCATTGCGGTAGCGCAGGGTCGGGGCATATATCCCTCCCTGCTGGCCCTCGGTGTCGGCGGTGTCAGGGATCTGGCCCGGTCGGTTGAAGATGTTGCTGGCGAGTTCCCAGTTCTCGAGGTCCTTGCTGGCGTAGAGTGGAAGACCTGGGAAGGCGATGAACGTTGATGCTACGCAGAAGAAGGTCTCTTGCTCCGTTACGTAGACACACGAAGGGTCTGAATGCCAGCCGGGCAGGATGGGGTTGGTGTAGGTGCGGTCGGCGGACGCGAGAGTGGCACCCACAATTGCGATAATTTGCAATATTGTTGGGAGACTGGGCGATTTCATGATGGGTGGTATGGAGCCCTAAAGAGATAGCGAACGGACTACGCTGCGGGAGGCGGCTGCCTCTATATACCCCCACGGACGGATTGCACTTTACGCCGCCTGTTTGGATGCGGGGACTGACTCCTTTCTCGTGCCATTTAGATAAACCAATGTCGATCAGCTTCTTGGCATATACATCTTAGCCTAAATACCTGCATGCATTGCCCACATATCCGACGTGCTATGGGCAACCCCACCGGCATTAGCGGCCAAATATCCCCAGTCCCTCATGGTATCAACAAATCCCCGGCGTTCAACCGATCCGTCATAGAATAACTAGACATGCCTCACCCACTCGGCTCACCATAAGCATGCGCCCAATCCACAGGCACCCCCAGATTAGGGCTGCCATCACTATGCGTCCCTACCAACTGCACCATCGTATACCGACTATCATCACAAGCACCCGCACTATTACTGGTCGCGTGATACGCAATCCAAGTCTGAGACGCATCCGGACTCTGAAAGAACGAATTGTGCCCGGAACCGTAGTTCCCATTCGCGCTCGAAAAGACACAGCCGTTATACTTGCTCCATGCGCTCGCGCTCATTGGGTTCGTGACACCGTCCCACGTTAGCTGCCCGAGACAGTAGTATGGGGTCCAGCAGTAGGAGGCCGAGTAGATGATGTAGGTCACGCCATTATAGTACAGAGCGACGGGTCCCTCGTTGACGGGGGTGCCATGCGTTTCGAAGCCGAGGGTTGGTTGTGATATTACCGAGATCGAGCCGGTGAGGGAGGTGTAGTCGGACCCGAGCTGCTGGAGGCAGATGGATTGATATGATACCCCGTGGAAGCACGAGTACATGAGGAATATGCCCCAGTCATTAAAGCGCAGGATCGAGGCGTCGATTGACCATTCGGTTGTTAGTTGGCCTGCGTAGGAGTAGTCATCCCAAGGACTCGAGCCACCTGTTTATGATTATTTATCCACCCAGGAGAATCTATATGTGTCTAAATAAAAACTGCCCATACCTGCGAGAACGTGCAATCTCTGCCCATCTAGGTTATCTCCATTCCCTGCTGTAAAGTAGACGTACCACCTCCCGCCGAGATAGTGCACCTCCGGCGCCCAGACATTACAGCATCGAGAAGACGTAGTGTCTGAGTAGATGACCTTGCTAGTTGCAGTTTTCAGACCCTCGACCGTTGTAGACCGCGAGATCTGGACATCGGTCCATTCGGTGGTGAGAAGGTAGTAGTAGCCGCCTGAGTACGCAATGAAGGGGTCACTCCCTCCAGGGTTGCGGATCGGATTAGTCCACGCAAATGCCACAGGAAGAATAGATATAAGCCCGAAAAGGACTGAAAGACGTCCAAGCATGTCGATCTTCATCCTGTAGGGTAGAATATCGTTCAATTGTCTGAGATCGGCAGGTGATCGGCCCTGGATGATCTGCCACTACTTGTATCCCACCACCGGAGCTTGTGATTCTTGCTACAATATACAGTTTTCCCATTAGCCCAAGACCGAAGAATACGATATTTATCCAATTGAAGGAATTGATGGGTTCTGCAGATTCCCCGGCGCGTGGCTTGCCTAGACATATGGCCCGCCGGGATATAGCTGTATTCGTCCATTTACACTAGATACCCCGAATACCAAGACCCGTCCTAGGATACCACGGAGGTGATATTCCAGATAGATGATTGAGTGTATCGAAGAGAGCAAGTCCACAGCCAGCCCATCAAACAGGCCACATACTAGCAAGCGGCACGACCAACCCTAAGCAACCAAGCAAGTATAGAATCTCAAGAAATAATAGCATCCCTCGCAAACTTCCCAGTCAACCCCCTAATCTTCTTCCCCCAGATATAAACTGGAATCCCACACACCCCCAAAGCAGCAGTCAAACCCGCAAACGTCCCAAAGGCCCCGTCATACCCATGAGTCTCCACAAACCTCGCAGTCCCATAGCTTGTCCCAAATGATATAATCCCCCGAAACGCACAGATAATAACCAACAGCGGCCCCGCGCGCGCTGGATAGCTATCAAGGAGATACGTGATCGCGACGATATTGGCACCCACGAAGCAGAAGTAATACGCGGCCACGGCCCAGACGTAGATGAACCAGTGGTACTGCTCCGGATACTGGCCCCCCTGGCCGTAGAGGACGGCGGTGAACGTCCCAACAATAATCGGGAAGATCAGAGATATTATTCTTCTTTCTGGCTCGTGCAACCCGTTGTTGCGCTTTGCGAAGTACTTCACTATGTAGTCGGATCCGTGGCCAAGGACGGGGAGGGCGGCAAGGGCGACGACGATTTGCCCGCAGTTCACGTAGCTAGTGCTTCTGTTGGGCCAGTTGTATGGAGGAGCCTGGAGGATCGTGGCGTATGTTGTTCCGATGGCGATGTTTGTCCCTATTGTCAGGCCGTTTAGGCAGAGGGCCCAGAAGACATTGGGGAAGAGAAGGAGCTCGAATGTTTGCTATAGAAGGTCAGTTACATATCGGCAGGTATATAATAGTATAAAGAAGATGGCTTACCCGTAGAACTTCCCAAACCTTCACCCAATCCGGTTTCCCGATCCAAAGACGCATATCAGACTTCCACGTCCGCGGCGCATACCGTTCGAAGTCCAGCGGTGGACGCTCAGTGCAGGCCCCGGCTTGTCCTCCTTTGATAGCCTCAGTCCCATCTGTATCTTCGCCAGAGTCCCCCTCCTGGAAGGATGCAAGAGTGCGTTCGTATTTTGTCTCGGGAAGGAAGAAGAACGCAAGGACAAGCTGTGCACCAGAGAGTATAGCACCGAGGCCGTACCACCACTGTGGCGTAATGGCATTGGCAATTTCACTGGCGAATAGAGTCCAAACTGCTGTTAGACTGACCTGGATAGCCTGCTGGCCCATGAGAGCTTTGCTGCGTTCGTGGAGGAAGAATATCTCCTGTTAACCAGTAAATATTTAGCTTCAATGGAGGAGCTGTGTCAAGCTACCTGGGTTATCATGGGAACGAGGGCTTCGCTTTGCCCGGCAGCTAGGCCCACCACGCACCGTGACCAGAGATGCCACTCGTAGGTCTTTTCGAGAGCGCAGAGGATTGCTCCGACGACAAGGATGATGGTTGATACTAAAAGGACGATTCGTCGGCCAACACCAATCGCGACCGGCATTCCGATTAGATTTCCAATGCCCCTGGACTTTTAGTAAATGAACAGCCCTTGTAGAATGGACGGCGTACATGAACAAAGTCGGATAGGTCATTAAATGTGTGATATCCTCATAGTCCTTGCCCAGCGCGCTGTACTCCGGGATATAGAAGCCCAAGAGTCCCCCAAACCCACTGACCAGAGCGAGACCGAGTGTCGAAACTGAGACATGAGAGTGGAACACAGAATACGAGGAGAATCTACTCACAGATGGAGATGACCACAAGCACAATCCACTTTTGCCACATTGCCATATTAAGGGGGTCTACCAAGTTCAGCATCCTCCCCAGGGAATACAGGTGAACGCTCACCTCTGGGATCCGCCGTTGGCGTGGGGATATAAACGATCTTGCCCTCCGTGAGCTTCACAGTCCCCATAACCTTCCTCTTGTTGGGCGTGGCTCCGCCATCTTCAAGATGTTCGACGTGGCTGATATCGGCTTTGGTAGAGTCAGCCATTGCGACGACAGTATTGTATACTGTATGAGTGTCCCAGTTGGAGCGGCAGACAGGGGTGGGAAAAGCGTGGTATATATCCAGATGCCCAGAATGCTCGCAACAATCCCAAGCCAGTTAACCGCCACGTATTAGACAGCTCAACCCCAGGTTCTCCACTGTGCCGATGTTGACATCCCCAGATAACGGCCTTGCCCAGGATCCAAGCTCCTGAACGCCTCCGCATCCCGAGGGACGAGCCTTGGCCAGATTCGGGGGCTATCTCGGCGGTCGCCGTCAGGGCTCCGAAACTGTTCAGGACCTCGGAGGCGCCCCGGATTTGAAGAGTCCGGGGTAAGGCATACCCATGTTGATCAATGGCTTGGTTAGGCCTGGTGATGCATTGTAACAGAAATGTGATGTCCTCATGACGCTATCACTAGCACTACAGTTCTTGTAACAGAAGTGTGATGTCCTCATGGCGCTATCACCAGCAGTACAGTTCTACATCAGATCGAAATAGTTGTATAAAAAGTGATTCAATATTCTGCCAAATGCTATGAGCATATCTCCTAGTAAGCCCGCACACCAGCCAGCTTCAGCACTGAATCCGTCAACTCTGGCTTCTCAAACGGTTCTGTCCTATACTTAGGGCACACCTCCCCATTCCTCATCGGTTTCTCCGACGCCGGACGAATATTGCTAGACACGAAATTAGCCATCGATGCCACAAATCACACTAGAAAGAAAGCATAAACCCACCAATGCGGCCAATGCGTAGTCCCCATATAATTCTCAAAGCACTGCTTCTTCAACTCCAGCGCCTTCTCCGTCGCAAACCGTTTCGGCGTCATACAGACATACTGCACATGCCGAATCTGATCGCCCTCAGGCAAGCAGGCATAGTGCATCGTCCTCGAGTCCCAGAGGACAAAGTCTCCAGGCTCCATGTTGATTTTCACCAGCTCGCATCCCCGCTCTTCGAACCATTTCAGATCCTTCTGGTGGAAGAGGAAGAGATCCATATATTTGAGCTCGGGTGGTGGTGCGTCTTCATGGTCGTACGCGTCGCGCTTCTGGGCGAAGAACTCGTCGAAGAGTTTCGCGGAGCCTTTCATTAGCATCAGACCGCCGTCTTTGGGGCCGTTAGGTGCGAAGTTGAGCAGTCCTTGGACAGCTTGCATTCTGCACGACGTTAGTAACAGGCCCTATAAAGATATAGAGTGCATGGAGACGTACCCCTTCCGGTTAGGGTTCTGGTCGCAATGCGGCCACGGGCTCCAGTTCAGGTCCTTCCGACGGGGAAGCGAGATGTTCAGCCCGTCAAACGAGCAGAGCAGCTCTTTAGTCTCCCAGAGCTTCTCGAAGATATCGATCACGGCGGGCTCCGAGCGCGCTTCCCATGCCATCTTCTCGTGGGTTGAGCCGTACGCGAAGTACATCCTAGGCCAATTAATAACTGCGTACACCTTTGGGCTTGGGTGACCTACCCTCCTTTGAAACTAACAGGGAGATGCTCGGCAGTCCAGGTACTTTCATCCTTCTCATCGAAGCCCAGGTCAAAGTTCTTCAGCCACTGGATCTGCTTGTCGCAGTAGTACTGGGCCTTTTCAGGGCTGATGACGTTCTTGATCACGACGCAGCCGTTTTTATGGAACTCGTCGCGCCAGTCGCCATAGTGGCGGTCGCTGAAGTCAACGAGATCCTTCACGGTGTATGACTCCTGAGTCGCCTCTGCGATTTCCTGGATGGTAGTGGTGGACATGGTGTATAATGGTAGGCTGTGATAGGGTATTGACTTTGCTGGTCTGTCTGGTTTGCGGATCTTCTGGTGGGTGTTCAAAAATCACTTAAGTAAACGTCCGTAGGCTGGGCATTCTCCTCCATCTCCGAGATTGCTTGCAATAATCCTCTCGGCGCATGGTGTTGGGCTCGGGGCACTCCGAATCCCCCGCATTAGGGCTGCCGAGGGTTCGGGCGCTAAAGCCCCGAAGTCTTGTATAGACGATCAGGTCGGATGTGGGGGACATGCGGGGGATTCAAGATAATTTTATAAAAAGTACAAGACACCAGCAGCTAGAAATAAGCCAACCACGTCAATATCGTTCAATCCGAATTGTCAAGTTAACACCATGCCGCCCCCCGTCCAAGCCGCATACAAACGCATCAAGCCGCCCAAGGTAGGCGAGAACGGCTACGTCGAATTCAATCCCAAATCCGAGATTCTCCCCGCAGGATGGAACGGATTCAATGCGAAGCCGCTTAAAAGCGCGATCCGCATTGATCATGACGTCGAGATGGTCATGCGCGATGGCGCCAGGCTCTACGCAGATATCTACCGCCCCGCCGAGTCGAGTGAGAAAGTCCCCGCCGTGCTCAGCTGGTCATTCTACGGGAAGAAGTACAGTGCGCTGGATATGCTGCCCATGTGTGTCTGGAACTGCTGCGTGCCGCGCTCTGACCTCAGTGGGCTGGAGAAATTCGAGGGTCTGGACCCCCAGGCCTGGTGTCCGCGGGGGTATGCGATTATCAGTGTCGATACCCGTGGAGCAGGGAATAGCGATGGTTTGATTGGCGTTATGGGCGCTCAGGATGCGGAGGATGGATATGATGTTGTTGAAGCCATTGCCAAGATGGACTGGTGTAATGGGTCTGTTGGCATGGCTGGGAATTCGGCCCTGGCTATCTCGCAATGGTTCATTGCCGCGCAGCAGCCCCCGTCTTTGAAGGCTATTGCGCCATGGGAGGGATCAGGAGATATATACCGAGAGCAGTTCTGCAGAGGTGGATGGTTCTCCATGAGCAATTTCGATCTTATCACCAACGAGATCGTGCGCGGACAATCGAGCTCAGGTATTGAGGACTTTGAAGAGATGTACCGCCGGTCTCCAGTCTCGAGTCCATTCTGGGAGGATAAGCGGGCTGATATGACCAAGGTCGACTGTCCGGTCTATATAAGGGGCTCTGATGTTAGCTCTATACATACAATGGGCTCAATCCGTGGCTGGCTGCAGGTGCCGCACGACAAGAAATGGATCCAATGGGGCAGCAAGCAGGAGTGGTACGAGCTGTACAGCTGCCCCGAATCCATGGACGAGCTTCTTGTCTTCTTCGATCGATATTTGAAGGGAATTGAGAATGGCTGGGAGAAAACACCCAAAGTGCGGTGGTCTGCACTGCAGTTCGGCGATCGAGAGGCCATCGACAATATCGTCCTGGAGGACTTTCCAGCCCCGAGCACCCAATATCGCGAGCTCTTCTTGTCATCGCAGACACTGAATACCAGCCCGGTTCAAGCCTACGAGAAACTCTCGTATGATTCAGCGTCGTCCTCCAGCTTCGCCGAGTTTTCGTACACCTTTGACAAACCATCTCGGTTAATCGGTCTTCCAAAGGCTGTGCTGTACATGTCCTCGGAGGACCAAGATGACTTTACAGTCTTCGTTATTATTCGCAAGAAGGATAAGAATGGAAAGCCGTTGATGCATCTCAACTTCCCCTTCCAGGCCACCCCGGTCAAGTCAATCGACGATATCCCGCAGAAAGAGCAGGCCAGTCTGAACCTGCACCTCGGCTCTACGGGCATCTTGAGGGCGTCACACCGTGCTATTGACAAAGAGAAGAGCATCCATCCCCAGTTCCCGTTCCATCCTCACTCGCGCCAGGACAAAGTGACTCCGGGGGATATTGTCAAACTAGAGATCGGGATCTGGGCGATGGGTGTGGATTTCGAGGCTGGGGAGACCATCAGCGTTAGGGTGAGTTATCCCTCTTCCTTTATGAACCATCTAAACGATGCTAATTATTTCAGGTGTCCGGCCAGTTCCCTAGTATCGCTGAGTATAAGACGTGGTCGAAGCCCAGGCCGGAGCATGAGCTGAATCGTGGGAAACACTTTATTCATTGTGGTGGAGAGTACCCCAGTTCTGTAATTCTCCCATTTATATAGATCAGACGCTTCCAATAGACATGCAATTCACTGGACCGAATAAACTGGCTGTTTCCGTAGAGGAGACTAGGATTCATTCTGTTCGAGCTTTGCCCATAAGGGCTAAGCAATATATACCACATCATTCATTTAATCTCAATGGCCTAAGTCCGATCCAAGGAGCCCAACAAATAATTACAAATAATAAATAGATAGTTACAGCCCGAAAGCCTCCAAGGTCAGCGCAGATTTGGAGCAGTTGTACTGCAGTCAATACATGTGGAAGAATGGACCCATCGCAGGGTATTTCCTAGACCTGTTTTGTGTCAGGAAATTTCTCCAGCAACCAGGAACTCTTTGTTGTACCTGTGTAGAGCCCATCGGTGATCTCTCGAGATGCTGCGCGATCTGGAGTAGGGCATGTAGAACGGGGCACAAATGCACGCTGCCAGCGATACCGGGACCACTATCTTCGACATCATCATGTGTGATATCTTGAATACATGCTGTCGTTGAGATCATGATAGGCATTGAAGTATGTAAAGAAGCCAAAGAACTATCCATCGGAGGTGACCGTTGCCCATGAGACGACCTGCAGGGTCAGCGAGTCATACTCTCCAGATGGAGTAATCATTCTGCTTCTGATTGGACTTTGCATGTCTCCAATATCCTAGCCTTCGGCGCATAATGCTCAATCCCTCAGCGCCGATTGGAGCCGAACTGTTGGCCGAGGTAATTCCCAGACATCCTCCGGAAATCCTGGTCAGAATGGAGACAAACCCCACGCTCCGGCCCCGCAAACCGGCCGCTTCCCCGCGGGGCATACAGATGCAGCTAGCGAGACCCAGATATTGACGCAGTGCCCTCGGGGGTTATACAGAGCTCGGTTGCTCCGTGAACAGAGGACTACATGCACAATGGACCGACCACCCCCGGCAAAGCGGCCGCGCCTGTCAATGGCATGCAATATATGCCGCCAGCGAAAGGTGAAATGCGACGCCGAGTATCCTAAATGTCGAAACTGTCGGGCCAGGAATCAGTCCTGTGTTACCACTGACCCCCAGCGACCTGGATGCCCTGGAGTGCGCGAATGGCTGGAGCTGCCCGAGAAAGGGCAGAACAACATAACTACTGCACCAGTGAATGGAGCGTCACAGGAGACTGTATCAGGATCAGGATTAAGCCCTGCCCGACATGCACAGACTGGCGAGGGTGAAGCTGGCCCTGACAGCGAAGAGTCGCCCGTTCGCCAGCCCTTTGATACTTCGGTCAACACCGAGCAGGGCACAAATCGCACCAAGATCCTGGGAGGAAGCAGCTCACAATGTCTCGCCAAGTCGCTGGATGTCTACTTCAAGGCAGTGCGGATGAAGCCTGTGTCCGGCTTCTTTCGGCATGGCATGCGGCATGCCGAGGAATTAGACATCGCCCTGGCTTTGATGCTCCCTGACCTGCCTGATGCTCAGAGACGAGGGCGCTTTCTCGCTGTTTACCAGTCGCGAATATATCCACTGTACCCTTTCTTCAGCCTAGCCGCCCTCACAGCCAGTATCGATCAACTGGCTACGGTGGCTGATTTCAAAACGCTACCTCGAGATGATATTCCAATTCTCGTCTCTACCTACCTCGTTATGAGCATCGGTGTCGATGAGGACTCCCAATGCCCGACAGAAGAAGGCGAGCGCTATCTCCACGCTGCTGCGAGCCTGCTGGCGCATATCATCGTCGTGCCCTATGTGCCCACAGTTCAGGCTCTCCTACTATTTACCATTGCCTACCGTGGCCACAATCAAGAGGGTCTGGCCTGGCAAACGCTAGGAATGGCCATCAGAATTGCGTACACCCTTGGACTTCATCGTCCATCAAAACACACATGCAAGGAATCCGCCGAGCATAATCTGCATACCCACATCTGGGCAGTCTGCTGCTCCTTCGAGAAAGTAATGCATCTCGCCTCCGGATGGCCAACACTTATACCAGACGATCTCATGGCCCAGCCAGAGTCACTAACAAGCACAAAAAACCGTTTCCTCCAATGGCACTTGGGGCTGGCGCATTACCAAGGCAGCATCAGCCAGCACCTCTACAGCTACCGTCGCTCGACGTCCCAAAGCAACAGTACCGATCGACAGATCCTCCTCGACACAGCACGCCTCGACCGCGGCCTTCTCTCCTGGGCGAACCAAATCCCCTCTGAGCTCCGTCCGGGAAACGACATCATCTGCTCGAACGACGAATTCCACATCATCGCCTTCCTTTCCATCGAGTACCACGGCACAATGATAGCCCTGCACCGCGCCGCACTCATCGCCCCAAAGTCCAAGATCGAAGAAGAGGTAATGAAACACTGTCCAGACGACCCATCACGGTTCCGTCTCGCGAATGGCGAAACCGTATGCGTGAATAGCGCTCGCGCCATTGCGAAACTCAGCATCGAGTTGCAGGATCGCGGGTCCGATAGCTGCCTTATACCCGCTGGCACTGCTGGTCTCGCCTGTATTTCGCTCGCCATATACCTACTGAAGAACCCCTCGTCGCGGCTACAGGCTACGGATATGCAGCTGTTGAAGGCTTGTCTTTCCTATTCGAGCACGCGGTTCGCGCAGTGTAATATCGACCCGAGGTATATTGAGGGTCTTGCTATGATTTACGAGCAGATCCAGAGTCGCTTGGAGGGACTGCCAGGGGGAGCAGCAGAGTCCAGTCCTCTAAAGCTACAGGAAAAGAGGCCTCATACCGACTTTTCCACGCCACGGGCGGCTGCTAGAGAACCGGCAATATCGAATCCTCTCTGCCCTCTCCCTACTCCAGCGAGCAATGCACCGGTTACCCCTGTAACAGCCCACGGCTCCAACCACGGCCGAACTAACGGACTTCACCAGTTGGGACCGCGGAGAGCGCAGTCATTCTCCCATCCTGTCTCCGACGTGCGGGGCTCGATCCAGCCTGACTGGACACATCCCGTGCAAGACCTTTCGCTGGATAATAACACGAATTCTTTCCTAGAGCTGCCTGGGCCGGATACGGCAGACCTCCCCAATGGACTAGACGAGATGTACCCCTTCGAGGGATTTAATGTTGAGGATTTGTGGAACTGGATGTTGTACTTTGATAGCCCACCGAGTGCGGATGTTGCGTAATCTGCTGATATTCAGACTTGCTCCAATTTACGATGGATGCTTTTTAATTATTAACCGAGTTCACTACGTCAGGTATAGACGTGCGTATACCAAGACCCCGGTGGAGAATATATGCACTTTGCGGGGTGAATCCTCCGGTGGAGGATCGCCGTCTGCACGTATCATTTAACCGATTAAAGCTCGATGACTCTTCAATAACCCGTCCAAGCGCTGAAGAGCGTGGTATATATATCATTATTTCGACGCCCAGTGTTTCAAAGACCTCGCCATCACCGACCATGCGTTTCTCTTCAGTCTTCACAGCCGTATCGCTGCTGGGCCTGTCAGCTGCCGCTGTCCTGCCCCGTCAGGATGAAGCCTATGCTGGATACCTTCTTTCTACATTTACAGACGCGAATCCATCGGTCTTCTGGTATCTCGCTGATGCCTCTGACCCGCTGGCCTTTACGCCACTGAATGGGGGCGATCCGGTGCTTGCATCCACACTTGGTACAAAGGGGGTGCGAGATATATTCTTGACATCAAACGAGGATAGGTCGGAATATACCATAATCGCTACTGGTGCGTAGCATATAGATCTTGGGAGTGAATTGGTTGACTTACTTGTATATTAGACCTCGACATCAACGCCGCCGGCTTTTCCTGGGACCAAGCAACAAGACAAGGAAGCCGTGGCCTTATTATCTGGAAATCAGAGAACCTGGTAGACTGGTCGGAACCGACGTTATCCATGTATACCCACCCAATCCAGGCTCTATAAACAGAATCTAACAGCACCAGAATCGAAGACCCCACAGCCGGAATGGCCTGGGCGCCCTCGGTCGTCTACAACACCACCGAATCGCAGTACTACCTCTTCTGGGCCTCACGCCTGTACGCCGAAGACGACACTGAACACACAGGGGACGCATCTCTCGATCGAATCCGCTACGCCACAACAACCGACTTCACAACCTTCAGCACCCCCGCTGACTACGTCGCCCTGGATAGCGAGAACGTCCCCCTCATCGACCAGGAATTCCTCTACCTCGGCACACCAGGCCACTATGCGCGCTTCCTCAAAGATGAGAACCCGACATACGTGTACCAGGAAACCACCGAGGGCGGGCTATTCGGGGAGTGGACGCGGAACGGCGAGTATATAGCCGAGACTGTGTATGAGGGCCCTGCTGCGTTTCCTGATGTTAATGTTGACGGGACGTATTATCTCCTCTTGGATAATTATGAGGAATATGTACCGTTTCGGACGACGGATATCGGCTCTGGTGCGTGGGAGCAGGTTACTGGGTCCGGGCTGCCTGGGGGGTTGAAGCATGGGAATGTGTTTTTGTTGACCCAGGCGGAGCTTGATGCTGTTAAGGAGCGCTATGGATCTTAAGCCTGGTCTGAGCAGAGATACTCTTCAATTGGCCTTCATTCCAGTTAGGTGTCATCCACGGTATATTCCTCTTTGTTGCCTACGGGTAAGAGAGCCACGACTACGTTATATCTGATAGGTGCTTAAACCATAAATGGCCCAGCTGAAGTGTAGTTAACATCAAGTTCAAATGCACAACTATCAGTAACTAATTCGACCATTGAACTGCCACACTCAAGCCATAAAATGTCGATCAAGCACTCTGCTTGATATACGGAATCCCAGTCAACTTAAACGTCCGTTCACTCAAAACCGGCTCCTGAACCGGACGATCCCGAGTCTTGGGACACCTCTTCCCATCCCTCATCGCAACATTCGTACCAACATGCGCCGCATTCGGCCAGTGCGTAGTCCCAAGGCGTTCTACAGACCAGTCAGCCACACGGCAAACGCAAACCGAACAGCAAAAAAAAAAGGAAAAAAAAAAACATACCCTCAAACGCACCCCTCTTCCTAACCAAATCCTCCCCACTCGCCTCCTTAACCGGCATATAGCACGTATAAACCGCAAGTCTATCATTCTCCCCCTTAGGCGGGAGGTTATAATGCGGCACGCGACTATCCCAGACAATCAAATCGCCTGGCTCCGCGCAGACCTTCACCCACTCCAATCCATGGTCAGCAAGCCACTTCATCCCGTTCTCTGTGAACCCGAACCACTCCGGCGTCCAGGCTGGGATGCGTGGCTCGGAGGCCATCTCGCGGTGGAATTGTTCAGAGACTTTGTGGCCGCCTGGGCAGACGATCAGTCCCCCGTCGTTCGGGCCGCAGGGGTTTAGGTTCACGAGGCCTTGGAGGCCTATATAAAATTAATTAGCATCTGTATTCGCTTGGGGGAATTAGGGGGACAGTACAGCGGAAACCGGGCTTGGCTGGGTCTTGGTCTTGGTGTGGCCAGGGCTTGCTAGGAACTGTTAGTCACTGGAGTTTCACTATTTGTTTGACCTTAATGAAGGGTGTTGACATACTTCTCAGGCATATTCTCTCGACTATAGATACCAACAGTCAGCTCTCGGTCAAAGTACACGCCGATATACCAAAACGTAAGGATGGAGGTGGATATACATACTGCGCAAACTGCACATTCACAACATCAAACGAGACAATCAAGTCATCGTCACCATAGACCTTCGCAAAGGAATCCACAACCCCAGGCTCGCCACGAATATCCCACACCCATTTCTCATGCGTCACACCATACGCCAATATCATGCCCTTCTCGTTGATGACAGGCAGGTTGGCGGGCTTGATGCTCGACGGGTCGGAGCGGTTGTAGCCGAGATCACTGCCATATTATCAGCATGAGTTACTTCTCGTTGATGTATAAGAGAAGGGGAATATACAATCCCTCTAGATAAGTATAAAACTCATCCGCGTATGTAGCGGCACGGTCTCGCGGGATCGCACCCTTGATCACCGCGTATCCGTCTCTATTCAGGGCATCGCGGAAATCGCCGTAGTTAGTGGGAGACCCGTCTAGGGCCATGCGGCCTTTGGGCTGCGTTCCTGTCACGGTGACGCCGGTGCTGAGCTCGGTTGTTGTGGTGGACATTTTGGTTGGGCTTGGTTTGGTACCTATGGAACTGTAGATAGGGTGGGTAAGGTAGGTTTGCTTGGGCAGGGTCTAGTCTATTTCGTGCTTTTATCTGAATTTGGCTTCTATTCAATAGGTCTGTTGCTCCGAGGTTCGGGGCTCGGGGGCTCGGGGCTGGCCGAGACTGTCCCTTTACAGCTTATCCTAGCCCCGTCCACGGTGGGGTGGTTCGGCTCCACGTAGGATATATCTTGGTTCAATTCTATGGTGGTATTCTACCGAGATTGTAGTATTATCCAGTATGGGACTGAGAATCATCATCGTCGGTGGCGGAATCGCCGGGCTCGCAGCCGTAAGACTCCCTTCCAACTCGCGAGATCGTCTAACAACCATAGGCAATTGCCCTTCGCCAAGGGGATAGAGACATTACCATCCTGGAGCAATCGGCTGTCAGCCAGGAAATCGGCGCCACGATATCCCTCCAGCCAAATGCATCCAAGATCGTCGAGCAGCAATGGGGACTTGCATCGAGTCTCAAACAGCATGGCTCCATGGTAGATGAAGCGTTCGAGGTTTATAATCTCGATGGCGAAATGCAAATGCGCATTCCTCTACTGACGAAGGATAAGTATGGCGCTGAGAGAATGATGTATCACCGTGCCGATCTACATCAAACACTCAAGGAGCGAGCTACGTCTGCCGACTTTCCGGGTCGCCCCGTAGCACTTCATACAGCAAGCAGAGTTACAAGCTGTGACTGCGACAAGGGAACAGTGGAACTTGCTAGTGGACAAGTCCTATCTGCAGACTTAATTGTTGGAGCTGACGGTATCAAAAGTGCGATCCGTAAATATGTCCTCGGAGAGGAAGAGAACGCAATACCAACAGGACTATCCGCGTACAGGATGATGATTCCAACGGAAGTCTTAGAACAGGAACCTGACTTCGTCAAGGTCATCAATCCCCGAAAGGGCTGTACGACAATGGTAATGGGCCGGGATCGAAGATTGATCATGGGCCCAGCAAGAAACGGCAAAATTTATAGTACCGTGGCCCTTGTGCCAGACGAGAGCATGAACGAAAATTCGGAGAACACTAGCTGGACAACAGCAGGTGACCACGACAAGATGATGAGATCATTCGCAGAGTTCCCGGAATGGGCGAAGAAGCCTCTCCTGCTAGCCAGAGGGACGCCCTTGGGCCTATGGCAGCTGCGTGACTTGGATCCATTGAAAACGTGGTATCACGGCCGGGCGATTTTGATCGGTGATGCAGCCCACGCTATGTTACCCACACAGGGTCAAGGTGCCAGCCAGGCCATCGAGGATGCGGAGGCATTAGGGGCTTTCTTCGATGGATTTGAGAAAACTACCCCTTCCAACTCGCTAGAAACTGTGGCCCTGACCAACAAGGCTATTTTCAGATGCCGCTATGATCGAGCAACAACGATACAAGCGTATAGCCGTCAAGCTGCGAAGCCGGCCACTGAGACCGGTACTCGGAAAGTGCAGATGAATCCAGCAGAGTTCATGGACTATAACTGCTCTTACAGCGGTGCACTCGACTGGCAAAGGCGTCAGGGGGTGGAAACTTAGTGCATTATGTTAGAATACCATGGCCATCCCGACGGTCAATACCGCTGTATGGCATTCCCCATTCCTCGCAGAGGTCTTGGATTCGGTAGTCCGTAAAAAGCCCAAAGTCGTCTCCCATACCCCGGAGTATATGCAGTAGGCTCCGTCGCTCTTGGTCATCTGTCAAGGACCGTCCCGCGACGTAAAGAGGCTGCAGCATGTATTTTTGTACGGTTTCACTGGGCATCGCATGCATTATTGGAATGATCTCCATCGCGTGCTTTCGTAGGTCGTACTGGAGGCTGTGGTATGTCCCAAGGAGGTCATTCCCGTCCCGGGTATGCCGGATGGGGCGGTTCGCGAGGAGTACCATTCGTGCCATGTGGTAGAAGGCTAAGGTTATTGCACAGATGTCGCTTGCGAACCAAATTTCGCGCGAGAATGGGTCTGCTATTGGTGCAGGATTCGGCTCGGCGGGTGGCCATGCAATGGGTATATAGAAAGACTGGGGGACCGCGTTCTGCCAACGGTCGAAGTCCTCGTTCATCTTGGTCCACTGGGTGATATCCCCAAGGTCGCAGTTCATCAGTTGACACATCATCCTAACCAATGATTTGAATAGGATCGCTTCTAGCGGCGCCTCTCCAGCTCGATTGGTCATGGGATGCCCGTCGGAGTCAAGCGGAAGGCCCATATTGCGCCACAAAACTAGATCGTCAGGGTTGATGCGAGTTGTACTTCGCGTAACAACTAGACCAATCGTTAGTACGGTTGGAAAAAGGGATAACCGGAACATACAAGCATTCAACATGTCGTTAATGACAACAAACCAGAACACGGCATCCAATGCCCTTATCGGCTGCGGGACACGACTCGCAGTTTCAAAGCATCCTGGCTTTGTGAGATGAGGTCGAAGGAGTCTAAAAGTGCCATCCAGGTGACCTGACCAGGCACGTATGGTAGAGTTCACGTCCTCGTACTGACACAGAATGCAGGCTGCCAGAATAGAGTAAGGGAATTCATCTCCGTCCCCCTCGCTGGTAGAAATATGGTCACCACTCTGCGGAGTCAAGCCCAATCCATAAACATAGTTCGGCGATAGTGAATATGATCGATCCTTGCTTGAGATCTGGTTGGCGAGCAGCTTGATCGCCTTCTCATAGTACTTAGCTCCATACCACGTAAACCCCAATCTGCTGTCAATCAGCGCCTTCATCATCAAGCTTTGTGTACTTGTCTGCCGGATCTGGGTTTCTGGGTGTCTTGTCTGGCCTAACTGCTTCGCGCCTAAGGCACAGGCAGCATATCGTACAAGCGGACTCCAGTGGGCGAGGGCAACAGCGTTTTGGCTGAAATAGGATTTGCCTCCGCATACGTCCATCCACTGGCCAGGCCCCTCGGAGAAGTGGCGGAGGAAGAATGCGATCTCGCAGCGATCTTGATAGCAATCTTCGCTGGGGGCGGCTGGAATGCTGTAAGGGCTCTCGTGCATCCTCGCTGGGGAGTCCATATGTTCACTACCCGAGACCGCTGCAACCGGGGTTTTAGGGTGTTCTGTCCTGGCTTCGGACTCCGTGGTTGAATCAAGTTCTCCCTGGTGAGCATTGTCTCTGTTAGGTGAGCTAATTGGCCATTGAAGAGCATTTTCTCTCTCCATTGGATTTGTCGAGTCTTCAGTTGGTGGTTAGTGATCGACCATCGGTAAGATCTCAAGGTCATACCATTATGTGAAACACCATCCCCCGATCTTGCATCGGTGCCTCCCCGCTGGCGGGACGATTTCTGAACTTCAACAGGCGAACTCTTCTCGGCCGGTGTGACCATAAAAGAGTACGAGTGTGGTTTGAAGAGGCTGTCTAAAATCCGGCAAGACCGGCCAGTTTTGAGGCACTGCCCGCATTCCGGCTTCTGTTCGTCGCATTTAATCTTGCGGCTCCTGCACTCTGGACTAGATGCTGTCAGATATTGCATCCACGATAATATCTATAGGTGCAGACAACACAAACCATCCTTTTCGGGACCGTGACTCCCGTTTTGTGCGGGTGGGCGTCACTGCAGGAGGTTGGTTTCCTGCCATCGACGGAGTGGCTGACGCTACTGGATCGGGTAAATGATGCGACTTTTGAGGCCGCAGGGGTTGTCTGGTCAGGTCTACATCAGAATGTCTTTGGACGAGAGATGAATATCCGAGGGAGTTGCAGTCAACTCGGAGAACCTCCGGTCGGCTCTTTTACTCCTTTGGGCTGTCACGTTACCTCCCTCGACTACGACATAGTCACGATTCGTTACTGGCTGCTTGTAGACTCCTGCCATCCAATAAAGCTCTCTTAAGTCAGTTCATCATTAGAACCTGTGAAATTGAAATATGATCCTGCCTGGGAATCTGGTCTAGGTCCGGCCATGCTGGAGATATATATCTCTTCACAACCTGGTGAACAGCCTACAACGTTACCACGAGGATATTGATCTCTGTTAGAAACATCGAATGACACATGCTGCTTTATTACCATTTTGGAGGTAACTCGGAATATTACGCAACGGAAAAAGCGAGACATCCATCGATACGGGTCAAAAGCCTAGGACTTCGGTATGGACATATACCTGAAAGAAGCGGAAATGATGGAAGTCGAAGGATTTCCTCCAGACCTCATTAACCTCTTCTGGGAGTCGGTCGTCTCACCTGCAGGAACTGCTGCATCGTGACGCCAGGAATCGATATCAGCGACAAATGATCTTTGAAGGCAAAGCCAAGAGATCTGTCGATCGCGAGCCACATCAAACAATTGGAATGCACATCGTTTTCCTTCAGGGCCGGATTGCAATCTGCTGACACTGCCAGAGCCATGTCATGCCTTATAAAGACGGCTGGACTGGCGCGCCAGTCTTCTCTTGACAACAACACCAAGAACAGATAATTATACGAATCTCCTCTACACACAGCCACTACAATGCGTCTCGCCCTGTCCTTCGCAGCAAGTGCCCTCCTGGTGACTCTGACCGCTGCGGCGCCCCAGGCCCAGCCTGCGCCCAAGGTACGTATCAGAGTCCTCTGAGGTCGTAATCCTACTTACACTTTTGTAGGTCACCATCTACAACAAAGGCGAGTACAAGGGCGAGCAAGTGACATTCGCAGCAAAGGGCGAATGCAAATCCATTGCGCCGTGAGTGTACCTTGTGATGAAGACCTGGAAATTTTTGAACATCTAGCTAATTGATTTGTTCCTGTAGGAGAATTGAGTCTATCTCGATCCCCGGCAAATCAGATGTCTGGTGCCAGGTCTTTAAGTAGGGAACCCTGTCTACTGAGTTAAACACGACTGTATTGACACTCTGTAGCAACAGGGAATGCCAGGGTGAAGGCGGCCGTGTGATAGTTGATTCAGTAGCCCAGTTCTCTGTGGAGGAAGTGTATCCTGCAGTTATTTGCAACGTCTTTCGCGACTAGTGGTAGCTGCTCTTGGGTGTCACTGTTGTAAAGCACAAACAGGAGCATCAAGTGTAACCATCCGGCATTTTATTGAGAGTACAGTGACTTATTTCCACAGGTTGCCAATTCCTAATAATATTTATCATTATTCACATCGTTGAGTAAAATAATAGTTTCCAGCGCATTCCTAGATTATTCTCCTGCAGTATACTAGCACTCCTCCAGTTAACATAGATCTATACTACAGTGTACATGCTCCGAAGGACATAATGTACCGCTGTGATCTGAAAGCCTGATGCTATTAAGGAACGGGCGAGGGGGCTGAATCTCTACGTGTTTCCCAGGACTCTTCAACCGCACTATTCGTGCACAAATTATTAAAGTTAGAACTAAAAGGACAAAGTATTCTCAAGGGGCAAGTCCCTACTATCCCTACCAACGTAGACCTTATAATCCCCCCTCTGGAGGAGCCACTCCTGCGCATCCGTATCCCAAGTACTCAAGTCCCGCCGCGTTAAAGCAAAAGTAACCCTCGCCGACTTTCCAGCCTTGATAGCCACCTTATCAAAACCACGAAGCTGACGAACAGGCCCGTTAGGGATTCCAACATACAGCTGGGCAACCTCCTGTCCATCAACGGACCCTGTGTTCTTGACCGTGGCCGTCACAGTGACCAGCTCGTCGAAGAGTCGCGGATTTCCTCCTGGGACTACTTTCGATGTTTTGGCAGGGTAGGCAGCAGCCTTACCCTTCTTCGACACCCTCAAGCCGGAGTACTCAAATGTGGTATATGAAAGGCCGAACCCAAAGGCATACTGCGGCTCGATCCCATCCTTATCAAAGGCGCGGTAATCGATGTACACCCCCTCCGAGAAGTTAGATTGAGGAAAATACTTATACTTTCCTTCCGGTAGCGACGGTTCAAGGAGGGATCCATAATCCGAGGGCTTCTTAGCCACAGTATACGGGAGCTTACCGGATGGATTCGAGTCGCCGTATAGAAGCTCCACCAAGGCCCGTCCCGTGTCCTGGCCAGGAAGATGCGCGAAGATGATACCGGTGACATTTGCGTGATCGACCCACGATTCAACAGTGCGGATACCGGCGTTGTGGACGGTAACGATGGTGTTGGAACAGTTCTTCGCGACGTTGGTTACGATGCTATCGCTGTGGCTGTCGGATAGTGCTTTACGGTCGAAGCCCTCCTCAGCGTAGGCGTTGATGAAGACAAGGCACACGTCCGATGTAGAATCCACGTTGGGATTTTCAGAAGTGAAATCCCAAAGAACGGACGAGCCGTCTTCGTACGCCCGGCGCTGAATAGCGTCAATGGGGGCGTCAAGATAGGCAGGTGAATTCAACCCAGATCCACCACCGACGTGCAACGTCCGGTTTTTATACAAGTCTGACCTGGTCCGCGTTGTGCCAAAGTTAAAATTATTGCTCAAGTCCATGGTCATCGGGCCGTAGGCATCATATCCGAATACAGATATCAGTTTCGGAGATTTGAGCGGGAGTGCGCCATTGGTATTCTTTACTAGCACGTGGCTTTCGATTGCGGATTGCAGGAGGACTGGTTTTGCGTCCTGCGATGTGGCAATGACGGCCTGGTGGGGCTCGCTTATGCTCTTGGGCATTCCAATTCCGGGGGATTGGAAGGCAGTGTCCTGGTCGAGGTAGTACCAGGTTGCCATGACACTGATACATGTTAGTACTGGAGACGGAAGCAGGAGATGTTAGGCTTGTGAAGTACCGTGTAACCATGTCATCCAGACGTGAGGCCTCCATGGATCCATTGGCAATGGCGGTTGTCAGATTGCTGTTCCATGTCTCAGAGGAAGGCATAGCAACATCCAGTCCAGCATTAGCGCCAGCAATTCCAGCATGCTGGGCGCCCCAGTCAGTGACAACGTATCCTGTTAATATTCAGCCAATATTTAGCTTCCGTGCACATAATTATGCCATTTGAGGGCGGGGCGTACCCTGGAAGCCGAGTTCAGTCTTCAAAAGACCGTTCAGTATCTTACTATTCTGACAGCCATAGGAATTATTCAACCGGTTATACGAACACATAATGTTCGTGGTACCAGCAAGTACCGCGTCCTGGAATGGCCAAAGGTACAGCTCATGTATTGTCTTGTCATCGAGATTAGACGATACAGACTGGACGGCGTTTCCTTCAGAATCAGTCGTAGGGTTACGATTGATTTCCTGTTCATTGGCGATATAGTGCTGCGTCTTATTAGCCCTCGTAACGGACTCCCCGTCATGGCAGACACACCTTGAGCGATGTAGCAACCTTCTGGGACTGAAGGCCCTTTACAGACTCAGCTACCAGAATGCCACTTAAATAGGGGTCAGCGGCGAATCCTTCCCAGTTGCGGCCCCCGAGGGCCACACGTCCGAGGGGACCAACAACGGGGCCAAGAATCATGTTGACGCCCTTTTTGCGATATTCTTTGCCCATATGGATAGCTCGTTCGTTGGCGAGATCGCGGTTCCAGCTGGGTAGAGCATCAGTAAGTTGTTGCCTTTAATAGTGCTGGTGTTTAGGGCTGGGTTCCTACCTGGCGCCAACTGAAATTCCAGACGACCAAGCGTTAACATAGTCGGTCCCTCTCTATACAAGACTTGCTTTAGTATGCAACCACATTAACCTAAATAAAGCAGGTGCGCAATACTGACCAGTCCATTCCCCGCGTCGCTCATGCATATACCCGGGAACCCCAGCCGGTCAATGCCCTGGATGATTCCGGAGCAGCCAGTGTTGGAAGAGACACCGGCAGTGAGGTTGACCTTTTCATCATCGGAGAGCTGGGCAACGAAGGCCTTGGCTTTCTTGTATGCAGAAGCCCAGTTCCCTGCGCCAACTCCCTGGGCTACTCACGGGTTAACAAGTAGGATGTGGGGAAGGAGGCAAGAGTGGACATACGGGAGGGGTATACAGGAGGAGACTCTCCATAGAAGTAGGAATCACTAGTAATGACATCTTCGGCTGCGGCGATGCTACCAAACGCAAGGCCGAAGAGCAAGCCTGCCCTGCCCCAGGAAGGTATCATTTTGAGGGAAAGGGGACTCGGGAATCCTGTTTGGCTGGTAGCTCGTAGTCAAGGAATGTTACTCTTTATATATGATAGCCCCTCTGCCCTCTGTAGCCGAGGCCTCGCAGTCTGCATCTCGCGTCCACGACGCTGGCCGGGTATACATCGGCAGAAAGAAGTAATTGCATGTCCGTGCGGTAGGTGGGGGGATATACTCAGGGCCATCCGATTGCTCAGTACGTGTTGCTTTAACCGGAAAATCCGGTAAGCTAAGCTCCAAGAAGCTCCGAGTGCGGAGAACCTGGCTGGCAACAAGGATTTACCAAGACTCAGATCATCACTCGCAGGAGTCAATGTGGGGAGAGCAACGTGGGCCCTACCCCGTGGGGTCGTCAAGTCCGCAACAAATGTACCGGCACTCGCTATCGGCTTTTATCTTGCGGAAATACACGAAGCCTGATAGGAGGAAAAATGTACTGTCAACGGTGCTGGCTTCGTGGAGGCCTGAGAGAGATAGTCATCGGATAACTCGGTACTAAGGTCAACTTGGCCGTCCACCTCGTTGACAAGTAGGGCTGGCCGGGTGGCATGACGTCTGCCAGTCCAAATCCCTTGGCTAGACCTCCAGCCTATAGACACTATCTTAAGACCCTACTGAAATTTTTATCTGGCTAAGATCTGCTCGTACCAGTCCACAGAATAGATCCCTCTTGGAGGCCTCCTATCTCAGCTCGTATGTTGAAATGCGCATAGTACTGCACACATTAAATGCAATTCCAGCAAGACTAAACGCTAGCAAACTGTTGCGTAGAGTCGCAGTAGTCGATATTCTGAAATAGGTTTCCTGGCCGCCTTTACGACCATTTTGAGTTTCTTTAACTCTATTTAAATATGTGACGGCCTGAACAAGGATAGGATTATATCACTGGGTGAAGGCTACTGCCGCCTAAAATTATGAATGCAATAAATTCAGCTCCATCTAACAATTGACGGTGGATATACCACCTGAAAGGCCCACTTCGGTGGCTCTAACTATATCCCCTGTCCTCGTATCACGAAAGTGTATTCCCACATAGGTCCACAGGGTATGTGTGGCCGTCAACGCACCGTGGCACTGATGGCTATATGATCAGAAGTCACAAACCCAGCCATTTTTCTTCAAGCCACCGACAGCTCCAACAGAACAGTATTCAAGCTCTGTACAACGATCGTCTCCATTGGCATTCTCGATTTTGCCACCAGAGGAATTCTCAAACGATGCTGCTCATGGGTTACGTTGTTAACGGTGATGCTTTGACAGGGATGGCTCGGATATCAGTAGTAAACATGAGATGACTGACCTGATTTTATATCCGGACCCTCGTTGCAGCCAGCGCCCCCCTGCGCGGTCAATGTGACTTTGTAGCCGCCAACATCGCATGATGACCCGGACCCATCCAGCTCGCAGGTATCGAAACCTGGCAGGTCTTTGCTGAAGTCATCGGTGGGCGGTCCAGTCCAGTAGGCGGCTCGGTAGTCGATACTGGCAGTGCCACCATTGCCCTCATCAATGTAAATGGCGAGAGCTGCCAGAGCAGTGTTGGCCATGATAGGAACGATAGGAAGAAGATGGCTGACTCTCATTTTGATAAGCTGGTGGGCGGGCGTAGAATGGATCTTGTGATAGTAGATTTATCTGGAGCTTCTTGAAAGATGAAATACCAGCAGTGTCAGGCTACGTGCAGGCCTTAAATACTCGGCATTTCACTAGCTTCCAAGAAACTGTGATGTCAGATATGTGCCATCTTCAGGTATCACCAACAGAATTACGTATCCCCCAGCCGGCAACACCTTGTCCAGTACTCTGGGTATTGTTTCTCAAGGACAGAAAGGAATGCACTGCCCTGTCCGTGGCCCCATCCCTCGGCCATTCAGTGCCCAACTACGTGAAGATTCCGGCCCCAGGCGACGCAACTTCCTGCCAAGACAAGGCAGAATGTGTCTGTCAGCAAGGGCTATACATATGCAGGAAACTAAAGTCTTGCGAAGCGCCCCGATGCTTGTCCGCACTAACGGACTTGCTAGCAAATGGCCCCATTCTGCTGGGGATTCTTTGCGGCGGAGTTATACATCCCCGCATTGCACTTGAAGCAGAGAGGAAAGATCATAGTACAATTTATCGAGCTGCTGAAACAGCGTATAAAGTCTATCGTTGATATGATCCATACATGTTACGTTCCAACATCAGCTTATTATCTTTACAATGTGATGGTTCTCTGTTTCCTCCCGTCAGCAGGAGGGGTAAGGAATAGGCACCTCCCCCGTTGTGATTATATGAAGCATATTAGAATGGAAATATAGGAGTTTAGGTAATACAAGATATTGATGGCGTACATATCGCTCGCCCATCAACACAGAATCCAAAAAATATCCTGCATTGGTGACGACTTTATATATTTCCTTCGCTACGCCCAAGACTTCTGTACTGTGCCTTAAATATTGATTGGTGAGACTGGGTATTGCTTCTCCTGATCTGCACCTCAGCCCCCATCTGATGCATCTTTCTCTCATCACCACTGGTAGCACCATAAGCCTCTCCAATGGAGTTTACACAGTGATGCCGCTCTGCTTCCTTCCAGAATCCACTGCCACCCGCAGCCCGTCAATCACCTGGGCAGGCTGGCTCAAGAACGGCGAGTGGGATGCATCGGTGTGGAATGTCACTGGCGAACCAAGTGTTCTCGCAAGTCCTTCTTGCACGGCGAGTGAAAGGGCCTGGTCCTGGTCGCAGAACATGTACATGGCGGGAATATCATGCCAGGGCTCGTATATCGCGGGCTCGGTGAAGGACAGCGTCGGGTGGCGCTTCAGCAAGGCAATATGCTTCTTCTGGTCTTCTGGCGTCATGTCACTATAAAAGACAGTCTCTTCCTGCAAGCTGTAGCAGTAGCCGTCGTCATTTTTGAACTGCATCCAAGGCAGCCAACTACCCCCAAGAAGATCGAGCAGCGATTTCCCCTTGGGCGCCACAAATGCTGTCAACCACACGACCATGATTACGCCCCCGGAAAGGCCTTGCTTCGATCGCTGTGCATATCCAAGCCCCTCCACTGCACTCCCGCCGACAATTCCGCCATAGGAATGCCCAACTACCACCACCTGCCGTCCTTTATCGACCAGTCCGCGCAGGATGTCTTTGGTGTAATTTATATCCGTGTGCAGGCCTGTAACAGGGGGTGACGCACCGACAGACGGGGTGGCGATGGCTTCAGACTCGAGTCCCTGCTGTGCCATGAGGTTGCGCAGGGTATCGAAAGTGTCGGGGGTGTGCCATCCGCCTGGGACAAAGACAAAGATGGGTTGCTCGGTCGTCATTTTGCTTTCTTTTTTGCCAAAGCACCAGGTGCTGTTTATAGCTTGTACAGAGTAATGATGCAAGTCAGGAAGCCAGGACCAGGCAGACGGGCTCACCCCTCCTTTTGAGATGCGCCGAGTAGACGACGACCACTGCATGTACGCCGCACTATACGGGTCCAGCTCCTCTTGCAAGCCTTCCTTTTTTCCTTTTTCTTCATGACGAAGTGGCGCCATTGAGGCCCGAGCACTTTGCAATCTCGACCTGTCATTGCATGCCTCATGGTACACAAGGGGGAACGATCGAGGGAACTGATGGAGAGTTGGCAAATAATAAACAAGAAATGCTGTGACAGGGTGGAGCATGCATAGGTCATGCATTAGAGAGCTGGCTGATGCATCCACAGTCCCACCGCGGAGACAGTCCGTACTCTGCAGAATCGCGCAAAGAATTCATAAGTATTCTTTAGCCTGGCCAGGAGGTTCCCACAATGGTATAGGTCAAACTGTGATGCCCGAGATACCACTTTAACTTCTCACCAGCTCGCCCAGCCCATTTCTCGGTCTTTCGTGAGCCTAGGTCGCTCCGATCAGTTTAGCTGGCTGGGCACGGCCAGTGTGACACACTATATCAAATCTCCATGAAAGCAACTAGGCGCAATTCGGAGCCGCCACAAGAGTCACAATCCCATAGGCTGCGGCCTTCGTTGCGCTATGATTCGCAGCTCGGTGGAACAGGCGCCTGGAGATTGTGGTTGATAATTATGCAATACTGGCATATCTGGTGAGTAGTCTTGTTTCCATATTTGAAACAGGCCTTTCTGGTTAAGTATAAGTGCGCTTCGAGGCCCTTTTGGGCACTCTGTCAAAGCTTTATCAAGCACGCAAAGGCCTTTAACCTGGATACCAGTCGGCATGATCTGGGCGATATCTTTCTTACCAAGAGCCCTCAATCATTGAGCAACTCCAACTGGAGGTCAAATATAATTGGCACAGCCAAGTCCAAGCTTCACATGAGCTGTGCCCGCGGATATACCTGCTGTAAGGGGTAAGCTTCCCAGCAAGCGGAATCTTACCGCGCTGCCCGGAACCCCGTTCGGAAAGTGATATGCCTGGGAATGTGGAAGATAGCGTGACAAGTCATTAAGATACCGTTTGCAAACTCCCTAAATTTCATAAACACTGCTGTTTCTCACTGCCGCACGCTGCCCTTGTACTATCATGGCAGAAGACGTTAAGGCACCAGACATACCCGATGGCGGGAAGAATACTCCAAACATCGATAATCATTCCGAGAGCGAAAATGCAACAGAGGTTCTAGTCGGTCCAGAAGGAGGGTCAAAGGATGAAGATGCCAACGGTTCAGCCCACAAGATCCCACGGTCTTCGCCGAGTGTCTTCGAAGTAAGGAAGTCACTTGCCGTGACTACTAGAAGACTCCGACAGTACGTACCCCATTCTGGGTTGTCATTCATACTGAATGTCGAATTCACAGACTGCTGCGCAATTCGGCAGGGCAAGACTGTATCCTTGCAAGCATTGAATATCTAGCCCACGCACTGCACTATCTTGCTGCTTCGCCTTATTTGATAAAGCTCCGGAATGCCCTAACAAGCCTAATATACCGGCGGAAAGGCCGAAATACACAAACAGCGCCCAATCGACTGGCCTGGGATTTTGAGGAGCATTCAACGCTTCTGAATCTGTCTATCCTCTTTAGCAATGCTCGCTATACCTTGAGACTACTTGGGCTCTTCAATATCTGGACAGAGGTGCCGGGTCTATTTCAATCTCCAGTTAGGGACCGTCTCATACGGTGTATCGATGTCGCGCAAATCTTCACAATCACAATATACCAACTACTAGAGAATATCGGAAATCTGGCGTCTAATAGGGTCCTATCTTCCAGGGTGATCGGTTCGAAGGTCAAGATGGAAAGAGTCTATATATGGAGCGCCCGAGCCTTATTCTTACATTTTGCCCTCGAGATAATGAAGCTAATAAGAGAGGCCCAGATTGCGAGACTAGCCAGGGCAGGATCAAAAGAGGAAGATTTGACATTGGCACAATTCGATGGAGATGCATTAGGGCAAGACTGGGTTAAAAGGCTGTGGGCTAGTTCAATATGGGGACTGTTATGTTTGTATTGGAGCTATGGCCAAGCAGTTCCGCTGGTGGAAGAGACATCTGGTGGCTTCAGTTTCCTGGCCGACTTTTTCATGTTTAGAGATGCATGGGTTCAAACTAGACAATATAACTTAATGTAAACTGTTGCAGTACGTGCCACTATACAGCTCTCTGGGAAAGGTCAACTTGGTTCCTTGCCCACTCAATCTCCGCAATAGCTAATCTATAATCCACAGGCCTCATAATCCCCTTTCATCCGGATCCCTCATTATTCACATTCTTCGAGAAGATGCAATACACCTGCACATATATCGAGTGGTGCCGCCCTTACCCTGTTGAGTGACGTGATAGGAGGGTTGGCCAATTGTGCCAACAACTACATAGCGAGGTTTCTCTTTCGCAAGATCAGAGAAAGTAAGATCCAGAAAATATAATATGTGACAATAACTAGAAAAATGGAGTCTTAACTCATCTAATCAACATCTATAACTCAGTGTCAAATACCAGTTAGAGCACCATCTGCCACCGCACCCGTTTCTCCTTCACCATCGCCATAACACCCACAGGGAGATACTTCTTCTCAACCAGATCAACGCCTCCATAATTTTTGAGTACCTCCGGCGCATACATCTGCACGAGCCACTTCGTCTCCTCATCAAAATCGTCCACAATTGACCCTCGCAACACTGCCCGCAACGCATTAGTGACGGGTGAAGTAAATCGAATACCATCCGCGACAGGGGCTCGTTGGAGATCGTCATATAGAGACCGGAATGGAGCACTGTGAGACCAGCGGAATCTGCTCCACTCTTCAAAGGAGATGAACGTGTCCTTTTCTTCCGGGGAAACGAATTGGCGCTCGTTACCATTATTTGCTTTTGTGAAGCGAGACATGCGAGCCGTATGGGACATTTCGTGAAACTGCTTCTTCAATTTATTGTAGGCCTCCCTTTCCCGCTCTAAGAAAGCTTCGACTTGTTCGAGTGGTGACATTTTCAACGAGCGTCGAACTAGGAATGGCGAGATGGCCGGGTTGCGGAGGGCGAGGCCACCTAGTTCTTCAGGATAGTAGAAGAGCGCATCTGGAATCTCAGACACTCCGAACCTTTCCTTGATCATTTGCCGCAGGTGTTGGGCGACCGTGCCAGTAGTGCTGCCGAATAGAGTTTCCTGCATTGCCCTATATGTTGCGAGGATCATGTCCACATGTTGCTGTCCAAAGCAGGCAGCGGGCTCTCCGAAGGTATTTCTGAAGAACCGCCCAATGCAGCTGTTCCAGGTCCTAATCCATGCCATCACGCTGTCGCATTTATCCAGCTGTCTTTTCAGTTGCTTGACGTGAGCGCCGACCTGTTTCTGATCGATTACCCATGTCCCGGAATTGTCGAGCTCCAAGAAGCCGAATGTGACGGGCCCTTTGGGTAGTTTATTTGCGACAGCCGGATCAATGGAGTCAGAAAGATAAACAGAGCCTGTTTTGTTGTCGTTGAATTCGAGCCCAGTTACTTCTGCAAACCTACCCATTACCTCCCACGCTTTGGCACATTTGCTGGGTTCGCCGCAGAGCCAGATATCATCATGTAGCCGGTACAACAGCATTCCAGTCCTGCTGTTAACGGCAAAATCCATGAAGAACAATACTAATTCCCCGATTAGCTTCTCGGACGCATGAGCCATGGGCATACCCCTTTGGCGAGTCTGGGGCCCCTTAGGCGTGCGCCCTGTAGACGACTGGTCCATATTCAACGGCGCCGCGAAATACTTGCGGAAGAAGGCAATCCACTTCTCGGGAAATCCAATGTAGGACATGACAGCGAAAATTGTGCTGTGTGGAATGCTGGTTCCAAACCAGCGTAGGTCCGTCTGTATTACCGCGGCCTCCCCATAAATGCGTCTTTGGAGGAGTGTTTCGGTCGCAACCTTGCGTAAGAGTTCTTGTTTGATGTTTCTTTTAGGCTCGGCGGACTCGTCGCTGTCATCATCGTCATACTCCGCATCCCCGTCTGCAAGCGTTGTCAATAATGTCGGCAGCTTTGAGAGGAAATAACGCTCAGTGTAATTCGATTTTCGCGTCTCCTCTGGCCCATATTCTGCCCTAGGCCTGTTGGTGTAGTATGCTAGACGCTCAACATCGTCCTCGGTCATAGCTGGGGCTACCTTCCAGTTCCACACGCCGTAATCTTCAATGAAGCCTTTCAGCTCGCTCTTCAGGATATTGCACAGTCGTATGCCAATATACTGTACAAATATCAGTTGCAAAACATCCTCATCAATCCAGATTCGGTATTTCCCATTCAGCTCCTGGCGCGGCAAAACTGGGATGCCCTCATCCCCAGCAAACCAGTCCCAGTTCTCCAAGTCCGCCCATCGCATGTTCAAAACATCCGCAATCTCAGTCAGTGCGACGCTGTTCTTAAGAAACCCTTTCAGAACATCCTGCTTCTCCTCGCTCACGATGTCCTCTCTCAACAGCCCTCCTATCGTCGCCGTGAGAGTTTCTTCGTCAAACGGCGCTTCCTCCTCAAACTCGTCCTGGGTCGACTTGAAAATTTCGTTCCGGAGAATGTTCCACTGTTTCATCTTCTCGTCGTCGGGGAAGAGCGAGTCAAAGAACGCGTGGATATCCTCCGTACTTGTCTCAAACGGCGTAAACACAGCTTCTTCGAACTGGTCACACAGCTGCTCCAGTCGCTGCTTCTGTCGCTCATCGACAACCAGATACTCATCCTCAGCAATATCTGCATCCTCGCCGGCTCCAGATGCATTCGTCCACTCGGTCAGTAGCCGCGAATACAAATCTGCGAGGCTCAGCCTCCGGCTATGGGCGTCCATCCGCGACCGGAGCTCGGTCTCGTATTCCTTTAACATGCCATCGGTAACCGTGGGGTCGAAGCAGCGCTGATCGAGCCAGCGCTCGATATTTGTGACCGTGTGCTCCTTTGAGACATGTGGAAGAATAGCTTTCGTGCCGTTCAGGATGACATTTACCCGCAAGAAGAGATCGGGTTGGCTTTCTGCGTCTGCGAGAACCTTGGCTTTTCGGTCTTCATAGGTTGAGCGCTGTTTTTCTAATTCCCGGATCTTGCTCAGGGTGAGTGATTCGAGGGTTTTCGAAAGAGCGGACGATTGGGGCGCCATGTTGCTTGGAGTGACTGAGAGAGGCTCAGTCGTGTTGAACGTGTTGTTTTCATTTTCAGGTTGTTGCGGCTCTTGGGGATATTTATCCCAGCCTGGAACAGGTTCCAGTTTCTGCCTAGCTGTAATTCGTTTATGTTCAAGAATGTTCCATTTTCGTCGATCGTTGTGCGTTGAGTCAACACGGGCAGGCAGTGGCAGTGTTAACTAGCACAACAGTCACAACTCTGACTCAATGCGTGAGCCAGTTATGCAGTACCTATGCATTTATGCAGTATGCCCTTTATGTCTAATGTAAACAACTGAAATCTGAGAGATGCTTCATCTACTCACAGACTTACGCCCAACCGCAGGCCTCCTCGTATCTGGCCTCGTCTCTCTCGCCTTGTCCAATATCTCCACAATATCCGCATATTCCAACATCCTCGCCAGACAAACAGCAGACAGCCCGCGCTCCGTCCTCACATTGACATTCACGCCTCCTGCCAGAAGTATTTCAATCATCCTTCTATTCCCAACCGAAGCAGCCATATGCAGAGGCGAAATCCCCGACCCAGTCTGCACAGCCGAGACATCAGCACCCGCATCAATCAACAGCCTCACGATCTCTGCATACGCCTCTTTCTCCCCACAGCTGCCCACCCACTCCTGCAACCCACGCATACCCGTCCCTTTCCACGCATATATCTCAATCCAGGCACCCACCTCCGCAGCAAAGAACCCCCCAGCAACCGTCTGCAGCGACGGGGGACGAACAAAGTCCCCTTCTCCCCCAGGCACCGGATCATGCGTCGCAATGGCGCCCGCGCCCAATAGCGCCCTGACACAGTCCACATTTCCATTAATCGCGGCATAATACAACGGCGTAAGTCCAGGTAAAGAACTACTCATCGCATTAACGTTCGCTCCACGCTCTATCAACTTGCGAACGATATCCGCAGACCCACGCTCAGCCGCAACGCCCAGCGGCGAGCTGACGCGGGAGTTCATGGCGTTTGGATCTGCGCCATACTCTAGGAGCACATCAACTGCTTTCTTGTGATCATTAAAAATGGCGCCGTGTAGACAGAACCGCGCGGCTTCGGTGGACTCATTGACATTAGCCCCGTGCTCGACGAGGAGGTCTATGACCTTGATATTTCCATTTTCTGATGCAAAGACCAACGGTGTTGCATTTCCATCCCGGGTTCTTTGGCTCTTTTTACAGAGTGCGCTTGGGTGGGCGCCACATGAGAGGAGGAGTGTTACTGTTGTGGTGTAGTTCTGCTTCGCGGCTGCGTGGAGGAGGGTGTATCCATCGCTGTCGTAGTCGTTTATTTTGTTTGTGCTGATAAGCGAGACCGGGAGTATGGAACTTTCGATCACAGCCGCCTTGCTCCAGACGTCTAGGTGGTCGCCTATTAGAAGTTGAAGTTCAGGGGGGAGGTTTGTTAAAGAATGACGCTGGGGATACCGCTGCGATGGCATATCGCGAATTTGCACGGCGTTTTATTTGGGATTGAAACAGGGCAAGTTACAGCGGGAGCAAGGGGTTAAAAGGGTTGGAACACGAGCTTGAACTGTTCAGCCTGGAGTTATGGCCCACAGGCCTCGTATTGAAAACTACGTGACACAAGGCACCAATGCGTATCTACCTACTACTACTGCTGCTGATAAGTTGGGCGTGGGAATAAACGAGAAATATATCATCGAGTAGTATTGTCATGCTTGTGAATATCTGGAGAATCCACCATACCTATGGCCGAATTGCAGCAACAAGATAATTCGAAACACAGAACAGACCAAACGGTCTTGGGCATCACTTGAACATCTGAAGAATCGCAGCTCCAACAAAGTACGCCTTCTCAGGATCTTGGAGAATTCGCAATGGGTTGAAAAAAGTATGATCCTCGCATACAGGTTCGACAATACTGTTCTCATAAGCATGGCGGTTCTTGGGTTCGCATATATATTTTAGCAGTGGCCAGCGTGACCTTCAACTGCGCCAGGAACTCCTCTTCAAGCTCTGGTGTTTCGCCGATCTCCTTTGAAAACGCGAAGGGTTCAGCCCTTATAAATTCGCTGACTAGATACTTCACAATTAGACAGCGCATACTATGGCCCTTTGACAGCCGAGCTGCTCCACGAATGTGTTGACCCGCTATTTGCATAGGACATGGCGAAGAATATCTGGTATTCCTAGGCAACAAGTCCTTTGTTTTCTTAAAGATTAACGCATCAAGCTCGGCTATCTGCAGTAGGTCAGAACACCGCGCTACTTCTATCAGCGAGGATAGCGATTGCTGGTTCTCGCCGAGAATGGTAAAGTACCCGGTGTAAAGCCATTGAAGAAGTATTTCAAAGCCCCTTGTCGTCAGGCTATTCAACACCACCGGCTTCGTTGTGGAATAGTACGGGGGAGGCTCATCCACCAACGGTGATGAGTATTCTCGGGCTTCCTTTTCGGACTTTTGCTCCCCGGGTGATTCATAGTTCGCCTCCTTAGAAGATCCGTGTTTCTCGCCCTTGAAGAACCTGAACCTTCCCCTTTTGGAAGAATCAGGCTTTTCCACCTTCGGGGGTTCGGGATTTTCCCTTAAAGCAGTTGCGATATAGCGAGAGAAGCGGCATAGAAGGGTTTTGGGTACCAACTATTCTTTGTCTTTGACCTGGATTACAAGATCAGGCCCACGATACAGTGGCAGCATCCTGCATTCAAAATGTTAATAACTGCTTTGGAATTCTGGGAAGGGATTAACGTACGACTTGGCGAATTCGCTACCTTGCACGTTGTGTGACATTTCGAGGACTGTTCAGTTAAGACCGGAAATCAAGAGATGCTTTGGAGCAAAAAAGTGATCGTGGGCTGCAGCAACAGATCCTGCAAATTTCGGCATATATATAGTTTGTCCTTGCAGATATGTAAATACAGTTTTCACAATACATCCAAAATGAATTCAATTTTCACACAATGGCCCCTTATGTACTGAGACCTAGGATTGACAGCCCCTTATACTTTCTCACAGCCCAAATCTTGTTCAATCCGAGTCAATGCGGCATTCACTTGGTAACAAGCTGTTTGTCCATTCTTGCTTTTCAAGATGAAATACACCGACAAGAGTCTATTTGCGCCGCAAAACATAAAGCCAATGATAAACCGGCGGTGTATAAGCCTTTGTTACTGTCGAGCCGCTTGGTGCCTCGAAAGGAGTGCGCGCAACAACCTCCCAGTGCTCAAATAGGTGAGGCACATTGTCAAACCTCATTGTCGAATACGAGAGCACAAACCATTTGCAACCCCTCTTTGTCAACGGCGCCAGGTGCAGCGCAAGAAGCTCCGTCGGGGACAATGTTGTCTCTCCTTCAGGCGGAAGAATATCCTGTACCTTAGGACAAATGCCAGACATATCTAGCGTCGGAGACAAGGTAACAGGGCTCGATGTCGCAATAGCGTCGCTAGTACTCTTATCGAGGATGGCATCATACGGGGCAAAAGGAAGGAGTCGCGAGACATCGGTCCACGATCGGAGATCAGCCTGGATCCAGTGCATCGCTTGCGACGGTTCCTGTTTATTTTCAACCTCTTGACCTAGACGAACAGCTTCGGAGGAGAAATCGACATTCTGCCAAAGACAACATCAGTTGACGGCCAAAATGTCACACTGGAAGAAGAGAAGGACCTACAACAATTCCATTGCCCGTCCAGCCTCTTGTCACGAATGCATCGCGCAGCCTCGTTCCCAGTTTCGACACACCGGGCCCCAGATGGAGTACTCGTGGTGTCGCGTGCTCTGGTTTGGGTGTGGGTCGGTCCTCCAGGAACGAGAGGAGAGCATCAAGCAGGACTTCGCCTGGATTCAGCCATTCCCCGATATCCTGGCCGGTCGCGAACTTCGTGTCCCAGTAGGACGGGTCGTCATAGTCGGGGGCGCCAGTTCGTTCGGTCCGCGATGGGTCCGGTCTCATTCTCTGGGGAAGTGTGAAGGTGGTGGGAGGAAGAAATTCGTTTTTGTTGCAAGCCGATCGCAATGCTCACGTAAGCAGTACCAGCTCAACTCTCAAGCAACCTCTTCTTTCTGCTTTTTTCTTCCAGGCTTGCTTGTCATGGTGCGATGTAAGCAATTGAACAGTGTGTGAAAGGCGCCATAGACCCCTTTGGTCAGGAATCACCGTCCGCAAACGGTTTCACTGTTGCAAGTGGGGAGACCCGGACTATGTACAGAGTGCCCAACCAACAGGTATTCGGTATGGGACGGTGTATTTAACGAGTAATCGAGAAGGAAACCGGCGCGGCTACGGGAATTCATTTCATGCCTATGGTAGGTGATGGTACTGATTAGCAATGGCCAGAAAAAAGGGCAGGAGAAGCGAACGGTACATAAGAATGCATGAAATCGCATTAATACTGTTCTCGGGCACCCATAGTAATTCCACGTTGGAATCTGGGAATTTGACCGTCTTGTTATGGATACGTATCTCGAACTGAATTCCAGTATTGGATGCCGTGCTAATGAACAGTGGAACATGGCTTCACTGGCATGCCATTTCGAGTTAATCGCGGCCACGACAACAAATGGCCGTCATTTAATGCAATCTCCATGCTCCATCGAAACCGAAATCAGCTTTGCGTCATGACAAGGTCTGTCTCGAAAGTCTAATAACACGGTAACGGTATGTGGAGTTCAGAGGCGTCTATTGAGAGCAGAGACTATCAGATTCAGTTGATATGCAGACAACAGATAAAATCACATCAATTGTGCAACTCTGGAAATTAAGGCGAGAGTGGGATATCAACTAGATAGCCTTCGAAAAGAAGGGGTTGGGTGGATTGTCTTTGTGATTGATCTCAGTTGCCAGGGAACCTTGCCTGGGAACGCAGGAGGGGTGCTATAACTGCTCTATTATAGGTTATCCATACAAGGCTCTCACTGCCCACGAGTCGGCCATGAGGACCAGTCCAGGTAGCTTCCCCATGGCTTCTTCCCGCCATAGATTCATCCAGCATCCAGAATCCTTGATGCCGGAATTGGGTTCCAACAACCATCAGGGCCGTTCTCACTCTGGGAAACCACAACCGACACCAAACACTATCGACCAGCCATCGCCACTCGTCCTCAAGTTGCAAGCATCATAGCCGTCATCAACTCCAAACTCGGGGATCATCAACCCGCACAGACGATCGTTCCATTCATTGGCAGTCATCGCTTACTCCTCCATTCACTGCCGCCCCAGTGACATTCTCCTCACTTTCCTCTGATCCAGGGGCCACCGACACGACAACCAAGGCGCCAATCAATCGCCACCCGCAATCGCGAAACGGCCCAATAGATGAATACTGGCAGGCTGGCTGGACAGGTCTTCGCTGCCTGCACTGCGGTTACCTGTCCAGTGACCTACCCCGCAAGCGGATGACGAAGGGGATATATAAAGCTTGTGTGACCCAGGGAGTTTCGCTTTCTCCTCTATCCATCAACCCACAAATCAATCTATTACCATCGAACATAACACTTCAATCGAAGTACTGGAACTACCATTACAATGTCTGCTCCTCAAGTCGTCCAGAGCATTTCCAGCGGCCCTGCTGGTGGCTATGTCAGAACCCAGCTCGCCACTCTGAGGAACAGATTCCTCAATACTGGTATGCACTCGTCCCATCCATTTCCTTCCCTCTTGAAGACGACTCACCCTAACAACAAACAGAGAAAAGAAAGAAGCGTGCAGCCCTCGTCTCAACCTCCTTGGCCGCCCACCGTCCCGTCTGGATCTCGGCAGGAGGCGCAGCGTACACCACTGCAGTTGCAGTGTTCTTAACGATGAAATTCATGCGGCGGATACCAGTTTAAGCCAACTTTTCTGATATTCTCACTCTCTTGCATTCTGAAGCCGTGGTTGAGCCTAGACTTAGAGGCGGAACTGTTACTGTCTTTGATAGACGGGACTATTATCGTAACACTTTCTTTCATTTGTTTATTGGGAACGAAGGGAACGGGCATCATGTGATTCAGGCGTCTACGTGTTTTCTCTCATTACTTATTATGGATGAATATGAATGAAACAAACTATCACCAGTGAAACCATCCATCGCCAGTAAGCAGCGCTCCTGAGGTTCCAGGCAGTCCAGGGAGCGAGAGGAGGGGCAACCACAAAAGTACGACACACACCAAGTCAGGGGCTACTCGTGACTTCATTCCGTATCGAAACAGCGGCCAGGTTACACCCAATACGACCAGGCAGGGATCGCCCCATATATTAGAAGCATTATAACGCAGTGCAACACGTCAGAACGGTGTAAAACCCAATAAAACACCTCAGGCCACTCATGTCGCGCCCGTGATGCGTCAGTGGCTGCGTGTACCAGAGGAGAAATGCGTGGGCTGATCCCTGCCTCAAGGTTCCTTCACTGTGCTCCTCAGTATTTAACAGTCGGCAGTCGACAGTCTATCTTGATCCTCCCTTCACAAAACAAAGCGATATCATCACGATATCACCATCGTTATCGCGCTTCAACAGAGTGGGGAGTGGGCCTGCCCATCCAGTTCATCGAAGCTTCCCAGTCTCCATGAAAACGGGGCCGTAGCACTACCCCAGATCCACCGGGTGGACAGGGTGGAACTGCAAAAGTGTCAGCCCATTTTCCGTTTCCAGTCTAAACCGCTTTTGCCAACCCTAATTCGAATCAGTCAGCGGCCATTGGACATACATTCCTGAAGGTGTGGTACCCCGCTTTTCGCTATCGAATCAAAATTCGTGATAATCACCACCCCCGGGTTCTTGGCGAATGTGACCCCGCGTTTTGGCCTGTCGCCGAATGCCAATTTGCCAGTGCCTGTCAAGGGGCCAGAAGCGAGGGGGCCTTCGTTCCCAGTTGACGAGACCACATTCCTTGATTACTCAGGGGGATGTCACCAACGAACATTCGTTAACTAATGACGGCCAAATTACTCGCCGCCGGCGAGCTGAAGAAAAACAATCGATAAATCTTCCTATTACAGTTTTCGATCACCCTATATACCGAAATAAAATCACCTGCCCGGTCCCAGCTATTTATGAGATCCTATACCCCAAATGTCGATCTATCCTTCTATAAATACTCCAACTTGCATGACCATTCACCATCCCGAAAGGCAACCTCTGCAATCTCCATTCAAGAAGATCCCAGTAATTTCTCCAACACCTTACAATCAAACTCGAGGCATAGAACCCGGCCATTCGCAAATCCAATAGCAATGCGGTCTCCTAGCACATCATAACACCACGCAAATAGATCTTCCTGTATTCGAAATACTGGTGAGGCTCCGTAGTATATCCAGTTATGTTCAACTGAAAGTCCGCCATGCGAGCTGGTTTCGCCAACCTTGAGGAGACCGAGGTTTGTCTGAAGGAATTTGCCGTCTGCTGAGAACTTCAAGCTCTTGATGTTCTGAGGCGTGACTATTTTGAGCTTCCATTTGCGAAATTTGCGAAGGGCACCCATGGAAGGTCCGAGAAGCTTTCCTGCTTGTAGACAAGCATCAACGTCCCACAGCTTGATTGTCCTGTCAGAGGACCCTGTAGCGATCTGCTTGCCGTCGGGTGAGAACGCTACTGTTGTCACTTGCCCACTATGTTCTAGTGTCTTCCAGTGGGCACCAGTCCTAACATCCCACAGTCTGACTGTTTTATCCATGGATGAGGAGGCAATATACCTACCATCTGGGGAGAATGCCACATTCGACAGCGGGGCAGAATGGCCTTTGAATGTCCTCTGATGTCTACCGGTTACCGGGTCCCAAAGCCTGAGAGTTTTATCCTGGGATGCGGAAGCAATCTGTCCCCCATCCGGGGAAAACACCACCTCTACCACTACCCCAGAATGGCCAATCAATGTTGTGTGATGTTCGCCAGTGCTCGCATCCCATATTCTAACTGTCTTATCGAAGGATGCTGAAGCGAGGTGCTTGTGGGAGAACACCACAGCCACTACCATACCCGAGTGGCCAGTTAATGTCTTCTTGTGGTTTCCTGTGGTAGCATCCCATATCATGGTGGTTCCATCGTAAGATGTGGACGCGACAAACTGGCCGTCTGGCGAGAAGGCTATATCGAATAACCGGTCAGAGTGGCTTGTCAATGTTTCCTGTTGTCGATCTATACTGGCATCCCACAACTTCACAGTACTGTCATTCGACCCTGACACAACCTGCTTTCCATCTGGTGAATATGCTATGCTCTCCACCCAGTTAGAATGACCAACCAGTATTTTCTGTTGTTCGCCTGTGATCGTGTTCCATAGCCTGATAGTATTATCCCAGGACGATGAAGCAACCTGCTGGTTGTCGGGTGAGAACAGTATTCCTGTTATCTTATCGGAGTGTCCGACCAGAGTGCACTGGTGAATCCCAGTGTCTGAATCCCATAGCATGATACTTTTGTCAACCAACGTTGCACCAATCCACTTGCCATCTGAAGAGAAGACCATAGTCCTTAATGCTTTATCTTGGCCGTGCCGTATGTCTTGGTTCTTTCCACTGCGTCTGTCCCATATCCTGATAGTAGTGAAGTTGGCTAAAGCAATCTTCTTGTTATCTGGAGATAATGCCGTGACCTGTACAGAATCAAGAAATGTTACTGTCTGTTGCTCGCCTGTACTTGTGTTAGACAGCCTAACCACCCCTTCAACTGATATCGAAATAAGCCTGTTTTCATCCGGACAAAATGCCGTGGCTTCTATTACGCCGGAAGGGCCGGTGAGAGACTTGTTCTCTTCTGTGCTTGTATTCCACAGCCTGATGTTTCCATTGCCATAAGGCATTGCAAGCTGCTTTCCATCGTGCGAGAATGAAATCTGCCCACGTAAACGCGCTGGGCCAGTCATACTTCGGTGCTCACCCGTGCTCAAATCCCAGAGCCTGATCGTTCCGTCATTACATCCTGAAGCTATCTGCCGGGAATCGGGAGAGTAAACAATATCCGTTACAATATCAGAATGACCAATCAATTTATTGTGCTCGCCCGTGCTCCTGTCCCACAGACAGATGGTTCCATCCCAGGAGCCCGAAGCAATTTGCCTTCCGTTGGGAGAGAACGACACGACTGTCACAAAGCTGGAGTGGCCAGTGAAGGTATGTATTAGCGGCGCCCAGGTGGTTTCTAAGCAAGGAATTTGCTTTACCCAATTAGGGACTTTCTTAAGATTATGCGCTGCTCTGACTAGGCTCCTTTGAGGACTCAGGACAATCCCAGAGCTATACACCTGGTGTGGGGAAATCAATATTGTCCGATAATGGCGAAGCAGGAAGCGCCGCGCATCATAGACAGAATCTTGCAATGGTGGGTTCTTACGTGACTATTAGTCCGCTATTCAAATTTGCTCACAAGGAAAAAATACCATACCTCCGCAAGGTCTTCTAAAGTTCTTAGCACCCCCATGGCTCGTGACAGTTGACCCAGAATGCTCAGGCACTCAAGCCATTCTAATAGCTTTTCTTTGACAAATCTCAGGGCCTGGCCACCCTTACTAAGAGCTTCCTGCTTAAGGCCGCTTCCACTAGCAGCTTTAAGGTGTTCTGCCCATAGAGTGGCAGCGTAGTCTAGGGTATCTAGGATAGTAGACTTCCCATTACTAATCCGCTCTGCTGGACGTGCCGGGTCTCTACCTGAACTAGGCCGCGGCAGGTCGATCAGGTTAGGTTTTAGGACTGTTGACATGTAAGATAAACAGCCCAGCGCGATATCTGCATGCCCATATGGGTCCCGTGAGCTCAATAGAGATGTCCCAATTAAAAAGTCCCGGGATGATTGATGAACAAATTCAACGGCAACGCCTCGTATTTTAATAAACGACGCGCATCGGGCCACAATGTTTTCGCCTGCCAGGACCTCTCTCTCTGGCAAACCTGTCACCGTAAACACTTCCGCCCTATTCAGTGGTCGATAGACGATGGTCATGACCTTAAGGAGTCGCAGGCAGGCTCTGGTAGTTGTTGGCTTTCCTTGTAGTAACTGTTCAAACATTCTTTCATACAGGGATTGCAGGCCTGGTGGAAACTCCTGGATCACTGATACTGCCTCGTCCGGAGGGATTCGTGCACCGTTTCCATCGCTCTCAAGTCTTTTGCAGACCAGGCTGACCCATAGAAAGGTTCCCTCCGCCCTTTCTAGGAGTTCAGTCTCTATAACCTGCGGAATTTTCCGTTCATAACGGTGAATTGGATAAAGTTCACGAACTTTATGTCGGATGTATGTTGTGATAGCTGCCTCAAGGTGGTCATAGTGGAGCTCCAGAGCAATTCCAACTTCTTGGGTGGTATTCAAGAGTTCCCGATCAGCATCATCCAAAGGCCGACTTGTCAATAGCCATCTAACATTCGGATTGTCGAGTCCAGTTCTAACAATAAGCTTCAAAAGGTCACCCATCCTTCCGTTGTGACACTCATCAAGAGCATCCACGACCACATACACTCTCTGGTGGCGACAATGATTTATCATTTCTAATAAAATATCCCAGAGCCGTCGCCAGGAAGACATGTTCTCTGTGAAAGATGCTTCGGCTGGATCCCAACGGCATCGAAGAAACTCTATAAGATCTTTTCGCTGCCTTATCAATTGTTGGATGAGCCCCTTGATGATACCTTCCATGGTATTAAGCTGATAATCTGTCTCCTGGCAGAAGAAATATGTGATGATAGAAGAATCATCTTGCGAGAATTGCTCCACCAGGCCAATGGACATCATTGTCTTCCCTTTGCCAGCACCGCCCCTGATCCAGAGAAGGCGAACATCATCTCCATTTTGCCAGCGGCAGTATTGTGGGTTTCGGAGAACCCATTCGATGGCCTTGAAGATTAATCTGTCTTTAGTTTCTTTGAGTCTGTTCTTGACAACAAACGGATCCGGGCATTGCAAAGCTTGCAAGCAAGGAGGATTCGTGAAATCATCAGCCAAGTTAACATTAGGGCGAACTGGAACCACTGATAGGAGCATCTTTGTATAAGCCGCTGCGGTGAGTGCTGCGTATCCTTGCCACTCTTTGAGTTTATGGGAGTCGCAGTAGTCGCATATGCCTCGGATGACAAGTGTTTGGAGCTGATTTGCAATCCCAGCTGCTTCCATTTCAAAGCAAATGATCCCCAATTCTTTGGCTACACGGTCCCGTACTTCAGGGTCCTTCATGACCTGATTTCCAGACGCAATTAAACCATAATGGATTTGGGGTGCTCTGGAATCGGGCTCCTGTCGTTCAACTAGTTGGCTTTTATCACACTTCTCACAGTTGCTTTCATTTTCGATATGGTGGTATGAGGACTGAAAGAGGTAGTCCGTGTCCAGATTCGGGACTGCGAATTTCCCCTTCATACCTGGGTTTCGCTCCAGTACATCCTGTACTATGCCTGCGAGAGGACTGTTGGCTTGAGTCATCTCCCTCGCCTGGAGGCCACCCATGTGCGTTAACAAGACTTGCGGTGGATAGTTCAACATCCCAGTTTGCTCGAATCGCCCTCCTCGAACTGCCTTCCCGTAATCATACTGAATGATACCACTGTTTGGCCCCGTTGGCTTACTGATGACCACATCCCCCAAGTGGATGTTATTGGTATTATTCGGTACCCCTCCTCCAATCCCCACCATGAGTCCGTACTGGATATGACGAAAAGTTGAAATTAAATGGGCCATAACAGTTGCAGCGGATACGGTCCCATAAACGCCAGTTGGCAAACAAGCAATAACAACATGATGTCCGTTTAATGTACCCAGTACGTAGGCATTCGAGTCCGTGTGAGGCTGAGGAAGAGGTTCGTGGATCTCATCCAGCATGACCTCTGCTGCCGCCCTCTCAAGTGGCAAGGCGCATATCCACGCGACTGCGTAGTCACTGTGCATACGACGCACCATCTTTCCCTGCCGTAGCCAAGCAAGCAGCAAAGTTCACAAAACGGGGGCCTTTTCCTGCTAGTAAACCCGCATTATAGGCCGCACGGGGAGCACGCTAGTCTGATGGACTGGTCCAGAAGGGTTGATACTGGGAATCGATGAATCGATCGAAAAATGGGTCACGAGTGGCGTAGGGTCAAATGCGATTCAAGGGCAAGATCTGATGATCACAGACAGTCTTCAAGGAGCGTCTTCTCATCTCACCCACGATCACCGTTGTCAGGGGGTGACCCCGCGAGTGGAGGCTGTGAAACCTCATCTTGCGCTACCCAGGTAATGATCCAATGACATCTCCCCTACAAGCGCCGACGAGGCTGCATCCAAACCAGCAATAATCCAGCCTTGAGCAACGAATTTGTTCTCATTCTTGCTGGCCCGATGAGGGATGAGGAATGGAGATTCTCCAACAAGCCTATACTTCGATCGGTTCAAGAGCCGGCTCCATTGTGACGGCTCGGTCCGGCTCCGTCCGTCCCCAGTCAGTCAATCATGGGTAAAGCACATTTCGCGAGTGCCTGGTGGGCTGTTCTTCCCCCAAAGAGGTTAGAGATTTTTGAGGCGTTGTCTATTGGTGTCTGGCTGGCTCATTCTCTCGGTCGGAAATTATTTGAGCATCTTCTCCTCGACCACTGCTTGCAGGGATCAATCCTTAAACTTACTGCATCATATAACAATCCATAGTGTGCAGGGAGATAAATCGCATTCGGCCAGCTGTGTTGTTTGCTCATCTGGAAGGTGCCAGGCAGTACCTTCCTCACTTCTAATAGAGAAGGATGGGCATTTCGCCATCCAGACATCGCAGACTTGTCTCTGTATCAACTAAACACTCAGTGCTTTGCTTGTTCCAGAAACAAGATAAATCTCAACCGGCGTTTCCTCTTTCTTCGGTTTTCTAGCAGTGGCAATCTTCATGGCACAGAATCAATGACAGGATACTTTCCATCCGAGAACAATGGCCATAATTACCTTCCAAACGTTCCCTCTCATCTCTGCCTGTCATATTTCACTTCTGGTTCGTATTCTAGCCCTCATAATCCAATTCCATGGGTTTCCTTTGATCTCCAGTTGTCTCTGCATACCTGAGACCATCATAAGTGGCTTAAGTGAAATATTCGAAGGTGATATTCCGCCTTTTCTAAAATCCTTGCATCGGGGACTGGCATTTGTTCCGATAATCATTGCACTTCTCGATAATCCCCGCGATGACGGCATTGAGTGCAGACTCATCGATGATGTCTTAACAAAATACCACTTCCACCGTTTGGTTAGACTGAATCGAAGGCTGGATCATTTTCGTACCCCGTGTAATGACAGGGACGTTATTCATGCATTTGTTAGAGTATGGGAATGCGCGGTTCAAATTACCTGCACGGCTTCTCTATACAATGCGTGCAGTTACATGGCTCTTCACCGCAATACAGACGATACATCACAGCTTCCGGACCCAGAACCTCTTAATATTTATCGTCAAAGAATTATTGAATGCCTCCAGAACACTGATAGGCTCTGCGAAGTCGTTGATCGGTATCGCGAGGCCGTTGATCACTACAAAACGCCTGTCGGCAAACGAAGCGACTCTGGGGACAAGCAATACTGCAATGAGTTCGACTTCCAAGTGAAGGCTTTCATTGAACACGTTGAAGGATTACGGGATCGGCTCTCGAAAATGAGAGTTTGGAAGCGAACTTGGTGTCGACCCCTGGTCGAGGATTTCAATCAAGGTCTAAATCGCTTCTATGTGGATACCACAATGAATTAATTTGATGTTCCAAATCAGAACTGGGAATTAGGTGCATTGAACCGTCCAGATGAACAACCACAGCAACAGACTCGCATGTTGCCTTGCAAGGTGGCTCTGAAAGGGCTCCCTGTATTTCGGTTTGCTAGTTATACTCAGAGCCCATTGATGTACACTAGTTGTGATTTGGTGAATTCCAGTCTCCGGGAGTTAAACCTGTCATTCTTCCAACATCTTTAGAATCCGATGCCCTTCCTGGCCAAGACAAATCGCGTGTATTTTGATTCAACGCTGGTTGGAGTACTTCCACACCTGCCATTATATATCTCTCTTTTGCAAGCTTGCTCACCAATAACTCCGGGTTTAATTGCTGAGTTAAATTACATGGTTCGCATGTTAGCTCTCTACAACACAGTAATTCCCATCTCAGTCTATCAGGCATCAAAGCCAAACACAATCAGGTAGAAGGAACCTCCGAGGTCGCCTGCGATGTTCTTGGAGTATTAATGTGACATCATCGATAAACCGCATTCGGCACGCTCTTCACCGTAAGTGGGGGGAAAGAGATTAGTAATAGGAACATCGCCAGTGAGTCAAAAGGAGGTGATCCGGTATCGGGGCTAAATATTGATTCGGTTTACAGACAACACTCATTATCTGTTCTTTAATTGGTCCTGAATGCGTTAAAATACAGATAGCGTCCGGGTTTGTGACAAAATACCAAGATAATACGAAGGTTTGCTTCTCCGCGGATCACGTGCGGCAGGTTGCCCCTCCAGTGCTGATTGATAAGAATTCGCTGACCAAGCACTCGCCTGACACCTTCAATTGGAGATCTCTGATCCTGCATGATAATTATTGCTGTTCCTCGCTGTCTGCGTCTGGGATTCATCCATCCAACAATTCCATCACCTGTTCCATTGCATCTCGTCTCGATTTCTCCCATTGTAACTAGTCGGAGCGTCCTGGCCACCCCCTCACTGCCTTCAAGGCAGAAATTTGTCGATTGACCTCCATTCCACATCCCTCCCTATCACTTTATACATAGAGCCGTTAGACACCATGGCTCCCTCTGTCGTGAGCATCGATACAACCCCTGACTTCGATATGACGCCTGCTCCCACAAAGTTGGTCACCACTGGCAAGCGCACACTGCTCCTTGCTCCTCCATCGGTCGCCACCCAAGAGGACAAACTACGTGCACTCTTCACAACCTACGACCGAAACACGACCGACCTGCAAATGCTTGACCGTGTCTCCGCCGGCTTCGTCTCCCTCCCGTCAAACACATACGACCTCGTCCTCGTCCTCACGGACACAGATGGCACTCGCCGCTCCGAGGCTCTCCAGCTGCTCAAGCGGGAGGTCTATGCGGCCGTTATTCCATCTATGAAGGGTAGTGCCAAGCTACAGACTCAGGATAACTTTTTTGGAGAGGCAGAAGAGCGGGAGGCTGTCCTGGCCGGACTCGTGAAGTCGCAAAGTGGATTCGAGAAGTTGGATGTGAGCACTGGTGCTGCGGTACCCTTGAAGCTGGGGCGGAAGAAGAAGACGGCTCCTGCCCCGACCCCGGCTCCGGTTCCGGCTCCCGTTGTGCGGCCGCCTCCGATCATCAGTTCTGAGGATAACGACCTGAATGATGATGACGATGAGCTGATTGATGAGGATACCCTTCTGTCCGCGGATGATCTGAAGAGACCGATTGTACAACGTAAGTCACCACCTAACTTTACTTTTGAGGGTCAAGCTAAAACCCACTTTAGCCCCAGAATGCCGACCAAAGCCCGGCAAGAGACGCCGCGCTTGCAAGGATTGCACTTGTGGTCTAGCCGCTCAGATGGAGGCTGAAGACCAGGACCGCCGTGACGCAGCTGACAAGAACCTGAACGTCATGAAGCTCGAGTCGGATGATTTGAACGAACTTGACTTCACGGTGCAAGGGAAGACAGGCTCCTGCGGTAGCTGTGCACTTGGTGATGCGTTCAGATGTGACGGCTGCCCGTTCATTGGTCTTCCAGCCTTCAAGCCAGGCCAGGAGGTCCAGATCCTGAACGATGTTGCCCAGCTATGAACTTGTTTTTGCTATGCTTGGATTGGTCAATGGAGCTGGGTTTTGCTTTGGGGGTTCCGTGGCGTTAAGCTGGATTTCGCTTTAGATACACTTAAGTAAAATGGTTCATTGCTGGCATTGAGGGACTGGTCTCAGGTTTATATTTAGATAATGATACGACGTTTTCCATTACCATCCATCTCTTTACTGTCAGTCGAGCAGACTCTGTGATATCGGCCATGAGGGCAACGCGACTCTGAACGTATGGGCTTGGGGAAGTGGCTCGCGTGGTCAGTCAGTTTAGAAATCTACCAATGTTATCACCATGGCATTCGCAATAGTGCAACACTGGTTTCAAAAAGTGGTGATAGTAGCCGATATTACACTTCTCACCTTGGCGAATGGCCCTTAATGTTGTTGATGAGACCTCGGCCAGACTCCGCGTGTCTCCATGTGTTGGTCCCGCCCAGTTTGATTCCTTCCTCTTCACAACCATCGAGTCACCGGATCAAATGCGGGAGAAGTGAATCAACTCTCGCTATCCAGTCTTCCACTGTCTTAGAGCTTGTCCTCTTCTCCCTCCTTCTTCACTCACTCAGGAGTTCTCGTGAGTCACCATATCGCTTGGTCACCCTGCCCGTCGCCTCTCACTAGCCCACCAACTCTGTACCTGGTCGACGCCGAGTCACCAGAATCAGTGCCATCGGATATGAGATGTCTCAGAACCCCGCGATTGTGGCTTGACAACGTCCGATAAATTGGTCGGTGAAATTGCCGGCGCCAAACGCCTGTGGCACGGGACAGGCAGTTCCTCGAATCACGCAAAGCCAGTGCACTCAAACTTGATTAGCCCCTAATAGTCCCTGAGCAGAAACCGGCGTACCAAGCCTTGATGTTCGCATGCATTTCCTGCACTGGATTAGCTTGGTTACACGCTTGAGCTCCTTCGCATCGGTGCCATTGTTTTGTCCAGAATGTAACCAAACACCGGCATTTAGCTTCGACTAGGGCTGAGACGGGTCCAGTAGGTGCGAGGTTCGTGACAACTAGCGTTGACCAGTCGAAGTGGACTCCCTGAGACCCTGGAAAAGTGCATTGGATCCGGGGAAACCAGGCTAATGTGCAGGCGACATGATGGGCATGTGCTCTGAAGCACCGGAGGAGTCATATAGACTGCCACTCGCCTTGGGCATTTGAGGGATTTCTGGTTTTGGATCGCGCTCACATACCTACACTCGTTTATGCTGTGACTCCTTCGGCTTGTGAAATTCCATCACTAGTACTTAATGCTCCCAGAACCTCAACTTGATATCTGATTATACATTGACGACGCATTTATCCCACGATGAGGTTTCAACCAACCTTCCTGCTGGCTGGCCTTGGGCTCGTAACAACGGTCCTCGCCACGCCAACGAATGTCATCCGCGAGCGAACACTCGTTCAACACGATGCCGCAGCAATCCAGAGCAGCATTGCCGACATAAACAGCAAGACCATTGCTCTAGGAGACGACATCACAGCGTACACAGGCGGGGACACCTCAGCCATAGAAAAGACATCGACTGATCTTGTTGCTACCATCAATGCTGGCACCGATATTGTTCTTGCCGGCGATGACTTGACTTCAACGGATGCGTTGAACCTGGTGGGCCCTATTCAGACGTTGACAAAGAACGTCGATGCTACCATCTCCGCCCTTATTGATAAGAAGGATCCGGTCGTCGAGGCAGGCTCCGGTGCATCGGTTTATGCCCAGCTCCAAGAGCAGTTGGCTGCGGCCACTAGCTTTGCTGACGCTCTGACCAGCAAGGTTCCGGAATCGCTCAAGGAGATCGCCGATGAGTTGTCGTCTGGTATCAAGGCATCTATCCAGAAGGGCATCGATGCCTATGAGGATGTTTCCACGCCCACCACAACAGCGACCTCGACTACTTCGACAACAACTACTGATACTCCTAGCCCAACTGAGACGACTACAACTCCACCCCCTACTAGCACCTCGACCACATCTGGGCCAGACGAGACAGACACGTCCACTCCGTGCGAGACCGATACGGAGACTCCTCCCCCATCGACCAGTGAACCCTGTGAAACCGGCACCGAGACTCCTCCGCCATCCACGTCGGAACCATGTGAGACTGACACTGACACTCCTCCGGAGACAACTGATGAGCCCTGCGAAACCGATACCGAGACACCGCCTCCCTCAACTACGGACGAGCCGGAGCCTACCGGGACTGATACTGACAATCCGCCTGAGCCAACAGACTCGGAAACGGAGAACCCCCCCTGCACCTACCGGCGGGTCTGGATCCGGATCTGACTCTGACTCTGACTCTGGATCTGATTCCGGCTCTGATTCCGGCTCTGATTCCGGCTCTGATTCCGGCTCTGATTCCGGGACTGGTACGAGTCCTGAAACGCCCGAGTTTACTGGGGCTGGCGTAGTGAACACCCTCAAGTCTTCCCTGGCTGGTGCGATTGTCATCGCAGCCGTTGTTGTCGTGCTCTGAACATAATGTAACTGCTATCAATTTGTTAATGTTTACTCATAATATCGCTTTAGTGCCATCTATAATTAAATCATTTCTTTAAATCTCATGATTATACATCACAGTCCAACCCTAGACGGTTCAGTAGATCCCTACGATTAGATATACCTACCCATCTCGCAAAATGCCTACTACGTCCGTCAGCCCATCAACAATCCGATCCGGGCCCAGTGTCTCACAAGCCTCCGTATTCCCTTACCCATATCGAGACCGCCAATATTCCTCGCAAGCCCAATATCCGCCTTCGTATCCCCAACGACAACCAATCCCTCTCCCGTTTCCAGCCAAGGTCCTACACGCCCTATCTCCCGTAGCCTCGGCATCAGGGCATTCGTATATCTCGCTGGGGTTGGGTTTCAAGCAGTTCCAGGCGTCTCATCACCAATAATTGGAGTTTGACGGATATACACGTCCAGTCCGTTATTTTCCAGCACAGTCTGAATGGCAGCGATGCGCTGGCTGCTTACGATGGCCATAGGGATATCCCTTTCTCTTGTCTCGAGTGTGAGCGATTGGGTGTCGGGGTAAGCAGTTATCAGGCCCTGACCGGTTGATGCATAGATACCTGGATATATTGTTATCCAGGCATCAATTAAATGTCCAGCAAGGGTGTCAGGGCTTGAAGGGAGCGAGCGAAATATATTACCTATACCGACTCCGGAGGAAATCTGGGACTGGAGAGCTGATTCAGGTGGTTAGTGTTCGGGGAGAAGGGTGGCAAATGTATGCTTTATGGATTCTTTAATGAAGGGTGTTGAAGAGGGTTCTGTCAAAGTCGACAATTATGAGCGCTGGCTGTGGCATTGTTGTCGGTTTGGCGGGCCAGGTAGACAGGCAGTTGAAATTAAGGGTCCTCGGCACGTGAGCGAACAAGCTCTATCCTGCCGCATCCACTAGTACCTACACCGCCCGCCGGCATCACATTCACCTTCAGCGTGGGCTCATTCCTCAACACCCCACATTCTCCCGTCCAGCTCTCACCCTCGTCTACCAAAATGGCTACACCCACACCAACGGACACGAAGATCGTCTACATCGGTGTAAGCTCTGCGTCGCCTGAAGACTCGCTTTTACTGACCTGCCTAGATCCTCCGAAATGCACAACCCGATCCGATAGAGCTATGTTGCGAGCGGGAGCTGAGCAGCTACTCCCGTTTCACCCGCGGGAGCATCTCAGAATTCACAACCATGTTTAGCAAGATCCTGACTGGGCACACTACGCCAAACAGTCGAAAGGAGGTTCAAGAAAAGGGTATGTTTTGATTCTTGAATGATTCCTAGAGCATTCAAGTACCTTTTTCTGTTTGAGCCTGTTTAGAGCGTCTCTAACCAAATTCAACTTAGAATTTGTCTTCCACGTTTACGCCCACGAAAATGGTGTCACCGGTGTCGCTATCACCAACGAGGCATACCCCTCCAGAATTGCTAATGGGCTCATCGGCAAAATCGTCCAGGAATTCTGCACCGAGAACCCCGGAGCAAAAACTGCGACCGAACCCGTCCCTTTCCCGGCGCTCAAAGATTACATCACTAAATACCAGAAACCCGAGAATGTGGACAACATTACCATGATCAACAACCAACTGGAGGAGACAAAGGTTGTTTTACACAAAACTATAGAAAGTGTATGTCCGCCTTTTCCCATCCCCATCATATCCCGCCACTGTAGACACTTTCTCTAACAGTGACTTGCCTAGGTCCTGGAACGTGGTGAGAAACTCGACGACCTAGTCCAGAAGAGCGAGGGTCTCAGCTCCCAAAGCAAAATGTTCTACACGAGCGCGAAGAAGCAGAACTCCTGCTGCATTATCATGTGAATTACGAACCAGCGTCCATTTATGTCTCATTACGATCTCTCGCTCTCTCTATATTTACAGGACTTTATTTCTGGCGATCTCACTTACACCCTTAAACCTACTTTTCTTTCGCTTACCTGACGTACCATCTCTGAATCATGCATGATGAAGTTACTTCCGCGCTACAATTCCTTGATATCCTCAGTCTCTGTTGGTGTTTGAAGATGACCGCGGTAATGATGATAATTATATAAGTAGCTTCGCTTCTTTACTTCTCTCCACTTTGACGGGAATCTGCAGGTGCTTTTTAATCAACGTCCTCTTCGGCACCATATCTCGTGTATGCTAGATAGAAAGCACATGGATGAACAATTAGCAGTTTTATTTATTTATCCGAGTCTGTCCCAAAAAAACAAAAATCACTATCTATTAAAAACTAAGTGTTGTGTATCAAATTAACAACTCCCGCAATGCAGTCCATCGATCTATCTAGTCAACGTCGCAAATGCAAATGTAGCACATATCCCAACATAACACGAATGGGAGATTGGTTCAGAGGGGAGATCGAAAAGGGTGGAGATAAGGTAAGTGTTCAAGAGAATAAACCAAAAAGCAAGGATATCTATATAGCGCTGAACGTCGCTCATATCAAACAAATCAGTCGGCTAGGAATGTAAGCAGAGCTCAGCTAGCTTACTTCATTTACTCCTCCGCCTTCTTCGAAGCCTTTGTCCTCAACTTCATGAGCCCATACACCAACGCATAACTGCTGATGACGAAGAGTGCGACGAGCGCCGTGTCCCGCCACCCGTAGTAGTAGTCCTTCAAGTTCAAACTATACAGGTAGTCGCTTCCACGTGTGTATTGGCAGACCTGGCACTGGGCGGTAGCATCTGGGTTGACCAGGTTGGCGCGGGCACCCATGCCCTGCAAGAAACCCGAGAGGTACTCGCGACAAGTCGAGCCGTTGGGCGGGTCGAAGGTAGCGAACTCTGCTTCGCGGCATTTGATGTCCGTGTCGAAGACAGTGAATGTAAGGAGACTGCCCATGAGGTAGTTAAAGGGGTTAAGGTAGTAGATCCAGTAGCGCCAGAAGGCTTGGATTTGTTCGTAGGGAACCAGGACACCGCAGAAGGAGACGAGGGTTCCGATGACGAGGGGGTTTGTAAGGGTTGCGAAGACGGCGTTGGGGGCGTAGGCGGAGATGAACTGGCCGATTCCGGTGTAGAGACCCTCGTAGAGAAGCATGACGAAGAAGACGGCGCCCGCTTTGTCAGAGCTTGTAGGGAGGCCGGTTTGGTAGTAGAAGCAGACGAAGTAGAGGACTGCGCAGAGGACAAGGTAGGGAAGTTCGGAAATGATGAGACCTGTTACGAAGGCAATCCAAGAGTACATTCTAGATTTCTTTTCACGGGCGTCGTAGATGTCGCGGCGTTCAATGAACATAGGCTGGAGTTGAGCGATAGCGCCTGGAGCAACGAAGATGAAGTTGAATAGAGAGAACAGCTTCAGTTGTAATTCAGTCACAGATTCACCCATCTTCCAGAACGAGAAACCGTTGAAGAGAGCAGAACCAATGTGCAGCGCGAGCTTGTTGTTGACATAGTCAGTGTTCCGGTAAACAGCGAGGCAAGTACGCTTTGTAACAATCACGGTCTGCTGCCAGAGAGGCATAGCGAATTCATGTCCGTCGTCGACAGTTCCCGGTGGTTTAGAAGCGGCCTCATTAACAATCTGATCAAGTTCCTGTTTTGCGTTTGTGTGCTCGGGAGAAGCCTTCCAGATCTCATGCCAATCGCGGCCCTGCGAGAGAGTCCCAGAGACGACGTCGATCATGTGTTCAGCAGGGTTGGCATTGGGAGGGCAAGGAGCGCCATGACGAGCGAAGTAGTCCTTCACAGTTGAGCCATTATCACCGATGTCACCAAAGTAAACCATCTTTCCACCCTTGGCAAGTAGTAACAAGCTGTCGAATTCAGCGAAAAGCTGAGCAGAAGGCTGGTGAATTGTCACGAGCACAGCCTGGCCGACATCAGCCAATTTTCGGAGGAAGCGAACAGTGTTGTAGGCAGATTGGCCGTCAAGACCGGATGTAGGCTCGTCAAGGAAGATCAGAATGCTGGGCTTAGACACTAGTTCGACACCGATGGTGACTCTCTTGCGCTGTTCAACGCTCAGTCCAGCGCCGACGCGACCAATGAGGGTGTCAGCAATGTCGTGCAGTTCCAAAAGATCAATAATAACATCAACATATTTCATCTTTTCCTCTCGTGGTGTTGTACGTGGCTGTCGTAGAAGCGCAGAGAATTCCAAAGCCTCACGGACAGTGGCATAAGGTTCGTGGACATCGAGTTGTTCACAGTAACCTGCCGAGCGCTGGAAGGAGATAGGAAGTGGGCGTCCATCGACTAAAACCGATCCGTGGATTGTACCAGCAGTCTTCCGTTGAGCAAGGACATCGAGCAAGGTTGTCTTTCCAGCACCAGATGAGCCCTATAACACTTGTTAGCTGTATTCAGACTTTGACATAAGTTGACATACCATGAGAGCGCCCAACATGCCTGGCTTCACCCATCCGTACACTTCGTTGAGTAACTGACGATCCCCAGAGGGGGTCTTGACGGTATAGCTCAGATCCTTCCAGGTAAACACAGACGTGTTACGGACAAGCTGGTTGTCAATTTCACTCGAATCCTGTACACCGCCCTCCTGGGTCTTCTTAGAGGATTTCTCGTTTGGCTGGGATTCTTCGTCCTGGCGAACGTTCTGGCGGTTTCGCTCCACACTTTCACGGGGGATCAAAAGGGACGGGCCGTTCTCGGAGGCACCCTTCCAGCGAGTTGTAGCGACAATGGTAACAAAGACGAAGAGAGCCCACCAGGCCCAGAGGATTCCAAAGTTACGCCAAATGTGGGAGCGGCTGTACGAAAGCGATGCTAGGTAGTTGTCACCAGTAACATAATTCATGCCAGGGATAGCACCTCCAACACCAGTGCAGGACTGAGTGGTAGCGTTTTCGTAGCCCGGTCCGCTGGGGACAAGGTTGGTGCCCACACATGGAATAATCTTGCCCGTAAACTCGTTGGAAAGCAAGGCATCAAAGCCATAGGCGAGGGGATCAATCCAGTAAATCCAAACAAACCAAGGGTGCATTTCCGGCTTCCGAATCATATAACCAGTGTACATAATGAGAGCCGAAATAAGGAAACCCGAGACCTTGGACGCATCATCGAATGTCTTGAAGGCGGCTCCACAAGCTCGGAAAACCGCAGTCATCGCCTATTGGAAATAAGTATATTGGTTTCATTAGATTATGTTCTGTCGAACTTACCATTGTAGTTGCGAACACCAACACCCAGTAGGTAAAGAATGTCCCCGCGTCCATTTCAAGACCGACCATGAAATAAACGGGGAGCGCAAAAATAGTGACTTGGAATATCAAAACAGGTATATCCGCGGCGATCTGCGCAAGACAAAAAGCTGCAGGGTGGAAAAATGCGAAGGATTTGTGTTTTATCAGTACCGGTCGTCCTTGGAAGGAGTCCGTGACTTCAGACATAGCCAGGAGCGAATTGTAGAGCAGAGAGAAGAACAGGGCACCAGATTTGACGAAGAGACCCCCGGAATTGTTGGGAGCGTCGTAGAAAAGAGAACCCGCAATCAGGGCCTGAATGAGAGTCGACACCTGTTTGATGATAAACGTGGCTTTGTCACCCCACAGGATTTGGTACTGTCGCATGATACAAATCTTGACTTGGTTAATAAAGTCAACTGTGAACGGGCTGCTCCGGGGCAGTTGCTTCGCTTTTTCCTCAGAAACAGCCTCCTTGAAATCTTCAGTCTTTTGCTTGGCGAATTCGCTGTCAGGGTAGTCATATTCGCTGATCATGTCTGCTTTCACCACAGACTTGTCGTACTCCTCGAGCATGGCATTGGCATTCCGGGGAAAACGCGCCTCGAACCCGGAGCGGATTTTACGTTCAGTTGGCACGGTGACACCGGTCAAGAAGTCAGCGACATTGGAACCATCGCGGCAGATGAATCCGAGAGCCTCCATATAGGGCTTAGCGTGGGTCATTGGTCCGTAGTAAATCTGCTTTCCCTCGTCCAAAACCAACACCTTGTCGAAAAGATCATAAATACCGTTGCCAGCTTGATATAGCGTAACGATGGTGGACAAGCCCAAGACATCGGTCATCGCACGGACAGCCCTAGTCCACTCCAGGGCGGTGCTGGCGTCGAGACCTCGAGTACTGTTATCCCAGCAGAATACAGATGCGCGAGTAGCCAGGCACTCGATAATTGAAACGCGTTTGCGCTCACCACCGGAAACACCCCGAATGAATTCATTACCGACCTGCATCTGTTAGTTCTACTATGTCAAAAGAGAAAAAAAACTGGGAATTACCTTTGTATCAACAGTGTGAGAGATGCCCATCGACTCGAGTAAGAACTTGCGGGTTTCCTCACGCTGGGTCTCCGGCGACTCAACCCCGTTCGGTAGCCGGTACGGGACCTTCAGTCGCGTTGCAAAGTCCATGGTCTCACCCACGGTCAAACTCGGAAAGAACAGCTCCTCCTCGGTATTCATGACAATCTGGCCACGGTACTGAGTAGCTTCCTTTGCTGTCATAGACCCGTACCGAACGTCTCCTTCGATAGACTTGTAGCCAAGTCGTTGGTTGGCGAGCATTTTCAGCAGAGTGGTGCAACCTGAGCCTGGGCGACCCAGGACCAGAAGCATCTCGCCTGGTTTCACGCAGCCATGACTGTTGTCGAGAATAGTTCGGAGAGGAGGTTTGTTGCGGGATTCCCCGATCAACTTCGGGACGTTGAACTGAGAGAGGAAGTTTTCTTGGACAGCGGCCTCTGCGCTGACAACTTCAACACTGAGGTCCTTCCATGTGACACCCAATTCTCGACGCTTGAAACCGGACTGCACTTCGCGTTCATGCTGCTCCTTGACTTGAGGCATCAAAGTCCACCCGTCGGCGCGGCTAACATTTTGGTCCGGAGTGGGGGAGGAATCCTCACCCAAGACAGTGGTTGCACTATCTGAATCCCTGCTCACCATAGTCTCCCTGGACTCATGGGGCCCGGTCCTGTCTTCGACCTTGAGGGAAGACATAGTGACGTGGTAATCGCAGGCCGATGCGTCGTGAAAAGGAGATTCTCAACGGTCAGCGCCTGTGCCGGGGGATTGCCTCAGAAGTATATAAACACCCGCCAGGGGTGTGGGTCAAAAGGCATGACCCAGAGCACCTGAAAAGACAGCAAACGGCACATGAATCTGCCCGAGCCCGGGCCCTGGGGTTCCACATGGCTCTCCTATTTCCGATACTGTTGGTCGATAAGGCAAACACATCCGCTGAGTAAACGGTGGAAACCGCAGACGTTCTCGCATGAAGCGAGGAAGGGCAGTGGAGTACAGCCATCTTCCAGTCAGATCGAACAACCCGGAATTGGTTTGTCATTCGACGCAGCAGAGACTTTTTTTTTTCTGACCATCTTTCTGGCTGCGCCGAGTCGAGAGGAAGAGAGAGATTGTGGGTCAGAGTCGGTGGTCGGAGCCGGAGCTCCGAGTCAAAGTCCGACCCTAAGCCGCTGATTAAGCGGCTTTCAAGTGCCGCAGCCAATCGGACGGGCCTGCTACCCCGGTATGTCCGACCCCGATGAGTCAGCGGAGGCTGTAAAATCGAGCAAATTGACTCCATGCGGCAGGTTAGCTTGAAACCAGAACCACGCCTGAGGCGTCATCGACTGCTCGTATCAGAGTTATCTGATCACCAGCATCGCACCCGAAGGGCAGGGATGTTCCCGGCATCTTCTCTTCCTTGGCAAACTCAGACTCGGCTTTTGACACCTCGCCGATTAACACCGGATTGACGCTGGAAATCTTCGACCAGAAGGCTATCAGTTCGCCTTCAGAGCTTAGCCTACATGTTAATTCCGGAGCCTGTACAATAATGTACTGATCATATGCATCACTATCGAAAACCATGTGTTTATTCGTCACCAGGCTCCTCCACGTTGGGCTGGAACCGCCATGAACTCCTTGCGCTTTGCAGCTCCTGGCCATGTGGTGAGTCACGAAATCCTGTCTGACATGTCTCTCGCATCTACTACGGTAAGGTTTCAGACTCGTGAAAAATTCCAAGATCGGGATCCCTGGTGTGGTTCAGCTTCTGTCAACCACTCGAGCTCAATATCCAGATAAATGGCATTGTGTAGACCCGCCAAGCATGAGAATTCATCCGTCAGCCCTTTCCGTGCGGAGGGTTTCCGTTTGACGGCGTGGCCAGTTCGAGATCTTCATTGGCGTGCTGGCCCATGGATATATCGCAACGTCGCTGGTCCGTTCTCCGACCGCCGATCTGACTGCGTGCTCGTTGCTCGATCAACGATATGTCAGGAAGCCGAACAGCCTCGAAAAGCAAAAAGGCGTCACCATTTACGCTTCCCACTTACCAATCATTGCTCTAGAACATGAGGTGAGGTTCTGAACGTCTGGGATTACCAGATCAGACAGAGGATCGTAGCCTAAAATAATGATATTTGTGAAGGATTGAAGGTGGCCGACGGAGTCCGGGCCCGCGGAAACTACATAGATACGAGGGATGACCTATCCTTAGTTCCTTACTCCTGGGGACTGGGCCCTATGTCACGAAGTACCAGCCTCTTCAATCGTCGGAAATTACTTCACGGTACTGGCCAGAAATCGGCTTCCCGTCGTTATCTCCGATCTGCCTGGCCTGGGCGCTGGGGAGTGAAGAGTGGCAGCCTAGCAAGGATCCTGACATGCCGTTCCCGGACGGATGCGCACCCCGTGTTTGTTTCTACTATTAGAGTTTATTAATAATTCGAGATATAATGACGGCATCATTATAGCAGTGGTCTCAAATCCCGAGTATAATCGTCACAGGCGAGTTCCAAAAACAGCTGTCGGAACTGATGGGATGCTCCAGCCCTTGTCTCCATCTATATATATCTCAGCTTCAACATTTGTTCCCGCCACAATTCTGAACTAATCCTCGCCTGTGTAACCCATCAATAAATAGCCAAAACATCCTCTCTCTAGACGCAAAGCACGACCACGATGCTGACTGCAGCCGTGCACGTGGCCAAGCAAGAGAACCTGGAAAATGCGCGATCATAAACCCTGCATACTTGAAACAGAATCTGAGTAACAATATCAGGCTTTGACGGAGTGTGTAGTACACCCAAAATCTGACGGGCTCGTCGCATTGAGCTTCTATTTTTGATTTTATTTTTTGATTTTGTTTTTCCATTTACAAAGAACATTTAGTTACACAAGCATTAAACAGGGCAGTGGCTGACCCCATAGCGCAATGGGATATCGTCAATCGGAGGCCCCGACAGCCGATTATTCTGACGATATTGATTTATATTTGCAAAGTTTGCAACCTAAATATAAGCAAGCAACAACAATATCCTTCTCGAATCACTGGCGAGCAGATAAATAATCCCACTCATGCCCCAGTATACGGACTCAGTTCACAGTCTCGCCCCGTCGAAGTAAAGCACATATATACCTACGATATAGACGACACTCAAGCTGGCAAACAATGTTACACCGCCCGAAACCTCGGGCCGGGAGAAATGGATGGAGGCTCCCGCTAGGGGACTGTGGGAAAAGCCGGTGGCAGCGAGGGAAGAGCCTGTGTAACGGGGATACGTAAGAGATGTAGTGGTAAATATATCTCAACGTACCAAATATGTATAGACCGATGGAATCAGTCATGCCCCGAAGAGACCGGCCCATGCGTGCTTCTGGGGTAATGGGGTCGAGATGGCCTAGTTGCTTGGGGGCAACGAAGCAGAGGTAGCAGCATAACAGGACTACTACCACGCTCAAACCAGACAGTACTGAGAGAAAGGCTAGGCCCTGCTAGCCCAGATTGAAGCCGTATATGTCACCGTAAACGGGTTGGTTCGAGATATCCGACTGGGACTTGGAAACTAGGCTTCTCCTTGGGGTATCTGCCCAACTTCGTGCCACCAGCTACATGTAGAGGTTGCCCAAAACTAGATTCTTGGATGATATCCCATATAGTGAGAGGTAGAAGGCAAGAGAATGGGCCGGACCTCTGCATGGTTCAGCAATTATATACTACAAGACAACCAACCAAACATACTGTCCATTGAGATTGGTGGAGCGCGCAAACGCCTGCCAAAAGCCCGGGGAGAATCTGTGTGCCCAAAAGTCGAGCTTTTAATCCTTCTATCGCCCTCCAAATCGAAGAAAAAGAGAATGTGACAAAAATAAAACACAAAAAACTTATGGGGTCACCCGGGATTGAACCGGGGACCTTTCGATTAAGGATGAATGAAGTTGGAACTTCAGTCGAACGCTACTCCCGCTGAGCTATAACCCCATGACTTATTGAAAATTTTGCAAAGTTGCAAGCACTTTCCATGGGGCTGCCGGCGAGGTCTTTGCACTCACCTGTTACCATGATCTGGGTTGTTGGATGAGTCTGGAGCAAGGATGGGGCTTTCGCTTGGTGCGGCTGGCGGGCTTAAACCAAGTGGGCAGCGCCAAGTTCGTTATAGGGCTAGAGCATACCGTCAGAGGATGGGCAGGTCCATTAGTATGCGCAAGTACTACCCATTAACCTTTAGCTATAATCAATTCCGTGTATATTCCTTCTTTGCTTTTGTTCTTAGCAGTAAAACTCTCGCTGGCATTCGTGGGCTATATGCTGCCACGTAGGTATGTATTGCTGAAGGCACAATCGAGCAAGTAGCAGGCACGAATAGAGGATGCAACTGTAGTGGGCTCCGACGGCACCGCCAATGCGTGGAGAACTGTCATGGGACCGAACCATTCGCTCATAATCGTGCATATTACCGGCAAGATGGTATGGAAGTGACGCAATTATATCGTTGATTTAGATTATGCGCCTGTCGCCCCCATCTTGTCACGGCGTCTGTCTGAGCGGGGTCTTTTACCCGCGCTATTAGACGGATCAAGATATCCAATAACATCAGGTATGTCTTCTGATATGTGTAAAGGAAAGACATTTATTGAATGTGCTCTAGTGCAGAGGAACAAAGTAGGTATCCATGTACAAACGTATATCGTTGGCTTCGTATCAAGTGAGTAGCAAGGTAAACCCTAGAAAGTGATGAGCATCGGAGTCAGACAAACAATGGACTGAATGGTGGATTCTCAATGTTATCCATGACCTCAAGGAGGTTTTGTTCAAGATCATCAGTCCAGCCGTACGTATCATTGTCGCTATCTGTGGATTGGTGTTTAGATTTGTCGTCGCTTTTTGTCAATATTCTGGGCCCATCGGTGTCTGGCGAAGGACTAGACACTCGAGCGTGCTCTTCACTTCGACCGGCGAATAGGCTGGCTCTACCACCCTTCAAGGCCGAGGGTGTTTCGGGGTTGTCTGGAAGTGGAGGATTCATATGTTGATACTTGTTGGTTGTCGGTTCTGCTGCCGGCGGCTTTTTACCGGGAGGCGTGATTGGGTAAGTTGGAGAAGGTGAATTACGTTGTAACTGTCGAACAGGCGATGCTATAGAAGACCTGAAGCTGCTTCTGCTGCTACCGAGGGTGTGTGGTGTAAATGGATCAAATGTTGTAGCAGGTTTGCTCTTTTGAGGTGATAAAACATCGTCAAATAGTCGTCTCCTAGGCATGGCTCTCGCAGCAGAGCGGACATCTGGAGCTGGAAGATTGGTATTGGGAGTCTGAGTCGCCGCGTCGGCATACCCATGCCTCGGCTTCTTTGTAGACCTCGAAATGGATGGTGAATCCGGTTCTATCACAAGATGTTAGAGCGGTACTATGGCATGAACGCCGTGAGGAGTACCGTTGTCCGCCAATTCGCCAACACCACTATCAAACGACTGCATGTTCGCCTTTCGCTTCGATGTGGTGGGAGGGGTGTACTGCCCAAATATCCGGATATCGACCTGTTTACGTGGCGTTCTCGGGGATTTCATTGCTGATGGTATGAGACTTCGCACACTTTCTTTCTCGTCGAACCATATCTTTGTCCGGCAGCGGGTGGGATCTTGGGACCATTTCGCGCAAGCATAGACTGAATAAAGTTAGCACCCGATCAACCGCTACTTGGGTACACAGCGGAGATCATTACACCAGGTTCCGTAATAGGGACTTGTTTTCTTCTGAACGAGGAAGTCTTTCATTTGAAAGCCGCATGCGCAAAGGAACTCGTCTTCTTCCCCAACCCGGACATTGTTGAAAGTGGATCGGAGAGAATTAGTCGGCATGGTAGAAGATTAGAAGCCGAATATAAAGCAGGATTATAGCGTTGACCATAAGGTCTAGCAGGATATGCTCGACTGAGGAGAAAGTGGTGTTGACTTGGAGACAAAAGCAAGCATGCAATGTTGGCGGGGCTACTTGCACCTTGCAAGATCTCTCGGCCGCCCCGTTAACAGCATCTTTCTGCTTTGCATTGCCTTGGAGCAAAATTGACACCATTGGTCTCATTGTATTATAGCTATAATTTTTAGATTGTAGGAAGTCTACTCGAAATAAACAAAGACAACCAACCATGAGTTCTTTTACTTTCTTCTTGGTGATGGTCACGTGAAAACACAGTGTTGTTGATTCAGTGTTCTGGCCCACAGTTGGTCGCTACTCGGCAGGTGAGGAAAGTCAAAAAGAAGTTGGTGGTAGCAAATATCCTGAGACCAAGGTATACCATTTGCACGCCGGCTGTAATCCTTATAAGCTGAACAAGAACGCATGATACCTGAGCTGGAGCATACTTTGTCTTGAGGGGCAGCGGAACTAGTCTAAACCCAATACGGAAACACAACACCGATCAAACCACTAGTCAATCCGGGAAGGCGGTATATATTCTGCCGACGATATAGCTTTTTTCAACTTTTTTCTCCGATCTGAATATCCTCGACAGTCAAATTGCTGCACAACTGTCAAAATGCGCGCCCTCACAGAACAAGAGACCCAGACGCTTTTCACGAAGCTTGCGGAGTATACCGGCTCTTCACTCAAGAACCTTATCGCGCCGCTGGACAACTCACCCAACGCCGACCGCTATGTTTTCCGTCTCTCTCACAACCGATGCTACTACGTGAAACTCAGCTTAGCCAATCTGGCCACCTCAATTCCTCGTGATAACCTGCTCTCGCTTGGAATCTGCATGGGTATGTTGATGTCGTCTAACTTCGCCCTTGCGCTTTCTAATCTTCGCAGGAAAATTCACCAAAACCGGCAAATTCCGACTGCACATAACCGCCCTCCCCATCATCGCCGAACACGCCCGTAACAAGATCTGGATTCGCCCGAACGGTGTTATGCCTTTCCTCTACGGCTCAAATGTTGCTAAGGCCCACATCGCCAAGTTCCCCGACGACGCGGTCGAGCACTCCGGCGTAATTGTCTGCACGCAAGATGACGTTCCTCTCGGGTTTGGAATCACAGCCCGGAGTACTGCGGAGGCTAGACGGTTGGATCCTACAGGGATAGTATGTTTCCGACAGGCGGACTGTGGCGAGTATCTGCGTGACGAGGATACCCTGTTTGCTGGTTAAAGGACAAGACAAGGGACTGGGCGCATGGCAGAGTGAAGTCTGCAATGCGCGTGATGCCGATCTGGCGTCTGACGACGTTACGAATCATAAAAGCTTCATCTGGTTGATAGGATCTGCTTTGGGTCTGATGTGATGGGGACGAAAGGCTACAGCAATGGCTGATGTGGAGGAACAGGATCGTATTCATTTTACGGAGTATTGGCGCAAATTGCATCAAAGTGCATCACCTCGTTCGACCAGTGGGATATTTGAATTTCGCGGATTGCGTGCACTTTGGGCACCAAGTCGAAAGAAGCCCGTGTCCGCTCGAACAAACACCGAGTCTGTTTCGATGTACTAGTAATCTGTATGGGTCAAGATATCACATTCGCATCTGTTCACCAATAAAAATCCCAATTAATCGCATAATCATTATCATAAGCTGATGCATCTCTAAGTAACCATAAAAGAGATAATCAACAATTACACCCCGATATTCCTGTCTAATTAACAGGCTTCCTAGCCACAACCCTAGACATATAATAGTCCAAGATAACCCCACTCTCCAACTCCTCCAAACATTCCGCGTAGATCTTCTCAATCTCCTCATCACTCTTTCCCTTCGCCTTCAAACACACCCTGGGCACGCCAGTATGGAAAGCAAAAAGCAGAGTAAGCCGGTGATCTTCGCTCAGCGGCAAACCCCGCGTGGTGAACTGTTTCTTTTCGACGATCTCGAGGCCAGCAGCGGCGACCTGGTCCCGCACTTTGTCGGAGAACCTCAAGCTGTACCGCTCCCCGACCCAGTTTAGGATCGTTGTCCAGGTTGTTGTCATTTTACAGGGGTGACAGTTGTCGAGCTGGTCTTGGAAGTCGTATTCTTCCCATTGCAGGTAGCCGCCGGGTTCTGCATGGATTAGTTAGTGGGGGGTTCGCTCTTGTAGAAGTGGACAAGGACGTACTTAAGAGGGAGGTGATGTGTTCCGTGGCGGGTATCAAGTCTTCACCTTCTACCGCGAGGATGAGGTGCCTGGCGTGTACGAGGTCGTACTTCCCGATATGTTCCTGGGGGAAAGGTTTGTAGAAGTTGTGCGCAGTGAAGTCGATATCAGCGACTTTTCGGGGCGAGTCCGGCTTGGGAAACAGTTCGGGGCTGAGGTCGAAGCCGTGGTACTTGGTGCTGACAATTCTGGATTCTGGCTCCTTTTCACGAGCGTCCTTTATGTCGTACAACCATGTTCTGGAGGGTCAGTTAGGCTTCGGTGGTTACTGGTAGTAAAATTCATATATCAAACATACCCATTAGCAGTCGCAATGTCTGCCACTCGTTCGAGCTTCTTAGGAATAGATTGGTGGAGGATGTCCTCCTGGAGCATATGCATACACATGCGATGCTGGATGTTGAGCCTGTTGAAAGTGTGAGTTGTTGTCTGTTTGTGTTACAAATGGATATATAGCTTACCGCTCGTTTTCGTCCGTATCCACGGCCTTCAACAGATACGAAGAATTGTTCCGTTTATTCTGCGTCGCCATAGCGAAACGAGAAGCAGTGCTATTCCTGAGGAACGAACCCAAGAAACGGCGACTCAGCATTGTGGCTGATGGGACGCATGGGCGTTGAAATATTTGCAGTGAGAAAAGCAAGGTGTTCGTTTAGTTTAACCACCTTGGAATATGGAGGGGATGAGATAGGAGGTGAATGTCGAATTGACAACGGCTCTCAACCCCATCCCGGCATCCGAGCCGAGCATGGCGTATGGACTAACTGTTAAGAGGAGGTGGAGCAAACCGAGCGAGACCGACATTGACAACCTCAAAGGGACGGGGCCGGCATTGGCCAGGTATAAATTCATCCCGCTCCCGGCAGCGCGGATGTTGTGGACCAGCAAAATGGCCCATGAGGGGACCAGGATCCTCATGGAGGAAGCGCGGCGGATGCGCTGCTGCAGCGCTAATGTACGGTACTTGACAGGGCCGTGGGGAGCCTTCGAGTTAGCACATACGACGTCGCTTGAATTATCCACAATTTGCATGCATGCTGACCGCATAACAGCCGTTGTCCCTAGTGCAGCCCAGATTGTAAGTTGCAACTAACTTTTTCCGGGCTAAAGTGTACGAGGGGAGGTCATAATTGTTCGCCTTCAACTGTCACTGGTCCGAGGTACTGCTTAATTGGGAAATCTATGCGGACATCCATCGAAGATCCATGATGATAATTCTAGACTGTGCTTGATTCGGTAATTTCTCCGCAGTGAATCTACACTTCACTATATAATTAACAATTATTAGCTGGCCTAGAAATTGTAATGAACGAGAATCACATTGTGCCATTTTGTTTCCTTTCACTATTAACGGCTAACCTAAGACCTTTTGTATCTCCGAATTAACGTTTCTTGGAAAGAATTAAGCCAGGCATCTTTCATTCCCAGCAGGCGTTTTCATTCCATCAAACAGCCGCGGAGTGAATGACTGCCATTTTCGGCAGGCGTATGGCTCTTTGACATCCTTCAGGTATCCAGACTGATACTGGACCGGTTTACTGCTTGGAAACAAGGTTGGGAGCCGTTTCACCGGCTGCTCATCTCTCTGCCTTGCAACGAGAGGGAATGTCGTCTTGGGTACCGAGGTAATGAATGGAGACCGCTATATAGAACCGGTCGTTTGTCTGAATTTCGGTAGATGATGATCCAATACACTTGCAACCTTTGCAGCAGTTCCAAGTTCTGGCATACCAGAGTTGCGGCATCATCTAGGTCAGCATAAGGCAATCCCCCGTCCGCTCAACAACATCCCGCCAAGAACACTGCATCTGGCGATTCGAATTCGCCAACCCAGACCTCCAAACATCCTGGATGACCTGAATCCCCGTCCTCACGCTTGCAATCCCATAGACCTGAACGCGGTCGTACCAGGCCCGAAACCGCTCCTGGTGCAGGGGTTCAAAGGCCTCAGTGGCGGCGATAAATGCAGGCCAGAACAGCGGCGCCGCAATGATTTTCGTCTCTGCTTTGATCTCCTCAATTGCCTCGATACTCTCGAGAACGGCCTGTACATATTGCCGCAGGTACCGGAACCCGAGAAGCCGGATGCTTTGCGAGAAGTAGATGATGAGGGCGTTGAGGAAGGCGCGGGTTTGGTGGAAGATGATTTTTGCGCTGCTGCTGCTGCTGCTAGCTGCGGTTGCGGGTGCAGCATTTTGGTGTTCGCGGGGTTCGTGGTCTTCAAGAGGCCAGTCAAGTATTTCGCGCTCGAGGTCATCACATAGCCGATTTAGGGACTCGGGGATATTGAGGGTTCCGGATTTTGTGCGCTCGTCCTCCACCTCGTCGATGAGCTCGATGCACGCCTTTAGTAGGAGGAGAAGGTTCTGCGGGACTCCATAGATGCACTCGTACGACAATAACTCAGTTGAGGTTGAAAGGGGCGGTGCCAGACATTTGGTTATTGAAGGGGACTCGTCATCTGCAAGGAGGATATGCTCTCGTGCAATCACCGGTCGAGGCCCGACTGTTCGTCGTGAACCGAAGGACGGCGAGAAGCGGGAGCTGTCCGTTCTATGTCGCCGGACTGCCGTGCTCTCGTATATGACCCGGAGATACAGGTATATGCGATGCAGGGACCGGGCCTTATTTGAGAACCGGGTCTTGCGAGCGCTCATGTAGCTGATGAGCTGTTCGGCGCCGTCAAGGTGCATCCCGCAGGTGCTTGTGTCGCCGGACATGACCTAACATAAAAGAAATCAGCAATCATATATTGTACCAAATGGGCTCTAAGAGCGAAGAGGTGTAAACCTACATTGATCGTAATCATGGACAATGTCGTCGCAACAAACTCTTTATACTTCGGCCGTTCCTCCTGATGAAGATGACTCTGGACCGCGTCCTTCAGCAACCCAATAGCATCACAGCGATACCGTGACGCAATGGTCTCCCATTTCTCCGCATCTTCGAGCCGCTGACCAGATCGGTGATCGTTCGAGAGGCAGAACGCACTAATCGCCAACAAGGCGTTTCTCAGCGCGTTACGAATTGTCGTAGTCTTGCCTCCGAAACTCAGTTCCCCGGCACACTGGAGGACACGGGTGAGATGGATGGTCTTCCATGGGCTTTTGGCGTTGTCAATAACACAGAAGAGATTAACTACCCGGTTCCGATAGTGTTCCATGAGGAGTTGTTCGTGCGCCGGGACAACAAGGGCTTTGGGGGGTTCTATAATAGACGGATGAATGTGCGGCTTGGTCTTGTCTGCACTGTCGGTCGTTTCAGGGCAGACGTCTTCGGCAGGGATTGTTGCGCCTTCGAGTATGTGGGAGCGTTCACCGATTTGTGGGCGATTTACCGTGTATTCAGGCAAGCTGTAGTCGAGTTCCGAGAAGACCGTCGAAGCATTTAGCTCCTCCTGCTGGGTGAAGTCTGAAGAGAAGCCAAGGTTGTCGTGGAGGCGGCACAAGCCCCAGGCGGCGTCAGCCTCAGAATAATAGGGGTCTGAATAGTCTGCTGGCGACCCGGTCGGTAGGGAGAATGATGCACCAACGTCCAAAACACCCGGCCAAACAACCTGCTCATCCTCATCAGATTGTGGTAGAGTCTGGAGTTCAGTCAGTGCTGCAGAGGGCGAGGATGACAGCGATCGCCGCTGCTGTGGAATGCTGAAGACGCCGAAATGGTGGACATGAGCATTGTCACCAGCTGGAATGATAGATGCGATCGAGTCAATATAGCACAGAATGTCATCAATTTGACTCCACCCCAGGACGGCTGCCGGGAGCTCTAGAACCAAGTCAGACACAATAGCACATTTGTCATAGGGTAAAAACTTACCAATTGGAACAAGCCGCCTCAGCGACCGCGCACCAGCAACCGCAGCAGGGAGCTCAGCGTGAAGACTGTCCGCGTCAGTAGCAGGAGGCAACCACTGCAAGCGCACCCCGTAGCCCTCACACTCTAGACCTTTAGCACAGCACTGACTGCATATCGGCCTGGTCTCATCGCACTTGATCTTGCGAGAGCGGCAGGTCCAGCAGCCTGTGAAGGTCTTGGTACGTTTCCGGGGCTGCTGGGGCCGGGGATGTCGGGCTGGAAATGGCATGGAGAGAAAAAGAGATTAACGGCGCCATTGCACGTCGACACCTGGTGTGGGTGAGATGGAGATACAGAGCATTTTTGAATCCGGAGGGTCACCGCGGTCTCCAATAATGAATGATAATGCAATCTAGAGTCGGTGCGGGGTCGGTGGGGAAATTCGGTTCCGAAAATGAAACTTATGCTTTACTGATAACACCTATTTACTAGGCGTCAATACCGCTCGTTCTGCTAGCCCTCGGTAGCAGTGGCACGCTCTGAGAAGCGTCTCCAAGTACATTCTCAAATGCGTGCCCTGGCTCGCTTCAATCAGCTTCGACAAGAACGCGCATAGTTCATGAAGTAACTGCAGATCGTCACACGCCGTCGAGGCTGACGGGGCATCAACAAGATGCATGGTAAGAACCACAACCGAGGTGAACACATAATTGAGAAGACTCCTAAGCACTGTCAGTCAGTCATTCAGGGAAGAAAAGCCGCGAACACAGGGAAGCGAACCGGACGCCGAGAGAAACCTTCACAGGGTAATATCGAACCAACCGCGCTGTTTTACGAGCAGAATTGATACAGGCTGTGACCTGTATTGCTTGCATAGTTGCCCCGGGGTCAGAGGAGAGATTGTGGTACACTGGTTTGTACAGCATCATGATGGAATGGTAGTATGACAGGAGAATCAGCACCGTGACCAGTCGATCTGACGAAGTTGCTTCCATTGCTTCGAGCTCGACCTCACGACGGGAGCAGGAGTAGATTAAGCCTCCGCAATCGCTCAGTTCCTTCTCAAGTTCTTCTATTGAGGGAACTTTGTCGAGATGGTGATCATGTTCGTCTTTCCTACCGACTTCTCCAGTTGCGTACACGGAGCTGAGTATCCGAGCCTTGATAGTCGATAGCCGGCATATAAGCTGAAAATTGGGTGGCTGCTGGATTTCCGACGGCCCCTGTGGTTCCTGGACATTCCTTTGAACATCAGGAGGCACGATATCGTTGTTCGTGTAATCGTCAAGCGGGCTCAGACCTTGGGGGGAGCACGACCTGATTGCCATTAGCGGTGGACCTGCGCTTGTACGGCAGTCTGATATTACATTTTGTCCATGATATAACCCATCCAAAAGACCCGGGTGCGCCTTTCAGAGTCTGTATTCTGGGTCTGGTCGGCGCGGTGAATGCCAAGGGTGTGGGCTTGTCGGATTGCAACCGCCAGAATGGCATGAGTGGAAGGAAGCTCAAGGCTGCCGTTGAGTAAGGCGACCTAGGGTATATGTTATTCATTGCGTACAGACGGTACGCCGCTGAACTCACTTACCATGCCTAAGAGTGCCTGTATACCAGTCAAGCTAGGATCCTCTAGAAGAAGACGTGGCAGCGTCGCCAGGGCATTATGGAGGTGCTTCTTGCATTTAACATTGTCTTCGTGAGAGTTTGGATTTTGCAGGTGGTGAAACAAATATCCCATTGCCAGGCAGACGTTCAAGGCTGCCCAGTTCGCTGGATTCTCAGGCAGACGGGGGTGCAGATACGTCTTTTCCGCAAGCCATCCATCTATCTCCTCGCGGAATAAAGGGAAAAGGGAGGCGGTGCATTCTGAGAATGTAAGGAGTATCTGGAGCACCTCATCCTCCCAGGGAAGAGAAAAAGGCACATTCGCCGGTCCGGCTAACTTTGTTGACGCCTTCGAGGTGTCTGTGTGGTCGTCGAGAAGTGCGATACGAGACAAGGCGAAGGTGAGATTTCGGCGATAGACTCCTGAGACCGCTTGTTTCCACAAGTCCGCGTAGTTTAGCAGGTCGCTAGTTGGTGCTTCAAAAATTAGCAGCCTACGGGTATATGGAATCATGACATACCATTGCCGTAGATCCAATCATACAGAACAGCCTTTGACTTCTGCTTGAATGAAATGTATGTCGTCGGCGAGCTATGCTGAAGGCGGGGCGATGAGAGAGCATCCACGCTGGATGTGATGATGCATGCAGTGTTATTCCGCTCACAGGCGATGCAGGAAGGCGAGCCCTCATTTTTTTCGCATTTCACTTTGGCCTTGCGACAATAGTCACAAGCCTGTACAAGTCAATAAACGCGCGGGATGCTACATTCCAAGGGCAGCGGACAAACCTTGCGCATGCGGGCCCTCGACCGCGTGGCAGCGATACAATGCCGGTGTGCGATCATCTTGTCATTGACAGGGCTGAACACGGACGAAGGAACAAAGTCACGTCGGATGGCAGCAGTCAAGATCGGACAAGCTCAGAAGTTATGCGCAGTGGGTCTGCATCTCACCGGATGCTTTGGGCAATGATGCGCCGCCCTTGAGTGGATGAAGAACCAGTCAGCCAATGATAATGCTCCATCCCATGCACAAGTTGTGCAATCCGCTTCGGTGATATCGGGTGCTGGGTCTCCCATCGGGCCGGATCTCCTTGCATCTATAGCTGTCGGCATAACACAAGAATCGGTCACATTTATAGCATTTGCCTTCTCCTTGCTTCTCTTATTGTGTCCACGCTTACTTTTGGTTTGTCTTATTTTTCTTTTTTCTGAGGACTAACTTTTGACCCTTCACCTAGCTGTTCTGTCATCCTCGACTATGGCAGCGCCACAACACAGTCTGAACAGGAGTGAATCAACGGTGGTCGAGCCTGTGCAGCAAGATGTTGAGAAACAGGAAATTACAGATGCTACCAACGCGGCACCCACTGCCCAACAGGCCTTCCCCGAAACCGATCTCAGCCGAGGAATTGTGGGATGGGACAGTCAAGGCGATCCAGCAAACCCGCAGAATTTCGCAGAGGCCAGGAAATGGAGTCTTCTTCTCCTCATTAGCGGATTCACTCTCATTTCACCTCTTGCGTCCAGCATGTTCTCCCCGGCGATCAGCTACATGGCGGCGGACTTCCGTGAGACCAATGAAACCATCCTGTCCTTCACGGTCAGTGTCTTCTTACTAGGATATGCGGTATGTCTGATAAATTGAACAAATTCCAGGTTACTTTTCTGCAGCTCTGGATAGGATTTGCTAATGAACAACTGCATCCATCTAGTTTGGTCCCTGCCTCATTGCTCCGCTCAGCGAGATATATGGCCGCCGAATTGTTTTCAGCTCCGCCAACTGGTTCTTCGTTGTATGGCAAATTGGATGCGCACTGGCCCAAAATACTGCGACAGAGGTGGTATGTCGCTTTTTCGCAGGTGTTGGAGGATCAGGTTGTCTCACTCTTGGTGCCGGAGTGATTGCAGACCTGTTTCCAGTCCACCAACGCGGTAAAGCTACTGCAATCTGGGCTTTAGGGCCACTGATGGGCCCTGTTATTGGCCCAATTGCTGGCGGGTTTATTGGCGAGGAAATAGGCTGGCGCTGGGCCTTTTGGATTGTGATGATTGCGGGTGGAGTTATGGCCTTAGCTATTGAGCTGCTGAACCAGGAGACCTGTGCTCCTGTCATAATCAAGCGCAAGACTGCGCAATTATCTAGCCAGCTAGGGCGCAATGATCTCCGCAGCGCATATGAGACCAGCGCTGACAGTGACTCTGTCGGGACGGCCTTGAAGCACGGTCTTATGCGACCTATTTTACTCTTCTGCAAGTCGCCTATCGTCCTTCTTCTCTCTACCTACATGGTATGATCTTATACCCTGTCAGAATTATCTGTCCAAGGAAAACTAACTGCAGGGTGGTTTGCTTTCAGGCCCTCGTCTACGGACTTCTTTATCTCTTCTTCACCACTATATCATCAGTATTCACCAGCCAATATGGCTTTTCTACAGGGCTGTCGGGACTGGCATACCTTGGCATCGGTATCGGCTTTTTCTGCGGACTGATATTCATCGCCTTGACCAACGACAGAATGCTCGTCAGATCAACCGCAAAGAATAACGGCGTATTTGAACCCGAGATGCGTCTTCCTCTAATGATCATCTTCGCCTGCATCCTCCCTATAACATTCTTCTGGTACGGCTGGACCGCAGAGAAACACGTGCACTGGATTGTGCCCATCATCGGAATGTTCCCATTCGGAGTCGGCATGATGGGCGTTTATATGCCTATCCAGACTTATGTCATTGATTGCTACCCCCGGTATGCAGCATCTGCAAACGCGTGCCTTACTGCGACGCGTTCTTTGGTCGGCGCGCTGCTTCCTCTAGCGGGTCCCGCTATGTTTGAAGACTTGGGCCTGGGATGGGGTAATTCGCTTCTTGGATTTCTTGCGCTGGTATTTGTGCCTATTCCGATTGTCTTCATTAAGTACGGCAAGGCGATCAGAGAAAAGTGGCCTGTCAATCTAGATGGAAAGCAGGTTTGAGTCTGGACCTGGTACTGTACTGGTCCTCAAGGTATGAAACGAGCTGCATATAGATAAGATTTTGCATATGAAGCGGCGTGGTAATTTGCATTATAATGTACCATAAATTCTATAGATTAATTAAACTACCAACGACATTCAAGCGCTGGGCGTGGAGTGTAAGACTCGGAGCCGGCCCGACCTGATGTGGAAACCGACGCCGAGAGCTGCATCGTCCCAACTCAGGACTTGCGAGATAAGGCATGGTCGCCGATCGAAATACCAACACTCAGGATCTATCGGTCAGCCATTTCACCGAGGTCGATTATTCTCCTTCTAAGAGCTATTGACAGTACCAGAATTCAGCGGCGCTGGGACCTATACCTACAGAAGCCGAGCGACTTTGAACAATCGAGACAGCATTGTACCTCGCAAAGGTAGAGTCTAGAAACGATCTGCAGAGTTAGCGCAATACTACACCAAATATACTGCAAATACTGCCTCTAACTAAACCGTTCTATCTGTTTTGGAGTTGGAGTAGGATTAATGTGGGGAACGCGCAAGAGGCAGGCGACGCCGAAAAGCCATATCAGCCATCAAAAGGCCAGCTCACAACTCAAATACCTTTGACCAGCAGAAACCACACAGTATCAACTACTTCTTCATTCTACATCTCGAAAATGGCTAACCGTGGCAAAAGCCATGACTCCAAAGTCTACTCCATCGAGGATCTCGAGCGCCTCGGGTCCGAGAGGATGCACAAGGCGTACAGAGGTAGATATAACCTCCTCAAGGATATTATTCGACAAAGCTAACAAAAGCAGAATATTACAATGAAGGCGCAATGGATCTCATCACGTATACCTCTCTCTCCCATCTCATGTATATACCGTCCGTCACTAATACCTTGCTTAGCCTGCGAGACAACAAATCCGCATACAACAGATACCTCATACGCCCCCGTGTGCTCCGCAATGTCTCAGCTATCGATACATCGACGAATATTCTAGGGACAAAAGTGAGGTTCCCCTTTGGACTGTCGCCGACCGCCATGCAAGCCCTAGCCCACCGGGACGGGGAGGTAGCCACGTCCAGGGCAGCGGCTGCGAATGGAATTCTGATGGGCTTGTCGAACTATTCCACCATTGCGTTGGAGGATGTAATTGAACAGGGGAAGGGGAATCCCTACGCCATGCAGTTGAGTTTGCTCAAGAATAAGGATGCTATGGTGCGGATGATTAAGAGGGCTGAGGGTGAGTTACCTTTTCTATTCAATTCAGACGGACATAAAAAGTGTTAGAAAGAAATAAACCGAACTAACTGTGAGCAGCTGCTGGATTCAAAGCCCTCTTCGTTACGCTGGATGCGCCCTACCTCGGCCGCAGATTGAACGAGTATAGAAACAGTTTCGGCGTGCCCAAGGGCATGGAGTACCCTAACTTGTTTCCCGGGGTGGACGTCAGTAACCTAGAGGACGGCGACGAGTCAATGGCTTATGGTATATTCATATCAAGAGTAGATTGCACAGTTTAGATGCTAATTGCACAGACACCGCAATGGAATGGCCACAACTTCTCCCCTTCTTCCGCCAACACACCAAGATGCAAATATGGGGGAAAGGCAGTACGTCGACCAAAAGCACTATTCAAATACCTACACTGTTACTAATGCTGAAACTTGAAATGTGCTAGTATACACCGCCGCCGACGCCGAACTCGCCATCAAATACGGCCTCGACGGCATCATCATCTCCAACCACGGCGGCCGCCAGCTCGACTCAGTTCCCTCATCACTTGATGTCCTTCGCGAGGTTGTACCCATAGCGAAGGGCAAGATACCGATTGCTGTCGACGGCGGGATCCGACGCGGTACGGACATCTTCAAGGCGCTCGCCCTAGGTGCTGATTTCTGTCTTGCTGGGAGGCCTGCTATCTGGGGGTTGGGTGTGAGTTTATCAATATATCTTATATTAACAAAGGCTGACAGTACTGGGATAAAGTACAATGGACAGTCGGGTGTAAACCTCGCCATTAATCTGCTCTATGACGAATTCAAGACTTGCATGGCGCTTTCTGGGTATGTCTGGTAACCCTGTACCTTTTCTATGGGAACTAGTATGCTAACGATGGCCTGAACAGGTGCAAGAATATCTCTGAGATCAGCCGCGAGCATATCTCGCTTCTGCAGCAGGATGGGCGACTGTTGAAGCTTTAGCCTTCTATAGCTGGTTAGTCCAAGTAATAAATCTCCATAATGATCTACTGTTTTCGTAGGAAGGCGACAGCGAGCGTACCGGAGGCCTTCCGATCAGCTTATTCTCGGCTCCAAAATCTGCTTCCTTGATCTAAATCAATTTGTAATAATACAGAAGTGTAAAAATTAATATTAATTCAATTATAGGTACAATATATTTACATAACAGTCCCTGCCTTCTAAGTTATGTCATAAACGGATCCAGTTCTGGCCAGTTATTCATCGGATACGGAGATAGAGGGTTCAGCGAGAAGTACCACTCAAGATCAATATCTTCCTATAGATTGGGTTAGAGGCAAGTATTTATGGAATGAACACAGGATATATCGCTTACAGGATTAATCCCTTGGCTGTTATCCAGCACTGCTGCCTGCATGCCCTGTTGTATTGACGTTCCGCCATGGTCTGCCATAGTTTCTTGGTTCTTTAGGTGGTATCAGCAATTATCGCGGGGATAGCTATAGGTGGTACGAAGACTTACAGGATTAAGGTTTCCTTGACCGGACTCTGCATGGTTCAAGGGCTTATCTGCCAGTAATAATTCTCGACAGCGACGAGAGGCCACTGGACAAGCATCATCTATAGTTAATACCGTCCCATCGGATCGACCATCCATGCTCTGTTCAGCGGCGAGTACCTGACTCTTGATTGAAGTGAATAGCATAGTCAAGATATTAAACACCTTGGTAGCCATTTTCTCCCTGTAGACCTTAAGTTCGAAATACTTGGCTGCCCTCTCCACACTTTCGAAAAGGGCCATCCGCTGGTAATGTGCACTTTGATCGATATAGACCGATATAGTGCCTGGGAGCGGGTCAACCACTTTATCCTTAGCCTGCAAGCGAAGTTCGTAGCAGATGGTTATTGCAGCGTGGAATATATCGTCCCGGAACATTCCTCCCTTGAGCTGCAGGATGTGCGGGCAGGCGCTATCGCTGTTGACGAGTTGGTCATTTGGGCTGCTCCTTGGGGTATATTCTAGCTGAGCGAGTAATGCCAGGCTAATCTGCACACAGGCCCTACGTGAAAACACGAAAGGCTCGTCTCGGGTTTCTGCAGGCCTCAGGAAAAACGGTCTATGCAAGGCCAGTAGGCAGCGATAGTTGAGGAAGAGGAAAAATGATCGCTGGAATTCGGGACAGCTTCCATCAGGTCCAATAGGAGGTCCCTCGGTACTGATACTGCGAAGCTCAGGTGGTGCATCTGCAAGTCCCTTCGAGAGGCTTTCGCTCATTGTCATGACTTCCTGATATGGTACAGTTAATCGCACCCGATTTACGGCTCGGGAAACCTCTATTCGAGTCTGTAATGTTTGAGCGAGTGTAATTTGAAAAGTCATCCTTGTTGCAGTAGTAGATGGTTTAGGTGACGGCAGAAGCGCAGAGTTAACGGTGAGATCCTCATCTTCGATATTGGATGGGGGAGGACAGTCAAACTCATCCCAAGATATCGCAAGCGGTACCCCATTATACAGGGACGCCTGAAGCTCCAGCTCTACTATCGTAAACCAGAGCCGTTTCCGTATTTCGGCCCAATATGGAGAAAGGTGGGAGAAGTTGGATGGATCTCGGTGGAGGCCCATCAAAACGGCTTCTCGGATCAGGGAGCCCGCAGCGAGGCTTGCTAAATCTCCCTCCCATGCCGTCCCTTGTTTTGCAAGAACTAACAGGCACTTTATCTGGATTAAGTCTAGATTGAGTTGAGCATGGCTTGTCATTGCCCCTAGCCAGGTTGTCACTGCTTCAATCCACCCGTGAGACATCTGCATAAATGATCTCTCGTCAAGTCCAACTAAAGTTAATTTTGCTCTCGTGGCAAAACACGAAGAACATGCCAGCATCACAAGAAGTTTTGCAAGGAAAACATCACTTGGTAATGGCCTGTCAAGTTCGGTTTCCATGTGATTCCAAAACGCATCCCATTCCTGGAGGAAAGACGGAACATGTAGTATTCGAAGGGTATACTCAAATGTTGAGAAGTACAGCTGCATCAGATATTCCGCAAAGCTACGGTCGGGTAATAGTTCTCTCAGCTTCAAGGAGTGCTGGGCTTGATGATCACATTGCCATGATCTATCAGGGCCCTTCATATCGTGCTTCAGCCGTTTGAGGGACAAGTATTCGACAAAGTCTGTGTTTGTTGGAGTTTGTTTATCTTGATAGTAGGCATGCAAGTGGGAATTGAGATCAGGGAACTATAATTGACCGTGTTAATTGACAGATATCTAGTGGGTAGGGTCAGCTTCTCACCATGCCCAGGGTCGTCGCCCAGTGACTTCGTCCGAAGAACCTAGTTCGCTTCTGCTTTCCCCTAAATGAGAGAGGGGCAACAAATTGGACAAAACTATCGGTGCTTATAGACTGTTCTGGGTGATTGGCCTCGTTCGGACATGTCTGGGCCGTCGAACACGCCGGCTCAGGACTAGTGCCGTGATCCGGGCCATAATCTGAGAGCTCTCCGCCCAGCGTTAATGATGCAGAAACGCGGCGTGTGTTGGTGGGATACGGTGTGGAATCAGTATTGGGCACATCCTCCCCCGTTCGAGACCCAACAGAGCGGGTGGGCGTAGATTCAGCTACAGAGGAAGGAGGAGTTCTTGGGGGTGGAGGATAAGTGCAGGTATTTCCGATCTTCAACCGCACGCACTCAGTGCAAGGCGTCAAACGGTCACATTTGACTTTGCGTTTGCGACATGATGTGCATGAAAGGACAGTCCTCTGTCTCCGAGTGGCGGCATGCTTCTGGGGGTTCACTCTCATAATACTGCGTTTCGCCGCGCTTAGCTGCTCCGGCTGTGACCCAGCCATTATTATTAATGGCGGCTCCACGGTAGTCAAAGACCTGAAGATTAGGAAATAGTGGGAAGTATGGTCTAGACCGAGAGTGATGGAAAGAAGGCAATCACGACGGAGAAATATGCAGCTCGAAAGGGAAATTTTATCTCCGGGCCAAGCCTTACCAAATATGGAAGGTGCGATGGCCGGCATTACCTGCCCTTTAAGGCCGAAGTTCATAAATCATAACCCCGGGCATACATAATGTGTGTTTAATTATTGAAGATCACGAACCGAACGATAGGAACTCTTCTGTTTGGCGAGACCTCTTTGTAAGCCTATCGTGGGTCCAAAGCCCGTGGCATATATGTTTTCGAGCAGCAAGCTATTCTTCTAGGCGATCGCGCCTTGCTGCCATCAATGGCTTGGTATCGGAGTTTGCTATTAGTATGTTGTTTCAAGCTTAGATGTCTCTATTTTATGAATCTAGCTAGGAAGTATTATTCTTATGAACTCCGTTGTCTTAAAGCCAAGCCAATGAGTGTTGATGGGCAAGGGCTACTTCAAAATACGTCACAACCAACCCCAAACTCTACTATTTACCGAATATCCGAGAAGGGTTTTGGAGCACTGCTGTTGCACGGAAAGGATCACTGGCGGTTGGGGTTTACAGATGGTGCCATATCGCGCAATTATCACACTTGCGCCTCCGCGATGGCTTCTCCAAATGCGCATTAAGGGGATATCTTCCATAGATCCCCCTCTCCAGATTTACGCTACTTGATCTGTTGTATTATCGCAACACCCGCGCCCATGGCTGATATCGAAGCACGCAAGCACATTTCACCAGACTCTGGGTTCCCAGTCACTCTTCACCCAAACTTCAACCCCAGGATCAAGGACCATGTCCCTCCAGAGCCGGCGCGTGAACCACTGACCCCACCCCCCGATCGAGCCCTCTTCGCCGATCCAGAAAAGAAGAGTCTTTTCTCGGTTGCCAATCCCGTTGATCTGACCGAGTCCATTGGCACTGTCCTGGAAAATGTCCAGCTTTCGCAGTTGACGGGCCAGCAGCTTGACGAATTGGCCCTGTTGGTCAGCGAGAGAGGGGTCGTCTTTTTCAGGAACCAGGACCTGACAACTGAGAAGCAAGTGGAGCTATTCCAGCATTATGGTATGCCAGACGAAGAATGGCCGCATTACTATTGTTGATGTATATCCTAGGTATCTTGGACAGGCACCCGGCGCAAAAGGTAAGCATAGAGTGGCCAGAAATTTTATCCAACTGCGCTAACATTTTGCAGGATCAAAAGGTTTCCCAGTAAACCCCTAGTTCTAATGGTTATACCCGTGGCTGACGTACCAACACGCAGTTCGTAGTGATTAAAGGGAGCCGAGAGGACCACCGCGAGCTCCGAAATTACACCCCTTGGGTAAGCTATACTCACTGACCCAGAGAATCTATGTTAATTGTCTCAGCCCCAAGCAGATTTCCATGCAGACACTTCATTTGAGATCAATCGTGAGCATTCATCATGGCGGAGCGGACAAGAAGAAATCACCTAACGTAGATAGCACCATCATACTCTCTCTTGAGAATGGAAGAGCATCCGCCAGTTGGCGGGGACACTGCCTGGGTATGCATTGCCCTGCCACTAGACTTATGAGAGCGTGCTTCTGACCTTCATATATAGGTCTCGCAATACGGCCTCTACGATGTCCTAAGCGAAGCACTCAAGAATTTCGCCGAAGGCCTTCACGCCGTACACACGTCCCGTCTTCAATGTGTGTGCTATCAACAAGATTAAATGTCTCAGTTCCGCAAATATCTAACGTGGGCATTAGATGACACTATCCTCGATTTCTGGCAAGCGAAGGCAAATCGAGCACCCATCGACACCCACCACCCTGCGGTGCGAACCCACCCAGTGACTGGACTGAAGGCACTCAATGTCAACCCAGGCTTTGTTACGGGATTCGCCGAGCTCAAAAAGCCCGAGTCCGATAAGATCCTAGATTTCTTCGCATACCATATCCACTCGGGCGACGACCATGCTGTTCGCTGGAAGTGGGATGTTGGTAGTGTGGCTATGTGGGATAACCGGTCAGTAACATGCTTCATTATCACGACAGTACGACTGACTTATGGTCTGCAGTTGCACTCTCCACCGCGTTATCCCCGGTTCATTCGAGGGGCCTCGCCGGGGAATTCGGACAACTGTTTTCGGCGAGAAACGTAAGTGTTCAACATCTGATTCATGGGAATAATAGTACTGATAACCATCATAGCATACTTTGACCCGAATAGTAAAGGCCGGCGGGAATAACCCTAGCGGTGACTGTCGCAATTCGCGTCCAGCAGGAATCCCACGATATTAGGTGAAAGAACCCTTATAGGGCGATAAAGTAAATATGTTTCAGAATGCAAGCATTATTACAATCTGCAGTAAAGAGGCAATAAAGCAGTGGACCCTGGAATATAAGAGTCATATCGGAATGAGGGCCCGGCCGGTCGAAATGATTTCCTAGTTAGGAAGTCAACATCTCCGACAGACATCGCCCACATATAAGATCCCATTTAAACGTTTGCCAGGTAGGCTCTCTTTGCTTTTTTTCTTTTTATTTTCCCCCACCTACAAACAATTATTCTGGCGACATTCGTACGAGTATGGAGTTGAGGATATCACGGATTCAGCGCCTCAGCGCTGTAATAGGGATTTCCATGTCCTTCTTCGTCGCCGAGATAGCTGGTATGTTATCACTTGTCTGGGTTGAGAAGTTCAAGGCAATACTAATAGTATTACATAGTCGGCTTCTATACTGGCTCGCTTGCTCTTATCGCAGACGCATTTCACTATGTTTGTTGCCGTCGGCCCGGAATATATATCACGAACTAACTTAACTACAGCTGAGTGATATTATTGGATTCATGGTTGCACTTGTCGCTGCTGTTGTAAGTGCCTACAAGCTTGGTAGTATCAGTATTCATGGGCTTATATCTATCAGGTTGAGACAAAAAACACCCCGCCGCAGTCCCTCACATTCGGGTGGCAACGATCCCAACTGGTTGGCGCATTTTTCAATGGGGTCCTGCTATTTGGACTTGGGATTAGTATCTTTTTACAGTCACTTGAGCGGTTTATCACACTAGAAAGTAAGTCAGCGCGGTCTTTATCCTTTTGCTAAGTTCGTTACTGATTATATGCGCGGTGCAGTCGTGGACAATCCGAAACTTGTCATGATAGTTGGATGTGTGGGCTTTGGCCTGAACATTATCAGTGTTCTGTTTTTACATGGTAAGTATTTTGATACCTTTTTGTTGAAGTTATTGACTCGAGTTTCTAGAGCACGACCACGGAGATGGCCATGGCCATGACAACACTCACACGCAGGGACATTCGAGTGCAGAACGTGAGACTGGAAATGAAATCAGCCCCGATTCAGGTTTCCCAGCCGATGAGAAGGTACGTCTTGCCACATTATCAAATCGACTAGCCAGCTACTTACCGAAACAGCACACCCACCATAAGCACTCTCTAAACGCCAAACCCAAGCCGAAGAGGAATTTCGATCTCGCCTTAATGGGCGTATTTATCCATATTATGGGTGATTGTGCCAACAATCTCGGGGTTATTATCGCTGGTCTCGTTATCTGGCTGGCTGATTACCATGGGCGTTACTATGCAGACCCTGCGGTAAGCATGGCCATCGCCGTCATGATATTCTGCTCGTCTCTGCCTTTGAGTAGGTTACTATCAACACTCGAAACTTACATCCGCATAGCTAATGGTTTAAAGTAAAACGAAGCGGTCTCATCCTCCTTCAGAGCGCTCCTGATGGCGTTGAGCATGAAGATGTGAAGCATGACTTACTCCAGGTACCCAAAAAGTCTCCTCTGTCTATATACAATCCATCTAACGCACTCAAACAACAATTAGATCCAAGGTATTCGCGCCGTTCATGAACTCCACATATGGCGCCTGAATCAGAAGAAATCTCTGGCCTCCGCACACATTGTCCTCGAGGATGGCAGAGCAGGGGACTTTCCCGCGCTAGCAAAGACTGTAAAGGAGTGTTTCCATGCATACGGTATCCATTCCGTGACGCTTCAGCCAGAAACGCCGGTAGTGCAGAAGGGTGCCGTCGCAGCCATCACAGGGGTTGAGATGGAAAGGGTGGAGGACCGTGAATCCCACGACCAGGATGACAAATATGCCGGGGAAAAGTGCCATCTTTTGTGTGGGAACATGTGTACAGATTTGGCGTGCTGCGAGTAGGTGCGCTGGAGATTATAGATTTATCTAAGATTTTAAAAACGTGTGAGAGTATAAGAAAGGACATATAGGGGCCAAGGCATCCCTTGAATTTCACTGTTTCTATTAATATACCACCATCGAATCATTACAAGCATCACAACTTCAAGTAGGGCTACCTTCAAATCAAAAGACTAGGATATTGAGCTATCTCTACATTTATTATGGATTCTGGGGGTCATGAATATATGAAATAAGTATCGTTAATAAAACAAATCTTTCAGGGCCTACTGTTCCCAGCTGCTTACGTGTCGTCTCTCATCTATACAATCCGTCAATTAGACTATTAGCGTCCGCTGCATGTACTTAGGCAGCTTAAACCTTATTGTTTGGTTGATTTTATTTTTAGAATCGCGTCTTGACTTGGTTTCACTTCTTTATGCCATTGGAATTGGACTGGCCTTTCTTTGAAAGGCTCTTCGAGGTGTCTCATTCATCTTACTATTATACGAAACAAGATGAATAAAGAGCCTGTTCTGTCTGGTAGTATCATACTTCCGAACATAAACAAAGAGAGGGAGCATAAGGCCCACTGATATAACCACTATCAGTACCCTCCTGGATATCCACCACATACCAACCATCTTCCGCAGAACAACATCCACATCACCCAGCATTCCAGCCCACATGAGGCAATTCCTGACCTCCCTCCGCCCCAGAAAGCCCAAGGAGGAAGCCCTACTCCAACTCCGCATTGTCATGTCCACTAATGAATACTGGCCTGTGCATTTGATATTCATGCTCTGCACACCAGAGTCAGAGTCACCCACATGGTACCAAGTCGTTGGCGACATTGCACCATCCATCTATCGCCCCGAAATCGAGTCCGCTTTATCATTCCAGGACCCCCAGTTTATTCACCACACAATATGTACTATCCAGGCCTCGGATGAAAAGCAAGTCCGGAAGACTGCGCTGGCTGTTCCCCCCCAGCGCTGCCGGGATTACCTCATTGCCCTCCTTGCAACATTAGAGGACAAGGCAGTGGTTCCTGTTGGTACGGCTGCTACGCTTTTTCCGTGGGCGCCGCTGTGTTCTTTGTTGGAGATGGCTGGTTAGCCATGCATGGTTTTTGGTGTAGCGTCTTCGTTGTCCTTCTTGTGGTCCTGCGGAGCATGTGTGAATCAATATATCATCCATTGCTGGCGTTCTTTAAAAAAAAAATAGGGTAGTTAGGCAGGTCTAAACTTCATTGATTTACTCTGTGTGCCCTGTTTAGGATGCATCTATAACGTATGCGACTGCCCATCGTCGGTCAACCTTCCAAATAATTAAACAAGTTTCCCGGCCGAGTCATTCGGGGCCCTCGGAACCAGTGACCAGGGTGGGTGCAATGGTAAGCCTTCCGAGTCATCACTCTTCAATGCAACACTGTTTTCTAGGAACCGAGTAAAGTAAATATGTAATTCGTGTCTCATTGAGAAAGCTATGTAGGGGGTATGCACGTAAATCTTCTCTCATACTGGATAAAATCAAGAGGGAGTCCGAACAGTCGATCGATCGCAGATCACACCAATTTTGCAGCGGAACTCATGCAAGGGAACCAAGGAAAAAAAATATGGGCTTGAGAATGATGATTCTCCAGAGAATCAATAGAATCAAAAATATGGCAATGCAATAAAAGACGTTTGCCGCTGCGCCGTTACTAATAATCATTCAAAGCAGTTGCAGTCTAAAGCCTCCTCTCGCCAGCGAGAAGCTCGGAACTGTTCTATCTGTCAGCGTCATGTATTTGATAGAGTACCAAAAGCTGGCTAGACTTACATCGTCCCCTGTAGAACGTCAATCTTCCGCTTTTGGTCAGCGGCCTGGCGGCGCAGCATGGCGGCTTCGGACGCCGATGAGGCAGCTGTGCTTCGTGAGATCACCTCCTCATATGACGTCGCCCGCTCTTGGAATGGGAATGAACCCTTTCTGCATTTGGGTTAGTTGTGTTCTTTCAGGATGGTACCAAGAGAAGGGGCAAGTGTAGCGAGGCGAGGCATGTGTGACGTCATGCATCAACTACACGTGGGGGCGTTGAGGGAGAAAGACATACTCTGCGAGATAACCTCGTGGGGTTGGTGGCCGAAACTCAGTTGCGAGCCGGGCTGGGATCGAGAGGGAAAAGGGCCTGGCCTGGCTCGAAGCTGTGACTTGCTGGAGTGCAGGGCGCGATGCTTTGAGGAGTGGCATGATGATCCGCGGGTAGGCAATGTATATGCTGTCGAGATGCTTTCTTCGGGAGTGGGCTGATGGACAGGGTGCGCCAATGGTCAAATCTAACGATGCAACAGAGATAGTTTGGATCAGGAGTTCCTGAGGCTCATGCGATGGCATCGGATGAAGCAGGAGGCGAGGGAGTTATATATCGATGGCGACGGTTTTCACGTGATCGAGTATCCTTCCGGAACAGGCAGCGATGATGTCGCTAGTTTCTGTTAGTGCGGACCAGAGTCCTCCGTCGTCCGCGCCTGCTGTCACTTCCCCGGCTTCTCCCCGCATTCTCCCGTGGATCATGCCAGTGGACCTGAAAGGAACTGGATTTCGGGCGCCTCCGTCTGGCTCTGTGGGTACTGAATCTCTGTTGTGTTGTGTTGTACTTGTTGTTGATGATGCTGTTGCTGTTGCTGTTGTTGTTGTTGACTCAAAACAGATCCCAGGTGCAAACGATTGAATCACAGCCTCGACGGCACACAAACAATGTCGCATCATAGGCCACTCCGAGTATGCAAGATGATGCCATAACGCGAGACAGAAATATGCCAGCCGACAAATTCAGCTCATCCCCACCACAAAGTCAAACCGGCTCTCGTCCTCCCCTGAAAGCCTGCGCCCCCCTTCATCACAGAGTCCGCGCAATCAACCGCACCCTCCCATCATACCCAATCAACATTACTATCTGCATCTGCGTGCCAGACAGTTCCTCCATGTATGACAGATCCAGCGCCGTCGATTCCTTATCTTTTTGATGCTGCACTGCCTTCCCACTGACTGGAATAGAGATACGCTTCTGTAACAACCCCAAATATGCTTGCGCTCTCCTCCAAGCCCCGGGAAGAAGGGGCAGAGTATCCGTCGAGAGGACATCAGACAGCGTTTCAACCAGGACACCCCCATGGTTGCCCGCCGTAAACTTGCGCCGACCGCTTCGGCCGTAAGCTCCTCTCCCACAGAAACTTTCTTCCACTTCGGCTGGTGATCGTCGTCTCCCAACGTCATTTTGCTCAGTGCGATCGTATCCCCAGTTCCACTTTCAATGCCACCCCAGTCAACCCACCTCACCTGCAGCTGCTCCCTCGCTTCCCCAGATGGAGCACAGTAGCCCGGCAACGACGCCGAGTCCGATGTCAAGGCATAACCGGCACTGCGATTCGAAATTATCGCCAAACCCCGGCCTTGGTCGGCTTCTCTCACGTCGCCAATCAGCAGGTTGAACCCGCCCACATCTCCCAGGCCGGCCAATAAACACACGAACTCTTCAACGCTTCCTTGTTCCTTGACATTGCCACCACTGTCATAGCCTCCCATTCGTTCGCCAGAAGGGGCAAGAAGTTTACCAGTCCTTGATAACGCTTCCGCGACCCCTCTCCCCGACGGCCCTCACACAGTCCGTCTCAAGACAGTTTGTCAACACGCCCACCCGGCCAACCTTGTTGATCCCGAGCCAAGTACCGTGGACTGAACGCGCGAGGTCGCGGGCCGAGAGGACCGGCGGTGATGTAGTCGTCGTATTCGTAGAACTGTCAGGGGAACGGGATGACCACCAGCTTCCAGGGGCAGTTGGGCGACTGAGAAATTCTTATCCATCTCCTTAGCCTTTAAGTATAAGAGTGAGTTAGTTGCATATAAATACACTGGACTCACCTCAGGGTTATTAAGAATGACGAACCGGTAGGTCGGATGTGTTTTTGTTAGGATTGCGGTACACATTTGTTTGCTTATTCCCTTCGTTCAGGTTGATTGGTTGCTTGCTTGTTCAATATATGGGATGGCTGTTTCTTTCTTTTTACATATATATATATATATATATATGAGGAACAGAAACCTCTAGGAGGATAGACACTTTCTGTTTATATATTTTCAGTTCTATACTGCAATCGGGCTGGTTCATGAGGTGATTTATACTACAGGATATACCCGGGTACAGGCCGTGCTGATACATCATCGAACGCATTAAGAAGAATACTACTCGACAGGCTCATACGATACCGTAGTGAGGCACCCAGTCAGGCAATGTAGATATACAAGGTCCCGTTAACAGCAGATCACCAGACACGGAGTGTCCGCCGAATGCAAGCAGAAAGATCACACGGTCATGGACATCTCACCGTCATTTACAGCACCATCACCCACTATTAATAGCCAACAAGTCACTCGGAGAATACCATACGAGAAGAAACAATGTCATTCATCATTCAAATAAATCGTCGTTATCTCAACTCATACATGAAACAGTTAATAATCTACATCAAAAACCACCTACAGCACATAACGGAACCCACTCTGCAGGTCGCGCGCAGCAGGAACATCAATGCCCTCGCGGTCTGCAATCTTCTGCAACACCTTAACCTCCTTATCCGTAAGAATAGCAGAGACATCCTCGAAGCGCTCCTGGCGCTTATTCAGGGACTTGAGGTGGAAGTACATGAACACAGCCATGAGGGCGCCGAGGGCCTGGAGGGCAATGCAGACGCCCATGGCGGGCCGGTAGTAGGGCTCGTCTACGTCGCGGTAGGTATACGGGGTCCAAATGGAAGCGGAGTTACCGATACTGTTGATGAAGGCGTAGGCTGCAGCGCGCTTTGCGGGTGGACGGGGGATTGCGCCCGCGACCCAGGAGTAAACGGTGCCGTTCTGGGCGAAGACGAAGATCATGAGGAAGAAGGAGAAGTAGCGGGGGCCGAAGCCGTCTGTAGTCATGAAAATGACGAAGCCGACGATTGTGATGGGGATTGGGTAGACGAAGAACCAGAAGCGGTTTTGGAAGCGGTCGGAGAAGTAGGAGTGGGTCATGGAGTAGAAGACCATGAAGACGTAGGGCGGGGCGACAAGGAGGAGGGAGATGGTTTCGCTGTATCCGAGAGTTTTAGTGAGGGTTGGGAAGAAGTTTTGGAAGCCGCTGGCTCCGGTGATGGCCATGTAAGCGATGGCAAGGGCGTAGGTTTTGATATCGCTGAACGCCATTTTCAGACCTTTGACTTGGCTCATGCCGCCTCCGGAGTCTACGTCTGCTTGGGCGGCTTCGATGGCGAGACGTTTTGTTGCGACGTGCTTCATTTCTTCGGGGAGGAGGCGCCAGTTCTCGGGAAAGTCTGGGAGGACGACGCACACGACTAGGCCGATAAAGACGGTAATAGCTCCTTCGATGATGTAAAGCCATTGCCAGGCGGATATACCACGTTCGCCCGCCAAACCATTAAGGATACCAGCCGCGATGAGGTTTCCAAAAGCACCGCTAAGCAGGGAGCCAGAGTAGAAGATACTCATGCGGAGGGCCAGCTCCTTCTTGGTGTACCACTTAGACAGGTAAAACAGCACACCGGCGAAGAAGGGCGCTTCAACCAAACCAAGAATAAATCGACAAGCGACGACTCCGCCATAGTTGGTGACCTGGCTGGTCAGGGCTGATACAAGGCCCCAGGCAACGATAAAGAAACCGAGGTAAAGCGACGGGCGGCCCATATAATTGAGGAGTAGGTTGGAAGGGACCTGCATGAGGATGTAACCGACGAACAGAATGGAGAGGCCGGTCTGGTACTGGTCGCCAACCAGGCCGACGTCCTCTGGCATCCCCTGGAGCTTTGCTGCCGCATAATTGTTTCTACGCGATTAGCTAGGTCTGGAAACGTGGACGGCGAGCTGTACCTATCAATGTAATTCATCAGATAGACGAGAATCACCAGCGGCATAACAATGCTGTCAATGCGGCGGCGCAACTTCTTCTCGATTGCCAACTCCTCCGGCGACAGCGACCTGGCATAATTCAACTCCTCATCGTGGGCAATATCCCCCTTTTCAACAGCAATGTCAGCCATCGCAAAGGATATGATGGCAGGATAAATGGAGAAATGAGGATGAAAGAAAAGCAAAAGTGGCGACAGATGGCGTATGAAAAGCTCCGGGGTAACGACCGTTTATATAGCCGGCGTAGCACACACGCATGGCCCGCATGCAACACCAACAAGATCGCCTCTTCCTCCCTGATTAGGATACATCGTCAAGCTCTTCTGGCAGGCTCGGGGAACGAATCCAGCAACGGACGCCACGAGGAGCCCAAACGCAGCTGCAGGTGGCGGGTGATTGGATGGGACTGGATCGGATGTCGTCTTTGAAAATATGGGTGGAGACCTCTGCATTGGAATCTGCGGAGAAAGACCGGGGAAAGGACGAGAGAACCACGGATGGGCAGCCTCCCAGCCAATCCACGGACAGTCTGGGAGCTGCTCAAACATCCACCAGGCCCTTTGAAGCATATTCATCCATTCTGGCAAAAAGCGACCCAGAGCCCGTGTTCCGTGGGGGTCGGAGTATTTCCGTTGAAGGGGGAGCGAGGCCTGGTCATTTGATGAGACCGGGGGATCGTCGAGTCCACCAGAATTGGTTCAATATGAAACTTGCCTTCAATTCCCCGCACTTTCCCCGAGTCTGGTGCTTGCTGCTCCCATTGGGATTGGGAAAGAGAAAAGTGGCCCATGGTTGGGCCCCTGAGGTGAACTGTGTTGCAGTCCCGACCACCCAGGTAACAGGCTTGCACATCGACGGGATCCAAGCATTTACCCCTTGAGCTTCTGGCATCGCAGACGTCAGAAATATCCGAGGCACAGCTGCAGAATTACCAATCAGGCCATGGTGATGTCTTCTGAGCTCGCAGCATCTCCGGTCGCATATGCTTGCGTCGGCTTCTAGGTCGGCATGTCTCAACCTCTATCCTCGTTAGGTAAAACCTTAATACTCCAAGACTATTCGATTGAGAAATTTCGACGGAGCTAACGGTGTCATCCTGTCATCGCCGCCCTCCCAGCGGTTGAACTCCACGGTTCCTCCACTGTCGGTACCAGGGGAGCTCGAATCGTGAGACAGCAGCACCTCGAACAAGGTGCCAGGCCTGTTGCCAAGGACATTGGCGCCGCGGAGAACTCGGGGTCGAGATGAAGCTCACCTTGTCTGGACCCATCGCGGAGAATGTCCGTTGTTGAGATCAAGATTCATCATGCGGTGTAGAGTTGAGGTGTAAAACGTATTCTTGGGAGCCCAGCATGTTCGGGGGAGCATCCTGTAGAGGATTCATGACCGAGGCCTCCTGCATAGACCACACGAGGAGGACCTCATAAACTGCCGTCGAGCATCTCCTCGGGTACTTCGGTCAGTGAACCTCAAGTGCCCGTGCGTTCAGGTAACAAAAATGGTGGATGACCCGCACTGCAGAGACGATGTTAGTTTCTGCTCTGGAAAATTCACGATACGCCAAAACAGTGAGTACAGATGGGACCATTGCCCTTGCAAGTAAAAACCGCTTGTCATTCCGTGCCATAATATTATTATATACAACACTATATAGGATACAGTTCCTATAACTGCCGACTCCATCAAAGGTCAACCTCATTCATGCCAAATATATCATTACTCATAGCCAGGTTTTGTTGTAGAGCTAGACTTCTGTCCTCGGCGGCGAGTCAGCCTTTGGAGGGGACCCATGTCTCGGAGACAGCTGCTCCATATCGCTCCCCCACAATCCCAAGGAGTGACGTTTCTCTACCAACTTCAACACATCGTAGAGGAACCTGCGCTCTGGGCCACCGCTCGGGAAAGCCTCCCACGCAACACGAACGGGGAATGCGAGACGGTTTATCATGTTTCCGGGGGCCGTCAAAATGTACCACTCGAGACTGCGGCAGATACCGCACGCGAGTTCGTACTGCTCTAGTGGCCCGACGCGATCCGCAGGCCGCGTATCGACGGACGATAATATCAGACGAACGGTGAAAAATATACACATCGTTTGGCTAAGAAGGAGGTCGGGATATTGGAATTTTGTGGGTGTAACGACCGCGCCGGTGCGGAGGTCGCGACAGTGGAAAACAGGGAACTGGCTCCCGTCACCGGCTTCAACCTCCCGTGGTGGGCCATCCGGATAGCCATCCACCCAGTTGATCTTCCACAAGGCGAACCGATTGGTGAGGTCACCGACTCCGTTCCAGAATGCCGCCTGTTTAACCGTCTTTTCATGACTACTCAGTATACCTGTATTTATTCCGGCTTCGAGTTCATCGGATTGCGATAGCAAGGTTGGGATTTCAACTGCCAAATCGAGTAGATAGTGGAGGATATTCTTTTGAGTGGTGCCAGCGGCCCAGGGTATTGTTTTCCACTCTTCTCGGGCGAGGAAGGAGGGGGCCCGGCGCGTGAACGATGCAGATACCTGCAGCTTGTTAGATTTTTTCTTTTCCCTCTCGTTACCTCAGCAGATTAACATACCCAGTATGGACGGAGTTCGGTGAATAGAAGGTGCTCGACGCCATACATATGGTTTTCCGGTCCGCGGTGCTCGATCAAACGCACAGCGCCATTTACGTGTGCTATTACTGATGCGTGAGAGGTGCGCTCAACACTCTGCCGATGTGTTAGCTGAGTCTACTAATAAACAGGCTCGGGAAAGTACCTCGAACGCCATCAGCAATATGACAGTGGCTAGTGTCGACTCCGCCTTGCTTCGCTCAGGGTCTAACAAAGCCTCTTGCAAGCTTCGTAGGACCCGGGGATAATGCGAGAAACCCTGTACTTCAATCGACTTGTTTTGTACAGCCCGTCCGAAGAAGACTTTACTGACCGACTCGAAGGCATCGCCCAGGATGGGCGAAAACATGCGGATCTCGGCAGCCTTTCGTATCGCGCCGGCTTGCCCAGACTTAACGTCAACTTCTGGACTAAAGGCGTCAACAAATCGCTCAATGAAAACATCAAGCATGGATTTGCTCATGTCTATCTGACAGACAGACCCGTAGGCAGAGTCATCGCTTGTTGAGGAAGAGTCACGGGAAAAGCCGCGCTGGATCATCAGGCGCGAAAAATCGTCATCTGTAGCCTCCGCGGGTTCGCCGTCGTCGTCAGGACCCCTGATATCACTATATTCTGATGATGATTGTATCCTATTAGTCTACGCATCGAAGAGTGCCTTTCTAAACGTACCTTCAGTGCTTTGCCAAGGTTCAGGGGCCGCAATCAGCTGATGCGGCTCTCTGTGAGAGCCTCTGATTTCCGTAAGAAGACGGCCTACTACATTCTCAGGGGCAGACCGGACGGTCTTAAACAGAGTGTGCAGCTGTTTGGAGCGTCGGTTCGACCGATTCGAGCCTGGCAAATTAGTAGCTGCATCACTAGCAACGGGGGCGCGGTATTTGGAAGAGGCCAAACTCACTGCCATCGAGTCTCGACGTCAATTCCCGGATTTCAGCACGCAAGTTGCGAATCTCATCGATCTGGGAAATCGGCTTGAAGTCTTCGCCAGGAGCGATTTCGTACACGCATTTCGAGGGGTATCCGTGTGTACAGCATGCATGGCAGGGTCTCACGCGATCGCACTATACTAGATTAGACGGATCGAGGATCTGGGAGGCGAGACTCCTGCAAAAAAGAAGGCATCTGAAACAAAGAACGGAGTTGTTAACGCACCTTGACCTTGCGAGCGCGGCAAACTTTACAAGACCGGGACTGACGCGGTCCCTGGTTGTCCCTGGCGGCAAGCTTTCTGGAAAAGTTCTCCGACATGAGCACCGCCCGTGAGTGGAAGCCCTTGGAGGGATTGAGGAGCAATTGTCGAGGAAAGAGAACAGCTTCATTCGAGATGGACCAACAGCACGACGAATTGAGGCATTTGAGATCTGAGCGAGCACGGCCGAGATCGCCTGAGGGGCTTCAGTGTGCTTACACCAACGACAAGCGCCGTGGCTGCGCGCACGGGCTGGAGCGGCACTCGCTCTTGGAGCAGTGGGTTCGCGACCGTTGAAGTGGGGAGCTGTCGCTGCAGACGCTGCTTGCAGTATGCGAGCCGACTCGGGGGCTCTTCTGGAGGCGGTTATGCAGCATGCAGCAAACTCGAAGCACCGGACAGGAGTGTCGAGTGAAGATATTTTTCTCTCGAGTCAAGGACACTGACGCCGGGGAGGACAGAGAATTGGGAGTGTGAGAATCGTGCGTGCATCCACCGAGCTTCGGGGGCGTGGGAGATGGTGCCTTCATTGGGCCTAGCGCGGCGTGAGGGCCAATTCGGTGCCGTTGCTGCGTGAGGTTCGGCTCCACTTTCTCTCCACGCTCAGCCAGCCATCAGACGATGCTCAATTCCTAGTCATGCCTTCATTCCCTTTCCAGGCCCTGTCGGCGGCCTCGGTCGTCCCAATTGCCGAGTGCTGCACAAGGCTCAATAGTTCAACTCCCCTGCTCCCGCCAGGATCATTCCTGCGGCTTTCGGCGAGGGGTATCGGATAGGCGTTCTTGTCTTGACATGGCGGATCTCTGGGTTGTTCGACTCCGAGATATCCGGTTTGATCTCTGAGGTTATTTGTGCATGGACCAGGGAACTCGCGGGCCAGCAGGAGCAGCATGGACCAGGCATCGTTGCTATTATACGCAAAGAAAGGTGGCGGCGAGCGAAAGACCGCGGGACGCGACAGGTCCGCACAAGCCCAATACAGTTTATTATTCATGTAAAGATCTCTCTCACTATTTTTTCCACTCCAGAACTGCATCTGTTGCTGTCCAATGAGCGAGGAGAATATTCTTACAGCCTTGGCCTTCCGTATCTTTCAAGTGGCTCCAACGGCTTTAGTCTACTTTTGTGAAGAGCATGTTGCAAATCTTTGCATAATAAGTGAAGTTGTGCTAACAGACAACCCCTCACAGTCTCATCGAGAGGACACTCGGGATACGAGCAATTCGCACCATGGCTGGAGAGAGAGATCCTCTTCAAGCGAGTGGCCAGGTTTTACATCTGCGCAAGTTCAGGAGGAAAAAGTGAATTCGATTTTTTGATGTTTACGCGCACCTGCTTCACCGTATACGGTGGACAAGATGACAAGAGCTGTCGAGTCAGGGTGCCCCTCAGAATGGAACCACTTTAATCTGATTTTCTCGTGTTCATCCGCGGCCAATACAGATCAGAAGATGATTCGGAAGATGATTCGGAACTCAGAGGCCAGGATTTATACCAGGATACCAAAAGGACTGCAGTGACCAGCACCGCCGCTTGTTCCTGTCATGGCGTTTAATTCGAGTATATTCAGCTCTTTCGCTTTTCCCTGTCATTTTCGTGCCCTCATCGAAATGGTTCAGGCCCGGATGGACACTTCAAATCCCTGCTAGAGAAATATATATCCAACACTTACTATCAAGGCCTCGATATGTCGACAATTAATATACAAAATTCGTAAAAATTACATTATATATATTACTCCGTAGATCGTTTTAGATTCGAATATCTCAGAAAGCCCTCGCAGAGCACGTCCTTGATGTGCGCCTCGGGTATATACTCTTGAATATTCCAGTCGGACAGCCGCGAATAACGCCCGCCCGGACATACCAAGGTCAATCGGCATTCGACCTTTCGAATTCGAACACATCGGATTTGACAAACTCTGGTACTTCCAGTGGACTCGTGCATCCGATAGTTCCGAAGAGAATCGTCAAATGGAACGGACTGTGCCTTGGTGGGCATATCCAAGTAGCCAATAACAAGCAGCTGTGCACAAATACCAAGCGACCTTAATATATTTTCTGGATCCTGGCTGAAGCTGAAAACGCCAAATCTCACCAAGATCCTGCTTTCTGTCGTCTGACAGGAGCAGATTGCAGAAGCAACCGCATCTCCAATCCCAGTTAATCTATTCAGCTGTCATGTCCATACACAAGACAGGGGACCCTGGTCTCCGGCGTCACATCGTCGCCAATCTGTCTCCATCATCGACAATCTGCAGCTGTCAGCTGAACCAACACCCCGGGACAATAACCTCGGAAGTATTTTTCTTCAACTGGGATTGACCACCAAACACGAGGCTGGCGGACCTGTCAATTTGATGCAGGCGAATAGGAGATGAGGATTCGCAGAATCAGCAGTGCGACCTGTCAGAGTGGGATCGAGTCTCCATCTGAGACCCAGCTTTTTTGTCTTGTCTGGCCATTTCTAGGGAATTGGCACGCAAGAGATCGGCGATTTGGCCTCCACTTGAGCGATCGGAGTCTGCCTTCCTTTCCTTTGGGCCGTGGAAGCCCACGCCATGGAATCATGGAAGGGGTCGAAAATTGCCAAGAATTTGCTGCATCCCCCTTTTGGCCCCGATCTGTTTTCTTTTTAGCTGACGGAATATTCTTCCTTTGGTGCTGACCTTGACGCTTTTGCTCCTCCATCATCAGGTCATTTTTTGTTTTTGTTTTTTCTATACAGTTCACTCTTTTAATAGACCATTCACTCTTTTGGACACGCTCATTCCACTGCCACTCGTTCGGCATTATTTTCTATCGCTACTTAATAATCGCATTTATACCATAATAATATAATAAACGAGCCACCAAAATGCGTCTTCAATCTCTCTTGACCCTCGCATCCATCGCCCTGGGCAGTGCCAGCGCCAGCGATATAAACGACTACTCCTGCCGCAGCTCAAACAACAGCAACCCCATCGTCTTCCTGCATGGGCTCGGCGCAACCTTCTACGAAGACATCAACTTCATGCAAGGCTGGCTCCAGAAGCAAGGCTACTGCACCTACGCCGCAACCTACGGCGACTACACCGGTTTCCCCTTCGTCGGCGGCCTAAAGGCCATTGAGGAATCCGCGTCCGAGGTCGCCGCGTACATCAAGGAGGTCAAAGAGGAGACGGGCGCCGAGAAGGTTGATCTGGTCGGACACTCCGAGGGCGCGTTCCAGTCGTTGTATGTGCCGAAGTTTGAGGAGGGGATTTCGGAGATCGTTGAGCGGATTGTGGCGATTGCGCCGCCGACGAGGGGCACGACTTTTATTGGGCTCTTTAACCTGGCATATATCCTTGGTGATGCTTCGAGGGAGCTTATTGGGAAGGTGCTGAAGCTTGTTGGATGCCCGGCTTGTGATGACCTGGGGCCTGATGGGGACGCTGTGGATAGATTGAATGATGGGGAGCCCATTGTGCAGAAGGGAAATAAGCTGACTGTTATTGCGTCAAGGTATGATGAGATGGTGACGCCGACTTCAACATCGTTCGTGCATGAGGAGGGCGTGAATAATGTTTGGGTGCAGGATGCTTGTCCTGCAGACCCGGTCGGGCATATTGGGGAGGCGTATGATCTGAATGTCTGGAACTTGGTTAAGAATGCGCTGGATGATGAGCCGGATAGGGAGTTTTTCTGTGTGCTGGGATCCCCGGGGAAATAAATCTGGACATATATGTGTAAAGTATGGTCATAATCATTTCAATTCATGATAGTGTAATAGCTACGTATATCGCGACTGTTTGCAAAAGCATCAGGCTTCCGGTTTTTCGATATCAAGCGAGTCAGACCGAGAACTATCAGGTGGGACCTGCACGAGATTATGCCCGTCGCTGGAGGTGGTTAGTGATGGTTCTATATTTCCATTGATAAGGCTTACCCAAGCTTCTTGTTAGGAAGGAAAAGGGATAGGATAACGATTGGGACGGCAAATGCCAGGGCCGCAATGGTGATGTATCTGCAATTATTAGCAAGTGTCAACATGCATGATAGGGCTGGCACGTCACAAACCCCATGACATCGGAATACTGGAGACGGTAGGTTAGCAGATGCCCAGTTTGAATTTGGATATGACTTACTGCTTGATTAACGGCGGTGCGCTCATCGGTTCCCCAGTCCGGCAGACGATCAGTAATCGAGTTATACAGTGTAGCGAGCTGACCCTCGGCGGCACCGGGCCCAAGGTGTATCTCCAAGCGATCGCGGAGCTGATTTGTATAGATCGCCCCGGCTACAGCGGACCCGATTCCGTTTCCTAAGAACGTACCAAGCATTACGAGGGACGTGACTTGGGCTAATTCTGCGTGAGGAACTGATATCTGCGCTGCGACAATAATTATAGTTTCGATGATGCCGCTACCGATTCCCTGAACCAGCTGCACAATGAAGAGTTCCGCAATGGAGCTTTCATTTGTGCGCAGGCGAACCATCACCCCGTATCCGACCAACCGGATAACTGCGCCTGCAACGCCGATCCACTTGTAGGTACGATACCGATACATGAGAAGACCAGTTCCCATTCCCATCAGCGCCTGGGAGACTCCATTGGTGTAGGTGAGGAATTGTGCATCTCGGGGGGAGAAGTTGTGCGCAACCATAGACCACACAAAAAGGTAAGTGTGCGTCGCACCATATCCGATATTGTCAATGCAGCCGAGCAGAAAAGAGATGACAACAGACAGTGTTCGCAGATAACGCACCGGGACAACCGGATGGCGCGAAACGTACTTCTCATACGGGACAAGGGACACCAGAACCAGTGCACCTAGCACGATCAGAGCGTCGACCCAAGGTGTGGCCCATCGGCTGGACGCGGTAGCTGCGAGAGTAATTGGAATCAAGACCAGCGCAAAACCGCCGCTGAGGAGGAGTATGCCCCCAAGGTCAATCCGCGAGCAAAAGGTATACAAAGTGAGCTGCTCGTTGAGAATGAGGCCTTGGCGTCTGGCTCGCCGCTGAAAGACGAGGAGCGTGATGATGATGAAGCTCGCGCAAAACGGCATTAAAATACCGAACATACCAACTCCCCAGCGCCATCCAATTCCGCCGACTACGCTGTCAACGATAAAAGCAGATACCCACGGCGTGACCAAGAACGGTATATACAGAATGTTGTAAGCAAAGCCTCTCCAGCGCATTGAAGACAAATCTGACACAATTGTCGAGTTGAGGATGGCCATCCCAGCCTGGCCAATGGAGTAGAAGACATAGCCGCCGGCATAAGTGTTGAATGACTTTGACGAGGCACAGAGAATGTACGAGAGAATGTAGAACGTCAGGGTGATGATGTATGCTTCGCCTCGCCCGAGCACGTCTGACAATTTAGCGATAGGAGGCTTGAAGATAGCTGTGATAATGCTTGCCGCGGTGTTCAGGGTGGCCAACATCCCAAGTTGATGGAAATCGGAAGTCGCAAAGTTTCGATATGTACCAACCGTTGAGTTGTCCAGTTCACTGAATTGTTAGTACCGTTAGTCTGTTCGGAGAACAGGGAGCAAGGCGACTCACTAGATGACCATGACCATCGCCAGTCTGGACCTTGTTAGCAGGAGCAGATAAGAACTCTGGAGGCGATACATACCCGGCGTACATGATGTATTTGCCCGTCTTTCCCCCCACAGCCTCCACGGCCTTGATCTTGGTCACACCAGCGACCTCCGTAGTTTCATCATGGGGCATCTTCTCGTTGATTTCGAGATCCATCTCCTTCGCGGTGCACCGCGGCCAGGCCCTGTGAAATTCGGTCCTCATTTCCTTCCTGACAGACATGCCGTCGCTCGACAAGGAGCATGTGGAGCTCCCAGACCATACGTCATCCGGCATGAGAAAAAGGTCGTGCGATGCAACATGCGCACGATACGGGAAGCCAAATTAACAGTCGACTGTCGTAAATCCGTTCGTCTTCGAAAAAGAGATGAGAGGGGAAGAACGGATGGAGGCCGAGCAACTGGCGAATATTTGGAGGGCCACGATCGCCCTGAGTCAAGGAAAAGGCTGCGGGACCGGCACATCGCCTCGATCGCCGGCTCAGACTCCACCAACCAATTTGGTCAACCACCGTTGGCGCATCAGTCCGGCGCAAAAGTCGGCTGCTTTACTCCAAACAGCTCATGCCACCATCTTATTATTGTCCATGCCCCGGCGCCCGCAGAAATTAGGCCGCTTGCAACAGGATCGACGTTGGTAATTCGGTGAGGCACGCGCAGAGTCATTGAGGCGGTGCGAGCTGGGGAGGGAACCCCTCATTATACGCCCAATTGCACTGGGGTTGGCACGCTTGGCAATTCTTGTGAAGAATTATGCGTCTTAAACAATGTTTGCTTTGTTGGCTAGTCCTACCGATTAGACCTGGTGTTGATAGTAGTTCGTCTTATCTAGGAAGGTTTGCCTACGACCATGGAAACTGTCCGCCGCCGTCTCCGTTGTCTCGCTGTACCGGCCACATGATCCCTGAACTTTGGATGGAAATTTGAGACGCGAGTTTCGTATATAACAGTGACACAGGAGCTTGGCCTGTGGCGTTCGTCTCACGAAGCCCTCCTCCCTCGGCCACGTCTTCTCCACCGCCGTCCTCCCCGTGTCGTCATCGACACAGACCTGCTCGCGGCACATAACTGAGACACGCCCGTGTGAAAAGAAGTTGGGAAACCACTTTGCGATGCGTTTCGAACTTCCGGAAGGACTCCTTCCCAGAGTCGCTCACATCGTTCATAGTCTGTCACGAGCCGCGGCAGATTTGCCTCGAGCGAGCCCAGCATCGCGGCATATCTGCTTACTGGCTGGTTCGGCCGTTGACGGACAGTTTGGTATCTCCTCTCTGCGATATCGGGGTTGACGAAGTTGCGAATATTTGAACTCAACCAGACGCAGAAATCTGACCACGTCCGCCTGTTATTTGGGGACAGTCGAATCAACACCCATTTTGTCGCAATTCCTTCAGACAAATGCCGGCATGCCTCGACTATCTTGTTGTCGTTGAATGTATAGTAATGCGGCCACTCCGCGAAATGTGTCTCCAAGCGACGCATCAGGAGCAGGAACTCCTTTCGGTTGACGCCGTGGTATACTTTAGTCACCGGAAGCATGGGGGTGTGCTCAGGAAACATGAGCAACCCATCTTCTTCAGACAGTGTCAATTCCGAGTCTGACCGCTTTAATACCGGTTGTGTCTCGTTCGAAAGGAAGGACGGGGTAGCGACCGAGGAAATCCGTGGGTTCGCCAGCGGCACGGTGGATGGTATGAGAGATCGGTTGGGCGCTATGAGAATTGGCCAGAAACTGCTGTTCCTCTGCCAGCTGGTTCTGCAGCTCGACCAAGGCGCGTTCCTTGCGCAGTCTTATCAGTTCCTCCTCCGTCTGCCGGATCCTGAAATCAACATCGTCCACTTGGGGTGTGAGGACTTCCATTGTGCGCGCATTGCAAAGTAAACATCGAAAAACAAAAGGCAGGAAAGAGAAGGCAACGGAGTAAACAACAACACAAAAGCCTCCTGATATACAGAGTAAAATGGACGAAACGACACTCCTTTCTGAGATCTGTCAGATTGATCCTCCCTCCACGCGTCACGCGTCTGCTATTACAACCGTAGACAGTAGGCGGTGTATGCTCCATTGCGGCAGATCCCATCTATCTATTTGTGGTTAGACTGCTCCTCAACCAAGGATCGCACATTGAAAGAGGCCCCAGCTTTTTTCAATCCTCTACAGAGACTGAGTGCATGGATGCAAGGTTTCCCCTCATCTGACAAATATCCTCACGATGAGTGGTGCAGAGAGGATTACTTTTGGGATCATCCGTCGAGGACGTGCTACTGTTGGATGAGGATCAGTCAATTCGGCCACACTACTGCGCTAGTGACGGTTCGCGGCGGACTCCACTCAGATCAGAAGAGCATCACCCACCTCCTTGGACACCGACCCTTACCGAAACTCTCGATTGCCTGCCTCGATCCAATAGCGCTGCCTTCATCTGGTTGTCCTTCCCTATCTTGTCCTGTGACTGCATATGATTCCATTTTAATTCGTCGGTGCGACAGACTCGCAAACCGTGCGTGATCTTCAATCAGCACGGAGGAAAGATCTGGCTCTAGCCGCCCAATAGTTAATGCTCAGATAAGGTCCACAAATTGTCAAGACTTAAAAGATCCTGTCTCCCCCCGGCGCTCCGGTCGGCCTTGGTGCGGCGCATGTCTCTGCAACAAGACACAACCGACTGACGACATATGGAAGACCATAAACATCCCAGTCTTTCCAGCAGCCGGAATCCAAATGGCGATTCTCCACGGCGAGGCGGGCCCTCCCGCAGATATGCTGCCAGACCCGTCGTTTTGGTACTGACGGTTCTTGCGGGGCTATCGTGGTGGCTGCTCCCAGTGTCGATGGAACGAGAGACCAACCTATTGCCTGGCTTACCGGAGCCTCAATTTGCTTGGAATCAGGTCTGAGCGTCTGACCCTCGTTTCCTGACTGCAGGCTAAGCAGGCTAACCTGGAGTAGATTACACCGTCCGAAGCGCTAGAGTACCATGACTGCTTTGGTGGATTTCAATGCGCGCGTCTTGATGTCCCGATGGATTGGCATCGGTCAGACGGCCAGGGTGCCCGCGTGGCTATTGCTGTCACTCGGCTCCCGGCAAAGGTTCCTGTAACAGACCCTCGATACGGCGGGGCGATGGTGATCAACCCGGGTATGCTCCTAGTCCTGTTCCTGGAAACTTCATTCTAACCGACTCTAGGCGGTCCTGGTGGCTCGGGAGTTACTCAGGTCCTTCTCAGCGGTCACAACCTACAGACAATTGCGGATGCAAGCGTTCTGCCGACGTCAGATGTCGGAGATGACCCAAAGTACTATGACATTATCGGCTTCGATCCTCGCGGTGTCAACAACACCACACCAGGGTTTAGTTGCTTCCCTAATCTCTTCTCCCAAAAGAACTGGGAACTTCAAGTTGAGGCAGACGGGATGCTAGGCAGTTCGACAGTCTCGTTTATGCGAAACTGGCAGCGCGCCATTGCCCTCAACATTGGATGTTCGCAGGGTCTCTCGGCCTCATCTCCCGAAGGCGATATCCTGGGAGAGCATCTTAATACTCCTCCAGTGGCCCGTGATGTGCTTGAAATCGTTGAGCGACATGGCGAGTGGCGGGAGAAACAGGCCCAACGCCAATATAACAGCTGCCAGGGAGATGACTCTGACCAGTCTATGCTTACTCGAACGAAATGGCGCCGCGGACAAGAGAAGCTTATCTACTGGGGACGGTCCTACGGAACCGTCATTGGCGCAACATTTGCAGCCCTTTACCCAGACCGTGTTGAACGGATGGTGTTGGACGGCGTGGTTGATTCGGAGAAGTATTATACCGGCGTTGGCCCGGAGCCTATCGTGGATGCAGACAACGTATTTGATAAATTCACAGTTTACTGTGACACGATGGGAGAAGACTGTCCTTTCTATGTAGGAGGCGGCCCCGCCGCCATCAAGGAGGCTTACACGGACATAGAGAACGGCCTCTTCAATTCATCACTGGCAGTTCAGCCATCTACGACGCGCGGACCAGAGGTGGTGACATGGACGGACTTGAAGACCGTCCAGCGGATTTCTATATATCAGCCTTTGATTGCATTCCCGTATCTTGCAGGGACCGCCAGCGACCTCGTCAAAGGAGATGGTTCGGCGTTGGCTGACTTTAAACACGGTAGACGGGAACCCGTTTGCCCATCTGCCGAGTGTTTGATTTCTGGCCCCTGGTCGCCTGATTGCCAAGGGACTGGGCAGAATGAGATGTATGCTACGTCCGCCATTCTCTGCGGTGACGCGGAATATCTGCAGGGCGTGGATGAGGAGGCCTTCATCCAGCATTGGCGGAGCCTCCGCGAGATTAGCAGTACCTTTGGCAATTACTGGGCCCATACACATCTGAATTGTGTCGGGTGGAAGGTGAAGCCCAAGTGGAAGATGCCCGGTAGGTTGATTTGACGCATAACCTCGATGCACCACTGACCTTCTGCAGTTCCTGTCACGGGGAACACCTCTCACCCGATACTCTTTGTAAATAACATCCTCGACCCAATTACTCCCCTACAAAGGTAAGAATCAGACACTCACTCGAACCACCATTACTAATCCCAACAGTGCGAAGACGATGTCGGCGGCTTTTCCCGGGTCGATTTTACTCCGACAAGATTCGGAGGGGGTAAGTCATTTTGCGGTGGAGCCAAGCTCAGTACTAACTGTCGCAGCATTGCACACTCGCAGCACCCTCAATATGCATAGCCCAATCCATCCGCAACTATTTCCAGAAAGGCACGCTCCCAGAACCAGGAAAGGTCTGTGACGCAGATCTGAAACCGCTGCTCGGTGCACCGAACAAGATGGACGCCGAAGGCAAGACCCTCGACGAAATCGCCCTGGACAAGGCGCTGCTGGAAGAAGCGCTGCGACCCAGGACGCAATTCCCAATGTAGACACTCGTAGATCTAGATACACATTAGCCTGTTTACTCTTGAAATTAAGCAATGCATACTACAATATAGCCGCAAAGCCGAGTCTCTGTAAGCACCGCCAAAGCAGCGTCATACGCACTTACTAATGATGTGGGGTTACTAAGTTATAAGAACCAACCCCTCATTCCAACTCAAGCTGTAGTTATACAAACTCCAACCTCAGTTTTGAAGTCAAACAACATGTCCACCAAAACCCTAAACGGCTCATGCCTCTGCGGCAAAATCACATACGCGGTCGATCTACCAGCATCCGAGCCAAACCCCAAGGTCCTCGCCCCACCCATCCATCCATTAAACCCATAAGGAGTCAAAGACTAACAGGGATGTTATTGTTTTCGTTACAGGTCGTAGTCTGCCACTGCATCAGCTGCAAGAAATACACCGGCTCAGCCTTCTCCTCCAACATCATGCTCTCGCCCTCTATGCTCCGGTACACGAGCAGCACCAAGCCGAGCATATTCACCGACACTTCGGCAGACAGCGGGAACCCGCTCGCGCGCGCGCTCTGTAGCGAATGCGGCTCGCATTTCACGTCCTCGCCTAAGGATGCGCCCTGGACGGCGTTGAAGTGGGGGACGCTGGATGATGAGTCCAGGGCGCAGTGTTCGGAGTTGGGAGGGGAGATTTATTGTAAGAGGAGGGACGGATGGGTTGATTCGTTGGCTGGAGAGCGGGAGGGGTTTTTAAAGGCTGAGGGGATGAGCTAGATAATAAGATATATATGGGTGTTAGTTTCTGGCTGTGGTTTGAAAGCCCATGCCTGCCTACTACGATGACGGGGCTATCAGTCTGCCTTGGGCTGTAAAGTACCTTTAGGTTACGTATAAACAAAAGCATACTAGGTACCAAATCAGTCCTGTCATTATGCAATCTCCCTACCATATGAATAAAACCTATCCAGTCCCATCAACGCCTCATCCTTGCTACCTATCAACTAACAATTCCACCCAAATAGCCAACCGCCTCTTAAATTAGGCTACTCCAAATACTTGCCCCCCGTCTCCTCATGAATAACATCAAAAAGCGGCTTCGCACTGAAATACCCCGCCAAATTCGTTCCCACAGTCTTATACGTAAACGCCGCATCGGCATCATCGATTTTAACCGTCGTGCCTCCCCTGCCCGCCGCCGCGGCATCAGCCAGCAGCTGCGCGTGGCAGCATTTCTCCAACGACACGAACCAGAAGACCGTCTCCTCAATGGTCTGGCCGACAGTCAGTAGACCGTGGTTCTGGAGTAGGGCTGCTTTCTTGCTGCCTAGAGCAGAGGCGATGTTCCGTCCTTCTTCTTCGGCGAGCACGACGCCGTTGAATTGTTTGTAGAGGACGTGGTCCTATAACACATTAACAAGGACAACCAGGATGGGGAGAGAGGGGAGGAGAGAGGGGGNGGGTACATTATAAAAGGCACACGAGTCCTGCGTCGTGATATCCAATTCCCTACCGAGGGTACAGAATGAGCGGCCGTACAGAGAATGGCTATGCGCCGCACAGAGCACATCAGGTCTGGCGGAGTGAATAGCGGAATGGATCATGAATGCCGCTGCATTAAGCAATCTGCATGGGCCGCCGTCGATCACGGCGCCCGAGTGGTCGACCTGGATTAGATCGGAGGCCTTGATTTGGGAGAATGCGACGCCGAAGGGGTTTACCCAAAAGGTGGTTGGGTCGACGGGGTCGCGGAGGGTGATGTGGCCGGCGACGCCTGTATTGTTAGTTATCATTAACATGAACTATAAGGTTGGTGAAGGGGAGCAGGGAGGGGTACCCTCGTCATAGCCATTCTTGCCGAAGATGCGAAAGGCCGCGGCGAGACGGCCCTTGAGGTACTCGCGCTCTTTGAGCTTGTCGTCGAAGACCGGAGGGCGGGGGATGGGCATCTTGACTTTTGCGTTGGTGGCGCCAGCCTCTTGGCTGGAGACGTTGGGGGTGGTTAGGGCATCGGCGGCGGCGTCTGTGGCGGAGGGAGGCATGGTGGGCTAATGATGGACGGAGTATTGGTAATTGAAAGGAGGAGAAGAGAAGAGTGGGATTCTCTTCTTTTATTGCTGAGTCGAGCGGGGTTGATGATGCTGCACAACCGAGGTCGGATTGCGAATCAGAGCGAACATACTCCAACTGCTGGTTATGCAATGGTTACGCGTAGTCAATGCTCGGTGATGCAAGGGTGCTTATTGCATATTGGAGCTACACCGTATTCTGGTGATCTTAGTACAGCACCAGATGTTTCCAGAAGTTGAATGTTCGAAGATTACAGTATTATATAAATCTAGATGCAAATCTATCCATAACCCGCTTCGCTAGTAACAATCCCAAAACACGCTTGCAAAACAGATTCTACCCCAAACGCCATAAATAAACAAAGGAGAAGATCTAAAAGACAGGCTAGAAATTGAAAAGTCCACTCCTCCTCTTGCCAAACGGATAAACCACCAGGGCCGAAACAAACAATCCCACCGTAATCCCAATGGCAATCTGCACCATGCCGAAACCAAGACTCGCAATGGACGTGTCCTGGCTCGCGATATTCTCCGTCGTACCATTTTTTAGGTTCGCGCGTACCGAGTCAGCGTAGTTCAACCCGGCGATGAGCGAACCACTCGATGCAAGACCCGAGGGAACAAGGACGAAGATAGCGGGTAGAATGGCAGCAGCTGCATGACCGCGCCAGACACGACTGTAAAGGTTCCCCAGGAGTCCGATCGTGAAGGCACCAACAGTATTCGCGACCTCGGAGTTGGGACCCAGCTTGGTCGTGCTGAAGTAGTTTGTGATATATCCGCAGAGGGCGATGAAGATCATAACGGGCAACTGCTTCCACTTGGCCTGGTTGATGATAGCGACGAAGATGACGAAGAGGGGCACGAAGCAGAAGCGCTGGATATATTTGGAGCCGTAGATGTCGAGATTTGCGCACGATTTATCAGACGTTGCGCCGCCGTCGATCAGGCCGTAGATGGTTGTTCCGACGGTGACGCCGTAGCCGAGGAAGAGGGAGTAAATGATTGCGTAGACCATGCGGATGGAACCGGCGATGATCTGGTGGGATTGCAGTTCGAGGGAGGAGCAGAGGACCATGAAACCGGGGAGGATGAGGGCGATGGAGGACTGGGAGAGGGCAGAGAAGCAGAAGAGATGCTGGTTGCCGTTGGTGCCAGGGATGGAGCCAAAGGCGCGGGCGAGGAAGGAGGTCAGCACAGCGGCAGTGACTTCGAAGACGTTCGAGTAGAGGACGGATTTGGGTGCGAGGACGTGCTGCATGAGGCCGACGATAGAGCCCAGCAGGAAGATAATAGGCATGTCGATAGGCCGAGCATCAAAGGCAAAAGGCCCAACGGCGGCACTGGCAAAGCCATAGGCTGGGACCAGAAGCCATTTATTGAAGCGGGGCTTGCGCGACATAATCTGGTCGAGTTCAGAGATGGCTTCTTCAACGCCGATAAGGTCGTGGACGACGTTCTTGTACACGTTGTGCGTGTCTGCGAGACGACCCAGGTCGACGCCCTGAACAACACGAACGAGCTTGACTTCGGCAGTACGCGTGGTAGGATCGTCAAACGACATGATCATACACCCAGGCAGATACAGAAACTGACCCTCCACCTCCAGCACCCGCGCCGTCATCTTCATATACTCCTCCATGCGGTGCGTCGGAGCCCCATAACGCATCAACGCTCGACAGAGCTGCATAATATACCGCTGGCGCGCCAGAATCTCCGCAATATGCACCGTCACACGGATCTCATCCTCCAGCCTCGTCTTCCGATACGGCTTCCTCTTCCCTCGCTTCGGCGTCAAAAACGCATCCGGCGGCGCCGGCAGCGTCGTACTACTCAGATTCATCCCCGCCCCGACCAGCGAGGCCGTAGAATGCTGATTCTGATGATTCGACTTCTTATACCACTTCAGCTTCTCCTTCTTGGGCGTCGCAGCCCCCGAAGACACCGGCGACTCCGTATCGGACTCGGCATCGCTCACAGGCGCACTCGACGTCCCCGATCCCCCCTGCGACGCCTGCAGTCTCAACAGCTGCGCCAGAATCCCACCACCCCCAAACTTCCCACTCCCATACCATGACTCCGGCCTCAATGCCCCCTCAGGCGTACTCTGGCCGGACCGCGCATACGCCGACCGCGGCCGCCTCCGCCGCACAGGGTTCTGGGTCACACTGCGCACAAGCCGATGCGCCTCCGCGCTCGGAAGCGGCTGGGCCCCAGCCGGCTCCTCCAGCCCGCCCTTCTCTTCATCCTGCCGGGAGGGCTGATGATTCTGATGTTGTTGCAGGGCCTCATCGAAATCATCCGGCAGCAAGGACGCGCCCAGATCGCCGCCATCGTCAAATGTATCCCGGCCTAGGCGCTCGCTAAACAACACCGTGCGTTTCCGGAGGAGCTCGCCCGCGTGCCGGAAACGTTCGCGCACACTCGACGACACTGGTGCGGCGCGGCGCGGCGGTGTTACATCGGGTGTAATGCCTGCTTGCTGTCCGAGCTCGGCGACGGTGATGTCGTGGGACTGGGAGCCCTGGCGGGAGTCTGGGGGTGTGCGGGAGAGCAGGTCGGCGGCGGAAGCTTCGGAGACATTGGCGGAGATGTCTCGGTCGTTGTCGTAGTCTGCCATGGAGTGGTAGGAGCGGACGGAGTAGTCGGAGTCATTGCGTAGGATGGGAGGGCGCTGTGGTGGGCGGTCGTCTGCCTCGCGGAAGCTGCTGAAGGAGCGGAAGCGGACGCGGTTTCGGGGCTCTTCTATGCGGGCGCCGCTGGGGGGTTGGGCTTCTACAGTGGGTGCTGGTGCTGGTGCAGCTGGTTCTGCTGGTTCAGTTGCAGGTTCTCGCTCTGCAGCTGGGGCGTCGACGGGCCCGTCAGATGGCGTGCCATCGTTGAGCGGGACGCTCTCGAGGTCAGGGAATGGCTGGGTTGGTTCGTAGGTATGGCCCTCTGGAGCGGACATTGGAGCCAGCAGGGTAACGAAAGCGAATGTAAAACAGGCTGTACAGAGGAAGAATCAAAATGAAAGGCGTGAACGGTGGAGAGAGTTGGAGGGGCAGGACTTTAAACAGAGAGAGAGCGCAGCGTCTACAGGGAGTCTAGAAGGGCACGCAAACCACGGATGGGCCGGTGGGGATGACTGGCGGCAAAGCGATGACGAGCCAGAAAGAATCTAGAACGAAGATAAGGACAAGAGTCGGTCACAGGATGGACAGAGACTTTCAGAGTCGAGGCCTGGTGGGGAAGATAGAGGACGCGAAGCCATGATATCACGCCTTGACGATGGGCATCGAGTCGTGCTCAGACAGACTCTCAACTCAATGGAGTGGAGCACGCAATGAGGACGTGCCTGTGTCACAATGCATTCCGCCATGTGCGTCTTTCTTCCGCAGTTTCAGGATTTGTTTCTTTCTTGGTTTTTGCCTCAGTGGATCTCAAGCTTCTCGGAGTTTTTTATGTCGGCCAATCAGAGACTTCGTTTATCAAGGAGACTGAGACTGAGTCGAGATACACTCACAACCTTGGAAGTTGGACTCGCTCTCGATTCTCATCGTCAATAATAATAGTGCGCCCCTGCAGTTCGAGATTCCTGATTAGCCTAAATGGGCTGCTCATTCTCCGATCGACGAGGTCTGAGCTGAAGCTCCATCCTCCTTTTTGCCCAACTCGCGCCCAACCACGAGTCTATTGCTCCTGCAATTGCTTTTGTATCCCGTGTCAAGGAAGCTGCTTGAGCTGCTCGAGTGCTCGACCCCTATCTTGCCGCTCTGGGTCCGCCACTCCGTCCAGTCTGTCATGGACCTCACGGACCAAGACTTCCCCACTCGATCGTCATGATTGTCACTCCTGCCAACTCATCCGCGTCAGATGCTGACATTGGCGCCCAGATGAGCGGCAGAGATTGTCAGAGATTGTCTGGTCCCTGGCCTAACGCAATGTGATGGATGATGATATGCGGCGGCCCTGATATCAGCCAAGAGAGGCGTACATAATGCCAAGTTCCCAGCCATTCTTTGGTGTGATATTTTTGTTGCCGTGGATATCCGGATTCCGAAACGTCGTCGGAGAATGGTGGCGATCGTGATCCTCAGGAGATATTCTTAGAAGTCGATTCTGATATAAGGTTGTTGTTCCGACTTTACTACGTACTACTATAAGCACATCCTGCTTAAGCCGACTGTGCCGACCGAGAAGGGAAATGTTATCCTTCAGATGGTGTGCTAACAAGCCCTCCAGTTGCCGACATCCGCTGCGTCCGGCTTGCCTTTGCATTATCACTGAGCCTCCCACTCGAACTCGGCCCTCAATCTGTCCTCCAGTAGAATCCCGTAGAACCCGTCCAGTCCGCATTTCAGCTGCAGGCTCAGACCTGTTTCAATCTTGCTATCAAACATGGAAGACCCAGTTAGACCACAGTATTCACCGCGTGACAGTGTCCTTCCAAGTTACAGGTCACCGGCTGTGCTGCTGGACGTTATCACATATTCCGGCTTGTCGCCGCTGTGGATATCTCGTGCAAATCCCACGCAATGCTCAAAAACCGGCTTGACCACAATCACATTGGCTGCAGATTAGATGATGCGAATTTATTTCGCGCTTCCAGCGGATATCTAGGTCAAGATTTCATAACATGTTTTGGTATGCCGTCTTTGTTGATCTTGTTGGATATGTGGATGCAAGTCGTCTCAGTAGGCCAGCCACCCTTTGTTGGAAGGCTCGTTGATTCTTATTCGGCACCGTAAAATTAACGGAAATAACAATAAACAAATATAGCATTATTCAGGCAAAAAGTCTATATCAATCTTAGTAGAAGCGAACAAGAATGAAAAATGAACAAGGTCGATGTGGTCATGGTCGAAAAGCAAGACCATGATTAGCCCGGGCAGATATACTTTGATCTTTGTAGACTGCTTATGGGTGGTAAGCTTATTTGCCAAACCACACAGGATGCTGTTACAGTTACACAGACTCAGCCAAGGCTGCAGTTCTCGCTGAAGCGTAGCATTGCCGTATTCGCGTATGCGTATTTGGTAAATATACGACAATTGAAATCCTAACGGGCATAACATCATAGATATAAATGCGTTCGCAACTGTTATACCTCAATTACCTATCTCGTAAGAATCAACAGACCAAGCTGTTCAGGTATACACAATCCAAGCAGCAGCAGGAATATTCGTCCTCTTCTCGCAACTGCTTTCCATCAATAGCAGCTCTCAAAATCGCGAGAACGGTGCTTCATCCCGGAATTTATATAAATGCAACTGCAATTTTGCAGGAGAATGTAAAGGATGCAAAGAACAGGTCCACTGTGAAGAGGCACATTCAGGCCAGGGGACTGTGAGAGTACATCGCAGCGAGCTAAGCCTTGGGCGCTCGGTGTTCGGCTCGTGGGCTATATCCAGGGAACTGATAGGATCTGATCAGCCATGAGGTATTGGTGTATGTGTTTGACTCGGCGGCGATGTTTTTGCGATGGTTGTGTTGAATATGCTCCACCCGGCTATGGTGGGATGCTGGGACGAATGTTTCGTCGAATCGCATTATGTCTTCGTACTGCTGCCTCTCGCACCGAGTTTCTGTCATATCATCAGCTATGTTTTTAAAGCATATAATCAGGACACAACTCACATTTTTTGTTGGGGCATTTGGAGAGGAATTTCTAGGTCGACTGAGCTCGAGATTGGCAGTGCAGCAGCATACGAGAGCCGCGATAGCTTCAAACAGACATTCCATCTTCCTAGTATTTAGCTGACAGTATTCTTCATCATTGAAAATAAAAAGAAAGGGCCAGTATTAGCTCTTTAATAGTCTGGCTTCAATGACGTAGCCAGGAACTAGTTATCTTATCCACCGAGAAGGCTTAGACGTGGCAGTGATATTCAAAAACTGGGTCTTTTGCAGTCGAATTTTAACCCGATAAACAGCATCGCTACCAAACCTTTTAAAGACAAAAAATAATAGAAGCAGACAAGACCAGCTGCCATTTAAACACCGAAACACAAACTAACACAAAAAAAAAAAAAAGGACTAAGCCCAAATATCCGCATACGGATCCCAAGAACTATCCTGATGCCACTCATACTCCATATAATCACTAATCACCGACGCATTCTGCTGCCCATAAAACTCCGCAATAAAGGCAAGGGTCGCATCAATCCCCGCCGAAATCCCCGACGACGACCAGACATTCCCATCAACGACCCAGCGCGCCTCCCGCACCCACGTCGTATTCGGCCCGTTACCGATAACAGAGTCCCAGGATGCTTTATTCGTAGTTGCGCGTTTCCCGTCGAGGACGCCGGTGCGCGCGACCAGCGTCGAGCCCGTGCAGATTGTTATCAGGTACTGTAGCTTTGGGTAGGTGATTTTGATGTAGTCGAGGAGAGGGCCGAGGACTGAGTCCGGGGCGCGCGTGCCTAGGCCGCCTGGGACGATGAGGACGTCGAGGTCTGGGGCTGTCTCGAGGGTGTGAGTTGGGTTTATGGTGGGGAAGAAGGAGGCGTTGAAGGGGTTCATGGCGGGTGTGTAGGGCGCTGTTGTGACGGGGTCGAGGGATTGGGAGATCAACGAGAGGGAGATGTTGTCGTGGCGCCGGGCGACCCAGGAGAGGGCTTCGAGGGGCCCGAAGACGTCGAGGATTTCGAAGCCGCGGAAGAGGAGCATACCGTAGTTCTTGGGGGCTATTGTGTTGGTGGGCTGGGCGAGGATGGGCTGGGAGAGGGCCAGGAGCCCTCTACCTAGGGCATTCAGGCTGGGGAGTTTCATGGTGGATGGAATGTTAGTGAGGAAGAATACAGGAGTCTGAGTATTAAATATTCCACTTAACATGGTCATTTCAACAGCTATAAAGGGGTCTTTGTTACGCGCCGACGAAGGAGCTGCCAAGCACCACTGAGCACATTTGCGCCCATTGACCGTTTCAGATGTCAGCTTGAATAGTATTCTAGCAAATAACTCGGCCCCTTCATTTATCCAGTATATTGAATTCCTGATTTTGCGCTTTGCCGGCTATAGTTGAGACAGTGCAGTGTGAAGCTAAGGAACAACGCATTAAGAGTGGAAACAGCGTATATTGTTCTATCCATCGTGACAAGCTCCATCATGCGATATTCCAGACTGCCGCATATACCGACCCAACACCGTCTCTCCAGCGACAATTCCCACAATCACCGCAAAGAAGACTCCTGTATTGAATGTCATGACCGCGAGCATTCTGTTTATTTAGCCCATGTTCCAGCCACCAGTAGCCAAAGTGTAGAGTCTCACAGAATATATCCAATAAACGCTCTCGCCCCTTCCAGCAGCGCCAGACCGCCATCTCGCCAGCTCCATGGTGAACTTGGTGTCCACTGGGGAAGACGTTCGAGGAAGTAGTTCTGTATTCGACGGCAGGTGTGGGATTGGGGTTTATTCTCAGACACAAGTCCACTGTGCTCCTCGGGTATCTGGAAATGCTCCTCAGCATCATTGATGGCGGTATACCGTGGTAGCGGACTGAGCCGCGCCTTTGGGATGGTTCGGCGACGGGGCCGAGGCGCAGGGAGAATTGAAACCGAGAAAGTGGACGGATGACTCTCGAGCTGGAATCGAAGGGCAGCGAGAAAGCGATTAAAGAAGGCGAGGGCGAAGAGGAAGAGTAGAGTGAAAATGTATGCGGGAATAGAGGTTGTTGTCCAGGCGCTGAAGAAGAGGGTGACTGTAGTGCTGCTGGTGAAAGTAGCAGGCATGCTCATGTCCATGTTCACGTCCATGGTCGGATTCGTCAATTCTGAAGGAAAAGGTGGTGATATTAATGCTGTGAATACTGGAAAACATGCGATGCTTATGCGCGCAAATGTGCTCAGCTGCTCAACTAGTGTGTGTGAACATACATCGGCCATGCAGCCACCAACTACTTACAGACATGGACGGACCTTGGGAGTTAATATTCTATTCCCTCTACACCACCTCATTGATGGGGCTAGGAAATTCCAAAAGCATTGCCTTACTGTCATGCCGTGAATCCTTTCCCGCAGAGTCCAGATGATCCCCCGCAAGGTTCGACTTCTCCCCGAATACCAGCGTTACAAAGTCCAATCGCTCTTGTCACTGCGGTCCAGCGCCTCTTGATCGTAGAATTGTATCCGTGGACAGTTATCAAAGCCCCAAGACCAAGTGGCGCCAGGTGATGGACAATCGAATTGGTGGATTAGTATAAATGTATATATGGTACGAGTACTACCGGTGCAGTACCTTTATGATTGGATAGTAACTAGCGACCCCCTGGTGTAATTTGTTCGCCGGCCATGCTTTCCATTACAAACAACTACAAAGTCCAGTCGTCTTTGGTAGGATTCTTCAGCACCTCCTGGTATGTTCGCGGACATTTAGCAAGGTCCCATATGAGCCACTGGGCATCAAAATATACCCAACTAAGCTTAGGCACAGGGATCTCCGAACGGAGATTAGGAATGTCCTTGCCCGCGCCTTGGAGGCGCCCACGCTAAGCAACCTGGAGTCCCTGTCTCTTATTCTGGAGGAGGACACGCCTGCAAACCACGACTATCAAACTGCCTGGAAGGAGGATCCCAACTATCCAAATGGAGACAACCTGGGTCGCGCCCTGTGTAGACTCGCGCAGACTTCGCTTCGAGATCTCTCTATTATCGGCCTCGTATCTCCTGTCCTATGGGGAGTCGACCCGACTCATCCAGACCGGGAGGCTAAGACATTCCCGTATTTGGAGCAGCTATCAGTCAGGTTTGCGCTCCACACCTATGACGGACGCTGGTATTATACCGGATGCCAGAGCATGGATGACAATGAGGACGCAGGCGACGAAGAGAACCACGAAGATGGAGATGGTATGGAGGACGATCTACAGAGGCCATTACACGGGCAAACCGACCCAGACTCGGACTTCGGCTCTTTCTCTTCAGATGGTACGGAATACACTAGTCAGGTTAACTGGGAACGCGAGAAATACCTCGACGGCGAATATCCGTGCAATATATGGCGCACGGAGCCAGATCCCAAGATGTTCGACCCTCTGATTCAGGGGTTTGTATCAGCGACACACCGTATGCCTAGACTGCAGGTTGCCGAGATCGTGACCGATGGTCCCGAAAATGGTGAAGTTGGCAATGCGATTACATATGCGGCGCCTGGTGCTAAGCTTCAATCGGAGGATTGGGTAGAAGAAGTGGCCAACTTGTCGAATCCACGGTGGATTGTCGCTCTTGGGTTTAGTTCTCCTTGGATGCTACCGGACCCAATCCCTGGCTTGATGGAGAAACAGCTTGGTGCTGATGGGCAGCTGATTATAAAACGGACCTACTATTTGTGATATAGATGGAATACTACGTTTCGGTCTGAAAAGAAAAATTGGCCATATTGCTCTCCCTCTAACCATATAAACATTGCTCCCTTTCCAATTCTGAGCAAGTAGACCCCAAAATACCAGAAATATACTTAACCATTACGCTTCTGCCCCCGAATACCTGGGCTACTAACCGATTAATTTCCGAGACTGACTGCTTGTAGGCTTGACTTCAGAGACGCTAATATCGGACCTTGGGGCTGTGCAGGCCACTCTACTCAGTCAATGTAACCTGTTATAGACTATGTTCAATTAGTTCGAGGCTAAGCTTGTATTAGCTTGATATAGTCGGTCATGAGTCACACCAACGGGGTAGAAATAGTGTAAGCAGGTATTTAAATGCCTTCTACATCCTGTCTAATGATACAACCTCTTTACAGCCGACGACCACAATGACCCGCGAACCAAATCCCAACAGCGACCACCCCCCGGACGCCCCCGTGTACCCAACCCAGCCTGTCTCTGTTATCCTTCCCAACCCATCAGACCTCAAGCCAATTTACACAGAGAACCTCATCCTCCGCCCATTCAACCTAGACTCCGAGACAGCGGTAAACTCCGACGCAGCAAAGCTCTTCCTCTTCCGCTCAAAACCCGATGTCGCGGCCTGGCTGTACTTTTCCTCTTCCAGAAAGTAAAAAAGGACATCAATCGACTAACAACAACCAGCCGCTTCAAAACTCCAGACACCACCATTTACGAAACAATCTCCTGGATGAAAGCCAAAATATTCAGCACACCGGATGCCAGCGGCGCCGTAAATAGCCGGCATTTCTTCTTCAGCATCGTGCCCAAATCCTCACCGGATACCATCATCGGCTCGGTGGGGGTTAACTCACTCTACCCTGCTCCATCCGTTGGGTATGCGCTGCATCCGGACTTCTGGGGGAAGGGGTATGCGACGGAGGCTGTGAGAGGTGTTGTTGAGGCGTGGTGGGGATTACCCAGGGTTCCTGTTGAAGATAGTGAGAACGGAAACTGGGAAGAGAGGATATTTGCCGCAACACAGCGGGAGAATATTGGGAGTTACAAGGTGCTCAGTAAAGTAGGGTTCGAGGTGTATGAGTTTACGGAGTACGAGGGGAAGAATATTGCTTTTATGTGTCTTAGTAGGAAGGGTTCCTAGCGTTGTAGTCTCGATATAGACTGCGAGTAGGTATCTATGGACATACCGCTATGGCTGCCTGTCAATTATAGACCGAATAGGAAAGAAGCTCTAAGTGGGAAACCTTGCCATAAGGAAGGAGCGACTGTGGCAGAGAAGGTCGTTCCTGCAGTTATTGGGCAGTCTGAAAATGGCAGGACCGAAGTTCTGTCTTGTCGTAGAGTGGACACCGCTATATTTCAGTCTTGACTGGATATGTGGAATGGTAGAAAGAATATACGCGGCTGTCTACATAATATCGCAAGTACCGGCCTCTACAGGGAGTCTAATAACCATACTGCAGCTCGTCGTCTGAAGGGTAGAGATAGAATACTACGTACATGAGGTTAAATCACCGACCACACTCCCAGTCTGGCTCGGAGAATAATCTTCCAGGATAACCAATGAACAGCCAAGAAGCCACCTGCTCGTTGGCATACAGACAGCTATCGGGGTATTCTGATAATTGGCAGATAGAATAGATACGGGGTTAAATGGTCAGACTCAGAAAGAGAAAGAGATGCAGTGGATAGCGTGTCAACAATGGCGGTCCTCCACGGTCGCCAACAAGTTCCACAATTCGCTATGTTGAGAACTCGTCAGCTACAATAGTTTATCAGTATCATACTCTGGAAGCAAATCGTAGTCGCACTCCAGAAAGCTTCTGGATATAGTCACTACCGTCATCTTGGCCATTTCCTCCGAAATGTAAATCCCACCCTTGTTCTGTTCCCAGGTGATAGCGTCGATTATGGCATCACTGCTGTCCCCGTCGATCGGCTTTATAAACAATACGTAGTGTGGAATGCCTGTCCAGCTTCGAGCAAAGTGTACAGAAATGGTGCCATTCTGGTCCGGAGGTGAGACCGCGACGCGCCACCTGTCATCCATACCTCGCGGTTTATAACCGGCAGTGAGCTTCTGAAAGTCGCTGTTGCTAATGCTTAGACCCCACGGTGCTGTAGCAGGTTTTTGCATTTCTGGATCCTTTCTGGTGTTTCTTTTCAAGGGAAGCTCCATTACACTCTATAGTGTTCTGATCTGTAATTGTGAGCATGCTTTTATCTGGCTGTAGTTGTGGGTTGACACGTACTGTAAAGTTGTAGGGTATAGAAAAAAGTTATTCGAATAATTGAAATAACTTAAATCGAAAACACATTACGCAAATTATTGTGTTGAGCCTGCAGAAGGCTATGTACGGTGGATATATATATCGAGCTACTCCAGAAAATGATGTAATTAAGCGGGATAAGCCAGAAATTTAGGCTACAACTTTGCAGGTCTACCGGAAGCCATCTTCTGGGCCTTGATACTGAACAAGGGGAAACTGTCATAGTCTTTGGATCAATCCTTACAGGAACGGGGCAGTGTCTGGGGGCGAACACTGACCATATTCAGTCGGCAACATCGCTACTTTCTAGTCGGTGGCTGAGTGACTGAGAATTGAATTAATAGCAGATTATCCAGAGCATTTCCTGAATTAAGCAAAAATGATGTTATTATAGTATTGACCCCTGGAACTTTTTAGGTATCGTGCGAAAATAACCAGGAGAATAGAAATTAAATCAGATTAAAATCGGTGTATGAGTAGTAACTTCACACAGAAAGAAAACACCTTACTAGGGACATTAAAAAAAAAAAATAAGATCAAATACAAGGGAGGAATCGAACCCAAATAAGGTCCACGATGCCCTCATCCACAAGTTCACACTGACAAGCCTAGGCTCCCCTTACGACCTGGACCCTACTAAGATAACAGGAACGCTCGTCATTGAAACGACCTGACATTGAGACTTAGTTGGTGTCCTCAGTAGTGTCCTCGCTGGTATCCTCAGTAGTGTCCTCGCTGGTATCCTCAGTAGTGTCCTCGTTGGTATCCTCAGTAGTGTCCTCGTTGGTTTCGCCGGTGGTTTCGCCGGTAGACTCCGCGGTAGTCTCTTCGGTGGTCCCCTCATTGGTTTCATCGGTGGTCTCCTCGCCGTTGTAATCGCCATACCCAGGCCACTCATGGGGCGGACGATGGTCCCCGGAATGCTCATTCCACCAGGGGCGGTGGGGGTATGGGTCTCTATGCTTGTGCTCATCATCATGCTCCCATCCACTGTGCAAGTCCTGACGCTTCTCCTGCTCATACTTATTCTTGGGCCATTCGTCCTTGCCCTTGCCCTTACCCTTACCCTTATCCTTGTCGTCCGTAGACCAATGCGGCTTCCAGTCAGGCTTACCACGGTGGCACGAAGGAACGTTCTCCTCGTAGTCGCAGATCTTCAGCCTAGGACTGTAGTCTGTTCCCGGACCGCAGCTCTTGCGCACCAGGATACTGCCGGCAGCGCATTCGAAGAACTTGTGGCAGTCGCGGGGGTCAGGCCAGGTGGTGCCGACATGGCACTTGGGTGCAGCGGCTGCGGTGGCGGCTAAGAGGGAGGCGGCGAGCACGGTTAGAACTTGGCTGGTGAAATGCATGATGAAACTGATGGTTGATTAGCAGGGAGGGTAATTGGGGAGTTATTTTCATATCTTACCGAGTACTGTGTACTTACGAGATACAAAATTGTATAGAAAAGCGAGCGGACAGGCGAAATTGGTTGAATAGACATGTCAATCCATTGGAGAAGATAGGCCTATTTATACAATTTATGTATGCAGTGTCCCTGTCCATGAGAAGATGTCCAGGCTCTCGGGCCATGTTGGGGGAATGAAGGGATACATAGCAACCCAAATTCTGAAAAGTGACCCTCACCCAATGTACGATTGAGAACCGTGAAACCAGTCAATTCGCGCTGCCAAAGCTTAAATTAAAGCTAAACCAACTCTAAGCTCTTTACATACTTGCCCCTGGACCCCTGCGTCGAGAGCCTGACAGCAATGCTTTCTTGCTCAGCTACGACCCCCTGTGCTTGGAATGGTTACATCGAGGCCAGCCCAGACTGATAAAGTCCATATAGCAGCGGCTGTCTGGATCATCTCGCAGTATCTCCGCGGCACCCAAAATTCCTGGCCCTGCAAGGAGCACCTTTCTTCCTGTATATAGAGATGCCTGATGCCGCAGTAAAAGGAGTCCAGCCAGCTGTATATTTCTGCTCAGATACATGGTCTTTGCCGCCGTGTGTAGTCGTTAATGCAGACGCATCAATTCCAATGAAGTTAGTTCAATAGTGCTGATATTATATACATGATCGGGCCAACCTAGTCCTGCAAAGTATGCTAACCAAGTATTTTAACCTTAACTATTTCTTGTCCCAAAATAGATCAACCTGTTTTCCCTCAAGCCAGTCCGCCATCGCATCATACATCTTGAAGAAGCCCTCATTGCAAGCATCAGGCAAATTCTCCAAGACCTCATGCCCCAGCGCATGCTGTGCAGCAGCTAAATACTGATACCCAGATGTATATCGAGCCAACACATCCTTCGGAAACTCCGGAACAGTTTTTCCATCCACAGGCACAACCTTGTCTTTCTCGTAGAATACCCTGGCATACTGCACCTTCCAATCTCCGTCCTCCAACCGACAGAAGAAGATAAAGCGACAGTCACAGTCAATATCAACGGGGATATCCTGGATAGTAAACCTCTGCGTGACCGTCGCCTTCATCTTGCCTATTCCTCGACCCACGTTGAGGTTGACGTTGGCGAGAGTACCAGTTTCCCTGTGCGCGATGAAATCACCATGCGCGCGGCCCTGAATACAGGCCGAAATGAATTCATCGATTGGCAGCGGGCCGGACCAGGCTTATTGTGTATTAATTGATTGCAGAAGAATGTATGTAATGTTCTGATTCCCACTTACCAGTCCAGACATACGCGCTGCCTCGAGTGAACAGACTGCGGAAGTTATGCCATTCCGAAAAGTCTCTATATACTGGCCAGCCCTTGCAGAGCTCAACTATGCACTGCCTTGCTAGTATCTCCTCGGCGGTGCCGTTGATGTGGTTGCCGTGGACCCGTTCAGGGTCTTGAGCGGGGACATTGTAGGTCTTTTTGTGTCCGTTCGAAGCCATTTTGACAATAAGATGAGTCTAGTATTTAATATCCCATATAACCTTCCGAAGGTGTGAGTATTTTAATCGGCCATGGGGTTGTCAATCGATCGGCCGAAAGGTTCCGAGCTATTTCCCAGGCCCAGAGTTGAGCTTTTATATAGAAACCGCCATCGTAATGATGATGTCCACACTCTGGAACATAGTCACGCGACAAGTTATTATCCGAGGTCGGTAAAACTATTAGGGTATTGACTTTTATAATGTTCTTTTGTGAGTGGAGGGGCCCCTCATTGAGTATGTTGCCTCCTTGTCTATGACGTACAACCGTTTGCGGGTAATGCGGAGAAGCAAGCAGCACATATCACTAATGAAAGGAAAGCGGATAATATTTTTATCATTGATACTGATGGTCCAAGTTCCCAATGAGAATACGAGCGGTTGGATTTATCTAGCCTGTAGTAATTAGGGATATTTGTTGTATGGTTCTCTCTTTAATGGTAAGGGCTATTGTCGTTTACGGGCTGCATCTTCTATTTTATATTTGAAAATTGTAATTCAGATGTTCATATTCTTGATTTAGGGGTTTACTGCTAGGGTTGAGGCCAGCACTATCAATACATAATTACTAGAGTAGATGAGTGGGGAAGATGATTGTATTTAAAGTGATATTATATTTGAGACTCTTATCCTCAACACAGACAGCTGCAAAATCTAAAGATGCTTAGCGGAATTAAAAGGGAAATTTGACTTGGCTGGCCGGTGTTTTCTTGTCCATATGCTCCCTTAACTTTCATGTAGACAGGACAGTTGACGGGTTGAACTGCGCAGAGCTGAATCACTGCTTGCCCATCTCGCGAGCGAATTGCTGGTTAATAGCAGCCTGATCAGGGAACCTAGGTCCATTAGAGGTGTCATTAAGGCATTCACAACCAACAACCTCTCGCTCTTCCTTCTCCCACATATACGAAGCAAGGACGATGAAGCTGGCGACAACGTTGAATATCCGCAAGTTCTTCAGGTCTTCCTCATTTCCGTTGTCATAGAAATAAGGAAAGATCATGTTGACGACGGGGAGTGACCATAGGCAAAAGGCAAAGACCATGGCGAAAAGCATGTCAACGTATTGGCCCATTTTTGTGCTGGAAGTAAGTAAGTTCTATTGATGATTTCTGGCAGGGTGCTATGTGTCTGAGAGGTGCCTGGGGGTAGAGATGCCGGGTCTTTGGCCGGTATTTATGTTCAGATCAATTGCCAGGTTTTTGCTATTTCTGGAAGACTTCACATAGAAACATAACAGAATAAAGAACATTCATATCTTGAGTGGGTAAGAGACAAAGGCTACTCACAACTGGGTTGCTTTGTACGACAGAATATGGGTCCTCCTTCACATACCAGGATTTACCACGGGCCAAAGGCACCTACCTGTGAACAGAAGAGATACACAGTGATCATCACATTCAGTCTCGTTTTCAGTTCCAGAGTTGTAGAGTTGAAGAATACACTGGCTGGAGTATACTGACCTGCCCAAAACAGCAAGTCCAGCCGGAGATCTACGCAGCCAATGGCGTCACTGCGCTGGTGGAGCCTTTAAGTTGCATTTGGCTGATATAAATGGCCTTCATCGCCATTTCCATTCAATTTGGATACTCTAACAATATCATTCAATTTCTCTTCTGAACAACACCTCTCGATATAGCCCAACATGGCCAGCGCTGGTCGATACTTCTACCCCGCGGGATTCTCCCGCCACATTGCGACCATCCTCGGGTTCCCGTCGAAACAGTCAATCGCTCGGGAATACTACAAGCTCGCTTGTTCTGAGATCGCAGCTCTAGCGGGTGCGATTTCTGCCTTCGAGCCAGTCCGTCTATACGCTCGCCCGGAAGATGTCACTCATGCAGAATCATTGGTTCGCCAATCCCTTACCGGCGCATCCGGAAACATGTCCAATGTCTCAGTCATTCCACTCCCGACGAACCACCTCTGGGTCCGTGATACCGGGCCTGTTTATGTGCGTGGGGTGGATGAATCAAACCGATATCGTCGATTCGCAATAAACTTCCATTTTTGTGAATGGGGGAGAAAGGACGAAGTCGCAGACGCGCACGCAGCAGCAGACGGACGCGACTGGCCGGAAATGACCGCAGCAGAGCTTCAAGAGAACTCGGATTTTGCAAAACATGTGATATCCGCAGATAGCCATCCATCACCTGTAACCATTGTCGAATCGAAGATTTGCCTAGAGGGCGGGGCTCTGGTTGTCGATGGCGAAGGAACTCTCTTGGCCACGGAAAGCAGCATCATCAACGAAAACCGCAACCCGGGTCTCTCACGCGAGGACATCGAAGCCGAGCTCAAACGTCTTCTAGGAGTTGAGAAGATCATCTGGTTCCCTGGTCGGAAGGGCCTTGATGTTACTGATGTTCATGCGGACGCGGAGGTCAACTTTGTGCGGCCGGGTGTTCTGGTTCTTTCGCGCCCGCACCCAACGGCGCCGAAGCCATGGATTGAGATCTATGAAGAAATTAGGGATATATTGAGTCAGTCAGTCGATGCCAAGGGTCGTCGCTTCGAGGTGCACACCATCGACGAGCCCGACCCCAAAGCACTCGGGCCCTTGACCTATGACGACCCTGCGACCAACTATGTCAACTTTTACTTCGTCAATGGCGGTTTGATTGTTCCACAGTTTGGAGATGCGACACGCGACAAGGAGGCCGTGGAAAAGTTACAGTCTCTATGCCCAGAGCGTACGATACGGCCAGTTCTGGTGCAGGCAGTCCCGCTGGCTGGTGGCGTCCTTCATTGCTCCACGCAGGGTGTTTTCGCCTTGGAGGACTAGAAATTGCTGGAACGTGATTCAATGGGGCAAAGTGACGCCATTGGCCAGATAGACATATTCTTGTACATTTAGTCCGATAAATCCATGATAAAGTAGATAGAGCTATTGTGGAGCGATGTTATAGCGGCTGGACAAGTTAAATCGCCCAGGGTAAACCTTCCTTAATCGGAAAAGCGTCTCATGATTATCTCCAAATTAAATCGCCCGTAAGATATCCCAATGACAAAAGCTGGACTTGAACACTGCTCGCTATTATCTGGGGTAATGCCCTCAGCGCCATCATATCGTCGCCCCCGTCGGCCACCTGCGCACCTGAGGACTAAAACGGGTTGTTTGACATGTATTATTCCATTATCAACCACCCTCAACGACATGCTAATAAATCGTAGGTCGTAAAAGGAGAAAGAAGTGTGATGAACAGGCAGACTCCTGCGGGAATTGCTCCCGCAGATGGCTGGAATGTATATGGCCTTCTCCAGCCTCAAATGCAGCCTCTGATGAGGCCATATCTGAACTGCCCCTTCAGGTGCAACCACGTACCACCGTGGCAATATCACCATCTGTGCGAGGTATTAGCTGGGACCAACCCGTTGCCACGGAGCTTCAAATCCCACCATTATATCCAGAGCCCACCACACTGCCTTTCTATGCTGGGATAATTCCCACAGCAAGCAGTCCACTTTTCGACCTACTACGAACGAAATGGCTCCGGCAGCTGATCAGGCCTCGGGCTTATGACTCGCTGATTGAATTCTACCACCAGGAGGCGATGGTGATGGCGATGCATATACCTTTCTACATGCATTCTCTCTTGGCTTGCTGCGCGGCTGAATACCCGGTTAACGATGCCAATGTCAACGCTCGAGAAGAATTGTCGCGGTTATCCAGGAAACATTATATTCGAGCCATCACGGGACTGCGAGAGGCACTGGGAGGCGATGAGCCAAATATACAAAGGGACGCGATTATTCGTACGGTTCTCATGCTTTGTATATTCGAGGTACGTACGCTCCATTCTCCTGCAGCTATGCACTACTAATCCAGGCGAGTAACAGAGAGCTAAACCTTGGCCATCCAGTGGAGTTGGCGCACATTTATCTGGACTCGCCCAGCTGATACAATCCGAGTCAGTCTGGCAAGCTTTGGGTCATCCAGTGTCTACTGTTGGGACTGCTCTCCGTCGCCTAGTACTAGAGGGGTTCATCTTCCATACAGCAACGAGCGTTCCTTTCCAGCCTCTCTCGGATCAACAGTCAAATCTGGACGAGGCCATGCGGCTTGCGCAAAGTAGACTCGGAGGTATGTTTAGCGAAGGCACTAGGGAGAATCCCGATTCGCCCGTATTGGGCGTTGAGCCGCAGCTATTCGTACTCGTTCGTGAACTCTCCTTGATGCATCGAGAATACGAGCAGTCCAATCGTCATCTCCAACGAGGCGAAACCCTCAGCACAATGCAAGAGCAGCTTTCAATATACCGCCGTATTTACTGGACAGGCCTCCGTAATTTCCCAAACTCTTCACTGGAAGACCGCACCTCTGCATTTCCAGCTTATACAGATGCCATTGGTACCAATCAACCCTTCGCCGGACCACTGTTATACATCACCGCAGCCGGGATCTTGCTTTCTGACATATCAGGGAATACAGACGTAGTAGACCATATCTCGCCTGCGTTGAGTATCCCAGAGCTAGTCCTAGAGGGCGTCCGGCTCGTGAGACAGCTCGAACCAACGAAGGACTACTACGCAGAATATTACGGATGGCCTATCTACGTTCTAGCAAAGTTTGTCACGCACGAGCAAGACCGAAAGTGTCTTTTGGATCAGGTCAATGCGTTTTGGCAGGAAACGAGGAGCGGGACAATGGCTAGATTAGCCGATATACTTGGTAATGGGAATAGGATATCTATGTAATGATGATAATTAAAATGACGTCCGTGACGTTATCGTTTGTACTGCACAGACTTCTTTCTATCGATACAGGTTTCCCTCGCTAGCAGCATAGTATCAGAACTAAACGAGGCTGTGGAGTCTTGAAGATAATATATCTAGTGACCTACTAGTCAACTACCCGATTAGGACAAAACGGCGCAAAGTGACGCCATTGGTCAGATATGCCTCCAACTCGTGGTCCACGTAGTATAGCACAGGATATCAGACTTGATCAGGATCATACACGATAAGTCCTCATTACGCGAATATAACTGAGTTGGCCTTGAATATGATAGTAACAGATAACACTTCATGATAGCCAACTACCCTATAATTGCCTAAATAGACACTTTCTGCGCAAACCAACTATATCTCCCCGCCATCTTAACCCGAAACATCTTCCCAAAGTAAATAAAAACCAAGTTCCCCATCATGGTCAGAATGGTTATGAGTCCAAACGTGACGTAAAACCAATCCAGGCCCACGCGGTCAACCCACGGCTGGAGGGCAAAGACAAACATAGTGGAAATGACGTTGCGGGTGAATGTAAGGGCGACGATCGAGTCGGCGATGATCTATAATATACGCGTCAGTTACAACCATGTACGCCGTCGTGGAGGTATTGCGGAGAAGGAGAGGGGGATGTACATCTGTATACGCATCCGTCAGATAAGTAAGTGCCGCACTACTAGCTGGGACGATCCCAAACGAAGTGATGCCCAGCCCAAACGCCGGTAAAAGCCAATGGGAGCCACGGTCAAGGCCGATTCCAAACATGAAGAGCCCCGCGGGAACGAACGGGACAAACACCAGGCAAAACCAAAGGCGCATTTCCGGTTCAAAGATACCCCCGTTTCTCCTTGCCAGATAAAGGACAATCACGTCGCTGAGTGGGCCGCAGGTTATGGCTGATAGGCAGGCACCAATGAATGGCGGGATTCCCATCAGGCCGATTTGGGAAGAGCCGAAATTATAGGGGGGTAGTGTCATGACGGATGAGAGCGTTGTTACGGGGACTGTGGTGCAGGCAGTCATGATCCCGTACTCGACTGCCATGAAGAAGACGGCTGGGATGCTGAACATGATAAGGAATGGCTGGTAGGTGTGCTTCGCGAGCTGGCCAAATGATATTGGCGAGTTAGCCCACAGAGCCAGTTTCCGCCAGTACTTTTTCTTCGGAATGGAGTAGTCGATCTGGACGGGGTCGAATGGCATTGCCTCGTCCTTGGCAGCGTTCATATTTTGGGAAACTGGGGCCCCAGGCTCCTTTTTCGAAAAATCCGGTTCCTGAACTGTCTCATTGATGACTGGAACACCGTCAATAAGCGAAGCAGTGAACATTGTTTCTTCATAAAGGAAGACGAATGCCACAAGCCCAGCGCCAAACAAAATAGCCATCCACCACCACACCCAGCGCCAGCCCTGGGAAAGGGTGATATACCCTCCAGCTAGGGGGGCCAGGGTGGTACCGAAAGTCATAAACCAGTAATAGATGGTGTTCATTAGGCCTCTCTCATGAACGAAATAGACATCGGCGACTGTCATTTGCACCATCACCTCGGCCAGAGCACCCACGATACAGCTGAGAATGTTAACCAGCATAAGGTCTGCCACGTTCTGCATGCGGGCGGACCAGACGCTGATTCCGCACTGAATCGCCGTGCTCAAGACATAGACAGGCCGTCTGCCGAATTTCAGGGCGAATGGTATCAGGATTACCCCGCCGATTGCCAACGCTCCACAGCCGGCTGCGTAGCTATCATTAAGCAGTGCAAAGCTGAAGCCAAGTTCAAGATTCAGAGGGCCCCAGGTCACCGTTGCAACATTGATCCTAGGGTTATGAGCATCTGGTGAAAGAGAGCCAGCGTGCCACTTACAGTGCCATAACCATTACCACATAGTATGAAACGAGTCCAAAGTTCAGATGCTTCCTCCATTGCGGCCAATTCTATTCACAAAGCCTTGTCAATATCGACATTTGTATGGTGGGCTTGAAACACCGACCAATGGGTCATTTGGGTCTCTGCTAGGTCTCGGCTCTAGGATAACCTCTGACTGGGAGAGATCTTGTACACCGTCTGGTTAGTCGAGGTGGAACACGCAGGCATGATAAAGGTAACTCACCCTCGAGCCTAACAGTTCCGGGTGGCCAGGCAGGATCAATATTTTGGGTTGACGACATCGGGGTGCTTGAAAACTCTAGATGTAGTAGATAGCAGATTAAAAAACTGGATCGCCTTTAGAAACTGCTTGAGAATAGTTGAATGTCTTTATATACTCGGAGTAGACAAGCTGTCACTGTCCATCTGACTATCTATGGCCATTCACCGTCTAGCTAGGAGGAGAATGAGCGTATCTACGCTGAAAAGGGAAGGTCTAGGCAGAGTAATACAACGATTCATGACAAGCTTATCATGGTTTAGACATTGTAATGCGGGGAAGTGGTGGTTACATGGCTAACCCTACAACAGGAAGTCGGTCGTCTCCACTGCAGCTGCGCCAGCTTCCTCCGTCTTCGTCTCCAACCCAATCCTTCCATATAGTGTAATTTTGAAAAGGGAAACTTCACGAGAGATGCTATTTTACTTAGCCTCGCTTAAACTTCACAGTTCAATAAATACCCCGTGAAGGCGCAGATGCCCGGCATTTCGTCAAGAATCACTTCTTATCCTGACTATGACGTCTGCTTTCCGAAACGGCCGCATTTTTGCACCATCCCGATCCTCCGGGAATAATAATGAATTCGCCGATGGAATGATTATCGAGAATGACCGAATTTCCTATATCGGATCTCTTGATGCCACAATCATCCCCGATAATGCGACGGTCGTTGACTTGGAGAACCGCATTGTGCTCCCCGGGTTCATCGACGCCCATGTGCACATTCTGCAATACGGCCATTCCCTGCGCAAAGTGAATCTCATTGAATGTACCTCACTCGAGCAAATTCGGGATATGATCTCGACATACGCAAAGGCGAATCCATCGGTCCCTCGCATCCTTTGCCGAGGTTGGATCCAGTCTTCCACCAAAGGCATCGCCCTAGCAAGCATGCTGGACGATCTTGACTCGCGTCCAATTTTTATCGACTCATTCGATCTCCATTCCATGTGGTGCAACTCCCCTGCCCTGGATGAGATGAAGGCTCACTCTGCTCCTGATCCCCCTGGTGGTACTATCCATCGGGATGAAAACGGGAGGGCGTCAGGTCTGCTGGATGAGTCTGCGTTGGTAAACCTCGCTTGGCCATATCTGGAGAGCACCTACTCGACAGGAGATAAAACCAACGCCCTGGACATGGCGGTTGCTTCATACGCAGCGGCAGGCTACACCGGCGTCGTAGATATGGCGATGGACCAGGATACATGGGACTTTCTCGACAAGTACCGCAGGGAAAGGCCCTTACCTTTCCACATTGCAGCGCACTGGCTTGTCCCATTCTCGAATGACCAGAACGGCAACTTCAAATATGTGGATCAAGCAATCGAACTGAAGAAGATATCCAAGGATCCTACCTTCTGCATTGCCGGAATTAAGCTCATCTGCGACGGTGTCGTTGACGGATGCACCGCCGCTCTATCCCAGCCATACACCAGCAAGTCAAAGCCAGAAGACCCTATATGGCCGGCCGATATGCTGAAGGAAGTCGTGCAGCGAGCTGACGCAGCAGGCCTCCAATGTGCGATTCACGCCATTGGAGATAAAGCCATTAATCAAGCCATCAACGTTCTATCGGAAGTCGGCACGCCTGGTCGCAGGCATAGAATCGAGCATCTCGAATTAACCTCCTCTGAAGACGCAAAGCGTCTCGGCCAACTAGGCATTACTGCCTCCGTCCAGCCAGTTCACTCAGATCCAGCCCTTTTCAAGGCATGGCCGGATCTGATCGGCCGGGACAGGTGTAAACGCGCGTTTGCTTATAAGGAGTTCATAGACGGGGGAGCACCTCTTGCTATTGGCACAGATGCGCCTACCGCTCGCCACTTTCCATTCCCGAATCTTTACAATGCGACTACTAGACGCTCGGCTCTTGAACCTGACTCCACTGGCACTGTGAATCCTCATTTCGGGCTTGGCTTGGCTGAGGCCACAGCGGCGGCTACTACAGGCGCAGCGTATGCGCGCTTTGCGGATTCCTGGACTGGATCATTGAAGGAAGGGTTGAGTGCGGACTTTTTGGTCGTGGATATGCAGTGGGCCCCGGACAGGCTTCTCGAGGCGAAGGTTGCTCAGACATGGTATAAGGGGAAGAAAGTGTATGATGTGGCTGCTCCAGCGGTTTAGACTATTTTGTTAAGGTACTATAGAAAAGCATATTTACACAAGTTGTCTTGAGTGTCCACTATAACCCATAGAGTCACCGGTGAGCCGGCCAGTCGGCACGCCGCATTGTGTCTAGACTATTGCGGCTCCCCGGCGGGAAATGCTAGGTAGGAAAGCAGGAATGATACCAAAGCTGAAGCAACTGCCCCTGTTTGGCAGCTTAAAGGTCAGTAATCCGAAGACACGTTGAAGGGAATAGTGTCCCAATTTATGCTATCGCAGACATTACTTCCGAGGTTCTCCCAGAGATCTTTTGATCCCAATGTGACCACCAAGAACAAAGTCCGCCCTTCCAGATATGCTGGGTTGGCGGCGAGGCCTCCGAAATGGGCAGCCACGCCAGCAGGGTCCTGGCGGGAAAGCCCGACTAGGAAGGAGGCGGCACGATTACCTCTTTGGGAACATCTGCCAACCCCCATGAACAATGTGGACGCGCCAGTATAAAATATGAAGAACAGAACTTGCTATTGACGTGTCAATATTTCTGTCCTTCTGACCTTCCTTTTCTCGTTCATTCATTTCAGCGATCTTTTTTCTTTCCAATAATCCCTTGAAAACAGGCGGTTTTTCTGTATTGACACAATGCTCGGCAAGGAGATTACAAGCTACGATTTGCAGTATGTCACCATGCACACTTTGTTGGTTTTTTTCCAACATGGACACTAACCTAATCCTGGGGTTAGACTTTCTAGACCATGCATATACCTCCCAATCCGCCAGCAGAATGAGTCGTGGGAATGCCTTAGCGGGCGGTTCTGCCTCACCCTCGCCCGGGGTGCCCCATTCAAAGGCATCAAAGTACAGCTAATCGGGAAAATGAAGACGTACGCACCATATATTAGGCATTAGGTATGCAATGACTGATTTGTGTTCACTCACTACAGACCTCGATATGGTATCTTCGTCGCTCAGGAGTGCGAGGAAGTCACCTTCGAGCGCAGCCGGTCCCTGGCATTCTCGAAGACGCGTAACGCGTTCACAATGCCCGCTGGCTACTATGAGTTCCCATTCGAGATTCCCTTATCGGGTCTACGCTTTGATACCCTCGTCGGTCCGAAACATGAATACTATACCTATCGCGTTGAGGTTACGGTTCAGCGCTGGATGTGGCGGGATCTTGTTGTGTCCCAGCCTGTGGGGATATTTAGATACCCTAAACTTGATGTTGCTCGGAGTATGACCAAGGTAAGCTTTCATTTACCTTCTCTCTCATTTAGAGGTGATGCCCTAACACTATCCTGCGCAGGCCGTCGCTGGACATTCAAACCAAGACCTCGCATACCACTTCTCGATCCCCGACACGCTCATCCCCCACGGTGGTACATTCCCAGTGGATTGTTGGTTCGTACCACTTTCAAAGAGCCTAACGGTAACCGGCATAACTGTGCGCGTTATCGAGAACCACGAGCTCTCGTTGCCTGCGACCGCCGCCGAGTCCGTGCATTATAGTACGCACTTTATAACGTCTAACGAGAGCCACGTCATCTTCGAAGAGAAGCATGATTTCGCTTTCGACGGCGGGGCACTGCCAGAGAAAGATGCAGATGTGCAGCAGATAAGCATGCCTGTGCGATTGCCGAGTGATGCAGGTGCTTGTTCGCAGAGTTACTCCTCCCGGAAAATCAAGATCAAGCATGTTCTTCTCGTGACGGTTGAGTGTATAGATGGAGCTGGGGAATGCGTAAAGATGGTATATCTTCCATTCCACCATACATTTACCTTGAACGTTGCCAGACTAACAGACGTTTAGTTGGCTGAAGCCATACCCCTCCATATCTATATGAGGCCCACAGGGAAGGACAAAGAGAGTCGAGGCCCTACATCAAACGAGGAAAGCAGCAACTGCCCGCCGGTTTACGGGGAGCATCAGCTGGACCTGATGGTTCTGGATCCGACGGAGGTGGAAGCGGACGACCAGGTGCCCTGTATCACCATGTGTCCGGGGTATGAGGGTGCGGAGTCTGGGGAAGCCGTTTTATGACACGATATACAACGAATTGAATTTAGTTTTGATAGTTAATGTTAATATTGATGTTTTGGATTTACTCCGCACAGCACATTTATTACAGATAACAATCTGCTGTACCGTCTGGATGCTTTAATATTTATATTTCCTTGAAAAAGTATGAAAGACGACAATAAGCTGATTGATGTAAGACCGGTTAATTATAAACATGCATTAACCTGACTAATCTTTTATGAACCCAAGTCACGGGTTCAGTGTTTGTTGCGGCTTCACTTAAGCCTTCTTCTTCCCAGCAGGAGCAGACCTCTTCAATCCTCCCAACTCATTGATAATCAGTTCATCACGCTCCCACATCAACTCAACAGCAGCCCCAACGGGTCCAGCAAGCGCCGACAACGCCGCAACCTTGACGAAAAGGCCCACGCATCCAGCGCGACAGTACACAACACGGTGGGCAGCGCGGTACAGGCTCACAGCCCAGATCAACACACCCGCCGACCCAATGATATAATCCCATCGGAGGAACGCGTGCACACCAGCGCCTACAGTATCCACGGTAGCACCCGCTTCCCACGGCTTGGGGATCGCGAATACAGCACACGGGTGCAGGGCGGCGAGATACTCCTCCTTGAAAAGGCGGGGCTCGGCGAGGGTCGCGAGGGGGATGATCCATGAAATCAGGTGGTTGAGGGCCGTGTTTGCGAAGGCGAATGCGTAGACCCCGCGGAGGGCGCGGAGGGTCGCGCGGCCGCCTTCAACGGTGTGGTCGTTGCTGGTGAACGGGGAGAAGAAGATGTGGGCGACGGTGAGCAGGATTGAGACGTAGGCGGGCCACGGCTGCCAGATGGCGATGAAGATCTGCTTGAGGTCTGTGGTGACGTGCTCGGATTCTGGGGCGAGCAGGAGGAAGGACGGGACCATGTACCCGATCAAGAAGGCGAAGGGGATGGCCCGGAGGACTGCGCGAGGAACGCGGATGTTCTCGGCTGTGGGCTTGGTGGCTGTGACGGAGGTGAAGAGCTGGATGGCCCCGTACAGAGGGGCGGCGAAGGCGAAGGTCAGGACCTGTGCGGCGAGGCCAAGGACGACGGGGAATGCAGCCAGGGTCCAGGCGTTTCCTCTTCTCCAGGCTTCGAGGACCACGAGCACCCAGGCGGAGCCGAAGGTGCCGGAGAATCCGATGGAGTGCACCAGTAGAGACACGTTGCTGCCGTCGGTGGTCGGCCAGAAGAAGACGGTCAAGAGAGTAAGCAGCTCATCGATGGGAGCGACGCCGGTGTAGACTTTGCGCAGGGGAGCGTCCACGGTGGGGAGCTTCCCAGCGGCGATGGACGCCTTGACTAGCTTGTTGGCGCCATTGACTTCGGCGAAGTAGAAAATGGCGTAAAAGACGGACAGGCTGAGCAGCGGGAGGATGAGTTTGGCAGACATGATGAGGGATGCTGACAGCAGAGTTGACTGCATAACTTGGGGACAGCCACTTTATATCGACAGCGGAATGCGCGGAGGATCAACAGGGCTGTTCCCGCATTGGGTATTCCTTGCGATGGCCGAGGCCGAGGTCTCTTATTCTTACGCACATGGACCAGCCATTTATGATTATTATTATTATGGACTATGGTAGTCAGTCTGCACGGTCGGTCAAAAGTAAGCAATGACCACCTAGACCGTGATGCTGGTGTATTTAGCCAGCCGGCTATTGGGCTGGCAAGTTATGCAGTCATAAGTCAACAAACCCCACATTCCGCACTGATGATTACCGGAATTCGTGAACCTGCCTGCGAAAAATGGCTGCCACTGCCGACCCAAATCCCATCGCAGCAGTGACGGCACTCGATATCGGCCAGACCAGCTTCACTCTGTTCTTTCGCCTGCCATGGGTTGTTGGCACAACTCTTTTCCGCCGCTGGTGGCCCTGGAACCGCACGTATAAGCCTCCCCCTCTCCGCGAGCACCTCTTTCGGCATGTGATGACCTGGTAACCGTGCTGGATTTTCTTTGTACGTATTGATCGTGCACTAACATCTGAGAGCCTTGGAAACCACGTCCCGCTATCGGTTTGGCAGTGGTACACGGCCTCGGATACGAGTGGATCCAATCTGAGGACGTCCACACGATACGGCCACATTCCGCACCTCTTCGCGCCTGTTCGCACACCCGACTTCTGCGGCTACTGGATATGCCGCGGGCTGGCCCAAGAGCCTGTTAGCCCCCGCGATGCGGATCTCGTCCTGCTCCACGCCCACGGCGGCGGGTACGTCTCCGGCCATCCTAGTGTCGGCGCCCCAGAACACGTCTTCCTCGCGGAGATCCTGCAGCAGAATAACGTTACGACGGCGATATTCTCGTTGGATTACACGCTGGCTCCGAGGGGGACATTCCCGAAACAGCGCAATGAAGCTGTAGCGGCATATAACTGGCTTCGTGAGATGGGCGTCGACTCTTCGAGGATCATCGTGATTGGCGATTCCGCGGGCGGACATGTTATCATGTCTCTTCTCGTAGGTCTGAACGAGAGGCACAGGCAAAGTGGTCATGGAAGTGATTCGCGCCCAGCGGCCGCCGTACTGGTAAGTCCCTGGATGAACCTGCATACATCGCATCCTCGCGCCCTGGAACTGCACTGGGAAGAGCGCCTATTCAAGCGCTCGCTTGACACATACTGCAAATGGATCCTGCGCGGCGCAAGCCCTGAATTACACCTGCTGTATGGGAACTTCGCCCTCGGCCAGGAAGTCCGCGGGTCGTGGGCGGATATCCTGCCGGCCCGGACTTGGATTACGGCGGGCGCGGAGGAGTTGGTTTTTCTCTATGATATTGAGGATTTTGTTGCTCAGGCTGAGAAGGATGGTGCTAATGTTGTGCTTAATGTGGCGGGTGGGAAGAACCATACGTGGCAGTGTGCGGAGGCTTTTGGGCAGCAAGGTCGTTTGTTGGCGGTTCCGCTGGATGAAGCGCTGCCTGGTGATCTTATGAGTGGTTATAGGGAGTTGGCCATGGGTATATTGCAGATTCTCTCACCTAGACAATCCCATTCAGCGACCGTGATTCCAACCTAATGGCAGGTCTTATGGAAAGACTTCCAGCCGTGTGGATGGATTAAAGACTCATCATATTATTGACTTTCGATCAAATTATTATTTACTCCTGCTTTAGACGACTATCGGAATGCATTATACAAGAGAGGAGATTCACATAAAGGACAAGATCAAATCCTCTCCTCGTCGATATCATAAACAGCATACGTCTGCCCAAACATCTTCCCTCCCAGCCCCCAAGGAATAGAAAACCTAGCCCAGATAATGTTTTCTTTCAACCACTGGCCCCAAGGCCCAGTCTTCTTCCTCGCTTCACCGTTCTCCGCTGCCGTGCGGTATACCTCTTCAACGCGCGGTTTCCTGATGCGATGCAACAACTCGCAGGCATCCTCAATAGACCGGCTCGAATCCCCCAACAATCTAGAAATGAGAAACCCATCTTCAAGAGCCATGGATACTCCCTGCCCAGCATGCGGCTGCATAGCATGTGCAGCGTCTCCGATCAAAACACATCGCCCACGAGACCATCGTCCGCCAAGTGGTAAGCGGTATACCGGGTAGAATTTTATAGTGTCGGTTTGATCAATCATGTATCTCAATGTATCAATCCATTCCCCTTTTGCGCCTCCGAGGACGTCATGCAGGGTATCCTTGAACCCCTTCACCTCCTGCCGCAGCTGGACTTCCCACCCGTCCCGACTATCGTTTCCATCAGGGATAGCAACCTCTCGTGAAAAGGCCCAGAAGAACTCGTCTTTGTCTGCAGTGCATGGGGCAGATAGGAACATCCCTTCGCCGGTCATAGTCGCAGTCAAACCCTTGATGTGGGCAGCGGATGCAGCGGGGATCATCGATGCAGGAATGCTAGAGAACAACACCGATAAACCAGAGTACTCCGGCTTCTGGTCGGGATCGACGTAGATATTTCGAACTGCTGAATGGATACCGTCACATCCGAGTAAGATATCTCCGCTGTCTGTCGTGCCATCTGCAAAGACGACACTAATGTCCTCGCTCCCGTCTTCAACCCCTATAATTCTCTTCCCGAAATAAACCGGGATCCCGGCCTCGTTTATAGCCTGGAGCAGGACATCGACAAGATCAGTCCTTTTGACGCGCATATATCCATACCCGGTCTCAGCCCGAGAATGCGATACGAAATCGTCTATTTGTCCAAGGATACCCCCGCTCCCCGAGTGCAGCGCGAAATCACTCTGGCTGCTACCCCGTTGTAGCAGGGACTCGTAGACGCCGAGGCGGTCCAGCAGACGCAGTCCATTAGAGGGTATTCCGACGGCTCCGCCTAGTGTTGTGGGTTCCGGGCGGAGCTCGTAGATTGTGCATTTTATGTTGGTGGTTTGGTGTAGTCGCAGGGCGGCGGAGAGGCCTGCTGGGCCGGCGCCGATTATGATTGCCTGTGGGTGTTAGTGAGTCGCTGGTGAGATTTTGGAGGAGGGAGAATGAACCTTTCGAGATTGAGTCATTGTTGGTGTTATTTTCTGATGGATATTGTTTCGTTGGACTTGCACTTGGGCCGTCTTTATACTTTGGGAGGTCCGCGGGTCAGCCGCTCGATTAGGAAATCGACCCGCGGACTAGTTTCCTTAAAGAGTAGTCATCCCATCGCGAATCGCGTATAGGATACAGGCGGCATTCAAATGATTTCTTGTTATCTATGTATCAGCTATGTCCAGCAACTGATCCCACTGCGAGAAATCCAGATCCGGCGCAACGTCCAGGAACTCTGACCACAGCTGGTCCCAATTCTCATCCCACGGAGCAGACCCTGTCTGGTCTCCTGTTGCTTCGAGCGCAGAATCTACATTCAATTCCAAAGACTCGTCCATCACCACTTGCCGTTGACTGTTATCCCCTTGCTGTCCCTTATTCAGCGTCGACATCAACATCCTCAAGTTATTCTGAATCACGTCCCTGAACGCACACGGCTCCTCCGTCGACCGTTCCAGCGTCTCATACGCCGCTAGGACCTTGCCCTTTCTCGCCTCGGTATCAGGCGCTGTACCATCAAATGAAACATCCGTCGCAAGCGTCAGCGCAGCAAGGGCAACATGCTGCACAATAACCCAGAACCGCGACGGTCTCAGCCCAACGGGGACGGTATCACGAGACTCGTCCATTGATCTACGCAAGTCGAGCACGATCTGCGCAGAGCGGAGACATACCCGGCGGGAATATTCATACTTGCGATCCGTCATCCCCTTTAGGTGGTATGGCCGGTGGAGTCGGCAGAGTCGGGTGTGGATTGATATATGGGCCATTGTGCGCTGCCAAGTGATGTATGGGCGTTCTTTACATAATGGCTCGCATTGTTGGATACTCTCCGGATTAAGCTGGAAGACGGCAGGGAGGTGGTCGAGGAAGTCTTGGAACTTGGCGTCCAGGGCTAGGATGACGTCGTAGCAGACTTCGTGGCCTTCTTGGGATACGGGTCGCATTGCGTCAACGGTCTCGCGGCAGAGGCTTGCTAGTTTGGCGCGGTAGATGAGGTACCCTGTTGGAGTGGGGGCCGAGGGCTGGAGCTGTGATGGTTCTGCTGTGTCGATCTCGTTGTCGTCTAGATAGGTTGGGTAGTCGACGCACATGTGGTTCGGGTGATATGTGTAGGCACCTTCTTGAATGCCGCCAGAAAAGGATGATAGCCTGCATAATCAGTGGTTGTAGGAGTAGATGAGTAGGAACTAGGAATGCATACCAGTCAGACGCGACTAAGCTCCACCAGACTCGGCGCTGTACCTCGACCTCTATAACATCGAATCCATTTGTTTCGCGTTCTTCGCGGCGTCTCGGTGTGTCAAGTTTGTGTATTTCCATTGTGCGCGCCATCCAGTAACAGCGCGCTCTGATTAAATGACCTTCCATGGAATAACCGTCGTCGTTGTTAATAAAATGTGACAAGTTTGCCATCGCCGTCAGGGCCATGGTCGACGGGGGAATTGGCTGGAGGCCCTGAAGCAGTGATATAGAAAGACGCATGTACGTTTTATATGCTGACGTTGCTTGGGCTTGGGTTGAATTCAGTTCATGTAGTAGCTTTGGAGTGGACGACAGTGCTGAACCAGCGAACACCCCGAACAGCAGAATTAAACGAGCCCGGTCTGGTGCTTCCTCGGATGTAATTCCCTGATAGATCTCCTCCATCAAGCTCCGAGTAGAAGGTATATGCAGGATACCTATGGTCGGCTGCATAGTCAGAGCGAAGTGGTCGAACAGCTTGCGTGCTTCACCTAACGGGGGAAGATGTCGAGAGACCTCGTCAACTGAAACAGAAGGGGCGCAAGAAACAAATGTATGTGATGAAAATGAAGTAAATCGGGGAGCAATAGGTCTCTCGCTCTAAATCAAACCGTTAGTAACGGGTGGAATGACTTGGGAATGCTATACAATTACATACAGTATGCCCCATATGTACACCGTCAAGATGGGGGTCTGCACTGTCTGGCTCAAGGTCTCGATTGGCTTGACTGAATACAGCGGCCTCCAGCCTTTGGATCCGATTGAGCATCCCGACATTCCTATGGAAGTCAGCGTTGTAATGCTTTACCGGAGAGAGACGCTAACCTCGCAGATGAGCCTTCAAGGGACGCAGAATCCACGGCTGCGTGATTTGTAACATCACTCAATTGAACTGGGACAGTTCTCTCATGGTGTCCGTCATTTTGGTCTGGATATTCACACGAGATGCCCCTCTGAGCGCAGTTCCAGCAGGGCTGATTACGGTCGCAGCGACGCTTCTTTTGCCGGCATGGCAGACATGACAGCGGTGGTTTGCCCCAGTTATGGGTCATGTCGATGGGAACTCCACCATAGTTTCGTTTCATGGTACGGATTGGCTCGAAGACGGCGAGACCACATGGTTGCTTTCTGATGAAGTGGAAAGGCGCAGGATGGCGGGCAGACGGTGGCATCATGCCTCAGGCAGTGGTGTCCATAACGGGTTTAGCGCTGCTTCTATAGGAGTGCTGGACATTTACCATGCGTAGATGGGAAATATGGTATATTGTGTCTGTTGATTCGATAATCAGGTTGAATACCACTTGAAATGGCTCGACAGCATATTCAGCCCTCGGCTGCGAGCGTATAAAGCCCCGGTCTCCTGGCGCTTGCTGTCTTCTACATCGGACATGGTGCGGTCTTTATACTTCTTAGGTGAACCGGAAACCTTGGGTATATGGGACTCAGAAGGTTATGCACGAGCGTACATGTTCTTCGGTCCATGTTCTGAAAGTCTAATGAGCTGCGCCAGGCCTGCCGCTATGCTGACCGTTCCTCCATCCGCCGTGATGGTATAGCATACGTTAGATAAGACCGAACCGGGGAGAGTCCCTGATTGTTCCTTTCCTTGCAAGGACACTTGCATTCCCAGTCGGACTTTATCTATCGTATCGATACTGCTTCGTGGTTCGCTGGCCCGTATCCACGGAGGCTGAGGGACCTCACTACAGCAAGCCTTGGAAAATCTTTAAGGCCCTCCGTGCTTGTTCCAGGCCCCACGTGTAACCTTCAGTGCCTGACTCCTGATAACTGCCTATTAACACCGCCAAGGGGTGTCAATCTCGCTTTTTGGGGATCTTTATGCTTGTGCGACCCAGCCCCCACGTGTCGGCGTTATTGGCAACGTTCCTATGTCCCGATCAACACACCATCAACATCATCATGGTCAGCTCCGACAAGGCTGAGTCCGCACCATCGACGATTCAGTCCGGAAAAAAGAAGTTGTCGCAGTTTTAGCGGCGCCCGAGTGACGTGCACAAGGGGACAAGCGTGATCAAAGGGGCGGTGGCTGAGACTAAGGCCCACCGGGCTGTGGAAGGGCCCCATGGGGCCGAAATAGAACCAATTAGGGCTGGCTTGATCCTTAATGCAGGGAGGCAGTAACCTGAATTCATTTATTTAAGCAGTCAAGCACCCTGGAGTGAATGGATACAACAATCTACTGAATATACAATCATCATGTCCGACCTCCTGAAAGCATACAACCACCTCGACGCCAAAAGCCCTGGACCTCACCAAGGCAAACCACGCAATCTTGAAGTCAAATTCACCAGCTGGAGCAAACGGCACATCCGCATAACAGAAAACTCCACCGAAGGCCCCCTGGTCTACGCTGCAGACATCCACAGCCGCAAGCCTAACATCGTCTTCCAATCCACCGGCACCTCCAAACTGCCTGCAACAGTCACATTCCACACCTGGTCAAGCAACGTCGACGTCAGTATCGATGGCGACAACACCACGGGGCGGCCCTCGAGTCGGCTAAAGAGCGACCGAGTGTTTCCGTCGCGCGGACTAGGCGGGCGGGCCCTGAAATGGAAGTCCAGGTCGTATCTGTCGTTCAGGAGTGACTTTGAGTGTGTGGATGAGTCCAACAGGGTTTTGGCGACGTTTTACTCGAATCGGGGCATGTCGATGACGAGGGCGGGGCGGTTTGAGATTGTCGCGCCTGAGGTGCTACAGAGTAAAAGGGTCACCGATGAGGTTATTGTGACGGGTATGGCGCATGTGTATCTGGAATATGTCGCGCGTTCCTCTGCGGCTGCAGCTGGTGCTGGAGCTGGTGCTGGAGCTGCTGGTGGCGGTGGTGGTTGTTAAGAGTATATCAAGCCATTTGCGCTTTCGGGGTTTCGTCTTTATTGTATTATAGCTTTATATCCGACAGTTTACGATTAAATGAACATTATCTTTTAAAGTCCGAGGGAGTCGAGAGCCTTCTTGAATAGAAACACTTATTAAACGATTCATATAGATACTGGTATATTCCTCCACCTATTATAACAGCCACTTGCACAGCAACCTCAGCCTATACACGCCTTCTAAGCGCCCTGACGAGGCGCAGACCCATCCTCAACCACTTCGTCACTCACGCCAGCCTCTTCGGCCTTCAGTCCAGGCGCTTCCTTCTCCTTCGGCGTCTCTTCCCCATTCAAAAGGGCATACAGACCAATGTCCCTTTCGATCTTCTCCCTGCGGTCGGCATCCTCCTGCGCAAACCCAGCCTCGCCGAACAGCTCGTCCATTTCCTCGAGTGTCCGGCCTTTGGTCTCAGGCACGCAGAAGTACACCCAGATCGTGCCGATGGTTGTGATTGCGCCGAAGAATATCTGCCCTTGTTAGCACAGTACTTCTTAACAACGCTGTTAGTGTGGGAGACTCACAAAAGCACCGAACTGGCTGGTCGAGATAAACGGCGACGTCGCCATAGCGACAGCAAACTATCAGAATCAGCATCCATCTCACTCTCAACTCTCAATTGTTGGTTGACACTTACATTGTTAAGCCAATTCGACTGCCCCCCAAGACTAACGCCCTTCGCCCTCATACCCAATGGGAAAACCTCACTAATAATAATCCACGCCACAGGGCCCCAGGAGAATCCAAACGAGATGGCATAGATCCAGACAAACACGACCGCCGCCCATCCGGCCCCGCGGTGTGTCTCCCATTGCCCACTGAATGACCCCGTGATGCCGGCGACGATGAAGTGCGACGCCGCCATCCCGATACCACCGGCGATGAGGATGGTCTTACGTCCGAAGTTGTCGACCCAGAGCACGGCAGGGATTGTTGCGAGGAACATGACGATTCCAACGACGCCGGTGGCGAGTAGGGAGACGGTGTTTCCGTCTAGACCCAGGCCTTGGAAGATGAAGGGGGCGTAGTAGAGGATAGCATTTACCTAGCATTACGGTTAGCACAATCACATAGGTTAATGAAGAATAGAGGAGACGAGACGTACGCCATTCCACTGCTGAAACACCATAGTCAACACCGCAACAACAGTCCGGCGGAACAGCGCCTTATTCGTAACAAGCGACAGGTAGTCATTAAACTGGATCATGAAGCTACTACTGAACGACCCATCCTGGTACTGCGGGAACTTCTCCTGGACGCGAATGCGCTCGAAGTCGCGCAGGGCTTTGATTTCAAGGAACTCGATGCGCACGCGGATATCGTCGGTGGAAGTATTGCGCAGCCTCGCGAGCGTCTGTAGACATTCTTCCTCGCGGTCGCGGTTCATTAGGTGTCGAGGGCTCTGCGGCATGAAGGCGAGCATGCCCACGGCCAGGATTGTAGAGGGGAGGAGCTGGATGCAGATGGGGACGAGCCAGGCGGCGTCGGACTGGCCGTCTCCTGTGCCGCCGATGAAGTTGGTGCCGTAGCCGATCCCTGACTTGTTAGTATCTTCTTGATGGGAGAAGCTGGTATACTTACAGTAAGACACCATGATTCCGAATGTGATTGCCAGCTGCTGCAGGGCAACAAGGGCACCGCGGACCTCAGGCGGCGCGAGCTCAGCATTGTACCTTATCAATCAGCCTGGCACTGTACACGTTAAAGGTAGGAGAGTCATACAGAGGAACCAGCATACTAAAAGCTCCAACGCCAATACCAGTAACGAAGCGACCACCCAGGACATAGTCCTTGTTCAGCGTGCAAGCCTGGACAATGACACCGACCGTGAAAATGACACACGCAATAACAACAGTGATTCGTCGTCCGACAGCATCAGCCAGGTATCCGTTGATCATTGCGCCAATCCACGCGCCCAGCTCCAGGATTGCGGTCAGCAGGGCCTGTCGTGTTCCGGTCGTACCGCTGTACCAGGGCTCCATCTGTGCGACGTTACGTTAGAACAGTGACAGGAATAGCATTGAAAAGCGGTTCTCACCCGTGCAGTAAAGGAGGTCATGGTCAGGATCTGGCCGAACATTCCCTGGTTATCTGCGACAAACGTCAGCTCTGAATATTCATACCAAGATTAGGTAGAGACGTACATCCATAAACAAACCCACCCAGCGCCGCAAAAGTCGCAATCAGGGTCGTCTTGCCATTATTGACGATCCCCTTCACACCAGCCGGACCAGCGAACTGGGCGCGCTTGGCCGACAGGGCTCCAGCGTCGGTTGGGGCCATATTAGCAAGTATTTCCTCGTACTACAGTGCGAGGGCTGGCACAGTGCAGGTTCTGGAATCTGGAATCAGAAATCAGGAATCAGAATCCAACGGTAGGTGACGCGATCGGACGACCGACCCTTTATAGCCGGACGGCAGGCCGGCACACGCGGAGGTGCTAGCCCATTCTAACCAGCTAGCCAGGTCTTAGCAGGCGTGGCATCCCTGCTGGGCGTGTTCAGTGGCGGATGAAGCATCACTTAACCCGCATTTAGCCTGAAGTCTGCGGGGAGTCGCAATTAGCCTGAGCTGGGGCAGTTTCCCCGGGCGGAGAGCACCCGGTTAATGCTGGGGTAAAGCTGTCAGTTCCAGCTTTTGATCCAGTGGCACACAGCTATATAGCCTTATTGTCTCCTGTAGTTGTTCGACTGGATATTATGGGAGGTTTATGCCTGAGGCTGCAATCTGGGGATGCCGGATATGGTTAGCCTGGTTTCTCGTGGCTCTCTCATATCTGAAAATCGGTTTAAATAATAAAGGGATTTGAATTAAAGGATATGCGTAAGAGTGGATGGGGTCCATAAAGCAAATGTTTCATGTTTTACGTTTTACGTTTGCTTCCGGTTGGTCTGTCGCGGTTGATATATATATATATATATATATTGCTGCGCAAGCTTGTCTTTAGTTCAATATTCAAAGCCAATAGCAGTTTTCATCCAAGTTTAACTACATAAAACTCTGTATCCGGCTTTAGCCAATCTGGAGCCGTTTCCCCAATCCTATAAACAGAGTTGTGGATACAACAGTCAAGGATGATGGGAATCACCGAAGCGTCCGCCACCCGCAAGTCCCGAGTTTGATTTCTTGAACGCGAGGAGCGAGAATGGAAGGGTTTCTATTGGTGCTGTATTGGGTTCAACTCTATGTGGCTTTTCGGGGGGGTGGCCTTAGTTTTATATGCTAATTTTCGACCTGCTTTTCGCGGACGTGTAGCACTCACAAACCACGCCGAAACAGTCAACTCCGTGTGATACTTTACAGAAACGCAGCATCTAAAAGCAGGCTTCTAGAGTAGCACATAGAGATATCCCTGTAGAAAGAATAACACGAAAACTTGGAGAACTTGTTCCCTGGAACATTTGTTTGGAGTAGACTCTAGCTAGGACACGTATTTCAACAAAGATCCTCTGCGGATTGTGGAATGATCTTCACACTCGTGCCGTTCCGCGGTCTCAAGATAGGAAACGAGACGAGGAATATCAAGAACGATGAAATTCCGAGGAGACACAAGGCGGCTTTTAATAATGCAATGCTTGACCTCGCATGTCGATTACTTATTGTTCTTGGCCTAGAAAGTTTTTCCTACACGCTGGGACATGACCTTATTACCCGATATCTCTTAATAAGTTGGAACCCACCTTAGCACGGTTGAATCCGTTATTGTGTTAATTAATGGATAAAGGCGGGCATCCTGCCAGATAAACCAGATCTGAAGGCATGCATGGTCAGTGGAGCAATTTCAGTGCGGCTTGGCTGCCTGTAAAGATGACTAGGCCGTTCTTCACCTGTCTGGCCCAAGGATCGGTAATGCTTAGAACCGACTCGAGGGCATCACTCTTACCTAAATAGCCTGCGAGCTGCGCCATCCGCACTGTGCACACTTTTTTTCTTCCGTATTCGCTTACTCAACATATTTGGCCAATCACAATGCGGTATTCCATCCTAACTCTTCAGTCTATTCTTCGATCACGCCTTTTCCAAATATACTCTATGAAGGAATACTATAATTTTTTTGATGAGAGTTTTGACCCATCAGATAAAGATTGTGGTACTGCAGAGGCAGAATTACATGAGATTATCCTCAATCTTGGCCACGAAGAGCCTGATGAACAATCTATATTGGGTCAGGGCCAGAAGTTACTGCATCATCAGATTCATCACTATGGGCTTCGCACAGAGAGGAGTATACAAAGGAGGATTTGGCGTCAATTGAGGAGTCAACAAACGGCATCCCAAAAGCACGCCTGGGGGAGTGTGCAGCTCGCGCGAGTTGACTGTAATCTGATTTCGCGCCGATAGATACCCTGTAGATACTTTACGGGTAATTAAATGAGTCCTCGGTATCCGTGCCATCCATTTCCAGCTTGCGCAATTTTTGCTTACAGCCGCGGAACAATCCAAGACATGTCCTAGGAGCAAATGGTCATTTTCATATACCTGCGTGCTTTGAAATATCTGCTACCGCATACTGATATATCTCACACATCATGCCTTTTGTACTGAAGTCATTTGAAATTAATGTGCCCTAGCAATTTAACCCTGTTCTACAGATTGGAGCTCGACAAAATTCGTTGTCAAATACAGACACCTCCTTTCTTTCGGATACTCAACTAAGTGGATGAGCCCCCCCCACTGACAAATTCAGTTTTCCTAGATTTTTAGACCACTTCTGCTTGTTTGGATACACGGAATGTGGCCCAAAACTACCGGGCGTCCCAACTTCATCACCTAGAGCTGAATATTCCTTCGTATCCATAGACTTCCACCAAACCGATGGTCCCCGAGATTGGATCTAGCTGATCCAAGCAGTGATCACTCTGAAGGCATACGCTAGGAGTCGGCTTCAGATTTTCGAACGAACCGCGGAGCTGAAGACCTATGGCTGGTTGGTCGGACGGATAGCACGGGAGCATGAGCGGGGCGTAGAATACACTAAATTATGTCCCTTCCAGTATGACGGGGCAGCATTGAGCCAGGAAAATGGTAGAATCCCTCCTTGAACGGGGACAGTTATGTTCATCTCTTTCCAAAAGAGACACTGGGGTGTGTTCGCCTCGAGGGATCAGCGTATATCTGACTCCGCTGTACATTAAGTCCACAGTATTTTTTCGATTGTGCAAGTGGATAGTCGAGAAAGTCTTGAGATTCAATTCCAGGTATAAAAGGGCGCTCTGGCACCTGGACCAAATAGCTCAGCTTCAGATTTCTTTCAAGTTCTGCCCAAAATGAAGGTTGTTGCTTCCATTCTGCCTCTTCTCGCTGTGGCTTCTGCCTCGTGCCTCCATGGCACATCACTCATGCCCCGTTCTGCCGATGGTCGAGTTGATATCAACCCTTACAACTACACCAACACCGGCGGTCCCCTGAACTGGTACGGACTCGACCAGGAGAACACTGCATGCTCGACGGGCAAGCACCAGTCTCCCATTGTGATCGAGACGGATGACATTGACTACGCCCAATCCAAGTCAATTCGCTTCCACGTCCCCAGTGCTGATGCGGCCAAGTTCGAGAACCTGGGTTCTGGCCTCGAGGTCGTCCTGACCAACGGCACCCTCACCACCAAGGACAGCTCCTACAAACTTGCTCAGTTCCATTTCCACACCCCTAGCGAGCACCGTATCGACGATGAGTACTATCCTATGGAGGCTCACTTCGTCTTTGAGGGCACTGGTAAGTCTTCTCCGAGACATCTATCAAAACTCGCATCCTAATAAATTCTAGCTGGCGATATTGCCGTTGTCGGCTTTGTTTTCGAGCTCTCCCAGTTCGGTTACTCCACCCCTCTCTTCGATTCCGTTTTCGCCCACATCGATGATATTGCCAACCCCGGCACCTTCACCAAGACTGGCCACCTTGACTTCTCGGCCCTGACTGCTCACCTGAACGCCCACGGTATCTACCAGTACACCGGCTCTCTCACCACCCCTCCCTGCTCTGAGAACGTCAAGTGGTTCCTCAGCACAGAGCCCCTTGCCCTAAATGTCCAGAGCTACAATGCTGTTAAGCACATCCTGAAGTACAACGCTCGCTACACTCAGAATGCCCTTGGCCAGGACAACCTCCTGGAGATTGCTGCTAAGGAACTGAGCTAATTTTCCCTCACGGAAAGCTAATAATTGTTGAACTCAATGGTGGTTTGGAGTACATGATATCTGGGATTGCATTGGCGGATGTGGTGGTTGTGAATATGTAGGCTGCAGATCTATACGGCATCTAATCTCTAATAGAACATAATAAATCAACTTCTCGAGCAGAATCGTCCATCCTGCCGCGGTTCCGGTAGACCGGAACGATTTGTAACAATGGGGAAGCGTCGGAAATTTCGCGATCAAAAGCGGGGCCAAACTGACTTGGCGGCGTAGGGCGAAGGGCTTGACCGTATAAAGCATTTGGCTCTTGCTGCTAGTGCGAGATCTGAAAGGTAAAGTGGGACCCAAGATCGCGACGCCCCCCGGGAGAATTTTCCAACCCGGGGACCCCCTGAGAATCGATTTATCGCGTGTCAAATGATGCCCGCTGTATTTCTTGCAACATAGCCCTAATCTCACCTCACCTTGCTACTCTATATGAAGCTAAGTACTTCCGTGAATCGGACATCTACCTCCCTTTTGAAAACTTGGGCCCTAGAAGATTCCGCAACCAATGCGCCCCCACCCCGTCTTGAGTCGACGTAATGCCGGTGATATTTTTTACGGCATGAATTCCTTTGACTTGTCGATCTTGGCTGGAATTGTATAACCACTCGTAAGTTCAGCTCGCCTTTTGGTCACCTCGGCACTAAGAATCCACATTATTTCCCGGACATGTTTGTTGGTGGAATTACCGGCACTGTGCTTCCTTCATGTATGTACACACGTATGCACTCGTAAATGTTGGAGCACCTTATAGCTCTCCGTTTTACCGTGTCCACGACCCGAGGCGCCCCCTTTTTGGTTCAACAGTGCGTGCGCAATGGATAAACGTAAGGCCAAAAGAAAGAGATCTCATGAGTCCGTACTGGGTCGCCCGTGTCCCCGTGTGTGGTCGTTTAGCTTGCTCATCTTACCCCTATTTGACCCGCGAGGCTGAGCTGTCCACGGGCTAATGGGAACTGAATGAGCAGGTGTGATTCTCACATGCCGCCGCCGTAGCCAAACCTAGAGATTATTTTGTGGGAATCATTGACATGTTGATATGTTAAAGAGATGATACAGTATGAGGCTAAAAAGATAGCACCTTCTTCCCATGCTGCCGCTCCTCCGTAGGTATAGTGGAGAGACATATCGGAAATGACCGATTGCACTTCGATCTCGAGACTTCAACACATCTCTCAAGAAATACATGGAACGCCTATTCGGGACTCTATTCATATTATTGCAAGTGGTGCCTGATAAATAACATTTATTCAGAGAAGGACTGGCCAATAAATCTCCTTTAGTGAGTCAGAATGGTGGAATAATGCATTATCAATCATAATTATAGATCTACGTTCAGGCTACCTCTATCATACTTAAGAAACTGCTTAATAAAATCTTTAAACACAGCTGCATCAGTTGAACATTACAATACTCAGGAAAGGGCAATGCTGCCTTGTACATACTGGCAGGATTGTTTGTTGTCTCTGTATCTGACATCTAATGACGTCGCGTGAGCTCACTTCCAAAGACTTTCCCCTATATTTAGGAAGCCTGCCGAGCGTGCCTGAAAATTCGTAGTTAACTCGCCAGCCATGTAAACATTCCAGGTGGATATGGCTCCTGGAGGTACGTCTCAATATCCAGGGAGCAACGCCCTCCGTCCCAGGAGCGACACTGGCCCGGGGAGGAGCAGCACTACCCCTAGGAACTACTGGTTCTTGTCGTGAGAACAGTTGATTTAATTTAGATCTACATGCGCCAATTTCGGGAGAAGCAGAAATGATTTCGGGTCTGCTTGTATATCTAACTCTCATTGCAGAAGCCTCAAGAGTATTGTTATAGAGTGGGTTGATAAATCTCTTCGCCCGGTATTCCCTCATCTACTTATAGAATTCGACTTTAAGCTCATGAAATCTCTTGTTCTCCCAGATTGGCCTCAAATTGATTCTGCAATTTGTTGCAGCTGAATACTTCGCTGCATATTCGTCGCCTTAGAATCGATCTTTGAATAGCACTTTCCCCCATTTTCAAATATCAAAGACATGGCATGAATCACTACTCCTTGTCGATAAAATCCAAATACTAAGTATAGATATTATTAATAAATACTTCCCAGCAGCTAAAGAGGATATAATCTTTCGTAGTTGATACCAGGCTGCATAATAACCTAATAGATTTATAATCCCTTCTAGGACTATATTCTTCTGACAGTCTGGTCTCTGAACCTCAACAGCCGAATCAATGGTCATTTTTATATTATTTCATATGTCAACTCTTGTGCCTGGCCCTAACAGCTTCTTGACACTGTCAACCGTGTGGATCATAAGTGTTTATGTGGGTCTATCTTCTCCAGCCGGGGTCTCAATTCCCGAAAGTCCGGCCCTATACGAGCAGCCTGCAGCCATGCAGATTAATAGATAAAGACTATGAGACCCTCCCAGATGGCTTTTTAACTGCTTCAAATTATTATGGAAGCATCTAACGTGTTCGTCAGATGGCGCCCAGTCCCGCCTACGCAACCCAACACGCCAGAAATCAACAAAGTCCACTCAGAGCTCCAAAACTCCCGTGTATCCATCTCCATCTCCTTACCCTCGCCAGGGGATAGCTCCTGGAAAAGCGGTCATGTATTCAATCAGGTATTCGAGCCCACCGACGGCAACAGGGCCGTTTTCGACGCTGTTGTGGCCCCTATCCTCCCCAAAGTCCTGAACGGGGACTCCTGCAGCTTCTTCGCGTACGGACACTCCGGGAGTGGGAAGTCGCATACGATACTTGGGTATGATTTTGAGGACCCTGATAACTTTGGGCTATGTCTTGCTGCTGCGAGATATCTCTGTGAGGAGCTGAAGGGTTTCAATACCGGTATAGTAAGGGAAGGTCATAGTCATTCCTCTATGTCGGAGCTGGGCATTGGATTGCGCATGTACGAGTTACGCGGGAACGCCGCGTTCGATTTACTGAATAACCACTGCAAGTGTAATATCCGGCAGGGGTATGATGGGCAGACGCATATCCGGGGCGAGACGGAGGTGCTGGACGGCGGGAGGGTTCGGGTGCGTCCCATTGTGACGAAGGCGTGCTGGAGCTTTGAGGACTTTCGGCAGGAGTTACTGCGTGGGTTGCAGCTGAGAGCTAGCGGGGTGTCGACTGTTCATGAGGAGAGTTCGCGGACACATGCGGTTCTGGAACTGGAGATTGTGAATAGGGCGTTGCTGGATGCAAGGGAGGCGGTGGTTGAGAGGCAGTCGGAGTTGGTTCCTGTTGCCAAGAGGGCGACGGATGTGTATATTGAGGAGCAGATGAAGGGGCTTGTGCGGACTGGGGATGGGAAGTTTGTGCCGAATCCAGAGTATCAGATTGACCACCGGAGGATTGATGAGGCGGAAGAGAAGAAGGCTGAGTTCGAGAAGTATGTCAGCGATGCAGAGGAGCATGTTCATTGTGTGTTTCGGTCGTCTGGGCAGACATGTCTTGGGGGGAAGCTGGTATTCGTCGACTTGGCTGGAGCTGAGTATTATCATGGGAGCTCGCTGTCTACACATGGTTCACGATCACTGCCCAGTCCGCAGGAGCAGAAGGAAGGCCGACAGATTAACACGGACCTTCTTGCTCTTAAAGAAGTTATCCGCGCCAGAGCTTCGAAACAATCTCGTATTCCATATCGGTCGTCGCCTCTGACAATGGTACTGCGTGGGCACTTCGAGGCGACTGGTAGCAGGGACAGCTACTCTGCGGTGATTCTGACAGCCTCACCGGCAGCCGACCAGTATGCTGCTACCGCAAATACGTTGAAGTATGGAAACCTGGTTGGTACGTCTAAGAATAGATAGTACAGCGTCGGATGGATCTAGGTAACCTTGTACCGTTGATCTAATCATCGGTAGCCTTCTCACAAGGACGAGCCATAACCATCATCATATATACCACAGGTCTCAGCTTAACCCGTTCCTGTGCTGTTGTCTGAAGGAAGTCCCTCATCCAGTAGACTAATTCAAGATCTGGGTGGACCTCAAGGCTCTGTGATTGGATAACATGGGTGGATAATATCACGAATGGAATGAACTGATGAAGAAGGGTAAGGCTTATAAAATTGTTAGTTATTAGTACAATAAGACGATATCAAGTAACGTACCTGGTTCCCCAGTGTGCATATGAAGTTGATCCCATAAAGGCCCGGTACACTTCCAGTGAGCGCCTGGCAAGATCAACACTAGTAGATGGCAAACGGACATTATTCCAGTGGCCATTGACATGCAGATCGAGGATGATAAGCAGTTTATAGGCGCCTAGGAGAATATCTAGCGCAAACCAAGCATCGACATGGTTGGTAGTCATCCTAAGAAGCTGGTCCTGTATACGGTTAGATCAAGAAGCTTTCTAGGGCAGATTGACTGGCATACCGGGTTCCATGTTTCGATAGTCATATGTATCTGCATAGCCAGATCACCAGCCGTCTTCTCATCTAATGTCTCTCCTAAACCATCGATCTTATCCAGGTATTTGAGCATAACAAGTGTCTGGCGCATAGAAGCGAGAAAATGGATTTGAACAAAGCGCATATCCGGATCATCATTGCCAGTGATGGTAGGATCAGGAAAGTTCACAGCCCAGGATCCTGCTGGAATGAGAGTTGGTTTGCCAAAAGAAAGCCGGAACATGCAATCCATTCGAAGTAGATGCCAGAACTCGAAACGCTGTTGGTTCCTCTCTACCTCTGGTCGGCGAATCGAAGATTCGTCCTCTTGTGGTGGCTCTTTGCCGTCAACCCAAAAATAACCCAGTGTTCGCGCAACAGAGCTTGCATGGCCGAGGGCTTTCCAGGCCAGTTCAAATTCAGCCTCCTCAAGGGCGAGCGATACCTAATGGGTTTCCATGAGATCTAGGCCGTATGCGCAAGGAACAGAGTTCTTACCATGATGCACGCCGCCGACAGATCTGCAGCAGTGCTCCCTGCCAGCTCAAGCCAACTCGCTCCTATCTTGATGCACGATTCGGAGACGCGATTGACAATGTCACGTTTGGTAGGGAAGTCATGATCCAGCATGCTTCCATGTAGAAGAACATTATAATAGATTATCTGCGCAGTATAATCTATTTGGACGTGTCGCGTTTCCAGCAAGTCAGGCAAGGCCATTAAGAAGTCCTTGTCTAGATGTGTCCGGGGGCCATTAACCTGATGGCAGTCATGATATTCTGAACCTTTTATGAGTAGAGATGACAAAGGGGGGAGTACAAAAACGCACTTTTTATCCATTTCCGCGCTACATCCCTAGGGACCATAGGGGGATCTGGCGCAACCTCCAGGGCGGTATAATCAGTAAAAGAGCCAGGATCTTCGATTGCCGCTTCTACAGCGGTCTTAATCTTTTCGCTTTGTAAAATGCAAGATTCCAGGGGCTTGAGATGGCACAATATGCCAGATAGAGCCTCGGAACGTGTCGCTGGATGGTTAAACTGATTCCATAACCCCCGTATCATCCCTCGCGCATCATGATCACAAGAGCCATCCCCATGTCCCGGATTTAACTCTATTGGAACCAGACCTTCAACTCCGGAACTGGCCGAAGATACAGACATTGAACGAGCAGCATATGTACAGTCCTCTCGTAGACGATCCAGCTCACAATGGTCTTCCAGCCGGTCCAGCCGGCTGAGAATGCTGCTCAAGATATTCTGATCATCAACTCCCCTACCACACCAGATTCCAGCTTAGTTAAAGAAATGGCAATCAGCTAGGATAAGTAGGAAAACTCACCATGGCTTCCTGGGTCGAGATTTGCGTGGTACATAGATGCACTCCGCGCCTGCGGCCTCGCATTTGTCGCATCGGGGGTCGACTTTGTTGCACCTTGTCTGGGGTTCTTATTTAGGTCTATATCACCCACAGCGTTCGTATATTTCATACCTTTTTCAATTGGCAGCGGCGGCACTACGGTGTGTTAATGTTTCTTGGCCAGTATGAATGTATCAAGGACTGGACTTACTGATGTTCGCGCTGTGGGGCGCTGAAAGCTCATAACGCAGCTAGTGCATAAAGGAGAGACTGTGTCTATGACAAACAAGATTCTGTCATGTAAATTCGCCCCTGAGGATCAGCAAAGAGGAAAACACTAGACCGTAATTGCGGATTTTTCTGGCGCTCATCACGTGCATCCAGTTACACGATGAGTAATCGATATACAAACGCCCCCAAGTCCGTGTATTTGATGAGACTTCAAACTAAGAAATATTGAACATTGAAAGGGAGTGAAATTTCGTATAGACAGTTCAGTCGGGAATCCGAGGTTGATTGTTCAGCAGCATGGAGCTGCGGTTGGTTAAAGAGCTTCCAGGACTGCTACTACGGTATACACAAGGAACCCAACTTGGATAAATAATAGCGTTGATGCGTAATAATGTGATTGTTAATTTTGTTATTTACAGCCGTTAAACATGCATCGTCCATCCATTCCATAGTCTCAGGATTTCATTGCTAAGGCACCTGTCGACAGACTTAAGCACAAGTAGGGCCGTTGTTTGCGCCAACGTTCTGGCATGTCTGGCCGTTGGAGCAGGTAGTGACGGGGGTGGGAATGCCTTCTTCATTGCACACTAGGATGGTATTGGCAGCGGCTGTTATATCATGTTAGCAGACGGTTCATGGATGCATGGAGGATTGCAAATATGTACTCACGTCCAGCACCGCAGTTGGTCTCGCCGGGAGTGCAGTCAGCGGCGGCAAGGCCGGCGAAGAGAGCGGCAAGAGCGACAGTGAAGAAACGCATTTTGGTGGATGGGCTGAGTTGGAGGGATTGTTTGAAGATATTGGGATTGAGAATTGTGGTTGATGAGGATAGAGGTTCATACCTGGCGAGCAAGGGGTTTTTATACCTTTTGAAGGCAGTAGGTGGCTTACGGGCTACGGCCCTTAGAATGTGTCAACATTTAGACTTTGCAATGGATACCAGCACTGCGAGCCTCGAGATACTGCCCTATAGCACGTCGCGTTGTGGTCGTGGACAGCACAGGTGGACAAGGCCTTGGCCCCCAAATACCCACTATACAGTCCAGCCTCAAGCCGAAGCTTAGCCATAGGCTCGTATATTCATAGCCCCTGGCAAGGCCCCCAATCTCACAAGCCATGGGTGTGGAGTACATGCAGATCAGTGTTGTCGACGTCTGACAGCGAGTGTCTCTTTTGCTGTGGAGCTCGGCTCGATGTGAATATTCAGCTCGGTTCCACTCTGTCTGCTAAAGTAGGACCTGAGCGTTGATGTTGATTCCCTGGGTATCATCGGGAACCCACATCGCCAACTGCTAAGCAATGCCTCGCTAGTTGGCTGACATGGCCACGTCACCGGTGGATTATATGAAAAGGCGAATGCGACGTCGGCAAGAATATGGTTGACTACGGGAGCTGGATGGACATATGATTTTTAGAAAGAGACCATGAGAACGTGTGAGATTCATTCAGCCTCTATCTCCGATATTCCGACAACGGTGGAACCTGCCGATCCAGCCCAGGAAGGAAGTTGAGATGTTGCTTGGTTTGTTTAGGCTGTTGGCATGAAGATCTCGGATTTTATTCGCGCAGTTACCCACAGTAAGCCACATCCACAGTGAAAAGCAGAGATACCTGAAGTTCTATGGCTGTGCTGTGGTCCACCCTCCACCCGAAGGCAGTGCTTTTCGCTGGACGGTGCAGTCGGGACTCGCCTCGCCAGATTGTGTCACGCATTTCCTGTTGGGAAGATATTTAGCATATCACAGGCACGGCTATAACGGTAGGCGGGTGGATGTTTCACCGCTGCGCCCGACTGTATCTGATGTGTTTCATGACCCACTGCAGACAGGCGGGAGCGGACGTCCCCGAAGGAAGAGATATCTTGAGATGGAATTCCGTCTATATGGTGGGGTTTCTCGACTGAGGCTCATGCTGCAGGCATAGCTCAGGCTCCACCAATTGGCTACTATTATTAGGTGTCTATCCGTAGAGTATTCTAGCTGGATATACCTTGGAGAAGAGGCCACAATATACGACATCACTCAACGAAGCCCGCACATGAAACATACCCCAAGTCGCGGCTGATACAAGGCAACTGCACTGGCAAGGCAGACGTCAAGTATACCAGCTACGGCTGCCGCCGTAGCAGCAGGTGAGATAGTCTGAGGAAATTGTAGAAGCAGAGTGCTCGCATTCAGTGCACTGTTGGGAGAGACAATTGATATTCTCGGCTGACCGGGAGGATTGATTCTAGCAATGTTGGGCATGTCTACCGGGCCCAGTCGATGATACCTACAGCAGAATCCCACAAGTCAATATCAACATGACGAAGGCGACCTCTGAGGCATGCTCCACGGTTTAATTAGTCCATTTACATGCGCAGAGCGTATGGTCAGTTCTTGAATATGCTTCTGGATGTCATGCATTCATATCACATTAACCTATCCCGAGGATAACAAGCTAACTACATCACAGAGCCGCCTTCGCACCCCCGTTGAAATCCTTATAAAATGCCTTTACATATGCCTCCGCATTGGAATTGCCTAAAGTCCCATTCTCCATACGGTTCATCGCATACGTAAAGGTGATTCCACGCTCAACATCAACAATGGCAATGGACCCTCCCCATCCACCCCAGAAGCACACCTTGCCCTCAGGAATCCAGTCCATACTACCATTCGGCAGCCCAAAGCCCATTCCCATCTTCAGCGGAAGACCAATCACAAGATCCGGCCCCTCAGCCTGCGTTTGCCAGATCAGGTCCACGGTCGAGGACTTGAGGAACTGCTTCCCATTCAAGGTGCCTCCATGCGTGATAATCTCAAGGATCTTGTTAAAGCCACGCGCGTTCGAAAACCCACCGAACGAGCCGACACCACAGCGCCGGAATTCCGGGGTTAACGTGTGTGCTGCCTCGATGCGACAGCCCCGGAAGGCGCGCAGGGCAATGTACATCGGGCTACCGGGCTTGGGCGGGTCCTTCAGCATCGCCGCTGGAAATGGAGCTGGGGAGACCATTTCTCCGAGGCGGGTCCATTCACGCTCATCCTGGAGTCCGAGGTGGAAGTCTGCATCGAGGGGCGTGGAGAGTTCATCGCGGACAAAGTCTGGCAGTGATTTGCCGCTGGCCCGGTGCACGAGTTCGCCTAGCAGCAGGCCCTGCGACATGAGGTGGTAGCCTGATGCGGTGCCTGGTTCCCACCAGGGCTTCTGGGCAATGAGTTTCTCGGTCGCGAGGGGTTGGTTTGCGAGCAGTTCGGAGACAGGGAGTTCGGGGTCCCACGAGGGGAGGGCGGCGGTGTGCCCGAGACAGTGTCGGACTAGGATGGAGCGCTTGTCGTCTGTGTCGAATTCGGGCCAGTATTTTGCGACAGGGTCGTCTGGGTGCAATTGCCCTCGGTCGATGAGGATCAAGACAGCCAGGGCTGTGATTGTCTTGCTGATGGACCAGACGGGGACGATGGTGTCGCTGGTCCAGGGCTGCGTGCGAGCAGGCGTGCTGTATCCGCCGAACAGGTCGACAGCGGTCTCGCCATTTATTGAGACACAGACGGAGGCACCGAGTTCAGCGCCGGATTCCAGCTGTTTGGCAAATGTGTCGCGCAGGCTGCTGAAGCGCGGGTCGCAGTGGCCTTGGACGGACATGTTGATGATAACGGATGTTAATAAGGACGCAGAATGAGGATGCGGGGACGATTAATATAAGCCGATCAGCTCGGCTCATCATTTCGACTTATGCTGACTTGTTAACCGATTGTACCTAGGCAGTTCTGGTCGCATGTGGATCTCCCCACCGTGGGTCTGATATACGGATACACAGGGCTTAACCAAGCATTCCCGTTGCCATTGAGACACCCAGGCTATAACAATTCGAGACAATATCAATACATGTCTAAATGGCGTTGGCGATTTGGCCCCAGGAACCCTCCGCATGACACACAGTCCCTGGGCCGATATCAGGAACAAAAATGTCCCTTTTCTATGCCGCTGCTATATTTCGTGTAGGTGTGTCTAGAAACAGCAGAGCAATAAAAGACATGCCGATCTTCCGACTTCTCTATTCTATATATCTATTGATATCTGCCCCTTCATCCTACAGTCCATGACGGTTCAAGATAGCTAACGCCTTCCCCGACGTTCTTCATACTTTTCTGTAACTGGGTATGGGGACACAGCGCCTCATTTAGTAGTTGCCCGATGGTATTTATTTCATTACGACACACGGGGAATGCGGAGATAAAGTCACTCCCGAGCATGGAGCGTAAGGAGAACGGTTCGAAAAGTTCTACAGGAGCTTGACATTCATGTTCTGACACTGCAGATGTAAGCAAGGCCTAAGCCTATCGCAGGGATATGCTGTGTAGCCCCAGGGCTATGCGTCATACAAGTTTGTGGGAGGATAGGTATATTTAGGCTACAGTTCTACTAACAGACCTGCTAAAAGGAATATCACTCAAGACCATTGTTATATCATTGCAGTTTTACCCAAAGGCTATGCGTGAAGCAAGTTTTGCCAGAGGGCTAGCATCGCTATATCGGTGCCGTTTTACCCAAAGGCTATGCGTGAAGCAAGTTTTGCCAGAGGGTTAGCATCGCTATATCGGTGCCGTTTTACCCAAAGGCTATGCATGAAGCAAGTTTTGCCAAAGGGCTGGCACATATCCCAGCTGACGCTTTACCAACCGTTCAATGGTAGGAAGTGTCACTGAGGGTCACTGGTATGTTGTTGCCGTTTTACCCAAAGGCTATGCGTGAAGCAAGTTTTGCCAGGGGGCTAGCAACCAATGGGACTTTGTATGGTCTTTCTATTCGAGGTTAGCTTAGTTGATCCACCATCTCTGTGTAGGCAGGTGCTCTTGGTGGGGAAAGGCTTACTTTTGATATGTTTGGAGAATTACTTATCCCGTTGCCGCAGTGAGATGGTCATTTTCGTGTTCGATGCTCCGATATCCTTTTGCTGCGGTGTGGGCAGCAGCTCATCCAGGACGGTCTCGCTGATCTGGAGAATGAACCCCACGGCGTATTGTGCCAGCGTTTCCATGTGGTCGGAAAGGTTTGTCCTGAACGGCCCGTACTGTTGCATTGTCATGAAAGATGGATTAGTCGGGTGTCCGCTCAGGTAGTCAACATAGCTGTCGTCGTAGCCGGCCGCTACCGGGAATATCTGGGTTTCGTCCTGCGCTATAAGTAGCCGTCTACGATAAATAGTTAGCACGCTGTGTTTGAGCAGGGGAGGGCTATTCTGACCTCTTTCCCAACGGCACCTAGCGTGGTATCGTCTCGTACATGATTCAATTGACCATGGCCTCGGTGCGAGTCGCCATTTCGGAGAGTTGGTGTTGGATCTTGAAGGCAAGCCGTTCGCTGCTCCAACCACAATGTCGACTCGTTGTGTTGATTGTGAGGGTACGACGAAAGAGTAGTAGCCTTTCATCGGCGATTTCGTCGTCATTTGGCCGCTCCCTTAGTTGGTTGAGATAATCGTTGTTCGACCCTAGGCTTTCTAGACACGCCGTCGAATCCGCCATTGTGCTGGGATGCGAGGCCGCGGACATCGATCGTTGTCGTGTATCTCTGGGAACTGACTGGTACAGACGATTTGGTTTTGTTCCTGGGTTGCGGTGGAATTCAGTTACCTGCCTGAATGTGGGATCCGTATACGAGCTGGAAAGTGCCTAGAGTATCTCGCGTGACTATTTGCGTTAGCGATATGCTTGACAAACATTGCAATGCGGCCATGGGCGGGCGTGTCACGGGCCTAACCAGCTGGTCATTATCATGAATTTGTAAGACAGCGCAGAGCCGGCGTCTGAGTAAACATTCAACTCCTTTCGCCGATGAGGACAGCGTAGGAGAAGAGAGAGAGTAGTCATGGAGGAGTGGGGGTCGGCCTCCTCAGGAGTTGGGTTGTCTCTGCGCTAGGTATCTGGTTAGTATTATCCAAATGTGAGATGATGCATTATTGACGCGTGAGTAAACATACAACTTGGTTCGCCGTGGAGGAAGGGAGGGCGGCCTCTGCAGGATTTGGGAGAGCGAGTGGGAAGAGGTTGACAATAGAGTAGAAGAAATGGTTCCTATGTATCAGAAGTAGTTCAACCAAATTGGATCCTCGAAGGGATCAAATATGGCTTACTTACATGTTTGGGGAGGGTTGGTAAAGGTTAGAGAAACAAAACGAAATCCTCGGGGAGGGCTGCTCTTTTTCTACGCGCGGTCCTGTTTACGTCCCAGGAAGGACCATGCCCGCCTCCTTCCTCTTTGGGAAGTGACTGTCTCCCTGGCACTGCCGTACCTTCCCGAATACTATTTGCTGTATTACACAGTATACTGCGTAATATACTTGGTCGTAAATGATGCTTTTATTCATTGAGGTCAATGCGAGCGAGCTAAATGTATAGACTCGTCCCATTGTCCTCGACGCCTGCTCGTCCCGGGTACTCGGAGAAGGGAGGGAACATGGTCTGAATAGCAAATACGCCTGTCCCTCTAATTAATCTATTATATACTCTTACTCAGATGCACATATAGCCCACATTCAGCAAGACTACCTCCACTGTTTAAGATAGCCAAGGCCTTCCCCGACGCCTCTGTATACTTCTCCACCCGCTCCGAACCACACATCCAATCCTCCAGTCTCTCGGCACGAATAAGACTCCGAAGGGGCTTCAAAAGGATATCCTCTTCCCGGATATCAGGGAGCGTATGCAGGAAATCCTCTGCCGCCGAGCCGGCCATAAGCTGGTTGTTACGCGACGCGGTTGCCGCCTGCACTACAGCCTTGAGTGTATTCTTGCGTTTTGCAGCGTAGCTCGACAGACACTTCTCAGCTTCCGAGGCCCTGAGGTTGGAGCAATACTCCTTGCCTAGACTGGGATTTACGCGGCGGAGAATATTCACGAAACACGCAGCAGACTCCATCGCCTGGTTGGCGCCCATTGCGGCATGAGGGACCATCTAAGTCTATTGGTATTCACCAGAGACTAACAGGGTATGCTGGTCTGAGATTTACCTTATGAGCGGAGTCGCCAAGTAGGAATAACCTCCCACAGAACCAATACTCTCCAACGCCCTCTTCCAAAGCCGTCATAACAGCAACTTCCCTCCGCGCAAAGATATCCGAGATACGTCCCGGACTGAGGTGACGCGCTTGGATGCGTAGACGTGCGTCTTGTCTTCGAGGCTGTCAAACAAGATCTTCAATACATCCTGGCGAGCCATGAAAAACGCGCCGTATCCAAACGTAAAAATTGTCAGCAAAGAGAAGCCAATAAATAGTGGACGCTGGATAGGGTGAAATACAAAGCAGGATAATTCCTCATAACAGACGTCCTTCTATAAAGCCTTCCAGACTCCCAATCGCGATGTTCCCACCGGTCATGGTCGACGGAGAACGCCTCGATCTTATCAAGCACGCCGAGCTGGTCGAAGATGCGAAGACCACTAGGCATAAGACCGAGACTGGCATCGGCATTTGGGGCGATTGTGTGATAGCCTTCGTAGAGGATGTAGGATATGCCGAGCATCTCGAGCATCTTTGCTAGGGCTAGGCCGGCGACGCCACCGCCGACGATGCCCACCGTGACGTGTTGTGGCATGATAAGCTGAGGTGGATTTTTTTAATTAAGATTAAACTGGATGGATTGTATAATTCAAAATAAAGTGGTATGTTGGAATGGATATACTGCAGTGTCTACAGGCATCTATATATGTAGATGAACATGACGTACGATTGTACCTGACGATATCAGTTCTTCAATTGGTGGCCGCGTGAATCACTTCATCTACGTCAGACGGTCTCTCGCAAAAATGTATCGACACCGATGTCAACACGGCCTCGGTGGTGGCAGTGGACCGAGCAGCGGGTGAAGCCATTCGGATAAGCCGCCGATCCCGCCCGCATAACTACCACGTCAACTAGGAAAGCAACATGTAAAGATAGCATCTTCACTAAGCAGGGATAAAATGCAATAAGCTCACATAATCTCGGACCATCTGGATTGGAGGCGTTTAATTTCCTTGCTTCAGTCAATATCCGCGCCCGACACAAGACAACGGCAAGTATAAACCTCCGCCCACGCCCCGAATCGATTGATTCAGTCCGAGATGTGAATCATGTCTATGACCTTGGCTACTTTGTATCTTGTTGTGCATATTCCGAGCTTGTATCTTGTATTGTCCTTCTTTCCTTGAGAATGATATCTCACTGATGTCTTAGGCAAGAGCGACCCCTCTGATGCCAGGCATTGTTGCTCCTTGCCGGTCAATCTGAGGTCCAACTCCTACAAAACCGTAAATTGCGAGGAAGCCGCGGAGAACTCGTACTGCCTAGTGCGTACTGCTTAAACGAATACCCATCGGTGGGGGAAGTCATTCCGGAGATGCTGTTAATCGGCTAAACGGGATGCCGAAGCGAGATGCCTCCCCGATGGCTAGATGGCTACGTAGCGATGGTATTCTCGAATATTGACACATAAGACATGGGATTCCTCTTCGCGTATTCTCGAGCGTTGAAACTCAACGATATTAGCTTTGGCTGTACCGTTGTGAACCGTGGCAGCAAATAACCCGGGGAGATATTTGTTTAATGTTCATAGTTAGAGAATGTTGCTAACCATCTACAACGCCCACCACATGGCCAGAAACGCCCGGCCCCCATCTGGAGCCCCCTTGCCGAATTTTCCGGTCGCGATATGAAGATCTTTACTAGATATTGGGCTAAACGTCGGACAATCCCGACTTGGAGAGCTGGGGAGAACGTCATGGCAACTTACCCGGGGGGAAAGGTCCACATCCCCGGCCTCTGTCACTGATTTCCGGCCCTCTGCAGGCTCGCTAAAGTGTAGTCGATATTATATCCGTCCTGTTGTATACATGATTGGCCCTGGCGGAAGATTGCCCACTGCCTCTCCAAACGGAGGTGGAGACACTGTCAGGCTCGGTGCCGTGTCCGATGTCTCTTTAAAGGCAGTTCACGCACTGCAGAGCCGCTCATCACGCCATCGAACCCTTGTCTGAGCAATTCACCATGCGGTCTCTCAATTTGCTGCTCTGGGCATTGTCCACTGGGGCATTCGCAGCGCAAAACCCTTTGAACCTGGGTAAGGGCTTCGCGCTAGCTGTGGATGACACTGCCAACCGGGTGTCGATCACACAGAACGGTCGGAGAATCTGGGAGACTGTTCCTGGAAAGTCTTTTGTCAGTGCCAGCGGCGGCGAGGATATTGTCACTGCAGCCAATGGTAATTTCAAGATCGAGGAGGTCGACCAGAATAAATGCACCGGCCAGGAGATCACAAACGTCGAACAGCGCTCGTGGAATGGCACCGTGAATGGCCATGCTGCTGTTATCCAGGGTAAGCTTACAGACTGCGGGGATGCTATTGTTCCATTCTCTGTTGCTTTCTGGGTGCCATCTCAGTCCCCTGATCGTATTGCATTTAATGCGCAGGTCAATGGTGGCTCTTCGTCGGACGCGGCTACGAAATTGTTTCTTACCTACGCCTCCTCGCCGTCTGAGGACTTTTATGGCCTTGGAGCCCAGGCGTCGTTTGCTTCTTTGAAGAACCAGTCTGTTCCTATATTCTCTCGCGAGCAAGGCGTTGGTCGCGGTGACCAGCCTACTACTGAGCTGAATAGCGAGGATGGGTTCTTTGCTGGAGGAGACCACTTCACTACCTATTCCGCTATTCCTCAGTATATTAGTTCTCATTCGAGAGTATTCTCCCTCACCGAGGAGAGCACTGCCTACACAACTTTCGACTTTACTGAGGCTAATGCTGTTACTGTCCGTTATGATGCCCCGTCTGTTGATGGCTACCTGATGCAGGCAGACAGCATGCTCGACGGTATTACCATGGTCACCGACTACACTGGAAGGATGCCTGAGCTGCCTCAGTGGGTCGATAGCGGTGCAGTTGTCGGAATCCAAGGTGGACAGGACAAAGTCAACAAAGTCGTCGAGCGAGGCCTCAGCCAGGGATGTCCCATTGCGGGTGTCTGGCTCCAAGACTGGTAGGTCTGAATCTACTGAATGAAATCGTTAACTAACATGAAAAGGTCCGGCACCCACGAGCAGAGCGTCTCGTACATGAGCTTGAACGTCTCTCGCCTGTGGTGGAACTGGGAGAACGACGCCAACCTGTATCCCACCTGGAATGACTTCGTGCAGTCCCTGCGAGACCGCCACGACATTCGAACGCTGTCGTATATCAACCCGTTCCTTGCAAACGTCAGCACCAAGTCCGACGGATACCGAAGCCATCTCTACCTCGAAGCTACGAAAGGGGGATACATGATCCAGAATGCTACCACAAACGGCACCTCCGTGATCTCCAGCGGCCCTGGCCTTGACGCTGGCATCATCGACCTCACCAACTCCGCCGGACGATCCTGGTTCCGAAACATGATGCTCGACCAGGTCTGGAACGCCAACATCTCCGGCTTCATGACCGACTTTGGCGAGTACACCCCCGTCTACCCAGACACCCAATTCGCAGACAAGAGCATCGACCCCTTCTTCTATCACAACGCATACCCCCGCGAGTGGGCAGCCCTCCACCACTGGATCGGCAAAAGCGTGCCCCAATTCAAAGACTCGATCCTCTTCCACCGCTCCTCATCCATGTCCGCAAACCGCTACCAAAACTTGTACTGGGCCGGTGACCAGGCCATTAACTGGGGCGTTAACGACGGCATCAAGTCGTCGGTCACTGTCATGGCTCACATGGGTCTATCAGGATACGCCCACGGCCACACTGAGATCGGCGGATACACCACAACCTGGAATAGCAATGGCGTCGTAAACCGCACTGCCGAACTGCTCGGCCGCTGGGGCGAACTCGCCGCCGTGTCCAGCTCTGTCTTCCGCAGCCACGAGGGGAACGTCCCGCAGGTGAACGCGCAGTCGTACACCAACTCCTCGACCTACGCGTACTTCGCCTACAATGCGCGCATGTTTGCTAGTCTAGGCAAGTATCGTCGGGCTATTCTCGATACCGAGAGTAAGAAGCTGGGCTGGCCGGTCCTGCGTATGCCTGTCATCTACTACCCGGATGACCCCAAGGCAAAGGCAATCAGCTACCAGAGCTTTTTCCTCGGTGCGGATCTTTATGTTGCGCCGGTCCTTGACCCTGGTCGTATGAGTGTGGAGGTTTATTTCCCTGGTCAGGGTCAGATGTATACGCATGTTTGGTCTGGGAAGGTGTACCGGGGTGGACAAACTGCAAGAGTTGGGGCGCCGTATGGCAAGCCGGCTGTTTTTGTGGTTGGGAGGCCGCAGCATGATCTCCTCCATGACTTTATGCAGTTTGTGAAGAAGGAGAATGGGACAGCTATTCGTGTTTAGGTATGAGACTGGCGCCGCTACTAATAGCGAAACTTCGTAAAGGGCTTATGTATATAGTCTGAATATCAGGAATATATAATTTTATAGAGTACGTGGATACCAAATCGCCGACTCGAGTACAAACTATCCAAAGAAAAGAAAAACGCTAAGCTGAACGCAGAAAAGTCAAGGGCGTCTTATTTGCGGGTTGTTATGCCACCCTTCCCATAGATCCCTGGGGTGTCGATTTAGGGGAAAGTTTGCTACCCCGTCCATATCGTTGAGTGAATTCATATGAAGACTCATCCGGACTCGGAGTAGGGGATGTCGAATGAGGCGCTGCTGCTCCATTTTCAGGATGCCGAAGGTAGACACTTGCAAAGTCGCGCGATATTTGTTGCACAGTAGCATCATTGAGATGGCCTCCCACCTGCCTCGATCTCCATCCGAGACCCTTGTTAGTCCCATTGATGATGTTGCCATCGGTGGAGACCATGAACTGTACAGCGTCACCCGTAGAATGGTTGACAATATTACTGACATTTTCTCGCATGCGCCGATCCGCTTTCGAGCAGATGTCGATGCATTGCCGGGTTGTCTCCCACTGATCCTTCAACTTGGATAGTTCCTCAATCTCCTCCTCGGAGGTGAGGACGGTCTTTGATTTTGCTAGAAGCCGCTCCCATACAGAGTTCATATGCTCGCCCAACTTGGCGGCCGTGGTATTGAGACTCTCCTGGCACTCTTGCAAGCCTTCGCTGACAACCCGCTCGGGGAAGGTGGTTGGGTCATCTTCCGATGCAGAGGAGGCGCTGCGATTCTTCAAGCTAGCAATCTCGCCGATATGCTGGGAGAGCTGGGTGCAGATTTCGAGGCATTTCTCGGTGCTCAGCCGCTCGTCTTTTAGTTTCTGCATTTCAGTCTCGTCTGGGTTGGCATCTTCTGTTGTCCTCTCGAGGATGAGCTCCATCTTTTCATCCAGACTTTCTAGATGGGCTCCGAGATCGGCTTTGGCGGTTTTGACAAGCTCTTCGTGGGCTTTGATGCTCTCGGCGGTGATGGATGACTTGCGACTGATATATATTAAAACCGCCCAGAAAAAATCGGCAAAAAAAAAAGGCATTCAGCTACTTACAGATGCGCATCAGCAAGGGCAATGCTAATTGTCAGTTTATATCCTGAAATCAACCCTCGAAACCCATTAATGTCGTCGCCCATGTATCGTAGCCTCGCCCACCCTCGAAGGCTGGTCTTGCCGCTGTCCGGCTTGGGTAAGCATTTCTTAATTTCCTTCTCGAGCTCCGAGCAGGCATTACCACACTGGCGCAGAGGAAACCTAAGGGCAGAGAGATCCACATCGGCATTCGCACTGATGGTATCCGTAAGCGGCCCCAGAACATCCACCAGGGCCTGGATTTCATCTAAGAGATCGCGGACTTGCTTCGGATGCGACTGGTAGCCCTTCACGGTGGTGTATAATTTTATGCTGGCGTCAAATGCAAAGGTCGATAACGTTAGGAGCCCAGAGGCGGCGCCGATAGCCTCTGCCATTGTGATGGCTTGCTGCTGCACCTGTCGCGGGAATGCGGAAGGCGGGGGGAAGCTGACATGGATGCAACGAACAGACAAGGTGCTGGCGGCTTTATAGCTTTGTCCGGCGCGTATTGAGGGCCGATGAGGCGTGTCGTGTAAGCGCCGGGTGCTGGCAGTGCAGCGTCTAGGGAAGTGATGTGATTGATAGACAGATCCAGCTCTCGAGAGACTGGCGGCCCGACATGGAGGGGTTGGCAGCGGGCCGGCCAATCACCAGCACGAGCAGCCCCGGCCCACCAGGAGAACCCGACATCCAAGTGATACAGTTGCCTTGTTGTTTGGGGGACGGTGCGATAGGGATAACAGCCTTGGCGCCTGTAATGTTTTATCAGGGCTTCAACAGCCTGGGACTGCCTCATCGTCCTGCGACCTCGACCTCTATGGATAGCGTGCCTGAGGCCACAAATCACTGATGCTATCACGTGTCTTGTCTCTCCAGTAGAGCAGTAAGAATGGTAAACACTATTGGGGAAATGCAAAGAAGAGCAGCACATACAAATAATTGCTGGGCATTCGAGTAATTTCTGTTGAGCTGTCATATCACGTACTATAAATAGCTGCCAGTTTGCTACTTGAATCCATATTCATTTGTCCAGTGTGGTGCTGCTTATTCTCTATTATATATAGTGACTCAGGTAACAGGTCAGATGGCCCAGGACAGCATCTCTGAGAGGTGGTGTTCAGGCTGATTCGCTAAAACCGATAAAGTTATATTTTACCTACATAGCCGCAGCTTCAAGCCGACTTGTAATTCTAAAAAGTTTAATTCCATTCAATTACCTCTATCTCAAGGGGCATACTTCCTGGGCCTCCCAATCATGTCTTTCCTTTACGGCTAAAAGAGTGTGGGAGCGGGTCTGTTTTCAAGCCTCTCGCGAGCAGAGGGAGATTGCCCAGCTCATATATTCATAATATATATATATATAAATATGAGGATGCCTACTACTTCACTTGTTTTTCGGGGACCACCCTTGCCCACGGGTGCTCCACGCGCCCGTACATCATATCACTCAACCATCCCTTAATCTTCCCCGTGATTTCGGCTGGTGTGCCATCGGGTCCAGTGGGGATTTTGATATCCTCGGTGCGGTGTCGGATCAACGAGATTGGTGTAATGAACCACTAGAGAGGTGTTAAAGGTGATTCAGATAGAGCGAGGAGGAACAACCTACAGCTGTGCCAGCGGCAAACGACTCCAAAAGCCGACCTTCTGCAGAGGCCTCCTGGAGTTCACTTATGGTGAATTTGCGCTCGGTGATCTCCAACTCATCCTTCAATCGTTCCCTCGCCAGATCAAGGCAACTTCGCCGGGTAACTCCATTCAGAATTAGCTGGTCATCTAATGGAGCTGTGATGAGCTCCTTCTTGCCATCCTTTCGTTGCCAAACCACAAAGAAGTTGCTCCCGCCTGCCTCGGTACAGTCGCCGTTAGGGCCATAGAGCCATAGAATCTGGTGATAGCCTTGACGATAGGCCTCTTCTGTGGCTTGCAGCGACGGGCCATAGTTGGCTCCAACTTTAGCGAAGCCGAATCCGCCAACCCAAGAGCGTACCACATCATCAGGATTCGTCAATAGACGCTTTCCGCCAGCTGGTGTATCCATACGACCCATGTATCCGATAATAATATATAAAAGAGCTGCTGTTGGCTTCGCTACACCGATCTGGGAGTCTGTGCCAATGATTGTCGGACGTATATATAAAAACTCCCCAGCGCGGCTCTCTGGAAGCCACTTGGGACCATCTACCGAGACCAATGCATAGATAAGCTTTTCCAACTCGTCCGGGCTAAACTGGGGAAGGGAGATTCGCTCGGCCGACATCAAGAGGCGCCGAGAATTGCGGTCAGTTCGAAACATTCGTAGTTTTCCGTCGTGGCCTCGATAGGCTTTGAGTCCTTCGAAACACTCGTAGGCATAATGAAGGCAGGAGGCCGTAGGAAGAAGAGTAAACGGTCCATACGGCTTCAGCTCCGGAGGGGACCAGCCACTGTTGATATCCCAAGACGCAGTGATCATATGGTCGGTACAGATTGTCTGCTTGCTCTTAGCAAGAGTACCGTGATCGGGCACCTCTCGGGGAGCGGTGGTGTATTCATATCTCAATTGAGATACGTCGAGTGGTTGGATAGCTTCCATAGCGGAATGTAAATTGAGAAGATGAAGCGAGCTATGGAAAGAACTGGTAGTGAAGGTAACTCGACACTTTCAACTCTTAAAGGCCAGCTCCTCGGGCCATGGCCTGCTTTTCACGCCACACCAAATATCGAGATCACCAAGTATAGCCAGGGCGTGCAGACACGCCCTACCAAGTGGGACCGGAGAGGGAGTGCACGCGCGAATAGTGGACCCGGGTGGCGCCTCTGGCCCAGCGTACAAAGCGCTGAACCGGAAGGATAGGAAAGAAACCTGAAGGATACGGAAGCCTAAATCATCACATTATTCTGTATCAAAGCTTATATATTGACGAATCAATGAACCCCTTTTCGAAACCTTCCTGCATGCCGTAAAACCAGCCGTCTTGTCATAGCCTTGATCATCGGAATATATCCATCACCAGACATCCACCAATATCTTTCAATATAAGTCTACCCGCAAGGTCCAGCCTGAAAGTCTCCCACCCCGGTTAGTTAATTAGAACTCAGTATATTTCTGGGGCCGTTGACTGCAATTCTATCAAGTTATTGCTAAACGCTAGGAAACTGTTGCGTATGAGTCCAAGGGCTCGGTGGGTCCCCACAGGGCGTGCCAAGGTGCATGTAGGGCGTTCCAGGTCCACTTGGACACATTATTTTACGGTTTCATTGTCGGATAACATCTATGGGCTGCAATGAGAAGGGGTTTTCCGTACTGTAGTCGATTCAGGCAAAAGGCCTGCACAGGATTTATAAGGCGGAGAAAGGACGCTATCTGCTATAATGGTTGAAGATTCCCTTCCCCCTTTACACCTTTGTATTCGTCACCTGTGCCTTATTGCAGCAGCCATACGCCGGCCGTCATGGTCTCCCAAGAAATTGCAACTTCAGAGACTGAGATATCCCCACCATCTGTCAAGAAAGCGACGGAATTTTCCCCAGTAAGCTGAGCCCTTCCACTTTAATTTGGGCACGCTCTAACAGGTCTATCGATTCACAGCTAAGAAAGAAGCACATTGTGCTAGCAGGCACCTTATTTTCCTTTAATGGCTCCCTCGGTGCTTCACTTCCCTCCGGAGCTTCATCATCCATTGCACAGGAATTCCAGCTCTCTGACAATGATACCCGCATTGTTCTTTTAAACTCACTTTATCTCCTCGGTTTCATAGTCGGTCCATTGCTCTTCGGACCCCTGAGTGAATGCGTTGGCCGTCGACCAGTCCTCATTGGGACGTATATAGCATTTGTACTGTTTACCCTCGGATGTGCTCTATCGCCCACGTTTGAATCTCTCCTCGTCTTCCGGTTTTTCTGCGGAGTAAATGGGTCAGTCCCCAATGCCCTTCTGGGTGGGCTGTACAGTGATATCTACGATGATGCCGAGCAACGCGGTACAGCCATGTCCATTTTCATGTTCACCGGCATGGCCGGCCCAATGGCCGGGCCTTTGGTCTCCGGGGTCATAGTTCTACTCACTTGGCGCTGGGTATTCTGGGTGGCTCTGATTACTGCCGGGGCCTGTGTCCCATGTATACTGTTGCTACCAGAGACATATCTCCCTGTCCTTATCCAAAGGGCGCAGTTGAAGAGCTCTCTCAACCCGAGTGCTGGCCAGCCGAATAGGGGACAGGAATTTTCAGCAAGAAAAATATTCATTCGGCCGTTTGTTATGCTACTGACGGAGGCTATTGTTGCATTCACCTCTCTGTACCTTGCAGTCATCTATGCGGTGCTTTTCTTGTTCTTCCAAGCTTACCCGGTCGTCTTTCAAGGTACGCTGAACTCCAACGAAAATCTCTGCTTTACAATTACATTGAGTTGACCAACAAAGGGTTGTATGGTCTTTCTGTCAGCGAAAATGGGCTGGCCTATATACCCAGTACGTAATTCTTCGTTTTCTTATCTTTCGCTTGAGGCTTGTCGGCTCTCGTTACTTCTAATACTCAACGGCTGATTCAATAGTGATTTTCGGTTCCTTTGTTGGCCTCTGTGTTGCGCTGGTATATGCCTCATTCCATAGCAGGCCCTAGAATCAGGGAAATCCTGGGCTTCGGTTGAAGAATACCGCCGACTTCCACTGGGATGTATTGGCGGCTTTTCGTACGTACAAGATACACACCCGAATATCCACTGCCTAACAATTCTTGTGTCCGCGCTAACGAATACAGAATAGCCATTGCTCTTTTCTGGCTCGGCTGGACCTCTTATGAATCCATCCACCCAGCTTTGCCTATGATGGCCGGTGTATTCTTTGGTTTCGGATATCTGCTAGTATTTAACGCCATGTTAAACTACCTCACAGATGCTTATAAAGAAGCTTCGGCATGTGCCCAGGCAGCAGCTAGCGCTACGAGAGCTATAATGGCAGTCGTCCTGCCGTTTGCTGCGAACCCCATGTACACTAGATTAGGGATTCACTGGGCGAACTCGCTTTTGGGGTTCTTGGCGTTTGCTCTGGCCTGTATACCGTTTGCTTTTATTCGGTATGGCCGGTTGATTAGGCGGAAAAGTGGCGCCGCGGTTGAAATGATATGAATAGATCTCAGCTTTATAAAATTCCAGGTTGAAAGTATTCCACCGCCTGTTATTGAGGTCCAGATGGGTTTGAAGTCGCCGGATCATCCGGCAGCTGCTGAAGAGAACCATCACCGGTACTGCTCTGCTCTCCTCGAAACTTGGCCAGCCATTCCAGATTATCAGCTATGGTTTGGTTCCACTGGTCTTCGGAATCGAATGCTAGACGCCTTGCCTCTACCTGAAACATTTCGTCCGTAGGAACAACCCCGCTCGTCATCATCTGTCGTGCGTAATGGCTTAGATGACGAGTGAGTACTTCAGTGTAAGAATCCAATTGGGGCTCTGGGACTGGCTGCAGCTCCGCCTCTGGAGCATCCGATTCTGGAAGCATTTGAAGTTCCCCTGCTTCGTTGACAAAGCTGGCCCGGGAAAGCATTTGAGAAAGATGATCATTAACAGCACCGTTTGTGGCGGAGAAAGGGACAAAAGTCCGGGATTCAAAGTCAAGGAGATACGGAGGCACGCTGTGTTTGACCTGTACGGCGATATCTGGTGGAAAATCATGGTCACCATTCCAGTGGGCCATTGTAAAGCCTTGACGGAAGTGGGCCGTTAGATGATCGGCTCGCTCATCCCAGTTGAACATCCGACTGTCGCAGAATCCACAACGAGAGGAGAAGTCTGTTACCACCTGTTTCCAGTCGTCGATGAGTGGCATGGTGTCGAGATGGTGGAAAAGGCGCAAGTGCTGGACCAGATGGTCCTTTCGGCGAAACGTCCGCGTATGTTCCTGACAGGGTCCATAGTTATGCTGCTCAAGGTGGATGGGTGTTGGATCTAACTGATTGCAATAGGCGCAATGGACGCGACCTGTTGATGGTAATACAACTGAGCCTCCAAATGGCGCACAGGTCCAATTCTCCAGGTTGAGATGGAGGGACTTCTCATGGCGCATCCAGTCATATTTATTCTTGAATTTATCGCAGCAGAATGTGCAGCAGAATATTCGAGGGTTGTTAGCTGCAGTTCGTTTCCTTCTGCTAGTGTTGACCGGCTTCTTTCGAATTCCAGCAGATGACCTCTCTGAAGATAGTTGACTGCCATTTGATAGACCAGACAAGTCAGATCGGGTTGAGCGACGAGAGGATACACTGGTAGCACTTCCACCACTTGTAGTTGATTCCGCGCGGCGATGGTTTTGGAACAAGCCGTCCACCACAGAGTCAGGAACGCGCCCTCGACATCCGGTGGCGTAAATCGATGGATTTTCAAGGGCATTCTGAATGGCCGATAGACTGGCTGCTTCGGCTTCAGGGGGGGAGTTCTTCCAGCGCTCCAAAGGGTCCACAGAAGCTGAATTCGATGATATGAAGGTAGCAGTTGTTTGTCGGTCTATCTCTTGGATCAGGTACCGGCTTTTTCGCCGAGGAAGTCCTCCGTGGACTCGTCGGGGGTGCGTTGGTAAAGGTGGCGTTGATGCGAAGTCTCTGTTCTCATTGTTTGGCAACAGGCCTGGTGTGACAGGCGACGATGGATTGCCAGGATATACTCGGTCTCCTTGACTTTGTTTGTCCGAAGGCGAAGGCTGTAGGAATGCATAGTTTGTCAAGTCAGGGTAATGACTTAAGCCATCAGTCGGATTTACCGGGATTCCATGCGCCGGCGAGTTGTCAAAAGATAAAATAGTAGGGTTGACGAAATCGTTGTTTGTTGGAATGAATTGCCCCGTATGCTCGTCGGATGTGTATGTATAGTCAACACATTGAGGGGAGTCGGGTGTCTCGCCAACCCCAAGGAGCGGGCCATTAGCGGCGAGGTTACATGGGAACTCGTAGTGCGCTGATTCTTGTGCTAAACCCGTATCTTGCGACTCTTGCCTGCGGGCAGCCATCTTTCCAAGGCAGTTGCTTCCCTCCAGATGCGACGAGACGAGCAGTCGTGGTGACGCCAAAGAAAATCGAGACTGGAAAATGTGCTGGCAACGACGATGACTCAGCGATAGGGGTCACGAGATTGCTAGAGGTGACATTTGCCACCTATAAGTCGGTCTCCTGTCTAGGGGCCATTCTTACATCCTGGAGTATGACAAACAGCCAAACACCCCTTTCCAAGTTCATCAGTATTAGTTAAATTTATCGATCAATAATGTTATTAGTATTTTCTTGTAGACGCTAATCCGCTTTCAAGCCGATATCAATGCATTGCCGGCTTGTCTTGTACTGGTCCTTCAACTTGGATAGTTCCTCTTCTTTCAGGCTGAATGAACTCTGACCAATCTTGTCCTCACGGCAGCTCTTCTATAAACCGTCAACCTGGAGGCAAGGGGGCTTACAATATGCGCTTAGTCGCCTCAGCCTCGTCGCCAGGTCCCAAAAACCCACGGTCGCCTCAGTTTTCTATTTTCTACTCCTGTTTTCTACAATGTCTTTCTCGATCATGGAGCCTGTCGCGCCTGAGCAACCAAACAAGGCAGAGTCTCAAACCCGTGCCACGCCCCAAGCGTCGACATGGAAGAAGGCGAGAAGTTGGGCGGCTTCAGTACAGGACACCTGGGTTCCTGAGGGTGTTGCGATTGGCTTCAGCGTCTGCTGCTTCTTTGCAATATTTGGCATTCTTCAAGCATACAACCAGCAACCTTCCCCGACATTCCCGCATGGATTAACCCTCAACGCCATTGTTTCGGTCCTCGCAACTGCGTCCAAGGCGTCCTTGGTTTTGACCGTCGCCGAATCGCTCGGCCAGTTAAAGTGGATCCGATTCTATAAGAGCAAACGAGAACTGTGCGACATGCAATCAATGGATAATGCTAGTCGAGGGCCTCTTGGTTCCCTCAAGGTCATGTTCGTGGACCGAGGTTGCTCCCTTGCGTCTCTGGGCACTTTGATTATCATTCTGTGTCTAGCTTTTGATCCCTTCATGCAACAGATTTTGAGCTACCCCGTTCGTGTGCGACCAAGTCCGAATGAGATGGCGGGCGTCCAGAAGGCAAACATCTTTTACCCCAGTGAGATCCTGAATACTCTGTTCGTGTCCATTTGGTCAAACGCGGATAGCTTCACCCTAATGGACCCAACGTGTCCCTCGGGGAATTGCACCTGGCCGCTTTTCGATTCCGTTGGGTTATGTTCCAAATGTGGCGACGTCACTTCCCAGGCCATGCTGACCGGTTGCAACATGATGCCTATTACCTCCAATAAAACCGAGTCCATGGCGATGCCGTGTAATGTCAGCCTGCCTCAAGGAAAAGCCTGGTCTTCTCTAATTCAAATAAATCGCCTTCCTCCGAACACATTCTCCAATGGGGGTGCGGGTGGGAGCATGAGCAGACCCGAAGACGCAGTTGAGATTTTGCACCCCAAAAACAGTCTCTGGCTTCTGACAGACAGAGACTTCCCAATCAGTAATGAGACCTTCCAAGGGGTGATGAATCCACTTATGGCGTGGGCACTCGCGGAGATGGAACCGAGTGCAAAAGCATCAAGCTACTCTGCTATTCTCGACCCTTCCAATCCCCAGAAGTTACTAGATATCCATCGAGTAACCGAGTGTATCCTTACACCTTGTTCGCGAAAGTACAATGTGACAGTGACAGGTGGTATGCAGTCGATCGATGTCCAATCTATGAACCTTGGAGAGCTCTTTGTGTTCAAGTCACAGAACTCAATAGCCTGGAGGGCGAAGGTGGGCGAGCCTGTTCATATGAAAATGGTGGATCCAGCGCATGGTCTTTGGGTCGATCAATCAGTTCCTGCATTCAACGACGTAGTGGGACTCAGCGCATATCTGCATGATTACTTGCAAAGTAATGATAGTGACTGGAGGCTGCTTTATGCAGACGGAGAAGCCGGCGTTACAATGGATCAAAGGAACCTGATGACCGAAAATATCGACCGAATTGTCAAGATTGGACTGGAGAGGGTCATCAACAATCTTGCCACCCTGCTAACCAAGTCTAATACTAATGAATGGGGTAAACAGGTCAATGGCACAGTGGGCATCTCCGAGGTTTACGTCTCCGTGGACTGGCTCTGGTTCATCCTACCTGCCATTATTCTCGTACTGGGAATTATATTCTTTGTCTTGACAATCCTGGCAACCAGGGCGCAGAATCTCAGCCCCTGGAAGACCTCTATTCTCGCTGTTCTATATCACGGCCTTGATCATGATAGCCTTCACAGTGGAGATCACTCGTGCTTGAGTGAGATGGAGCGAACTGCCGAGTCTGTTCATGTTAGTCTCGGGCTCTCTCATCGAAACAACCGGCTTATACTACGAGCTCATTCTACATCCACCATTTCGCCTTCGGATGCCCAGGATGACACGGCGTTTTCGCCCAATTCCCCGCAGTCTTTCCGGAGCCGTGCGTCCTCTACGAACCATGGAGTGGAGTAATCGGAAACTCCCCGTGGTAGTGCATCTTCGTTGAATAGCACAGGACGTGAACCTGAAGTACAGGAAATTACTGGATGATCATTTAAGTCGTCTAGATTATTGATTCTTGAATATTTATGGGCTGTTACTCAGAGACTATTCCACTGACTGGCGTCAATGAAATTATATATGTCCCAGAACACTAGATACATCTACATGGGTCTTTTCGCGTAAAGCTAAAGCAGTGATAACAGTTCAATCCTACCACAGACAAGCATCAAAGGTTTCGATATTCCACTTGCCTTTATCTTTATCCGAGACGCTTGTTAATAGGAATCAATTATTGTTTCTTGGGGAGTGAGGAATTTGATAGCCAAATTATTAGTCCGTACGCCAAGGAGACCCTTTTGAGTGCAGTGGCAACATAAGCATTATCTTGAACCCATCTCGAAGGCGACCAACCCCTCCAGTGTGTGACTACACCCGCCCTTTTATCTGGGGATGGCAGACAAGGGATTTGTACGAAGATCGCACGTTTAAAACCAACGGCCACTGGGTTGCCAGCCCCGAGATTGAAAGCCCATCTGGTGAATATCCGCACATGATTCTTTCAATCCACCATGGAGCAAAAGGACATAGTAGGTCTCTGACCAAGGGAGAAGTCAAGGTTGCTGTGCGGGTCCTCCAATTCCGGCATAATGACCCGTTTTTGAGTAAATTCGACATCTTGCCGGTACGTGCCTTACCCTACTCTGCAGCATCCCAGGCTCATGAATGGCAGGTCCTGATAATCTCGTACATGGCGTCAAAGCATGGCAGGATTCTGCAGGCCTATCATAACGGTGAGAGAAATGTGTTGCAATATTCACCGCTGATGAGCTTTGAGGAGGAGGCGACTGCGCCTGTTTCCCTTTTTTCTCGATATGAAGTCAGTCAGCCCGTCGGTCCAACGTCTAGAAGACCCTGTATGTGTCCCCACCATGCTGAACAGTAGCATGGCTTCATGAGGACCTCATCTACTATGCCAGTCTGTGTTAGGCCACCAGTTCAGCCATAGTACTTTGGCTACCTAGCAGGGAAGCCCCTGCTGCCACGGTCAGGTGAGGGTAGCACCAGGGATCAAATTGCTTGTGTGTTTAGATATTCTGAAAGCGGTTGAAGTTATTTGCCCGCCATATCACGTTTCCTACACTCATTTACCATACGGCTATCATCATCTTGCCGCGATAAAAGTTTGCTCGTTTTTAGCTTCAATTTGACACGATGGACTCACTCGATCGCTATAGGGATACGTATCGTAATTCTGACTACCAGATTACCTCTGTAATGGCTAGAGGCTCTCGCTCCTGCTGCCTTTAGAGCAATGGGGTGTCCCTGCCTGTTTGGGGGTGCACGCTGAGGGCCTGCCATAACTAACTCCCCTCGTCAGCAGTATTCTTTACACCCTCAAGCAATCTCAGTAACAGCATTCCAAGCAAATAGCTATTGAACACGCTTTTAATATACCTTGTCTTTATACTCGAACTTCCAAACGAAATGGCGAAAAGAACCCAACCTGATTTGTCGGACTCCAGCGACAAGGCGCCGGCACCCAAGCAACAGTGCCTGCAATTCGAGATCCCAGAATCGATATCTCAGTGGAAAAAGCAGGCCGAGAGCCTCAGAGTACAGAACACGTCAATAAATCAGATGGAGACCCTCCAATCTGGTTCCCGTGTCGTCAACGAGCAGCACCTATCCTTCCGGGTAGTCTGGCCGACATGCAAATCGATCAAGAAGATTCAGATCCCTAACCAAGCGAAGGCCAGGGAGATTCTTAAAAAGATGGCCGGATTTAAAAACTTTCTTGACCATATTGCTGACAGAAATGATGACTCCCCGCGACATACTCTAGGCACTTTCCAGCTCGTACGCGAAGCCCAAATTCAGGCAGGTAACTGGATGCCACCACAACCCAAGGAAGCCCAGGGCCAGAGCCAGATCTTTATGTCGCAGCCGACTCCCACAGGTACACGACAACGATCGATGTCTGCGGCCTCGCATCCCAGCGCAGTGGCGGCTTCTATAGCCTCTCTAGAAAGCCTAGGGTCGAACAACGATTATCACAACCAGTTATGGGAGCGAACAAACGACGGGCAAATAGTGAATGAGGCACTACTACTATTCCTTCGTGCCTTCACAATCAACACACTAGGTAGCCGTTGTAGTTGGAGCAGCGAACGGCTTGCCTTTAAGATCAAATACCACCGCGCCGAAATGGAGTCTCGCAGGGACGGCTATTTAGGGCTATGCGGACATGACAAGAACAAGGAAGCATTCGTTATCCTCGAAGCTAAAGGCCAGGGTCGGACTCGGAAGGGGGCTGGTATGTCGGTCTATAAACAGGAATCTGCCGAGATGGTCAATTGGATCATGCACGACGAGAAGACACCACGCCAAGTACCGTTGGGCAAGAGGTCAGAAAGTCCTGGACCCGTGCTAAAACAGTTCGACTTACGTTCTCTCTTGGCCTTCCGGGGGGGGGTACTCTTTTATTCTACGCGTGGTACTGTTTACATGCCCAGGGAAGGGCCATGTCCGTCGTCTCCTAAATGTACAAAGTCCGAGTTCTAACCTCTGTTAACTATGTGTCCGTGGCAACCTGTCGTACTGCCTCTTCGGCAAGAAGCGATGCACCTCCACGCTCATCACTGTCTCCCTGGTTACCGCCGTACCTACCTAAATACTATTCGCCATTCCATAGAGTACTCCTGCTACCGCTCGCATACACTGAGCCAGGGAATATGTTTTTGCTGGGGTCAATAGGAGCATTTCAGATATATAGAGTCATCTTTATTGTTTTTGATCCATTGTCCGTGTGAAATTTGGCCGAGTATCCGGGACAGGGACAAGGAGACGGAATAGAATATAGTCTTAATAGCAAATACATCCGTTCTTTTTTATTACTGTATTATATACCTTTATTGATATTCACCTTGCAGCCAATAATCGCCAAGCCTCCGTCCACTGCCGAAAATATCGAAAGCTTTGCGTGATGCCCCTGTATACTTCCGTCACCCTCCCTAGAACCACACATCCAATCATCAGGTATCGGCACTAGTAAGGCTTCCCAACAGCCTCAAACCCATATCATCCGCTTGTATCTGCGGCATGAAATACAGGAAGTTCTCTGCAGCCGGACCAACCATTTGCTGGTTATTGCAGGAACCCTCTGGACGTCCGAGGCCTTGATATTGGTTCAGTTTTCGTTTCCTAGACTGGGCTTCGTGCGGCGGAGGCTGTTCGTGAAACAGGCCGCGGGTTTCATCGCTTGGTTTGCGCCCATTGCGGCATGAGGAGCCATCTAGCTTTAATTAGCATTGGGCGGCGTAGCAAAGCTTAGGCTTTGTAGCCCCTACCTTGTAAGAAGGGTTTCCAAGCTTGTAGGCTCTGCTTTCCACTCAGCATCGCTCTCTTTCTGCTTCTTCTTTGCAGCGAAAGCTCGTGGCTTCTTGCAGCCCGTTATGAGTTCATTGGCGAGCGGCGTGTAGATAGATCCGTAGGCCCTGATGACCTCTTCGAAATAGTGGAACCCGCAGTTTAGTTCCCAGACGTTAGCAATGATTTTCATTCCGGGGTAGCAGCGTTCGAGAAGCCGTTCTTCCAGGAAAAGCGTGAATTCCTGGACTGGAAGACCATTCTTCATGCATGCTTCCCGCTCCTCTGGAGAAAGATCGTACTCTGGCTCTGCTGGGTCGTGATAGACCCTGCCAGATAGAATTCCAACCGGGTGAAGGTCAGGTGCCTGGCCCTGATGGAACTTCCACGTGTGGTCCTCGAGGACAGGTGTTGGGAGCTGAAATCTATTATTCGTTAAACCCTTGCCCTATTAGGCAGCTGTTATACCTAATAAAATATACTCTAGTTACTTTAAAGCTATGGATGTCTTGCAGCTTCTTTACTATAAGTGTACCTAAGACACCCTTATATTAAAATATAGAAGCAATATTATCTATCCTAGTAATATCTAAACCAAACCTTATAATCTTCTGGATAATCTATCTAGCTATATAGACCTTATCATCCCGCAGGCTTTTCCACTAATTATCCTTAATATATATCCTATGCTTGAACCTGCTGAATATAACTAACCAAGCTTTATTAAAGTTATCTATTCCTTTAGCTATGAGCTGCTGGTTCTTCTATAGCTTGTTAATAGTAATATTTTATAATTTCCTTACCTTGTTAATATAGGATTTGACATGCTAAAGAAGAATATAGTTAAGACATGGATATCTAGGAGTAGTAAAGTTAATAAGGTATAATTCTATTAAAAGAGTTGATTTATACGTGGTTTAAAGGAGGCTTATCTATCTACATGTAGATAGCTTCATGGCTAGTACGCCATCTGTATCATAGCTAAACTCATGGGTGTAGGAGTTGCTGTCCGCGGATTCTAAAACGGCTAGGTCAACAAGGTAGGTCTCGGGCGGACGTAAGGCGCTTTGACGCGTGAACGGGTGTTTTGTTTTAGAGACTGTCCGAGAAAAGCTTCCTTGGGAATGAGATGGATCATTGATACAGGTTGAGGCAGGATGTTCGTTGACACGAGCGCCAGGATCCGCCGTCTGTGTCAGCGTCATGTAGAACAGGAATAGCTGGAGTTAGTTTGTGTTAACTGAATGTGTTCCTGCCTGTTAATACGCTCCTGCTGTCCCTTCCTCTTTGGGATACCCGCCGACTGCCTCCTCCCGTTGTAAACAATCTCCCCCCTCAACCATCTCATCATCTCTCATCTCTCATCCCATCAAGCATTGAGCTATCGGGCACGCTATTCGATATATTATAAGCGACCTTGAACGATATTACCAAGTAACCGGGGTCCTTCCCCTTTACCAACCATCCATCTCAAAAACAATGTAAGTCTATCATGCGCGATGCCTTTCTGAGGGATCCAGTTTGGTTAAACCAGTTCTAAATATTGCACACAGGCAATCTCAGAAAGCGAACGCAAACCCCTCCACCTCCGAACCCCAAACTTCTGAGGAGACCGCCCCCACCTCCTCTATGACTACACGCGTTTCTTCTTCTCGGCCCTCCCGCTTTCCTGAAGTGGTCGCCGTCGCCTCCTCATCGGCGAACCAGGTTGTATGTAACACGAGTGCCAATATACAAGTGGACGATACTGACCAACTGTTTAACGCCCAGATGCCGCGAGTGCCCCCGCCGTTCCCCCCGCCAGTGGCCCTGATCCGGCCGCAATTTGGCTAATGGCCATTTTAGCCACCTGTGCGGCCTCGCTTCCCGTGTCAGCAACGAGCAGCACGTATCTTTCCAGGTGGTCTGGCCGAAATGCAAACCAGCCAACACGACTCAGCAGTAGTTCGGAAAACCGTGGATGGCAATATCGTACCCTTATCCATGTAGCACGAATTAAAGGACTGTGGTAGTAGCATAATAGATACAATTCCGCTTTATTAATCATAATCCTATTTCAGTAAGTCAGTAAATGCCTACCCATGGCCATATCGTATACACATTGGATCCCACAAGTTATACCCTGAAGGACGACTGCTCCAGTGCATATGGATTTCCTCGTTTCTTGCCAGAGATTCGAGAAGAGGGTACCAATTTGAAGCTGCGACAGAGCCTTGTTGGGGCTGAAAGACTGGGCGATTTATCGTTCGGAAGGGGTGAACAAGTATGCGGAACCGTTGAAGGGGGTGTTGGGTATCCTAAGGGCCCCTGAGGAATATAGGCTGCGGGGTGGATCTCATCACAGATATAGAATACTGTAATAGCAAGGGACAGATATATTAGGTATTAAGACTATATTCTATGCCTTCTTGTCCCCGTCCCGGAAACTCGGAGAAATTCCACACGCACCAGGGATCAAAGGCAAAGACGACTCTACGTACCGGCGAGCTCACATTGGCCTCAGTAATAATACACTCCATGACCCGGTGTTTGCAAGTGGTAGCAGGAGTATTCTACCTAGATGGCTCGACGCTTTGGGGCCTCGCATACGTTCGATCCAGCTACCGCACCACGAGCCGGCCAGCAATAGAATATGGGTAGGTACGGCTGTAACCAGGGACGCAGTGACTTGCCGAAGAGGAAGTACGATAGGTACAGCTACCATGGAGACATGCTTAACACAGGTTAGAACTCGGACTTTGTACAGCTAGGAAACAACGACCATGGCACTTCCCTGGGAAATGCAAACAATGTTTAGAATAAAAGCGTAGGGGACCCTGGAAGCTTCATATTTGTTTATCTCTTGTTTACCAAACAAAACACCGCAATGTAAGTATACCTTGTTCGATCCTTTTTGAGTGACCCAATTTTGTTGAATCAGTTCTAAATATTACATATAGGAACCGTCCCCCCAACTCCATTGACAACCTCTTCCCCCCCCCCCCCCCTCCGCGGCGAACCAAGTTGTATGTTTGCACACCCGTCGATTATGCGTTATCTCATGGATGGCACTAACCAGATATCTAGCGCCTAGAAAGCCCCTCCCCCCCAGACACATACGATGGGTCCGTCTACGACGACGTATGTCCTATATGGCGTGTATAAAACCAAATGGTGTTCAAGATGCTAACGATATAATCAGCCGGAGGAAGTCGCCCCCGCCCCTCCTGCGCCGCAGCCTGCCCCCCCTGCTGCCCCGGCTACCCCGGCCCTCACAGCCCTCCGACTGCTGGCCGTGCTGGCCATCCTGGCGGCCTTGTCCGCCCCCGCCCGTCCCCATAATCGCCCCCAGGTATGTCGTACGAAGCATGGATAATGGTTGATATAGTGCAAGTTTCTAACCATTTGTTTAGCCTCGTGCAGTCCCGGCCAGTGGCGCCCTCACCTCGCCTTCTAAGAAGGCAAAGAAAGAGCGTAAGTACCTGTGATATACGCATACTGCTGTAGTAAGCCCCTGATGAGTACTAGCCCGGGGCAAATGCCCCAAGCCCGGCTGCGGTGGCCTCTCGCACGAGGGGAGGTGTATCCCCTACTGTAGGGGTTGTAGGCGCCGCCACAATGGGCCCTGCAATGGCCGCAAACGCGGCGGTGGTGGTGGACGTGGTGGGGGTAGGGCAGGAGGAATTGTTATTTATAACTATTATTAATGTATAATTAGTTAGTTATATTATAAACCCAAGAAGGACTTGAAGCCAGACACTCCCACTGACATGTCTTCCTCGTAGTGCCGTTCGCTGTACGAAGAATGGACATCGCCCGGCATAAGTTACGACCAGCGTCGCAATCCCCTTTCGATGAGAGGGGGGTAGTCTGGAAGACCATGAACGGGATGGCTATATGGTATCTCCATAGAGAAATAGTGGTGCCATGATAAGTGGAGTTCACTCTACGTCGTATACCAGTATCATGTCGCAATATAGCGCAGCAACCCCGAACTCCGAACGCCGAACTCCTAATGTCTCCCACATCACGCAAGCGGTCCAATTAGATACCCTTTGTTTCCAATTTTTATTAAATTTCCAGATCGTCTACGGCAAGGCTGTAGTCCGCCAGGGGTGTATAAAACCCCACCCAAGCAACCAGACTTCTGCGTTCTCCGCATCCTCTGACCCCCAACAACTCCTACACCGCAGGGCCATAGACAGGTAGTATATCTGGAAAAAGGGAAGTCACTATATGACCACAATGGCAGATACAATTCTCCCAGTCCCTAACTCCACAAAATCATACTGGCGGAGCGAACCCCACTGGCTGGATGAACACCGCTCAACTACACACCTACCGGCTGAAGCAGACATCGTTATCATAGGCACCGGTATTGCTGGAGTGTCTACGGCCTACCACCTGGTTAATAATGTCGATACCAACAATGATACATCAAAGCCATCCATCCTCCTCCTCGAAGCCCGACAGGTCTGCTCCGGAGCAACAGGTCGCAACGGCGGGCATATCAAGACGTTACCCTCGAAGATAGGAGGTCTTATCGCCGCTCATGGTAAATCTAATGCAGAGAATATTGTTCAGTTTGTCCGGGCAAATATCTATGCCGTGAAACGGGTTATTGAAACGGAGCGTATCGACGCCGAAGCGGAATTGAGGCGGAGTTTCGATGTACCGTTGACTGAGGAGGATGCCAGCGTTGTCACGAGGGAGTTTGAGGAATTGCTGCAGGATGGGTTCCCTCTCATGCAGGATGTTTGGTATGTTGGGGAGAGGTTTGCAGAGCGTGTATGTCCCCTGCAGATTTACAGTTGACGGGGGCATAGCTGACGGCAGTTTCATATACCAGGTCACGTCCATCCACGGGGCAAAGGCTGGTCTCAGCACGCCTGTGCTGTCACTTTGGTCGTACAAATTTGTGACCCAGCTCCTGGAACGCGTTTTGGCTAAAGGGAATGCGAACCTGCAAACAAACTCACCAGTCACTGGGATTGAGACGGCGCATGACGGGAAAGGATATTCAGTCAGGACCGATCGGGGAGAAGTCAAAACCTCAACTATTGTGTTCGCGACGAACGGGTATACAGCAGGCCTATTGCCGCAGTATAAAAACGTTATAACTCCCATCAAAGGGACTGCGTCGCACATTACAGTCCCACCAGACTCTCCACGCCCACCGCCGTATCTATCGAATACGTACAATATCCGCTATTCTCCCAATCGCGTGGACTATCTAAATCCACGGCCCGACGGGAGTATTGTCGTCGGAGGTGGAAAATGGACATACGAGGCGCAGAGGGATCTTTGGCATAACGTTTATGATGATTCTACGCTGATTGAGCCGGCGAGACACTATTTCGACGGGCTCATGCAGCGCCATTTCCGGGGGTGGGAGGATAGTGACGCTACAACAGAGAGTGTTTGGACGGGAAGTAAGTACATATCTCCTTTACTGGCTGGGCGTACTGCTAATACTTGGAAGTAATGGGTATCACTCCAGATGGCCTGCCGCATATTGGCCGAGTCCCTGGGATGCCCGGTCAATATGTGCTTGCTGGGTATAATGGCGGAGGCATGCTCTTGGCATTTTTGGCAGCACTTGGGGTTGCACGGATGATTAAAGAGGGAATCTCATTTGAGGAGACTGGCATTCCTGAATGCATGAAGACGACTCAGGAGAGATTGGATGGGAGATAAAATTTCGAACAGCCGCACGATTCACCAGTGTTTGAATCCTCGCGGCAGTATGCTATGTACGGTGTCTAATCGCCATTGTAGCAAGCTTCAGCGAAGATCAAACCCCTTCATGGTTCTCTTCCCTTACTGAAGCCTTCTATTCTGTTCAACCAAGTATAGACACCAGACAACTGTACTTCACGAATTTCTATTTTGCCTGACCAAGAAATCCGTCTGCCCGCCCTGAGAAGCGACTGTACGTATCCCCAAAAGTCTCATCCTCGCCAACACACACCCTATAGGTAGTCCTAGCGTAGTACTCTGCCTGGTCTGCCAGTTCAGGAGCCACATCGCAGTATGCTCTGCAAAGGATCATCCAACACCCAACAAGACCATCCACCATAAGACCCCATTTCACAACGCGCAGCCGCACACCTGATCTATGAGGAGGTCTTCCACCTTCAAGTACGTAACCCAGCGACTCCAAAGTCTTCAATGCAAACTCAACAGCTTTCTCTGAGACCCCCCGAGAAGCGTGGAAAACCGCTAGACTCGAATACGCCTTCCAAATACCAGGACGGGGAACTTCGACTGCTGGCTTGCAATACGTCCCCTCAAGTTTAGAAACGAGGTCTTCAATCCGAGAAATAACCGAGCTCGGTTTACGGGATTTGCCTAGGGACTGGAAAGCATTCGCCACGTCTGTGGTGAGTCTCCTTCGCTTCATCAGATTGCTGTCCTCCGTTTCAATACAATCCTGGCAGATCGCGCAGCTGCACTTGAAGCCCCAATGCTCCAGATTCAGGTATTTCGCCTTAGAGGTATTATCGAGGGGTACCTTGTACCAGAAAACCAGTTCGGTATTCTCGGGCAGATCTTGTGCAGCGCGGATAATCATCATATCGCCAATGAATGAGCGGCGAACGTTACTGTTGCAAGAATGGTTGATATATGATGCTAGAGGCCAGATACCGCAGGAGTCGAAGGTCTCGTTCTTGGTAGGTTCTAACTGTGATTCGGCTTCTTTCATGGTGCGAACGTGAGATTCACGGGACGATAAGGAGCAGCCGAAGCAGTTAAGTGACATTATACGCTCTATGAGGAAGCTGAAGATGTTATTAGCTATTGTCCCGTTGGGAAAGAATATGGCTGGTGTTTAGCACTCACGTGTCGACAACGGGCGTACCATCCACGTCTGCGGCATCAACAGGGTTGTATGAACCATGGTAAAGATCAATGAATGCTGACCTAAGTGACGGGACTTTGTACAGCTTCTGCGCGATCAGGGTGATAAGTTCTGCCTGGGTACCCTTTGTGATCGTGTCCGTTTCCGTGTTCATCAGTACCGAAAGATTGCTCGGAGTACCGGTACGTTCGTTATAAAAGGCATACGCGAAGGCTTTCTCACAAAGCAGTAGATCACCGGCTTGGACTGCTTCTGTCGTGAATAGGCCTCGTCCGTGAGACTCAGTTGGTTTGACAGAGACGGGACCGATATATGTTGCGCGGTCCAGGAGCGGTGGGCAACGCTTCCTTGCCTCTCTGTGCAGGTACTTGAATGGGTATTTTCCAGTCTGCTGTTCTGCTAGTCGGGCAGTTGCGCGGTCGAATTCGACTCTTGCGGCCGTATTGTTAGGGTACGCTTTGGAAAGCACTTGGTGGACTTTGCACGATTCTTCAAATCTCGCGAGATGGTAAAGAGCCTGGGATTTGCGGAAGAGGGCTTTTTCAGAGCATTCGTGGTCGGATAGGACGGCTTCAACGTCACGAAGGGCCGCGTCAAATTGGTGAGTCTTGAGATAAGTCAGAGCACGGTTGAGTCGGATTGTGATGGCTTCGTCGGCAGTCGGGGAGGAACTCAGAGCCCTGGAATAGCTATACTATAATCAGCCGAGTTCTCCCACATTCTTTTCTATACCACTCACTGATTGATAGCGAGATGGTGCTCATTCTTGGTGAAGCACTCGTTGCCTCTGCTTTTATAATGGTTGGCTGATGCATCGATTCGTCGCTGATCTCGCCACGCCAACGGTATCAGAGGGTCATGGTCTGGCAGAAATCTGATATCGGAGAGATGGTCAGCTCGCAGCCCGTAGTTCCCATCAGCCATGATCTTCAAGTAAGGCTCCTTGACAAGTATCACTGTTCCTTCCACGAGACGGCCATCGGTCGAGAGCTCTTTCTCCTGGTTGTACAACTGTAACATGACAACATCTCCTCTCTCATCTTCCACCACGGCCATGACCGCAGTCATTTTGTCTGTCGGTGTGACTGCTCTTAGCAGAATGTAGAGTCCACGATGATAGGTCTCGAGGGTGAGATCTGTGACCAGTATCCTCTCCAGGGTACTCAAAGGAGCAACAGAGGGTGGGTAGGCTGGAGGCACGAACGAGGAGTGAATATCATGTTGGTTGGTAGGTCGATTACTTGCCATCATTCGGCGAAACATAAACTCCATCATGATCTCGTCGCGAGACTTGGTGGGTTTCGGAGTCTGTCCCTTGCGAGATTGGGCATCTCGGAGAGATTGCTTCTGCTTCTGTAGGACTTGCAGGTATTCCCGAACCTGAGAGACATCGTGTGTATCCATATTGCGAGGTGGACTGGTAAAAGGCTGGCGTATTTGGCAAATGGGCGCCCTTTTGATAAGGCAGTGGTTTGCGACTGGTGATATGAAGATGAAAAGTCCATCTGGCCTGGACAGAAAGGATGCCTGTGTTGTCAAAGCGGGGGAGGCACTGCAGTACTTTCTGGCATGAACCATGCAAACGCATTGTATTGGTAGACATCCCTGCACTGCTTCACCTATGAGGCGGAAGGATTGCGTCCAGCTGTCACGCAAATATTTTCTACAAAACAGGTACAGCTTTGTGCTCGTTTCATTGCAGGTATACTGTATTTATACTTCATTCTGATAGCATTCGAAGTTAGCTAAGAATATTGAGGGAAGCATCTATTCTGAGCGATACAGGTTCAAAGTGTCGAAAATGTCCACCTCCACAGCCCGTTAGCCCTATCAATATATCGGCAAAGCTAGCTTCCCCTTATTCATTCAACCAATCCCCAGGGATCTTCTCGCGAATAGAAGATATTGCCTCGCTGGTACGGGCCCGGACAGCGAGGTCGGTTCCCGTGTAGCAAAGAAGGATATCAGCAGCTGTGAACCAACGGATGTCGACAGGAGTATAGCTGTCGGGGCCATTTGAACTAGGTAGTTCTGTGTAAAGTTGCTCAACCAATTCAAAATCATCGTCATCGATATCGCGAAACTCGGTGGGCATCCTCGAGTCGTACAGCGACTCCCACAGGATCAGATCAACGCATGCCAGAGAGAATCGCCCAAGCCATGGCTGCCACTCGTCCATTACGTTGTCAACTATACAGAAACAATTATATACAGGAGGATCGGGGAGCTGGATGTCTGATAATAGGATTCCCCAGATTGCGGCGCCTTGGTTCTCGTGTCGGAATATTAAGGCCCCATGGTGAACGTAGAGTGCTGTTGGCTCCAGGAGGTATTCTTGGTTGCGAGTAAGGTCTGAGCGGCGGCCGAACAGGGTATAAGATTCTTTTAATGCTGCTGGGAGTGGAATACCCAGTCGCTGCTCAGCGGATAGGAGTTCGGTTTCGTTGTATCCGTCGCCCTCCTGTATCGGAGTTATCCAGTGAGACGCGAAACTACGAATGAAATTCCAGGTGTCAGAGCGGCCGCCAGTGACGCGATTAATCTGCTCGCAAATATCGAAATCGTTACTCATTTTCGGCTTGCTCCAGGAAATTCTAGTAGAGTAGAGTTAGGACGGTAGTATGTAGTCAAGAAGAGCACCTACCACCTAACGCGTCGGGGGTGTGTAAGTCATGTCCAAAGAAACAGAGGAAGGGAATGGGTTCGGCCGCTGCGTTTAAGAGGGAATCCACTTGCCATCTCGTTTGCTGCGTTTGCATTGAAATAAACCATGATCTGCTCTCGTATTCTGATATAGCGTATCGTGTAGTGGAGACAAGCAGAGGACGGGCACCGCTGTATCAATCTACCAAGTAACAACATATTAATATTTTCATTGTCTATATGATTGAGTTTGACACTAATGTGCAATTTCGGAGGAATGCTGGAACATCCACGTGAGCCTAGTTCTCTAGTAAGGGCGAACTTCCTGTCCGGCTTTTTCCTTCTTGCTCCTCTGAGACGAAATATCAACTGGAGAGCCATCAAGTCCAGTATTTGTAACCGCATTCTGCTGCCTCCCCAAATAATAATCTACACCAGGTCAGCACATTATTATCAGCCAAAGGCAAAGAGACACATACTGGGCATAAGCAACGAACAAACCAACGACAAACTCGTAACAGTCAGCGCAACAAGAAGAATAATCCCATTCGTGCGCGTATACGCCCGAATCGCACCATCTCTAATCGGATCGCCGGGTGCATACTCGGTACGCAGCGTCTTGATTGATCCGTAAATCGACCTGAGCGTGGATTCTGACGTTCCAGGCGGTGTTTCATCACGCATGAAATTTAACATCTTATCTGTCCAGATTGCGGATGCGACGGAGTACCCAGCTGAGGTGCCTAGATATGTCCACAGGAAATAAGCAGCGAGGATCGAGGCCATGTCCTGGTGTGGCACGGATGCCATTGCTCCGACGCGGGAGCCTAGGGCTGTGAACGCACTGACACCTAGTAAGATCTGTGAGATGGCCAGTGTAGCTGTGTTTTGTGTGCTTCTGGTATGGCTATCAAAGCAGATAGCGTAGCCCACGATCTTGAGGACTGCACCGACAATCATCATCGTTTTGTACCGGTGGAACTTGGCCATCATGAGGCCATTAATGATACTGAAGACGGTGAGAGAGAGGTCCTGCACGCCCGTGAAAACCGTCCAGGTGTAATTCGGCCAGTCCTTGATCACGTAGATATACGACGAGAAGTAGTTATTCCAGACAGCGGTGGTCATTTGGTCGAAGAGATTAGCACCCAGCGCGGCCAGGAAGACTTTGTTCTGGATGATGTTTCGTGCCATTATGGGCTTTGGTGCAAAACATAGTTCGTAGCCGATGAAGAGAGCGAGGACGACGAACCCTGTCACTTCCATGGCAATCATACTGGCGTTCATCCAGCCTCCACCTGCCGACTGTGCTAGGGATAGTGGGAGGAGGATCAATGCGAATGCAAATCCTAGCAATATGACACCAGGGATATCGACTGCAATAAGGCCCTGCCAGAGAGTATTCCCCATTCCACCCTTTCCTTTTGGATCATATCCAATATTAAACTCTAACCTGCTGGCTCTATATTGGACACCATACAAAGCCCAAATAGCCGGAATAAGCAGAACCGGCATCATAATCGCAAACATCCCCAACCCCCAGCGCCACTTATCAGGAACAAACCCATCAGAGATAAAGCCGGTAATGAACGTCGTCACAAGATACGGTGCGATGGTCATCCCCGTCCAGAATCCACGCCATTGCAGGGTCGTCAAGTCGCCAACAACGATCTGGCAAAGGAGGTTAATCCCGGCCTTGCCAACAGCCGTCAACGCGACGCCAACGATATACGCTGTGAAATGTGTACCGCTAGCTGCGACGACGTACCCGACCACGTAGAATAGTAGGGCGATCACGTACGTTGTAGGTCTGGATGTGAGATCTGCCAGTTTGCCAATGACGGGTTTGGAGACGCCGCTGATGATGGATGTTGCGGTGTTGATGGCGCCAATCTGGGCGTGCATGTTGAAGGATGAGGCGGCTATGATGTCGAATTGCGGTGTTATTCCTCCATCCAGTGCGTAGGCGAATAGGGTCAGACCCAGTGATATGACGATAATGGTGAGGAGGAGTATTCCGGCATGCCCTGAGTGGTAAAGCACCTTGTTGAGAGCTTCCACAGTGGTGCTGGTGACAGGACATGGTCGACACTCTAGATCTGGATCTCCCGGCTGGGGGGTGCTGGGATTTACTGCACGTACGCCGACGTCTTTTCCCTCTTTTGAGGGTTGAGATATCTCTTGTTCGTTGTTTGTCATCTTGCTGGCTTATGTGGACTATAGACCAACAGGATTTCTTACGCAGGGCAACGTTCTATATAACCATGCAGACATCAGCCTTCGGGCAAAATAGGATCTATTAACGTAAAGTTATGCTCAACTGCAGTGGCCATTCTGATTTTGTACTCGTTGGCCGATCTTGTAGTCATTCTTTGCATCAGCTCGGCGGACTTCAACGTTCGCCGAATACACTCGGCGAACACTATTCATCGCCTAAGACTACTCTTGTGGAGGTTAATGAAGTCAAAGCGTTTATTGTTCAAGGCCGTTGAATTCTGCCCACAAAATAATACCGATGTCGTAGTATTAGCCCGCCAGATCCAAAATATATAGATATATATATATTTAACTTGGAGAACTGCTTGTTCCTTTCCAACAGAACTCGGTAGGCATTACCGTCCCTTTCCAGACCACACGGATATTTTCCGTCCATTGACCCACCATGGAGGGGTTATGCCTTTTGGCCGGCTCTCACGTCTCAACGGTTGATCCACGATCTTGTTGGAGAACTGTTTGGGGGTGACGGTGTGGTCTCTTGGCCGAGACATTCAACCCGGGAATGGAGCTTTCTAGGCGCCTAGTAGTACTAGGGGATAATGCATGGGGCTTGTACTATCTATCATTCGTTCGCCGTATTACGTGATGCAGGCCAAGGCGATTAGCAATGGAGACGGCAATAGTGAAGATTCTTGGCATCTCTTGTCATTACTCACGGAAATGGGTTCCTTCGGTAACTTGGTATATAGCTGTTTGCCGAGAGAGAGAGAGAGAGAGAGAGTTAGAGATGCGAGAAGAGAGAGACGTGTGTGTATATATAGAGCTTTGGCAGAGGACCACCAATTCTGACGGATTACCGCCATTCCTACAAATATGGAGACTTTGCACCTCTAGATGATCCCTCCCTCATAGGGATACTGCGGCTGTAGCGATCAGGTACCGTTTGAAGAAGGTTTAACGAGGATTACTTTCTTTTACCCTTTTTTTAAGGTTTGATGTAGAGTATTCGGCTTGGCTCTATGCATAAATAGCTCTCAGTAAGTACCTAAAGCCGACCTAGACAGAACTGTCTTGAATAGAGCGAGCATTTTGAGTCCTGGTTTTGATCTGTCATAAGCGGACGATATGGATCTGTTCAGTGGGCGGTTATCTATATACATTCTGACTTTCTTTTGTTGGATACAAATCATATCCGGCCAACAATTGACCCCGGCGACAAACTCCTCCTGCCCCTCCAACTCAACCACCGTATTGGTTTCCTCGCGTGCTGTCATCTCCGGCCAGTCGACCCCTGCTACAGTTGTCATTTGTCGTACGACTGGAAAGATCACCGCCGTTTTTGATTCCGTCCTCTCCGCTACTGACTTCCCCAAAGGTATTTCATATACTGACTATTCCCCTTATGTTCTCCTTCCGGGGTTGATCGATACCCATGTCCACCTCAACCAACCAGGCCGTACAGAATGGGAGGGCTTTTATACCGGTACCCAAGCCGCCGCTTTTGGGGGGGTCACCACGGTTGTGGACATGCCCCTGAATGCCATCCCACCCACCACGACGGTTGCGAACCTGAAGGAAAAGGTTGCAGCAGCCCAGGGCAAATGCTGGGTGGATGTCGGCTTTTTTGGTGGTGTCATTCCGGGCAATTCTCATGAACTTAAAGCCCTCGTCCAGGAAGGTGTTCGTGGCTTTAAAGGATTCCTAATTGATAGTGGGGTAAGTCTCAACCCAGGCGTACTCTATGATACTGCAGTGCTTATATCCCTCTAGGTCGACGAATTCCCCGCCGTCGATGCGGAAGATATCAAAAAGACCATGGCCGAATTGGCCCACGAACCCACGACGCTCATGTTCCATGCAGAAAAGGAACCTCACGAGGAGCCCTCTCTACCAACCGGACCCGTGGACGAGTACTGGACCTACCTGCAATCTCGCCCCTCGACCTACGAGACCCGCGCCATAGCAGAAGTCTTATCCCTGGCCCATCTGGCCCCCAACCTCGCCCTGCACATCGTCCACCTATCCGCCATGGAAGCCATCCCGATGTTGCGCGAAGCCCGCGCACAAGGCGTGCCCATAACTGCAGAGACCTGCTTCCATTATCTCTCCCTAGCCGCCGAACAGATCCGCGCCGGCGACACCAGGTACAAATGTAGCCCGCCCATCCGCTCCCAAGAGAACCAAGATGCCCTGTGGGCCGAACTACTGCGATACCCCGACGACGGCGTGATCCAGACCGTCGTCTCGGACCATTCGCCCTGTACGCCGGACCTGAAGCTCCTCCCGGAGCACATCCCCCCGCACACGGAGGATGCGCCATCCCACAACGGCAGTTTCCTTACTGCCTGGGGAGGCGTCTCTTCCGTTGGTATGGGACTCCCGATCCTGTGGACCGAGTTCAGCCGCCGGAGTAACCTATCCTCTGCGCCTGAGGGCGAGGATGGGAAGCGTGCCCTCGAGGATATCGTCCGACTCACCTCTATGAACACCGCCGCCCAGGTTGGGTTGGAGAAGCAGAAGGGTGACCTGGCTGTCGGAATGGACGCGGATATCTGCGTCTTCGACGACAAGGCTGAGTGGGTAGTTGAGCCGTCTACCATGCTGTTCCGGAATAAGGTCTCGCCTTATCAGGGCCAGAAGCTGAGGGGTGTTGTGCGGGAGACTTGGCTCCGGGGGGAGCGGATATTCACCCGCGCTGCTGGATTCAGTGATAACAAGCCGTCGGGCAAGCTTCTGCTGGAGAAACGGGAGAAATAGACTTCCTCCATGGCGTATCCCAGGCCAAGGCAGCTTGCTATGAACTTATGATCACCAATGACTCCAAGGTTATGTAGTGCGCCGCTAGATAGAACTGCAATAAACCCCTAGAGAGTAGAATTAGAATTTAGACATATTTGAATTATCCAATATATATAAGTCATTGTACTTAAGTCTGCAGTGAGACTTCGACAAGGGTGGCATTTCTCAATCAGCTTCTAGGCTGTGTCCGACTATCAACCAGCACTTGGACATACATACATACTATGAGTACGACCAGTACGGATAGTACTGGGTGTGTAATTTCACATTAGGGAATGTATCTGTACTCTCGTACTATTAAGAAATATATGAATAGGTCAAGCTATTTTTTCTTCTGAGAACTCTGCTGTAGTTCAGCGCGCTGCCCCAACATGGTAAATATTTTGGGTGGGCTTTCTCGGTTGATAGATGGCATGAGATGTTCATGGGCTGGATATCCCAAGAGTAAAGGGACTCTTAGAATGTTAAACGGTCAAGGGTATTTGACGGCTTTTAATCTTGGATACCTAAACTAATAGTAATAAACCTTTTCTATAGAGAAGAAAACCCCTGTCCCTATATCTGGTTTTATATCTATATAGCTTCTAGTAGTTCTTATACTATCTCTTACTATTATTCTTTATAAAATAATATATTTACTTAATAATATCCTGGTTATACTAGCTCCTGTCAGCTACGGCATCGGTTGCGATAATCCAAGATTTACGAAAGGTCAGCCTGCCATCTTTATCCTGAGTTGATAATATTTGTGTGATGAATAAAATAGCATTTAGAATAAGAACAAGCCGCGTAATATAGCCGATAGAATAGAATACTTGCCATATTCGGCATTTCTAATCAAACGGGACCGGAAGTTTGAAACGCCTCCTGCCTTATAGTCGGAAGTTCTGAATATTGTTCTTGAGAAACGCTGCGGCCTCACTGCGGAAGTCATCAAAAATGAATTCTGAGTGATCGGCGTACATGTTAAGTAGTTGGTGACTCTCATCCCACTGCGGCCAGTGGCTATAGGTACCTTGGTTCCCCTCGTTTGGATCCAGTGAGTTGACGAAAGAAATGTAGTACGCGTGGAAGGCGTCTGACGCATAGTTTGGTTTGATGCCGAAGAAAACTTGGAGCAGATCGCTCCCGTGGAAGGTACCCAGGACTGGTGTTCCGTGGTCATAGGAGCTCATGTATGACCAGGCTGGAATTTCTGGGCTCAGGGACTCCGTTGCTTCCAGGAAGATGCGCCTGGTGAGTGAGAACTCATGGTCACCGACAATAGCAGCCAACCGTTTGAACTCAGGGTAGATGTTCCACCGTTGCCCCGTGCGGAAGGGTGCGCCATTCTCGCTAATGTCGGCATACAGGGAGACAAACTGCTCGAGGACTTCCCGAGAACCATTTGGAAAGTAGACGTTGTTAAGGTAGTCCACTAACTGCTCTTCCGTGGTAATGTTGGACTGGAAAAGCGCCCAAAGCGTCCCCTCATCCTCTTGACTTCCAGCAATAAAAGGGACCTGGGCGACTTTGTTCTTCAAAGCCAATTGGTCTGGTGATTCAGCCACCACAAGGCCATCAGGACGGGGAATGTAGGAAAGCGCGAGGGATTGGTAGCCTAGCATGGCTGGAACAGAGGTCGTGGCGTCGAGAAGAGAGGTATAGTCCAGGTTGCGAAGGCATTGCAGCGTATCCATCGCTGCCGAGCAACCCGCGCTTTCGACGACCTGTAGACTGATTAGCCTCGGACTTTTGCTCGGGGTTGTGGGCAAAAACAAACCATGTCGTAGATCCCTTGAGCTTTGGGACCGTCCGTTGGGTCCGCTGGTAGGAACGAACCTGAATTCAAAATGGCCCCGCGGAAGAGAGGTTCTCCGGTGATGTCCCCGGAATGATTGCCAGAATACAGGGCCATTTGGTTAAAGACAGACCAGGCCCCTGCAGACTCGCCCCAAATCGTGACTTTTGCAGGATCCCCTCCAAACGCACGAATGTTATTAGCAACCCATTGCAGGCCCAGGCGTTGATCTAAAAGCCCTGCATTGGATGATCCCTCTTCTTGGATTTCTCGACCAGGAAGAAATCCAAATCCGCCTAGCCGATACGCGACGGTCACCACAATCATCGGTTTGCCTAGCTCGACAGACTTCTCGACCCATGGTGTTCCATCATACATTGAATTCCAACCTAGTTGGAAGCCACCGCCGTGGATGAAGAAGAGGATCGGAAGATCATCCCCCTCTTTAATCCCCGCAGGTCGGTGAATATTGAGGTAAAGACAGTCTTCGCTGGCTGCAAAAACAGGCTTCTGAAATACGGGGCTATTGAGTAGAGTGGTGAGGAACTCAGGAATGAGAGAATTTCTGTCTGTTGTACTGCCGACGAATTGTGGACAAATATTCTTGTTTTCAGTAGCTTCGTACATGCCATATGGTTCAGTTAAGGGCACTGGGGGCTTGAAGCGGAGATTCCCAACCGGAGGCTTAGCATAGGGGATGCCAGGGAATTGTTCGACGTCACCAGCTAACCCAACTATAGTAGCTGCAGGCGAGGCTATAGCGACAGTTGGGGTAGAGACAGCACCACAAGCCAAAGGTAAGAGAGCTAGGGCTGTTGCCCTGAGTGACACATAGGTCTTCATGTTCGATAAATGCAGTTCGAAACTTATTCAGGAATCAAGGCACAGGTGGAAAATGAATTAGAATTCTCTGCAACATCTGCCCTGTCCTTCAGCCCCGTTATATGATCCTCTGCCAGCGTTTTATACATGAAGATCATGACTTCGTTTGGCCTTCCACTTGTCCGGAGAACTAAATCAAACTTAACTTTCTCCGTTGTCTGTAGAGGGTGAAGTGGCGCCTCCAGGATCAGGGTTAATCTAAGATCCCCTGGGATTAACTCCTCGTGAGAAGAGAGAAGGGTTCATTCAGTAGAGGATCTCATCTCCTGAATCCCATACTAGCCGTCCACATGCATGCGATATCTGAGACATGGCGCCTAAAGCCTTTGGTCCGAGGGCTCTCCAGCCAGTCATATTATATGTTGTGATAAAGGTATTAAGGTACTGAGGAAGCTCCGTTCTTCCAGGCCGAGCTCCAAGCCAGCAGCGTATATCGGGGCTTGCTAGTGGCTGCTTTCCACCCCCGCTGCTGATCACTACACACAGGAAGGATCCGAAAAGCTCGGAGTACGTTCCTCTCCAAGCATATGACACCCTAGGCGCACGCTTGGTTTCGTTTAAAAAATCGAGATCAAAGTATTGCTCCATTACTTCCTAATTTACAGTTGTTCTAGGCAGCACTGGCGCACCACTTAGTTTTCACTTTCCAACGCCGTGACAAGGGCTTTGAAAACATCCGTATCGAGGAAGATGTCTTCCAATTTATCGGTTCTACGAGCGGCAAAGCGACGAGGGCAGAATTATACCCAGAGAGAACGCAGGTCAACAGTCGAAGATTTCTCAATTTGCACACTATGGAGAGGGCCAAAAACTGGGAAAGCAGACGTAAACAAATGGAATCGGTGGAACAAATACGCTAGGCTATAGAGCCTGGTTGCCAAAGAGTCTTGTGCAGGATTTGGGTTATTATAGTGATCTTATTTAGAATAAGTACTATACTAATAAGCAATTGAATTCATTGGAACGAAACGGAGATCGTAAACCACCAACTAGCATCCTCCCAATCTATACAAACCCTCCATCCCAAACCCTAAAAAGCCTGCAGCAGCGCGAAACCGTTCTATGAACCTGCTGCTGTTTATGAATTTCTGGGAGCTGATTAAGAGACTTCGATTCATCAGCTGAAAGCTAATAGGGCTGGTCCAGGTTAATTAATATGCTTAACAAGCATGTAAACTGTACCAGCAGAATCTGAGAACCTATCTTGCAGATAATCCCTTAGACGTTAACATTAATATCTACCTCATAATAATGTAAGAATATGCAGATGTTAGCATGCTGTAGAATAATATTTTATAGTATGTTGGTGACTTTGCCTATTTACCATGTTAATACCCTCGGCGACAAAAAGATCCTAATAATATATATCACTGTTATTAAAAGCTTTAGCTCCAGTATACTGAAGAATGTACGGCTTGGTTATAGTATTAAAGCTAGTAATCTGGCCAGCGCGGCATATCCGGGATTAGAGTATTAATGCCAGTAACTTTATCTCTAAGGTAATTCGAAAACCGGTTATCTGCTGAATTATTCGGCAGAATATATACTTGTTAAGGAGTTTCTCTTTTAGTTTTAGCTCCTGCTGCCCGAAATCTTCTAGTATAGTAAGGCTGTAGAGTTTCTCTAGACTATCTAGTACTAGTCTGGTTATATTAATTAACTTAAAGCCTTTAATATGGAAAAGTATACTAAGCTTATAACCTATAATCAAAGTATTTCTAAATTCTAATTCTTAAACTCTAGGATCTATTATAGTTCTATATAGCGGAGCACTATCTAACCTTAGAGTTATAGTGATCATAAGTTTATACATAATAAGCTGCCTCGGTCTGGGGTATGCGTATCCTCAAGGCCTAATAGATAGAGTCTGTTTATCCTGTTTCTCCAGCAGAAGCTTTCCTGACAGCCTGTTATCACTAAATCTAGTAGCATGGGTAAATATCTGCTGACCCTATAGCTAAATCTTTTAAATAATAGTGCAAGGCACCGAACAATGCCAAGGATCTAGCAACTACCAAGCAATGTCAATGCTCTATGAGTTCTGGGCTCCTACCCTTCGTTTCGTTAAAGCGTGCCACATCAACGCAGGTATTCCCATTCCTAAGCTTCGTGATGGACACCGCAATGGTTGTTCTCGTCATTGACGTGTGGTGGCAAGGATGAGCTGTTGGAGTGTTACGAGATCCTAGATCGAGGGTTGGCAATTTGTTTCTTTTCGGACGAATTGCAATATAAGGGAGGCGCTGTACATTAAAAGAGTTCAGCGGCATCCGCGAGGTATTCATCGTAGCTGGCCTATTCGTACTGAAATAAGGAGACAAGGGCGGTGGCAAGCTTTTGTATGTGTCCGCGTCACAAAAAAGTGGCGCCTAGGTTCGTTCCTCCGCGGAATATCTTCTTCTGGTATCAGAACTACCGAAATGTCCGAGCCTGGACACTTTGAATGCTTGCCGGATGTCAATTTCAATTTTCTGTGGGGGGCCAAGGATCTACAGGTAGTATTCTTCTAACAATAGACACAATATTTGGGGTCTCTGGCTGACGCATTCCGGCTGCCTGTTCTATGCCCAGTAAACTCCAGAGATCTTAATGCGGTGGAAAAAAAGCCCGGTCATACTGCATCGTCATCCGTAGGATAGAGTACACTATATAAGCTTTTGCAGGGGCACATGGCAGCCTTCGAATGGCTGAGCTGTTTTTAAGAACTGGCATATCTTAATTTGCTCGTGATTCATCCACCCACTCCGACTTGATTCTCAGAAACCTCCGCGGGCCAACATCGCTGTGCCATCGCTTGGTCAGAACCGCTTCTGGACCCTGCTGGGACATATCTACGTACTTGTACGATGAGTGCTTCTGGGTGTTGGTCGTCCCTCGACAGCAAAGAAATCAACTAATGTAGTGCCAGATATGTTTTGGAGCGATTCCTCAGAACCTGACCTGCAGCAACTGTGGGCGGGCAATGAACTATATCAGACCCTTCCACAAACCATACCCTCTAATGACCAACTAAGGGCGGATGGGTTTGGATGCGATATTAGGCATGGCCTTCAGCATCACAACAAGAATCCAACCCGGTTCGTTCCGTCTCCAGTACCCACAGGGAGCGTCAGTACCACACCACACATAGAGAAGGCACAATCCATGATGAGCGTGCTTCCTTCGATTCCACACACTGGATACCTCACCACGCCAGTTGCACAGCCTCAGCCTCAACCGAGTGTTCCAAAGGCATTCATCCCAGTTCTACCAGCCAACCAGGCGGAAGCAAACGAACCGCTGCTTTGGTGGGGATCGGACCACTGTTTCACCGTCTTTGGCTATAGCAAACCCCCGGGTCAAGCAAGCGAGGAGCAAATTACAGAACGAATGTTGCGGGACAACAGTCTTTTTATTCTTCAATTCAGCAATGCTACCGAAAAGTCAATCGACGACGCACTGGCTGGCGACAGTGAAGAAGCCACGCGAGGCCTGTATACGGTCGATAGTAGCCGTCTGCCCTCATCGTAGGAGAGTGGCGGCAACACTCCGAACGGTTTAGAGAGTTCAGTACAGATGAAGCCTCAGAAGCGCCAGAAACAGAATAACGATATGCTGGCCGCAAAACGGAGAAGTGCCACAAGCAAACAGCTCGTCGAGTTACAGAATTTCATACCGGTGCTAAAAGATCAGTCCCCTTCTAAGATACAAATACTCAACTAAGTTTACAGTTGGATTATACAGCTGCAAGACCAGATTCATATCATGAACGGCCTGATGGATGAGATGGAGTGCCCCAAGGGGCATGCAGGAGAATACACCTCGAATGTCAAACAAGAGTCTTTGGCTGTACCATAACCAACCGCTTGGAAGGCTACGTTTCCCCTGGAAAGTTGGGTCATGTTTGTGTGAATTTTATATCTAGATTATATGATTAATCTTTGATGTTCGTGGTTATGAACAGCAACCGTACGCAGAAGAGTAATGATGACTGGGAAGGTCATAAACTACTGTAAGGTAATGTCCAGTCAAGTCACCGCTAGTCAATATCCAGAACCAAGTAGTAGATCCTCACAGTATGGGTACTGGACTGTGAAAATGGGACTCCTGGGCTCCAGGATTGACCTCCAAGCCAGGAAACGTGCACGCCTCACCAGCGTTGCGCCAAGCCGGGAATAAGCACGTTGAACGTTTTTAGAGCAGAAGATCAACAAAGCCAACGGTCTAGCGGGGCCGGAACTACTCCACCGCTATGGACAATGTGCCTGATAATAAGACGACGCGCGTTCGGCCGGCGGCAAGCCGAGGTTTGAACAGGACAGTGGATCCGGTCCTACAAGCTCCGGAGGAACTTGTGAAGATATGGTCCCCGAGAGCCCTTTCGTCTGTCTTTCCTTGGTTAGGTTACGGTGGCGGAGACATAGCCGCCTTTTATCACGCGTGACTTGGCGGAGTTATCCAGAACCCCTAGCTTAGGGTATTTCAGCTGATCTCTGACTGCTCCACAGAGCTGGAGCCCTAGATACAGGGCATAGGCAGAGTAGCGGCCACGAGCCTGAGCCGACATATCCCTTTGAATTATTGACCACGTGCATAGATCCAGCTCCTTTACAGGCACGACAGGCATATTCATGAATCACGTTGCATTCATTCTGGCATTCCCCTTGCCAACCGGTAACACTGATTGAATCTGTGGGTGTTGGGAGCTCATCCGTCTAGTTTCGATCGATTCTGCTCTCGGCCCTCGAGATATCCTCGGCATCTGGCCGTGAATGGGTGGATCCGGGCGACTTACTCCGAATCATTACATGGGAGTCCGGCATGGCCACTGGTTTAGACAGAGTTCCGGGAACGGCGGGTTTGATTCCTATGTCCCGGTAGACATGAGATAGATATCAGTATAAATACGCCCTCATGTCCACCCCAACAGCGTGATACTCCGTCAAGTGTCCAGAAAACCGACAGCAGAAGCACAGCATATCGAACATCTCCATCATCTCTCTATATACGTACCCACCACCCACCATGACGCCCACCTTCCTCGCTATTTCCCTTATGGCGCAACTTGCAATTGCAGCAGGTCAGTCGCTGGATAGAGGCGGCCCCCCTCACCTCAACTTACTCACTTTATTTTCTTGAAATTGCAACTAAAAGTAAGGCAACAGGTGCTAGTACCCCCAGCATCGAGTGCACACTTTGCCAGGCTGCCGTGAACACCATCCTCAGCCAAGCCCAACAGAACGCAACCGAGCACGCCATTGCCAGCAAGGCAGAGGCCATCTGCCTCAACGCCACACAGAACACCCAAGACGAAAACTGTGGGGAGTTTGCGGACAAGCTCGCACCCGTCCTCGTTAGCTTCCTTGAGGAGGTGGTCAACGCGGAGGAGGTGTGCGCTTTGGCGGAATTGTGCTAAGGAAGCAGAGCGAGAGTAGTAGCTCGAATCAAGGCCCCTGCGAGGGGAATATGACTGAGAGACTCGGGGCGGTGATATGAAATTGGAAGTTTTGTATTCTATAGATCTTGTGGACGTCAGGAGCTTTCTCTACCATTACAGCTGAAATTGGACAGATGTGATGGTAGCACACTTGCTCATTTGAACACTACTATGAACACTGCTGCTGCATGCTGTGATTAGAGAAGTCTACCTTTTATATTTAGTGACCATTTAATGTATCCAGCTGGTGATAGTATTGTGATAGAGCTTTTTTATGTTCTTAGGTAACAGTGTACCTGTGCCTTGCTAAATATTTTACAAAAGCCAGGAGCTCATTACATAGGTACTGCCTGGATGGCTTATATCTAGTCACGTACATGATGCATTAGACTTTGTATTGTAGCTTGTGCTATTATATCTTCCATGCGACATTTCACAGGTTTCTTGGATGTTATGCAATGTCAGAGCCTAGCGACGCAAAGATATCTCCTTATAGACTACACTAATCATGTTAATCTAAAAACCAAAAACACTAAGGTTAAAAAGACTGGGATATTATCCCTCTTGTACCCACTTCCGTTGTCAAATCCTTCACAAAAATTAAAAAAAAAAAAGAAAAGAAATATCACAAAAAGACAACAAAAGCAATGGCAAGCTTGCACAGGAAACTGTAGATTTCTAAGCGGGAAGACAAAATAATTGCTCCAATGGCTTGGACCAAGGCCAATTGGTTAATCCCATGGCCACCACTACAGGAACAAGAACTTGTGGAAATCGGGACTAGCACATCCAGACGGCGAGAGCAATGACCGCTCCCATGATACTCGAGCTTGTCCTTCTGCAGGTCACGAGGGGAGCCGCATTGGGGGTCGTAGACGCGGCAGCGTCGCCGGCACTTGAACTGCTGGGCGTGGACGATACAGAGACATATTCAGAGGACGACGTCGAGCTAGAGATGAGAGTGGTGCGAGTAGTCGTCTCTGTCGTGGCGACCTCGGTTTCAGTGACGGTGGAGGCGTCATCATCAGAGCTCGTGGAGGTGATAGTTGTAGCTGGGGTTATTAGCTTCTGGGGCGTCAAAGTAAGGGGTTTGGTTTCCTTTAGGGGTTTATATTGTGCTATCCCGCCAACTTACAGTCAGAATCATCGGAGTCCACGGTTGCGGTGGCTGTCGTGGTTGCCGTGGTTGCCGTGGTCGTGATCGCGGTACTGCTACCACCAGCAGAGGCCACAGTCGTGTCCGAGCCCTTGCTGACAATGACGAACTGATCAGACTGGGCGAGGATATTGCCGTCATTCGTGTCCTTTAGGTCAAATCGGTAACCAGAGCTGCAGTATGAGACACTGTAAGCGCTTTTTCATTGAAAATAAAGAAAAATAAAAATAAAAACTCGCTGACATGGCATTCTTACCCAGGGATGACATCGATCCCATCGAAACTGTACGAGCCAGCCGAGGTATCAGTATCGCCTGCAATCTTGAGGCTGACGCTTGGGAAGTGGGCATCATTGATCAGGTACAGATCGAACTTGTCGAGATCCGAGCTGTAGACGAGTGAGCGCAGAAACTTGGATTGCTATCAGGAGCTCGGGTCACTGACCTGTTAGAGGACCAGGTCACGGTTGTCTTTCGGCTAACGTCGAGCTGGGAACCACTTGCAGGAGAGTTGACGGAGAGGCCTGTCCGGTACAGCAAGTTAGGGGGTTTTCACAGTCTGCGTGATTCGAGTATCACGAAAGCAGAGACAGACCTGACACCAAAGAGCCAAAAAGGGTAGCACCCAAGATACAGACGTAATGGGAGGCCATTGTGTTGAGGTTACAATGACTTTGGTGACCAAGATCGTTAATGAAGGTAGATGATGAATTGTTCAAGAAGACTGCTGTTGTTGGAGTTGCCTTTGCCCTATTCTGCCCAGAGTTGATACCAAAAGCTGCATTTATAGATCTAAACAAGCGTGCGTCATATTATCAACATCAGACATGTTGATCACGACATGAGTGCGCTTGGTATGAGGACTCGTCATGCAGCCCACTGGGCTCTTTAGACGTCGACAACTATGATCGAATCAAAGCACTGCTCACGCCGATCACTATAGACAGGCGTCTATGCATCAAATGGGAAGTCTACAATGAATCGTCAGCTTTGGGACGGTTTGAGAATGGAGACTCTAGACTACTGTTAGTGGCTGGTAGGTCGCGGGTCCTTTCGTCCCCGAATCTAGGCCCTTGGTATCAGGTTAAACTTGCCCCTGAGGAGGTGATGGCGCGCGCCGAAGTCGAAGTTGCTGCGCGGGTTAACTTCCTCGGCAGGTCTATGGGCCAGCAGAAAAGGTATGTACTACGGACTATTGATCCATTGGTTCTCAAGATATTTTCCACGTACAGTGTTCAATGTGGGGCTTCTGTATTTTCCGACTCTGCTGACCTGCATCGATCTGTTTAATCAATGCCACCCTCGCTGCAGTGGGAGCGAGAGGCGGCAACTGCCCCTCCCCTTCTGGTGCAAAACTGGGCCATTTGAGTTTCTTGTTTCTTCGAATGATGTACTCCTAGTGCGTCATCAACACTTATATGGACAGGGAACATTGTGTAGTTTGGGGACTTTTGGATTCCAAGAGTAGTTCATCCCACTATAAGTCAAGCATGTGGACAAAAGGCCCGGGCATATAGAGGGATGCTGGGGTCTACCTGGACAATATACTCGGAGCCACCGTCACCCCTATATAAGAGGCGTTGGAAATGCCTACTATAGAGGGAGGGGAATCACTGGCACTGCTATCCATATATCTAAGCTACATCATCGTCAGCACTCTTACTCCTATTCCTGGAGATATATCATGATATAGTTGCTACTCCTCCCTGTAGGACCAGATTATGAGACTGACTACAAATTATCCCAGCATAGTAATAGCCACTTGTAGTTCCACCAGCCAGGCACACTCGAAGTGTGGGCGCAGAGGTAAAGGGTATTAGATACAGGCGAGCATGACTACATGGCATAATGAGCGTAGCAGCTATAGCAGTTGCTTAATCAACCGATGGGACTGGCGGAGGCAGGGTAAGAGTGGGAGGCTGATACTCCGCTGTACCGTGACTCGTATACACGGTAGTGGTCTGCTGTGGCTGCTGTTGCTGCTGTACGTGCCTTGCAGAGTTGGCCGCCGCGAGAGCTGCAGACAGGACGATAGCTATGATAGATAGCACGAGTATCAGACCTGCTGCCCAAACAGGCAAGCCACATAATCTTGTCTTTAATATGTAATGTTGCTCTTGCTCCTCCAGCGCCTCTCCAGGAAACACCGGCGTGGGTGCATCGCCGTCAGGGGACCCAGGGCTGGGCAAGGCGGCTTGCGAACTGCGTATTGACCCAGCCAGTGGTGTAAAGTGCGATATCCGTGTTTCGCTAGAATAAGCCGGTAACGGCTCCCAGTAGCCCTCGAGACTATGGATATTTCGCCCAGTATTTGTGCCCAGTGAGTATGAAAGTATCTCGGATTGCGTCTCCGCCCCAGGAACACCTTGTAGATATAACGCGTAGGGGTGCTGCGGGGGACAGGCGGCGGAGATGGGACGGTCAAGGGAGTCCATCTGCGAGGGCGTTCCGATGCTGTACATTGTGGAGCTGGAATAGCGGTACTCAGGTGCACTTGGTACAGAACTTGATCGATTCTCCACTGGCGTCATGTGTCTTTGTCGGGAATCAGCCCCGTTGGCGATGTTGGCTGTCTCTGAATAGCAGCGGCGTCTGGGTTGTTGGGGTGGCCTCTGCGTGTTCGTTGCGCGGATGAGCTCTTCTGGGAGAGAAAAGATTCGGCGGTGACTGGCGTCGTTGACAGGCATGATTATTTTTGCTTCTTGGATGTGTTCTAGGTCTGGAGGCAGAGTGTGCGAGGGGTTCCAGTCTGTTTGGGGTGAATTGAATGCCAGGTCCTTTACTGAAAGATCAAGCAGCTTTCCATGTTATAAGCCAATCTTCACAGCCTTGGCAGTGATTCCTTCGCAGAGCCCCTGCTGGAACATATAACTATCCAGGGTATACCAATCACACGAATCGAGCCCTGTTCATCCATGGGTCGTGCTGGGCCTTTGACCCTGGCTCACCCAGCTGTGGTCAGTTACTGGTGAGACTGAGTTCTTAATACCGTTCTCTTTTTGTTCTTTTTTATTGTTCTACATGCTGGGCATGTACTGAAGTCGCTACTGTATGAGGGGGTGGGGAATGGGCTTTTCGGGGCTGGACATGGCTTCTAACGCATGCACAAGAAGGTGAAAAGCAACAGAGGCACTTAACAACATGAGCCATTGTCAGCCACACCAGGGAGAATTCAGACGGACCCTTTTGCAGCGGATTGGCTACGCTTTTCGCGATATACTATTAGACATCCCTTGGCGATACTCGCATTTAGTGCGATTATGGCAAGTTACATATACAATACAGGTCTGTTAATTTTTCACGGAGATGGGACAGCCTTATAGACAAATACCAAGCCGGCGAACCGACAGACCAACAAGTATCCTTCATATCAACCACAGGCTGAACCTATACCAAAGCTTTGCTTTCACTAGTGACCAGGCGAGTTTTCTGTCAGCCAGGAATTAGGACAAAATCACAAAATCAGCCGCAGCTTGCGCTCATTGTATGGTATGGTGTAGATCCTCACATGATGGAATCCTGGCCCTCCTCAAACCTGACCACGTTCTTCAACGTCCCCAGCCCCGAAATCTCAACCTCGACCTGGTCGCCGTCCTTCAGTAGCTGTCGCGGCTTCTGGAAGACTCCAACGCCTGCTGGTGTGCCTGTCATAACCACTGTATACGCTGGGATGGTCGTGCCTGAATCAATCAGAGGTCAGAAGATATCCCACTGGGTACACCGGGTTCCAAAGATGAGGGGGACATAAAGAGAGTCGACATACTCTGACTCATCCAACTAAGGACCCTCTCCGGCGGGAATATCATGTCCTTCGCGATCACCGTATCCTGCTTTACGACCCCGTTGATCTTCGTCACGAGCGTGGCCGATGCTCGCTGCTTCTCGAAGATGCTCGGGCTCGCTAGGACGGGGCCGATGGGCGCAAACTTGTCAAACGCCTTTGCGTAGAAGAACTGGCCGCCGGACTGCTCGGGGAGCTGGAAGAAGCGGCAGGAAAGGTCGTTGCCAACTGTGTAGCCGAGGATATACTCGTGGGCTTGGTCAGGCGTGATATCGCGGCACTCGCGCGAGGTCACGAAAACGAGCTCACCCTGTTTTATGTGTGTTAGTGTTGACAACGGCTGAGCTGGGAGGAAGAATTTCGGCTCCCGATTCATGGCTTACCTCCCAGTCTGGCAGGTGTGACGCGCAGAAGCGGCTTACGGGGATGGTTTCGTTTGGCGATGCGAGCGATGCAGGCGGCTTGGTCCATACCGGGGGGTTGGCCGGGACATTGAGCTGCGTACCACATGGATGGGGTTAGACGATATTCATGTTTTTATCTCGACGATTGCCATGCATGCTTCCGGCTGCGTACCTTGGCTTCAGTTGCATGACTCCGGTAGTTGAGACCGACACAGTAAATCGAGTTGCTCGTTTGCGGCACAGGAGGCAGGAGCTACATTGATTAGCAACATAGTTGGTTCACAGGATGCCCGGAAGAATCAAGCCGACCTTGGCTATTGTGGCCGTCGTCGCATTTCGTCCTTGCAACAGGTCCTCGTACGTCGGATATGCGTCAACGGGGATTCCCGTGGCGGGGTTGGTCGAGCTGCATTTTGTAAAGAACCTGGAGCCGTTGTCTGTCTCAAAATGACAGAGATACTGGAATGATGAGCCCATTGTGCAGAACGCGACGTTTGAGAGACGCAAGTCAGGAGACGAAACTCGAGATCTAAATCGTCGAGCGGGCGTGGAGAATCGCGGTAGCTTGGGCATCTCAGCCAATGAGGCGAGGGAGAAGATGGATCCTCCGCGGGGGATCTTCATCTTTGCCCGGAGAGACAGTGGGTCAATGTGGAATTCAAAGCCTGGTGCGGTGTTCTTGGTGCTCGTCAGCTGTATAAAATAGCATGTGGAGAAGTAATGTTACTAGACCACCGCAAACTCGACCCTCATTATCCTCCAGAAATTGGGCTTTTTATATTCAAACACTCCTTCTGAAGACAAAACTAAAGAAGAGACACTCCGCAATGTCTCTCTGGCTCCTCGACGTGCTAGCCCTGCTCCCATCGAAATGGCAAAACTGGATCTTCCCACCCTCAAGTATCCCCATTGTGGAAAACTCGCCGGATAAAGTCCAACTCGCCCGCATCGCGCATGTCTACTTTGAGCACTCGGACCTTGACGCCTTCACCAAGTTCGCCCGTGACTTTGGCTTCGTCGAGGCCGCTACCAAGGGCAAGACGATCTACTATCGCGGGTATGGGCGGGACCCCTACGTCTACGTCGCATCCCAGAGCCCAACCCGACGATCACGCTTCCTCGGCGCGGCCTTTGTCGCAAAAGACGCGGAAAACTTCGACAAAGCCGCTGCAATGTCCGGCGCCGTGCGCATATCTCTGACGGACGCCCCCGGCGGCGGCGAGTTGATTACCTTTGAACGACCGAACGGGACCTTTTTCCACGTCGTGTACGGTCAGACGGAGCGCGAAGTCGGGGAGAAGATTCCCCCGACAGCGACGCACGACTCGCAGGGCCCCTTCAACACGCCGTTTGAGAAGCCGCGCAAGGGCCAGTTTCAGCGGTACCACGATGGGCCCGCGCTCGTGCACAAGCTGGGCCATTACGGTTATGTGTGCAAGGAATTTGAGGCGGAGCTCGAGTTCTACACGGCCAACTTTAACTTTGTGCACTCGGATATCCTGTATCTCCCGCAGCTCGAGAAGAGGGATGTCATGACTTTTATGCACCTGGACCTGGGCGACGAGTACACGGATCACCACACGTTCTTCCTGCAGCGGGCGTCGCCCACAGTGAGCGCGACGTACGTCCACCATACCTCGTTTGAGGTTGCTGACTTCGACACGCAGCTCATGGGCCACCACTATCTGGCCAAGAAGGGGTGGAAGAGTGTTTGGGGTGTCGGAAGGCATATTCTCGGGAGTCAGATCTTTGACTACTGGTATGATAGTTCGCGGTTCAAAATTGAGCATTATGCAGACGGGGACGTTGTCAGCAGGCAGAATCCGACGCGCAGGGAGCCTGTTGGCCCGCTGTCTGTCTGGGGACCTGAGCTGCCCAGGGATTTTGGTGATAACAAGGCCAAGTAGATGTATCAGAGCTAGTATGTGTGTATTATTGAAATGATGATGTACTGTAAGTAACTGCGAAAATGAACAATCAAGCAAAACTCAACTCATCTGACCCCGTAAGAACTTGGGAGCCTCGTACGTCAAAAAATCCTTACCCTTGAAAAACCAAACCAGGACTCCAAAAAGCGTCCAACCACCGACATGTCCTGTACCCGTTGACTGCCCGACGGGGACAACCATCATCTTCCTCTGGGCTTCTGCTGAATACGTAGCAACCTGCGCCCTCTTCTCAATCGCCGCCACAATATTGGACGCTACCGTCTCTCCCTGCAGAGAAACCCGCGAGAGCAGCCGGTACGGATGGCAGGTAATGTCGCCAACGGCATACGTGTCCGTGCGGCTGACGTTGTTCTCGCGGACCCGGAGCTCCTCATTAACGTCCACCCAGCCCTCAGCATTCAGAAAGCTCGTTGGGATAAAGGCGTTATTGGGGATTGTACCCGTTGTGGCGACGTATGCATCGACGGTATAGGTACGCCCTGTGGACAGCTTCACTTTCCAGATCTGGTTGTGGGCCTCGTATACTGCGTCGACGACCGTGGTCTCGGTCAGGACTTCAACATCCCGGCGCCGGAGAAGCGACAACGCGTTCCTCTGCACGGCTGCAGTTGCCCCATCTAGTAGAACGCTGCCTCGCGATACCAGGGTGACCTTCTTCGGGCCAGGAGCCTCGGCGAGCTCTCCTGCGAGCTCAACACCGAGAGGTCCCGCGCCCCCAATAAGGATCCGTCGCGCGGCGCCTAGCTTCTCCTGTGCCTCGTGTATAGCCCTTGTTGTATCCTCAAAGGCCGTTGCCTTGAAGGGCAGTCTCACCCCCATCTGTCCGAGCGTCGCGGGTGTCGTGCTGCCGGACGCAATTACCAGGTAGTCGAAACTAAAAGAGGCGGCACCCGCGGCCGTGGAGTCTGCAGTCAAGGCGACGAGCACAGATTTTGTCTCGTAGTCGATCTTGGTAACGAGTCCCTTGACAAAAGTGAAAGCTTCCGCGCGGTACTCGCGGAACGCGTCCGGAATGGAGTACAAGTATTTGCTCGGTGGGAGGCTCTCGGGCTTGACGAGGAACCGGGGCGCGGCGATGTTGAAGTAGTATTGCTCGGACGGGTTGATGAGGGTGACTGCGACGCGCGCGGTCTGTCGGAGCAGCTTCTGGCTCACTGCGAGGCCTGCATGGGAGCCGCCAATAACTAGGACCGAGACGGGTTTCGACATGGTGAAAAAGGGTGATCGATGTTGTCAATCGAGAGGGCCCAGTAAGGCCGCAGGGTATTTCCTGGGTGTTATCTACGAAGCGAAAAGGGCCACTGAGGCGTCCATGGTTACAAACGGCCTGGCATCTTGTTGAAGTGACGTGGGTCTGTCTTTTGGGTTGGTTCTCCAGCAATTTCGGGACAACTTCTTCGGAGGATCTTCACCCAGATCGCGCGAGCCCGAAGAGCAAGCATCGTCTCAACCGAGCTCTTCCTCTGAGCATGCTCAACCGAGGATTCCTCGGCGCGAATAGAAGGGAGGAACCCCCCAAGAAAAGAACGCAAGGAGATCATACGCCTGCACTGCAGCAGCGCAGAATACTCTCTATAGAAACACCCGCCTAGGGCTAGTTTCGAGGTGTCACCCCCAAGAGGAAAGCAGCACCACAATGAGCACTCCAGGCACCCCGTTCAAGGCCATCATCGTTGGCGGAGGCCCCATTGGTCTGGCAGCCGCGCACGCCCTCCACCTGGCTGGTATCGACTTTGTGGTCCTTGAGCGCCGGCCGGCCATCTTTGAGGACCGAGGTGCCAGTCTTATCGTCCACCCGCACACGTTCCGTGTCCTGCAGCAATTCGGAATCCTCGACGGTTTGTTACCACGCGGTGCGGAATTGAACCATCACCTGTCGTTTACTGCCGATGGGAATGTCTTTAGCGAGGGGCATCGGTATAGCCTGATTCGTGAGAAGTGAGTACTTCCAAAGAGAAACCCCCCGCCTCTTTTTTTTTTTTTTTTTTTTTTTTTTTTTTTTATTTTTTTTTTTTTTTTTTTTTTTTTTTACTGATACATCCTACCTACCTCTCAGCCACGGCCATGGCCCAGTCGCCTTCCACCGCGCAGAACTAATCGAAATCATGTACAATGGCCTCCCCGAAACCGCCAAAGCCAAGATCCTCACGGACAAAAAACTCACCGACATCACAACAACCGCCGACAGAGTCACGGCAACCTGCGTCGACGGCAGCACCTACCACGGCTCCATCCTCATCGGCGCGGACGGCGTCTACAGCAAGACGCGCCAGCTAATGCGTGACATCGCCCTCCGCGACAACCCAGGCCAACCATGGGAGGACGCGCAACATCCGTACACGGCAACATACCAGCTCCTGTACGGCTCGTTCCCATCACCCTCGCCGCCGGGCCAGGGGTACGACATCCAGTCGAGCGGCAAGGCGATCATGTACTTTAGCGGGCCCGAGCGCGGGTGGTTCTTCCTGTACAAGCGGCTACCGGCGCCGACGAGCAAGCGGACGGATTACACGGACAAGGACGTCGACACGCTCGCGGTTGAGTTTGCGGACTTCCCGCTGACGCGCACCGTCAAGGTCAAGGATGTCTGGCCGCGGATGCTGGGTGCTGGGCTGACGAATTTGGATGAGGGGATTGTTAAGCGCTGGAGTTTGGGCCGTATCGTTCTCGTTGGCGATTCCTGCCACAAGATGACCACGCATCTGGGGCTGGGCTTTAACCACGGGATACAGGATGTCGTCGTGCTGTGTAATAGCCTCCGGCGGGCTGTGCGGGCTGCATCCGGTGCGAGTCCGAGTCCTGCGGTGCTTACAGCCGTCTTTGAAAAGTACCAGGCCGATCGGATGAGTTCTGCATCGTCGCTTCAGGGCGATGTCGTCAGGTCGGGGCTTGAGACGAGGATGCACGCGTGGCATAACTGGTGGTATTACCTCCTTTCGCGATACTTGTCGGTCCCGAACGTACTGGAGAAGTTGTTTATGAGGTTTGTCATGGCACCCGAGTTTCGCAAGGGCCAGGTGTTGGATTATGTTGCTGGCGAGGAGCGCATGAGGGGGAAGATGAGCTGGATACATCCCATGAGGTCTACAGTATAAGCGAGAGAAGCGGGTAGGATTGACAGTGTGACAATTTTCATTCGCAAATTAAGTCAGATATTAAAAGCATTATATGCCACTGTGGTAGACATTGTTCGTCGTAACGGATCTTTCCAATCTGCTTAAACTGCGACTGCGTCCGCTAGTTTACCCTCCGTGGAACGAGACAGCTTTACGTGCACACCATCACGATGCGACAGCACCAAGTTGGTCTGCAACTGCGGCTGCGCTAACGGGTTGGACTGCGCGTTCTCGAGGACGTCGAACTCCTGTAGGAGTCTTATTATAGTATAGCTAGCCTCGACGAGAGCGTATTGTTCTGCGCGCGCACAGACGGAATCAATTAACAACGGCGATCCAAATTTGAAACAACCCACGGAAGGAGGACGGGGATAACTCACGACCCAAACAGATTCGAGGCCCTCCGTTAAAGGGCAAATACTCCCAGCCCCGCGGGGGATTCTCCGCCCACCGCTCCGGCCTAAAAACATGGGCGTCTTTGCCCCAGGTGTCGGTCCGCCGGTGCATCGCGTAGACATTATACCCGACCATGTCACCCTTTCGGACATATACCGGCGACCCCCCGGTTCGGCCCCCGCCTACGGGGAGGGACGTGTTCTTGACGGCCTGGCGGAAGTTGATTGGCACCGGTGGGAGCAGTCGGAGAGCTACAGTAATAGTCAATCAGTCAGTCTGGTGGTGCTATGGCAGAGGGGATAGGGTGGAGACTCGCTCTCATTCAAGACATAGCGGAGGTACGCGAGACTCTTCAGTCTCGCATGCGTGATTTCATTATGGCCTGGTGTATTGCGGGCGCCGCATTCCCGCACAATCTCTGCCCGCAGCGCAGCCCAGACGCGTGGGTTGCGCGCGAGGAAGTAAAACACGGAGCTAAGCAGGCTGGCAGTCGTGTCCCGCCCCGCAAGAAGCACATTCAGCAAATTATCACGGATGACCTTTGGATCATTGGTATCCGACGCAAGCGCCTCGAGGAACACATATCGCCCCTTATCCAGGTCTTCATTGCGGCCACTGCTTCCAGGGGCGGCATGGGCATGCTTAGATCGCAGCGCCAGATGCACGTAGTGATCAACGACCTCATGCACTTTTGCATTCGCAGCCCGGAACTGCGCGGGGTTGATTGTCCAGTAGAGTCTCTGCGCGAGGGCCCGGCGGAGTAGGTACTCCTGGCTGGTGTTGAAGGCGTCTGCGAAGCCCATCGGGTTGTCGGCGACTGGTCCTGCGGTTTTCTCGCTGTATGTGTGTAGGCACCCCATGGACTCGCCAAAGAGAAACTCGGTCGCGGAGTCGAATGTCAGGAGGTAGAAGAGGTCTTGGATGTCGAAGCTCGAGCCGTCGCTGGGGAGGACGTTGATCAGCTGGCCGACGTGGCGGTCGAAGAGGGCGAGGTCTGCAATCTGTATGCGTCCTTGGTTCAGTCATGATCTTCTTGTATTTCGTCTTTTTTTTTTTTTTTGTTTCTCATCTTGCCTCTTACCCCTGGGAGAGGATAAATGTTGCTCACCTGCTCTCGCGCAAACTGCGGCCTGATCAACGCCCGCATAGACGACCACCCATGCCCATCAAGGGTAAATATTCCATCACCAAGAAGCGGATAGAACTGCCGATGACGGATCCCCAGGCCAAAATCATTAAACTGGGTAGCGAGGAGGGCCTTGAGATTCGCAGGCTCGATAGTCGAGATGAGATCGTTACCGAGCATCTTCTCCTTAAAGGTCGGTCCGTGGGCGTCATGTAGCGAGGCAATATACTCGACCAGCTTTCCAGACTGCACGTGCTTTATCATTGCAAGTCCACCCGTTATTCCAGGTGACCGGGTGACTGGTTCTTCACAGCTCAGTGCTCGAGCTTGCAAGGCGTGTTTGCGGCGGGAGATAAGGGTCTGGGCTACAACGGCTGCGATGACCAGACCGGCAAGCCAGACGATGCGAGCGTCCATCATGATTGATAGGAATAGCTGGCGCGGTGATGTTTAGGTAGGGTTGGGCTGTGGTAGTAGGGCTATTCAGGTCTAGGAGCGATGGGTTCTCAAATAGAGGCCATAAGGGCGACCGAGAGACGGTAGGCTCCAACGGAGAGCGTCACAAGACATGTAAAACAGTCTGTCGGCTTTCCTAAAAAGACCCTGGTTGCCACGATGTCCATCCTGCTGCCTATGCTGCGATAGTAAGGTTGGATATGCGGGGTTTAGTCAAGTCAGATAGACCGACAAGCGGCTAGAGCGGAATACCAATTGCGCGAGCGCCATCACGATCGACCCTATTTGCTAGTCTGCCCCAGGCCACCGTACGGGAAGCATTGAACGAGGGCTACGCACGTCGATACCTTGGCCGCATGAAGCTTGATATGCCTCGGCTCTGGCACGCTCACCCCATGGGGGCGGGAAGGGGTAAAGCGCTTGACCATGACGTACACGGAAGGACTCTGACTCGGAGGAACTCTTATTTATGACGGGATACCGTTTTCCAAGCCTGGTATTAGTACCATTCGCACCGGAGATACATGTGCCTAGTGGGAGAGCTCGAGAAACTTGATACCAGAAATATAGGAGGGCTGGTATCCAAGACAGCCCCTGGACCATTAAAGTCTCTTGCTCTTGCCCAGATTAGTTTGAACTTCTACTGCACCATGGCTAATACTGAGGCATGTGCGCTCATCACCGGCTGCAGCAGTGGCATCGGCAAAGAGCTGGCGATGGCCTTTGCCGCCAGAGGAGTCACCGTGCTCGCCACAGCACGTCGCACCGAGTCACTTTCCGAGCTCACCAGCAGATACAGCAACATAAAAGCGATCGCACTCGAGTTGAGCGACCGCGAGAGCATTACAAGACTTAAAGACACTGTCCTGAACCACACAGGCGGACGTCTAGACTACCTTGTCAACAACGCAGGGACGCACTACGCAGGGACGGCGATGGACTTGGAGATGGATGAGGTTGCAGCGCTCTTCCAAGTCAACGTGTTTGCAGTCATGCAGCTATGTCAGATCTTTGTGCCCCTTCTCCGCCAGTCGCCACAAGGGCGCATCGTGCAGATTGGCAGCGTCACGCGCCATATACCGGTGGTGTGGCAGGGGGCATATAATGCGTCCAAGGCGGCGCTGAGCCAGTACTCGAAAACGCTTCGACTGGTAAGTAAGCAGCGGAAGCCCCTTCGCGGTCGCAAAGGATTTATTCGGTTCTAACCAAGAGACACAGGAGGTCAAGCCATTTGGAATCGAGGTGATTGAAATCGTGACGGGGTTTGTCCAGAGTAACATTCTGCACCACGGCCTCCACGCGCCAGAGGGATGCCTCTATCTTCCCATAAAATCCGCCATTGAAGATATCAAGTACCAGGGCAATGCGAACGGGATGCCGGCAAACGAGTATGCGGCGTCAATCACCGACAAGCTGCTGCGGCGGCGAGTGGGTCCGGAGATTTGGGAAGGGGCGCTGGCCTGGTCTATTCACCTGATTGTCACATTTTTGCCCTTGCGGCTTCTGGTACGTTGTTTCAGCATCAAAACCTGCCCGAGCTAACCTCTGTGTAGAACCTTTTGCTGTACCGAAGATTCCAACTCGACTTGTTAAGGCGGCGAGGCTAGTTTGATTGGCTGAGGCGGAAAAATTGGATGCGCCGCGGAGGAACTTTAAGGTTGTTCCCCGCCGGATGGCATAAGGAGGCGAGCAGCTTCAGTTACATAACAACTTAGCAACGTAGATAATCCGACAGCCAGAATCTACCCACTCAATTCGCATCCTTCCCACCTTCGCTTAAACCACATGGAGCACCCAAGGCCCTCGTCTCCCAGTCTAGAGACCCCGGCACTCCAGCTGAGAGTCTGTGATAGGTGCATCCGGTAGCCCACCCTTACTTCATATCTCCATCTAACAACGTCGCTAAGCGTTTACGCAGGAAGAAGATCAAATGTCTGCCCGCCGCCAACCTGCGATATCCAGCCACTGATGTTATACAGGCAATCTGGCGAGGCCGACCTGCTCCCGCTGCTTTGACCTCGGCAAGACATGCACATATTCGCTGGTGAAACGGAGACCCGGTCCTCCCCGCGGTTCGCACCAGAACAGGCGCCGCTCCAGGTCCCGCAGACCCTCTGGTAGCGTCACCAAGATAGTACAGTAGCCCCTGCTAGAGCTGCACAACTAACGATGCCTCCGCCCAGTAGCCCCAGACGCGGTTTCTACCCCTGCGGAGCATGGCCCTGTGCCTTCCCCCATGTCCGAGCTTCCAACCACACCGGATCTGGTCCCCCACAATCAATCTATCCATGCCGGCTCTGGACAGCACGCAAGCATCAGTCCATCCTGTTCCAGCTACTTGCATTACACCTCTGAGCAGGAGGAAGACCTGTACGTGACATTCCCTCTGACCTAAAGTGGAGCTAATCCCGTATACCGCAATAGTATTCGAGGCTTCTTCGAGATCGCCCAGGATGCAAATCCTATCTTCTACAAAGAACGGTTCCTCCACCGCTATCAAAGTGCTCTATGTAACCCAGACCTGATTACAGCCATGGCCATCATCACGGGCAAGTTAACCCGCTCTCCTGTGGGCGACGACAGTTCAAATCTCGACGAGGGGCTAGACTCTTTGCTCAGCTCGAGCCTGCTGGAGGATGACCTCGTTGGGGATGCGCCATCGCTTGATCAGTTCCGCAAAGCCTATATTTTAGCCTTTTACGAGTTTCATCAATTTCCCGGCCACCACTCTTGGTTGCGCATTGGTAGGCTAACACGGATGGCATATCGCATCGGGCTGGATCGTCTTGACCATATCCGCGTGCTCTACCCCGATTGGAGCCCCGTGAGCGATGAGGATATCCAGGAATGGCGCACTCTCTGGTGGCGGATCTACCGGCTCGACACATACTCCAATCTCGCCTCGGGGACACCGTACTTGATCGACGACGCCCTCATCAACACCACTTTTAGCTACAGTCAATCAAAAAACGGCTCTCCGGGAGTTTTCCTCCCGCCAAACTCAGATGAACTCTCTGCACTCCTCCCTGCCATCATAGCAGACCCAGAAACATTGCTAGACAATATCCATAACATCACAATCGCCACCATGCGCCAGACCGGTCTTGTCATCCGGCTGCACATGCTCAGACGCCGAGCCGGAATCCTAGCAGAGGTCGCCAAGGTCGAGCGGCAGCTCACCACGCTCCGCCTCGCCCTCCCACCAGGCTGGCTCCACCCGCACCGCAGCGCATTCACAAACGAGACCCCGGCCGACCACCACGCTCGCCTGATTACAGTCTTCCACCTGCGCATGGCGCAGCTGCTCCTTTCACTGCTCATGTGCGCCCAGAGCGAAGCAGCCGACGATTGGCTCGCAAGCTGGCAGCGCGTCCTTGCGGCGTGCCAGGATATCGCCGCACTCGCGGCACAGTGGGATAGCGCATTCTGCCTGGCCGTCGACCCGGCAATCACGTTCACCATATTCACGACGTTGATATTCTTGGACCTGCACAGGAAGTCCGGCGCGCTGCTGGATAACGAGGTCCGCGCGAGCATCGAACACGACATTACCGTGCTCCATCTTCAACTAATACACTTTAAGAGCATCTGGACGCAGGCCAGACTACTTGCTTGTAGGTCTCCCCTTCTCTCCTCCCTGCCGAAGAATAATACTTTCTTCTCAGTAAACACACGCTGACTCCAGGGTACCAAAAGTGTCATTCGAAAGCTTTAGTCAGTCGGTATCTGGGCCGCTGTCCTATGACCAGATTACTTTGATTCTCTCACGCTTCGAGGCGCCCCTGCATCCGAGGTGGCTGCAGTTTCTTGCATCGGCTCGGCCAGTGCTCGAGGCTTGTCAATGATATTGGGAGTCCCACTAGCGGTTTTCCTGGCGTGATTATGTTTTTTGTTGATTTGGTTTGCATTTTGTGCAGTCGGAGGCCTAGCGGATGGACCATGGATAAGGTTGAGAGACACCAGACCTTGTTGATATCGTGGTGTGTGGTATAGATGAGGTAATATTGTGAACATAGCATGTCACGAATATACTCGAATATTCAAACTGGGCCACGAGAAAGACCATGGATTTATGGATCTACTCGCCGACTGCTGATTAAACTGGGAGCTGTTGATAATGATCTCAATCAAAAAAGCGTGTCACTATAACTACACAGCGCCGAAACTGGTTCTTGTTTACAAGGGTCTCGTAACAATCCACAACTTTTTACTCCGCGGAAACACACGGTGGATTTAGATTTTGAGAATGAATCCTCCGCGGAGGAACGGGGTGAAAAAATAATAAAAAAAAAAAAAACATTGAGTAGCGGTGACTGGCTCTTCGAGGTGGCCCACAAACATAGTCCCTGATCGGCGGCCGGCTGGTCCACCACCTCCCCAAGGCCTACTCCGGAGTAGGCTGCCCCTCGGAGGATCCAGATGGATAAAATCGAAAAACCCACTGGATTAAAGTAGATACTAGTGTAACGCCCGTTGTCGAGGCTGCGCTAGTTACGCCTCGGCAATAGCCGCTGGACATCACTCTGAGGACATGCTCGTCGATCGCAGCTCTGAACCATGGCAATCTCATCGAGAACGCATCATCTATGGACCTGAGGACTATTTCCTTGGATTAACGAAAATTGCTATCATCGTCTATAGCCCCTTTAATGACGTGATGCACAAATGTAGAGTATATATATATTCGAGCGCGTGTCTCTAGGGAGGTGTATTATCAACAGCATCCAGCTCTTTGACTTGTCAAGATATAATTTCAAATACGCTCTCTCTACCCATAGACTTTCCCAAGACCTATATAGACACTATCAGAGTCTTTTGCAGTCATGGTCCGAGTATCTACGATCGCTGGCGCAGCCATATTGGTGGTTTCGGCATCTTGTAAGTGCGCCAAAGACCACTCTGCAATATTCAAACACGGCTAACATATGATCATGGGTTCAAGGCCTGCATGTCATTTCGCCCTCGAGCGGCTCGGAGCTTGATCTCTCCGGAACGACAAAGGTCGAATGGTCGTCCTCTGAGTGAGAACCCCAACCACCCCTCCTACCCCCTTGTGAAGCTAAAGGCAATACAATGACAATGTCCTAACGCATCCAGTTCTGACCCATCCACCTTCAACCTCTATCTGCTGAACAAAGACATAGTCCCCAGCATCAACCTCAAGATCGCATCGAACCTTACCACGTCCGACGAGGAGTACACCTTTGATGGCGTCGATGTTCTGCCGGGGTACGTTTATTCGAATCATTGTTTGTTCTTTCACCTCTTTTTTTTTGCTCCCTTCCCACGCGGCGAGAGAGCAGGGAGGCCAATCCTGCCGCTTGGCCCTTGATAGCACTCGAACCAGTCTGTCCAGCACATCATACCTAACACCTCTGTACCACAGCTCCGGATACATATTCAACCTAAAAGACGTCTCCACCAACGACATTCTTGCCCAGTCCGACGAATTCACCGTCGTCTCCCACGGAGACAACACAACCACTTCATCTGCTGCGACAACCGCGACCGCAACAAGTACGGACGGCGGATCTGCGTCAAGCACCGATGAGCCCAATGGGGCTGCTACTGGGCTTCCTGTCGCTTGGGGTGTGATGAGCGTTGTTGTTGGAATTATGTGTGCTTTCTGAGGGGATATCTGATTATTGCGGGTGACCTTTTCGGCGGTCTTGTGTGGTTTCTGGTTTACTTGTTGCTTGCTGTGTTTTGTATTTGTTTTCCTGTATTCTAGTACCTATGTGGTGCCCCTAATGTTTGTTTTCAGCAATGTAGACTATTATCGTATTTTATGCCGAGTCCGATAAGGCCAACTAAGAAGGGGGCGTCAACAATTGGTCGATCAAAGACTGAACCCGGTAAGCAGCTTTTCAACGAAGTTGGCGGCCGAGCACCATTCTCCTAGCAGCCATGCTAACGACACAATCGTCTTCATCAATGTTACCCATGAATGAAATAAAATGATTGCGAATAGCTTTAAATATTATTATTTTGGGTGATTTCGTCACGTCACAAAGAACCGGTAAAATAATACTTTACCAAGATCCCCTTTATTTATATTAATAATTACTGGGGTTGACTAGAGTAGAGAATAGACCTGTATTACTGTTATTCTGGACCCAGACCAGGCATGCGGGAAACCTAGCTCTAGTAAAGTTATCTACTAAGTATTTATACTAAAGATACAGAGCTAGTTATCTTTATTAATAGTCTAGTATTATATTACTGTTACCCAGCCCTGGGAGACTCTAAAAGCGGCTGATCCCATAGATAGCATTCATATGTAGTGAGCTAGGGCCCTAGCACACGCTTATTAATAATAAATTTAGTTAACCTGGCTGGAATCCTGGTTGTTACTAAAGCTTATAAGATTATCTTACTATTACTTCTCTAGTTATAAGTGACTCTATCAGTCTATCTTTATAGTTATTCTATATTATTATTAATTAATCTCTATAGTTTTCTATAATTATATTTCTAGTACTCTATAAATTTCTTACTAGTTCTTATTTAATTTATAGAATAGCTTATATAGGATATTCTTCACTGGCCTCCAGGATAAACAGTGGTTTAACTTCAAGCCTATAGTAGCCCAAGTATATAAATTAGCTGCATGAACACTTGCCGCCGGAGCGCCTACTGACCGGCAACCGCTAACTGACCAACTGCCGACCCCCGAGCATCTCCGACAACCGCCACCAAGGAGTAGATATATCACAATCCTGCAGAGGCAACCAAGGCCTCGCATATTCCTAACTAGGAAGGATCTACCAAAGGGAACTGTACAACTGCCTGACGGCCTGACGGCCTGACTTGGACGGGTTCGGCACCAGGACCGCCGCCGGTCCGCTGTCGGAGACCACCCTTGAAGGGAGTTCTATATAAGACCTCTAGATATTCCCGTTCTATAGATCCTTAAGCAATTCATTCTGTTTCTAACGGAGCTATCTGATTGGCTGAGCTCGAACACCTAAGATCGTTGACATTACCTGATAGTTGCTAGACCTTTGGCATCGTTCGGTGCCTTACATATTGAATTTATAAAGAAATTGGAATAGTAAATAGCTTTCTAATTCTTAAACCCTAGGATCCATTGTAGTTCTATCTAGCGGCGCACTATCTAACCTTAGAGTCATAGTGATCATAAGTTCATAATAAGCAGCCTCAGTCTGGGGTATGTATATCCTCAAGGCCTAACAGATAGAATCTGTTTATCCTGTTTCTCCAGCAGAAGCTTTCCTGACAGCCTGTTATCACTAAATCTAGTAGCATGGGTAAATATCTACTGACCCTATAGCTAAATCTTTTAAATAATACTGTAAGTATAAGGTCCTTGGCCTTTGGGGTTATTGCGAATAGTGTGAAAGAGTGTAATACACCTAATAATAAAGAATATAGTGTCGCGATAGCCGGATTTCAAGAATAAAGGATAGTTAATAGATTAACACTGAAGTTCTGAGTATCTGCCCTTCGCAAAGCGAAGAGATATCTCTCTGGCTGAGTCAGCATGCGAATACTCTGTATTCTTCGCAGAGGCCTTACAGTAAGGCACCAAACAATGCAAGGGTATTCTATTATGTCATAAAATCGGAGTCACTTGTACCTGGAGAGACTGATCAACTATTGGTGGTGGGGTGGCATTCAAATCCGGAAAGAAAGTGCACTTCACGCAGGTAGAACTTGGAATTGCATGACTACCATAAGCTTTTCCTTCTTAAGATGAGCTGGCTCACCTGACTCTCAGGCGTCTGCAGAGTATTAAAGTACTCCATCACCGCAATTGGTATGTAAATTTAGCCCCATCCAAAATATCTGGTTTGTATTCTGATTGATCTGCCGACCAACTTCTAATTTTCCGTCAATATTCAAAGCAAAGAAAACTTCAAGAACACAGGAATTACCATCCCTGCCGGTTAAGATGACAGCTGATTCTAAGATTCCACTCTCCTCTGAAGAGGTCAGCTCACGGGAGGTAGAATGGTATCATCCAACCCTGACCTGGCTACCCGACACGACTGCGCAATTATTCCGTGAATATTCAGCGATCCCACAAGAAGAGATCGTGAAACATATTCAGGATATTAGGGAGAAGGCATGGGATATGTAGGTCTAACAGAATATATACTATATTATTCCTTGCTAACTTATCTGCCCCTGTCTCTAGTTACCCATATCCATGCATTGGAATTTTCCGCTTTATTGATTTCGGAGCCTATTTTTGCCCTGTATACCCCGATGTGCTTAAAAGACTGGCGGCAGGACAGACCTTACTTGATCTGGGCTGCTGCTTCGGCCAGGACCTCCGTAAACTAGTTTTTGACGGAGCTAGTTCTGAAAATCTTCTCGGAGTTGATCTTCATGCTGGGTTCCATAATCTAGGCTATGAGCTTTTCCGGGATAAAGAAACACTAAAGGCCCGTTTATACTCACAGAGTATCTTTGATAAGGAGTTCCTGCCAGAGTGGCAGGGCAAGATTGATATAGTCCATATGGGGGCCTTTCTACACCTCTTCAGCTATGATCAGCAGAAAGTCATTATCGCAAAGGTAACAAAATTACTTCGTGGCTGCAAGGGCTCTCTCGCCTTTGGCCGACATGCTGGGGCTGAAGAGGGGGGCCCAATTAGCCTTAACACCAAATGGGACTTGTTTGCACATAGCGATGCTACTTTGAAGAAGCTGTGGAATGAAGAGGGGGCAGGAAAAGGTGAATGGGAGGTGAACACTCAGCTTGTACCCTTTGAAGATAACGAGGTAATGGACGGCAAGGCGGGGTCAGTTGGGCGAGATGATCGCATTCGAATGATGTACTTCTCAGCAACTCGGGCATAGAACACATCTTCATGATAGATATGATATGCTCTTACCAGTCTTCCTGCAATATACGCACTCGCAAATGAAAATTTTTGTTTCCCAGTATAATATATAAATATCGGGGGCTCTCACTTACTCAAGATAGCCCGGACCTGGTATAAGAGATTAACAGCCAGCTGGAGAAGACTGTCGGGGTAGCTGCACGGATGAAGTATCTGTGGCCCTGAAACACGGAGGATATATGGGCCTTCAGATCTCTTTATAAAACATCTGCAAGGCTGCCATCGATGACTATCTATTCCTGTTACAAGCTTTTCCAATAAGCCTCAATCAACGTTAATCCTTGAAATATACCGTGCGAAACCTAGCATTTAGGTGTTCTTGATGAAAGAGTAAAAATACTTTGGGTTGTTCGTTAATTGGTATAATTTCGGAGTTTGTCACCTATGTATTGATATATCGAATCTCTACATTCGTGCTTGCTTGTATGGAGGTCTAGTTTGCTCAACCTAGCAGCTACGCTGCACTGAGTACACGAAAATAGGGATAAACTAACTAAATTAGGAAGCTGAGGAATGTCTGGTACTGTGTCGCTGTGGCCCAGCCCTGGGAGGCTCTGAAAGCGCCCGATCCCATAGGTAGCATTCACATCTGCAGCCTTCGTGCCCCGACTGCTCCCGGGATATCCGACATCGCCCGTCGCCATCCCGCTCGTTGATTCAGAGATTTCTATCCCATGGTATGGTCGAAGCTCGTTACAACCGCCAGCGGCCATTCAATCCACCCCTTCCTCCGCGGACCTAGGATTAACTCGGCTACTGCCACAAAACGCTGAGATAGTCGATGGGTCCACCATCTGTCTGAACAAGCTCTGTCGAGTACGATTGCGTAGTGCGCGAGTACGACCATCGCATACGCGTTCCCCTGTTCCATCAAACTGACGAACTCGGGCGACAACCGAATATACCACGTGAACACACTCGGGATATCGTCGAGACGCCCAGCGGACAGCTTTCTATGCATTCTTCTCAGATCGTAACTACTTGTTTCAATGTTGCTCTCTTCATTATTCTTCGGTGGCAAGACGATCAACTGAGTGACCATCGCGAACGTATCTCGAAGACAAGATAGTGAGGCAGATAGGGTACACGCCTGCTCCAAGGGTACCGTGGGGGCTTCTCCCCATAAACGACCCAATCTCGCCAGGTGCTCGTCTTCCACACGGATCCATTCCATGAGGTTCTCGCTGAGCGTTGGTGGGATGTATCGTCGGATGGCGGGAGATAATGGACCAGACGAAATCCACTGCTGGCATCTCCAGAAAATGCCGAAGATATTTTGAATGCTGCGCGCGACTCGTGCCGCCGCAACCGAGAGGCCCCGAATCGTTTCTTCACATTTATACGGTTGGTCCTCTGCTCTCTGAAGCAGGACGCTGGCCTCTTCGCTCGAGTTTGCAAATGAAACCAACACCACAAATATGGCGAAGCCGAAGAGAGCAGAGGAATTATTCTCGGTGATATTCTTAATCGATTCCAGATAGCCCGGAAGGGCCTGGTTAAAGTGGTACGCGCTGTCTATGAGAAGCTTCTTTGATGTTTTTGGCTGCGACAAGCTGGCAAGATGAATGTAGGCGACGCTCAGGAGGCCATGCCCCAGGAAGGAGAAAGAAGCTGATAGACTTGGAATGTCTTCGCGGAATAATTTCGCAAGAGACGGTGACCCCGGCTTTGTGAAGGCCGCAGCCGTATAGATCTGGAAATGGCAGTAGAGCTCGACGTCTCGAGTATTGTCGCGACAGAATAAGAGGGCAGCTCCTGGGCTAGACACCCGAGCAGGTATTCCGAGCGCTCTTGCTCGCGATGACTTTGCGCCCGTGGCAGTGAAGAGTTCTTGACATTTTGAAGCGGGTTGAAGGTCCTTGAAAGAGCACTCGACGGACCGCTGCGAGCAGTTGGTGCACACCGGCTTTTCCTCATCACACTGCCCAGGATTAATCCTTTATTCGGAGCGAAATCAGTGCCGGTGACGTACCTTGATCCTCCGCTTCTTGCACGGGGCGCACCCATATCTCGATTTGTGGTGGAATTTGCGACTCTTTGTCGCGGGTACCGTATCGTTAGCCATACACAAGGCTGTGGAGGAACGAGCCAGGAAACTTGGGCGTCTGGAGAAACGCTTATAAAGCCAGAAACGACACCGCTAATCTTAGTAAAACAGAGTTTGACAGCCGTTTTTTCACGCGTAATCTCGGCGCCGTCCGAGGAACTTGGTTACAAAGATGTGTGTTCTTCCTCTGGTCTGGCCAGCAACGGGCGGATGGAATTTTACTTCACATCCTGTCGACCGATTCTGAACACTTTGTAACTTATCATGGTGCGAAAACAAAAGTGGAAGAATTGAGAGAGTGAATTAGTATGTGCTACACTAGCCTTATGAGCTTCATTTGGTCAGCTTAGCAACGAAGCTCCCACTTATCACTCTCGCCAATTACAAGAGAAGATAGAAGTCTTGCAGGACCGGGTGCTAGAAGCCAAGCAAAGATATAATAAATCTGTTCATGAAGTGAGAAATAAGAAGCAACAACAGCAGAATCAACAAATCAGGAAGAATCTAAAACAGTATAGATATAAGTAACCTGTGATAGACCTAGAACAGCAGCTGGCTGGGAAGCTTATTAATACTAAAGTAATGGACACTCTAGAGTAGAGGGGATCTATACTGCGGTAGTAAATGCTAATAATTAATGCTATACTTACCGTGCCAGGCGCCACTCTGGAAGCGGAGCAGCAGCGCCAGATCCATATAATTAATGCTGTGACTGCTTTCTGTGGTATAGAAGAGGGCTGTCCTACACAACAACCAGTAGGACCAGGACGGCAACCTGCACCTGAATGTAATGAATCTTACGCTTCTTTTAAGCAGTAACAAACCTGCCTGGATGACAAGACTGAGATAGCCCTACGCCAAGCAGTAGAGTCCGTGGGGCTTACACATCGGCGTGGTTAGAAAAAAGGTCGGCATGGCTACAGAATTAATCCGAAATTATTGCCACATCTTAAATTATTCTAATTCTACAGATTTAAACCACGATAAGCTATAATTTTATTATTAAAAAAAAAAAAAAAAAAAAAAAAAAAAAAAAACCTCCCTAATCTCCCTAATCTTTAACCACCCTAATGCGTGGTGTGTATAAAGTGTGGAATTAGTGGCAATAAACAGGTGGGTCTAATCCTAACCACGCTGACCTATTTTCTAACCACGGCGAGCTGCGTCCCCAAGTCGGTGCAGGTTACTTCTCCAAAACAATAACCCCGGATCTGCTTTCTCTGCTTAGGGAATCCAGACCTCCCACTAAAGGACCGCCTTTTACAGCATATAATACCTGGTTCGCTCACAAGGTACTTTCTACGGAAACATGTAAACCCCCCTTGGCCGGATAGAGAGGTGAAATATGAAATCTGTCACGGAACGCCATTCTAATAAAAGTCTGAGCTCCTGCATCACGCACACGTTTCTCGTGGGACTGTTGTGGGAGGCGTGACTCGGAGTAGGCTAGTGAAAGAAGCTAACCCTCCTTGAGTCCGGTCACAATCATTGAATCTTGCAAGAAGCCCTCTCAAAATGTCTTCAGTATCCCGTCAACAGGCTGGAGTGTTTTACGCTCTTGCTGGGCGCGCAGCATGATTCAGTCATCTTATTTTCCTTCTGTTTCTCCATAAATCATAAGAAAGCAAAGAAATATTATTCTCTGCAAACAATGCGACGCGACACAGTCGAAAAACTTGGATTAGTATTGAACCCGTGTTACGCTTGGACACTGTCGAGCCTTGACTTCCAGTTTGTCTTACTGCGGCTCGACTCTCGTGATCGGAATAATTTGCATACGATCATAAATAATGAATTGCGGTTTACCGAACTTGGTGTTGTTTAGGTGTTCCTGCATGCGCACCATGACGCATGTTAGATCAGGCCAACAAGAGATTGACCTTCTTTGTCGAATTGTTGCAGAGACTCCATCGAAACCTCCAAAGGCGGCGTCGGGCTCCTTACTAGATGACGCTATCTAATTCAGGGATATGCAGCACATGGTGCAGTTGACTAACTTAGTTAACATATTTGATTTAGATAAGCAAAGCACCCCCTTCAACAACATTGATAGTTCCCGTCATAAATTGATTCCTCATTATGGCAAGAAAAGTCTCGGCAGCGTCTCCCGGGTCGCCAATCCTTCCTAGCACAGAAGCATTCTTTGCTGCCTGAATAGCTTCCTCACCCCAACCTGCCATAGCCCGGTCGAATAATTCCGTTTGGATTGCACCAAGAGAGACGAGGTTCACGCGAATCGGTTTCAGCTCCAGGGCGAGGCTCCGAGTCAGCGCGTCTTTTGCCCCTCCAACGCCGGCCCAAAGTGGCCAACCGGGGGGAGGCTTGTATGTGCCGGCACCACCAGTTAAGGTGATAGAGGAGGTATAGCCAGGTCGGAGGTACTTGACCGCTACCTTAGCGAGCATTAAGTCCCCGATGAAGTGATACTGGCTGGCTGCGATGAGGCTGCTGGGTGTTGCTTCGGCAAGGGTTATCGGGTTTGGAAATGAGCCAGCAGTGCTGATGACATGATCGACAGGTTTTGTTCCCTTATCAGTGGCGAAGTCAAAGACCCTAGAGATGTCTGCCTCTGCTTGCTCGCTGGATATATCGCAGGCGTAGCCCCGGACATTTATGGCTGCAGCTGGATAAGAGGCCTGGAGCCTCTTCACGGCCTTGTCAACGTTTTCCTGGGTCCGGCTAACTACCACCACGCTTGCACCGAACTCGAGGCTAGCTTCGGCTGCTGCAAATCCTACGCCTGATGTCCCACCGACAATAACAATCGACTTGCCGCGAAGTTTGTCAGCGTATTTTAGCGCCATAACTTCGAAATCCAAGACCCAAAAAAAGAAGATAAGAGTAGGAAGGTAATAATGGCCGACATGGTTCCGCCACAAGCAGGGGGTACAGTATATATATATATATATGGGATGTTAAGAGATTTTGATAATTCGGTCCTGGTTATATGTACCGGAACCGGACGTAGACACCTCCGGGCATCCGGCTTTGGCTCTGATTGGTTTATTTGATTATAAATTCCCAACCACCTCCTTGCACCTAATCCAGGGTACAGTCTTAGATGTTGGTCCCTCCGGTCCCATTCTATCGGCTATGATTGTATCCGGGATCCGGATTACGGCTCCTCAGCCACGCCGTCGGTATCGCGGATAATAATAAGCATATTCGCCCCTAATGGATATGTCCAAAATCCATAAAAGGGAAAAAGAAAATTCTTTAACCTAGGAATACAGAGCAGGTATTCTCACCATCCTCAGGAAATAGACATTTTTTGCTAGTCATAATTCAGGAATCATACCGCATAACCGTCAGCCATATGGCATGCCCTTATCTAGTTCTACCTCAGCAAGGCTGATGTCCTATCCATTTAGCTCTCTGCCGTCAATTGAACTGCCATCAGATTTTATCTGGTCATCCAATCTGCCCTCATCAGTATGTCATGATTGTACTATTTAAATCCATCGACGCCTTTAAGAACCTGGATATGGACTAACCTAGGCTGAAGCCCTTCCTTAGTCCAAGACTGAGCCATATCTTCTCTCTAGCTGTTTTCTCTACTTATGGTATTTCCAATTTACATCCCGCCTTGCGTTCACACTTCCCCTGGTAACCCATATATACCGTGGCATCTAGATCTTCTGGATTGAATGTTCCTGCAGCCAGCAGGCCCGGAGCTAGCACGGTTGACTTATCAAATGATCTACTACCGCCGCCGGAGCGCCTACTGACCGGCAACTGCTAACTGACTAACTGCTGACCCCCGAGCATCTCTAACAGCTACCACCAAGGAATAGATATATTATAATCCTGTAGAGATAACTAAGGCCTTATATATTCCTAACTAGAAAGAATTTATTATAGAAAATTATATAACTACCTAATAGTCTAACTTAGAGAGATTAGATATTAGACTACTACTAGTCTATTATTAGAGATTATTTTTAAAGAAAGTTCTATATAAGACTTCTAGATATTCTAGTTCTATAGATTCTTAAATAATTTATTCTGGTTCTAACAGAGCTATCTGATTAGCTGAACCTGATTTCTTCGTACATTGACATCACCTGATAGTTGCTAGACCTTTGGCATCGTTCGGTGCCTTACATTAGTAACAATAAGGATTCCAGCCAGGTTAACTAGATTTATTATTAATGAGCGTGTGCTCGATCATATATTCTATCATTCTAATATCATTTCAATGGCAATTTATCTCGGCACAGCCTTCAACCTGACCCCCTCAGCCGACGTTTCCAACAAAAGCTCCATCTTCCTTGACGTATCCTCCATCCCCTTCAGCGTCGGATCCGCCTTCAGCGGTTCAGGAGAATCAACAGTTAACCCCGAGAACAACAGCGCCAGAGGCGACGACTTCCAGATATACTGATTGCGAGTGTGCAGGATCGTAATAATCAGAAATAAGCCACTAAGCAGAACCAAGGCCCCCGGCAGAATCATCCAGGGCCAGCGCACATGCACGAATGACTCCACGGTCCAAGTAATCCCTGTAACTGTTGCTTTGCAGACTTTGGATCGTGCTTGCAGTGTTAGCGATCTTGCGAGCGATTCGAACACTGAGGTGATGTCGGTGTAGTTCCCTTGCGTGCCGTAAACGGCCTCGAGGGTTTCGGGTTTCCAGCTTGGTCGGTTGCTCACGAAGAGAGACCCTTTGCCTTGGAGTAATGGTGAGAGGGAATTTGATAGGGCTAGACGGCTGAGCCAGTTGACGTTGTATGTGCAATCTTCTGCGAACTTTGTGTATGGTTTCTCGTGGCGTGTCCCGTTGACGTAGCAGACGTCTGGTGTAATAGCAAAGTCCTCCAATGAGGATGACGAGGCGTTGGAGGTGGTCGAGACTGTCGAGATTGCCTCTGAGAATTCACCTTCCTGCACAGCTGCCTTGTATGTCTTGATGCAGAAGTAGAGCGCGCATTCTGTTGCGCTGATCGACGTTGTCCCGTAGCCTGCTGAGCTGATGGCGGTGAAGTTGAGGATGAGCGGTAGGTCTGCTGCAGGTAGTTTGATGAAGTCCAGTCCCGTCGTGCTGTTCATCAAATAGACCATGTTCTGGGCCGTGGTGAAAGAGAACCCGTTAGGTAGTGTATAGTGGTACTTGGTCAGCATTGGTCCAAGTGGTGCCTTGGACAGCTCGAGGGAGTCAGTGATGTTCTCACAGCGACTGCAGATCCCAAGAGACTGGTATGGTGCAAACGTGCAGTTTCCAGTTGGGCAGTTCGCTAATATCGCGTTGCTGTTGGGACTTTGGTTCTGGAAAATCCCAGAATAGATTGCGCCGGCAGTTCCAAGCGGAACCTTGTTCAGTCCCGGGCCCTCGCCCTCGCCGTAATCCGTATACGTGCTGGCATTGCAAACTTGAATAGACGAGTGGCCTAGGGCGTGCACTGAACGCATGTGGATGCCGATAACTTGCTGGACGAACGGGTCTGTAGCGGCTGCTATGACCAGAACGAGACACCCAAATGTAATGAGATGTCTATGCAGGGGTGAGTACCAGGGCAAAGAAGCTTGAGGACCAGGGGACCACCAACCGAGGCATAAATTGAAATAGAGCGACGAAAGCACCCATGAACCCGCGACTGGCAGCATCCAAGACAGAAAGATCACTCAGCTTGTTTCCGTCGCGAAACCAAGACCATTTCAGCTGAGCAAGAGACTCGGCGAGGATAAACGCCATCATAGCTTTCATTACCGTGCAGAGAACGGACACAAGCGCATTGAGAGTAATGCCATACGGCCATTGGGGCATTGGTCTGCCATCATAGTGGAACAGTACCGCGACGATGGCAACAAGAAACCCAATCGAGGTGAGACAGCCTAGGATTTCCAGGGTCCAGCTTGCTCCCCAGGATTTCTGTGTCTGAGACTGCAGGAAAGCTTGTTCGGCCGATGATAGAGGTCGTTGCCGCGCTTGTGAGGGTTCTGGTATGTCGTCGAGTCGGACGTAGGAGAGTCGGTGCCCATTTTTATCCATTTCTGACATTCTGGCAACTATCCTCAGACCTCAAGAAAGGCGAAAAACAGTTCACTATAGGGGTGAGCTGGTGACAAGGCTGAAAATAAAAATTCTCAGACTTAAGCTTGAACTACAGTTCGATTTCCTCATCGGGTCCGTAAGTGAAACTAGGGCTGTGAAGCGTGGAGAGCCTCCACGAGGATGTCTTAAATCCATTCCTGGCTGAGGATAGTGTGGCAGGCCTTATTGGGCCATAACCACGGGATGCTGTCCATCGTAATATTAAGATAGCCTATTTGAGCTGCTGTGGGCCGTATGGGTCTGCAACGGTTAACGGGTCTTGCAGATCTTGTTTGCAGCCCGAACAGCTCGCCACAACCCCTGCCTTCTCGAACCCATACATTAAGCTAATTTATTTGGACAGCGCGTTCGTTGCCCTTATTATAGCTTGTGCACGATTGGAACCGAGGCATACGACAAGGCTGAGCCGGAGCTATCAGAGAAGGAACAGTGTCGTTCTTATTCCCGGGAGATAGGGTTGCCTTGTAATACAGGAAATCCGTCACGAGTACTGTAGCCTGTCGGAGAGCCTGTGTAGGAGACGCTCACTGTTGAATAAGACTAGCGAGTTTGCCCAAGATGTCGACTGGACTCGGCGAGATCTACTAATCGAAACAACCGTGGGATCTTATTGCACAAGCGATAGCAGACAAGATATCACGCACGCTGCAGGTATGGCCAGTACGGGTAGTACTGAGAGTATGATTTAATTGTAGTCAGTGGAAAGACTCATTTTATTGAGCGTTAGACTGTTTATTTTATCCTTTTAAACCTGCGGCCTTCCCTCCAGCAGCCCTTTTGGTCAAGTTCCTGCTCATCTTCCCGTGTATGGGAAAACCACCAAGATGCGTTGACAAAGGCCGTCAGTGCAGCAGTTGTTGTGAAGAAACCGTGTTAAAGCGTGTACTTGAACAGCGGCGACCGATCCCCCAGCAGTTGCAATTCCTCCGCTGTATACTTCCGGTCAATTTCCTCCCTGCTCATCCTAGCGTTTCGTCTATTCACGAACCAGAATCGCAGTTCCAGAATAATACTTGCGACCATGCCCGCCGCTGCAAAGGCAAAGGAGCTTCCAAACCCAGTCGGATATGTCGGGGCCTCTTTCTCAAGGTAAATAAAGGAACCAACGAGCCCGCCTGTATTAGCAATGCTAAGCATGAAAGCTATTCCAATGCTTTGCTTCCGAGCTCCTGCGAGGTTGTTGGCTGTCCATGCATTCGCCGCGGGGACGATAGGGTATAAGCCAATGCAGGCAAGAACAACTCCAAAATAACAGGCAGGGATGTTGTTATGGATATTTTCTGACAATGAAAACAGGAGGGAAAAGGCAATAATAACCAAAGCTTGACAGACAACCATAATTGGCATACGCCATCGTAACTTGTCAGCGGCGAGTCCAAAGAGATAGGCGGATAATGCTCCTGCTATATAAGGGGGCATTGAGAGAAGCTGTGCGTTTGCAGAACTATATCCCATGTTGGTTATAATCTGAGGCAGGGTGAACTTCAGGCCATAGTTTGGAATAACATTCGACCAGAAATTCAGAACCTGCAGGTAAATATGCCAGTCAGTAATCACCTTGAAAAGCGAGTTCCAGTCGAATTTGCCAGCACTATCATCGAGCACAAGGCGTCCTTTCTGGGCTTGTTTCCGTAGTACTAGAAAGCGAATCTCCTGAGATTCTAGCCATCGACTAGAAAGCTCAGGAGAGTCCACTAGACACCAGTAGCAGACACCTGCCAGCAGGACAGTGGCAAGTCCTTCGATAATAAAAATCCACCTCCAGCCAGCATACCCACCAACACCATCCATCTTGGCCAGGCCAAATGCCAGAAGCCCGGAAAATGCGCCAGAAAGTGCACTGGCAGTATAGAATATTGCTATTCTGGTTTGAAGCTCATGTGGCAGATACCACTGCGTCGTAAGCCAGACGGCTCCTGGGAAGAATCCAGCTCTATCAAATAAGATAGGTTAGACAGGCTTTCCAGTATGTTCGATAGGCACAAACGTAAGCTTACTCAAAGATGCCTAAAAAGACACGAACCACGCAGAGGCTGGAAAAGTCTCGGACGACCCCTGTTAAGGTCACAACAATGCCCCAGCAAAGAACCAAAATTGCTAAATAAACCGATGGCTTATTGAATCTAGCAATCAAAATATTGCTGGGAACCTCTTAAGCTAATGTTAATAAGCCAAACCACAAACAGCATTCACCGCTTCACATACCAAATAGGACATAGGGGATAAAGAAGATGGCCAAGGCGATATTGTATTGCGTGCCAGACATACCCAAGTCGGGTAACAGGCCTTCAATTTTGGCATTCCCTGTGTGTGGTTCATTGAGTTAGCTGGATGAAATTGCCAATGTGGCCATGGCTTTGAATATAGGACACATACCAATATTTGCTCGGTCAATATAAGAAAATAGATACAGCAGCATCAACACCGGGCAGAGACGCCAGTCAATCTGGAACCCGCTCACATGTTATGCCCAAGTAACTGTATATTAAATGCCGGATTTGCTCACCTTCCGAATGCATTTTGTCCGCAAGTTATCTGGAAAGCTGGCAAGGAAGGCTGCATCCTCGCGACTCAGGCCACTTTCCATGTATGTCTGCTCGAGGCTAGCAGCATCCTCCAGGATTTTCTCAGGGGGACAATTGTCCACCCTTGTCAGGTTGGATGGATTTTTGGAGGACATAGTAAGCTTTGCAATTCGTATATTTGAGGGATTCTGTGGTATGGAGAAGAGAGGCCTTTAGTTTTTATATATTGAAGGGTCGGCACAGCCAAGATACCAACCCCGCGCGTGTTAATCCTTGCGTGGCCATAGCGAGTCAATGGCCTATGCTAAGAGGCCTGTATGAAGGAAAATCTGGAGTATCTGGGGAAAGAAAGTTAGTATACAGTTCTTAGCATTCTTGTCCCGAGGACAGTACATCCGCCGAATATCGCCGAAAAACACCGAAAACGCCCGGCCACGTATATCCACCACTGTCCTGCCCTGCATTCTATCCGCATCACCATCTAAGGGGTGGGGCGAATTACTTCGCCGCAAGGCTCTAAGCACTGAAGACTTGCAGTCGGGTTGGGCTGCCGTCATCTACTCTCATAGTAAGCCACCGCAGCCTCATCAAAAGGCCTCATCCAATACCGTAGGTAAGACAAGTTAATTCTAGAAACCAAGTCTGTATAGCTAGATACAGTCGAATATATATATTATTTCTACCAAATCACCATTTTTCCGTTGCAACTGTCTTATTCTAAGAAATGAAGGGCGGGGAAGTCTATAACCGACAACAAGCATCCGTCGAAGACTGCAGCGTATCCCCCTCAACAAGCACACTCCGATTCCTCTCCTGTGTCGACGGCGGCACATCCAGCCCGGGATTCCCCTTGAAGAAATTCACCGGCTTCAGCCCGACAACCATACGGTCCATCGGCATGACCGGCCAGTCCTCGATGCGCGGGTTATGCGTTGAGCCAAAGGTATACCAGACGACGATATCTTCATTGCGCACGCTTGTCTGTGCACCAGTGTCTTTCCGATGTGCAATAGCTGAGGAGATCCCCTCCCCGCCTAGTGATTGCATGGTATGCCGGCCGGCAGGGAACATTTCTTCGTCGTTGTATCGGGTAACCCAGACGGCGTGTTCGGCGTACTCGGAGCGTTTCGCGTGGTAGGACTCTGGGTGGGAGAGGAGCATTTGGCTGTATGCGGGCATGAGCTTGAATCCGACGGGGGTCTTTGTGATGGGGTTTATCGAGGCCTCGTTGATGATTTTGAAGGTGCGGTTCTTGGTGAAGTCCAGGTCGAGACCGGTTTCTTCGGGGATGATTTGGGACGTTGTGCTGTAGCCGACGCCGAAGGGGTTGTGGGTTGATGGGTCGTTGACTGGCATGGGGTGGGATTCTTCGACCTGCAGCGAGTTTTGTGTGTTGTCGTCGATCCAGGGGTCCATACGGAGGCAGAAGAGGTGCTGGTGGTAGGGGGCTAGCACGCCGGGGGCGACGATGGTGCCGTAGGGGACGTTGTCGGTGAGGTTGATAGGACAGGTGGAGAGGATGCCTGTTGCGCGGACCTCGTAGTGGATGGAGGCGTCCTGGCCGAACTGGAAGGCGAAGATGTATTCGTAGTTGGAGACGGTGATGATGGTCTGCAGGACGAGGATGCGCGAGCGGGCGACAACGGCGTTCTGCGTGCGGAAGTTGGTGTGTTTCCACAGGATGCCGTCGTCTTGCTCGTGGCAGCACACGACGTTGGGCAGTTTGAGGGGCTCGCCGGAGGAGGTGTTGTGCCAGGCGTCAAAGTACTTGATCAGACCTAGACAGTCGCATCCAAGACGGAGGTTGTTTGCGTTGACGCCGGCACCGTCACTGCCCAAGTCGAAGGCGGCCTTGCGGGGATAGGGTGACCGGGGGTCACCGTAGGGCACGAACATCTCGGACAGTGCGAGACGGTAGAAAAGACTGCGTCCATCGTAGCGGATGTCGTGCAGTGTCAGGCCTTCACGGTAGTTAAACCCGACTCGCATGGTCCACTTCTCCCACGACAGGAGATTTCCCTGCGAGCTGAACGAAGGACCATCGGGCTGGACAACCTGATAGGGCTTGGTGGTCTGGCGAGGAGGCGGCCGCAGACTGGGGTGATACTCGCTATCCACGGTGGAATGGATCTTGTTGACATCAAACGGCCGGGGTTGGTCACTGATGCGCTCGTCTTGAGCTGAGGGCAGATAGTAGATCTTGGTGACCTTGAGCTGTTCAGAGACTTCTGCGCAGAGATCCAGAGGATATGCGTAGTAGTTGGCATCGGGGTTGTCAAGGAGGCGCAAATAGAACCAGCACTGCCATATATTAGTTTCCAGATCACACAAATTAAGGAATGGCGTACCATTGAAACCCTCTCCGACATATCATTAATCCCATCTGTGCCATACGCCCACGGCTCGACCACTACCGTAGAGCTAGGAGGCAGCTTAAGCTTCTTGATCTCCTCCTGTACACGAGAATCTGCGAGACACGCCGCCTCGACCTGCTTCATATATTCAGGATCGATGTAGGAGTGTCTTCCGACAAGATGCTCGCTCTTGACGACCTGCTTGCGGTCCAGATCGACTTGCAGCTCGATCAGCTTGTTGGCGCCATTTTCGCCGCGCAGCACGACCTGGACCCGCGAGAGACGCGCAGGCCGGGCGGTGGCTGGGAGGCCCTTGTGCTCGCTCTCCAAGAACGGCAGCAGTTCCTGCTTTGCGGGCTCTTTCAGCGTAATGAAGCGGAAGGCCGGGGCCTGGCCGGGGAAGTGGGCGCGCACGATGGCGGCGGCCCTGGTGATCTCCGCGGGGGAGAGGGGGTCGAGGGGGTGGACAGACATTGTAGTTGAGGAGGATGAGAATTGTTGAGAATAATTCAGTGAAGAGGTTGGCGCCTTAAATAGGCGAGCATACAGCAAACGTTTAAAGTGGCACAAACTGCTAAGGTTAAGAATAGCCGGCCTGTCCGCTATGGTTAGGCATACCCGACTCCTCCATCCACTCTAAGATAGGCTGATGTGTCTTTGATGCAGAGAATGCTTGGACCTGTCGTGATTTGCTGCCATCGCCGACTGCCCACCGTCTCTTAACGGCATCGTATTCGACCTTATCTCCTCTCCCCCAAAGGAAGGACTCGCCTGGAGGCTTGAAGTCTCGCCTGATTATGTCCTTTGAATACCTCCACGGTCGGGTCTCCACAAAGAGCCGTCGTCTGTCTTCTTAACTCCACGACCCAAACGGAAGGACCGAGCGACCGATTATCAAGCGATTCTTGGCGTCTGACAGATCGAGAACAGCTTCTTGGAGTTATCTCTGCTGCTGGCGATGGTCTCGGATTGAGTCGAGGTTATCAGAATACGATTACACCGTGCCTGTGGAATGAACGAAGTTGAAAGTTGATACGATGAAGACGGGCAGTATGTCCGTCTAAAAAAATATGTCTATTCTAATATATTCAATGATTCTCCTTTGGAGTCGAGGCGCGTGGAATTGATATAGTATATGGAACTAGAATCTTGATAGAATGCGATGCTGTAGAACGCCCATTCATGAACTGGTAGATTTGGGTTTATACATAAGGAGTAATATATGCATAATACTATGAAACAGTGAAAGGAAACTCCCAGCGATGGACGTCCAGACGCGACAGCAAGCAGGCTCTCGTACGTAAGACTAATTGCGTCAATCTTAGTCCTCTGCATATATCAAGTTGCATCCGTTCAGCCGGCCCCTAAAGGAAGGGAGAGGCGAGTGCCTGGCTATAAAAGTGGCCGTGCGGTATGACCTTTAAATAAACTATTTCTCTTTCTCAAGTCAAATACAACTAGTTGATTCTCTTCTTGATAGTGGTTGCATGCTCTAACATGTCGAGCACTCTCCCCTTCACGGTCAGTTATACTCAGTACTCTGTGTCAACATGCTAATACTCCTCAGCTGGACGCCCCGTCCCTGCTTCACGAGGCATCCCTCCTCAATGGAAACTGGGTCCAGTCCCAATCCGGGCAGGTCTTTGAAGTCGAAGGTACGCACCACCACCACCACGACCAACAACAACACTATCTAACAAGAAAATAGACCCCGGCACAAACAAACCCTTCGCTCACTGCCCAACAAACACAACCACCGACGTAGACGCCTACATCCAATCCTCCCACTCCGCCTTCCAAACCTACCGCCACACCAACCCCCGCACGCGCGCAAAACAGCTCCTAGAATGGCACAACCTCATCGCAGCTTCCAAATCAGACATCGCCAAGCTCGTCGTCTACGAAACAGGCAAACCCATGTCCGAAGCCCTCGGCGAGGTTGAATACGCTCTGGGCTTTGCGTGGTGGTTCTCCGGCGAAGCGGAGCGTGTTCGCGGGTCCATAGCCCAGCCTTCTATCAACGATCGCAGGACCTTTGTCGTGAAACAGCCTATTGGGGTATGTGTGGCTCTTGTGCCGTGGAACTTCCCCGTGGCTATGATTATTCGCAAGGTCTCTGCAGCATTAGCAGCTGGGTGTACGGTTGTGATTAAACCGTCGCCTGAGACGCCGCTGAGTGTGCTTGCCCTGGCTGATTTGGCCTTGAAGGCTGGGGTTCCGGCTGGTGTTGTGAATGTACTTACCACGGATAATGAGCATACGCCTTCTGTGAGTGAGGCGCTTTGCAAACATCCGCTGGTTAGGAAGGTTACCTTTACGGGGAGTACGGGGGTGGGAGAGCTGATTGCGCGGCATTGCAGTGTAGGACTGAAGAAGGTAACGCTAGAGCTAGGCGGGAATTGTCCGTTTTTGGTGTTTGACGATGCGGATTTGGAGCAGGCGCTGGCGGCGCTTATGGTGTTGAAGTGGAGGACGGCGGGACAGGCATGTACGCATGCGAATCGGGTTTATGTGCAGAGGGGGGTATATGAGAGGTTCTTGGGGATGGTTGTTGAGGTGACGAGGAAGATCCAGGTTGGGCATGGGGCTAGTGAGGGGACGACGATGGGGGCTTTGACGACGCAGAGGGGGATTGAGAAGCTGGAGAGGCATGTTGCGGATGCAGTTAAGAAGGGGGGTGAGGTTGTATTGGGCGGAAACAAGATAGAACAGCTTGGAGGGAACTTCTTCCAGCCTACGATCATCTCGGGCATGTCGGCGGATATGTTGACCACGAAGGAAGAAATCTTTGGGCCGCTTCTCGGTCTGTATCGCTTTGATACTGAGGAGGAGGCAGTCCGGATGGCGAATGATACGAGCATGGGCCTGGCCTCGTACTTCTTTACGCGCGATGTCAGCCGGACGTGGCGGTTGCTGGAGAGCCTGGAGGCCGGCATGATTGGCATGAATACTGGTATGTTGGCCAAGTCATTTCCTGATCTATACTAACCTGTCCAGGAAACTCGTCTGCAGCAGAGTCTCCGTTCGGGGGTATCAAGGCGTCTGGATACGGCAAGGAAGCTGGCAAGGACGTGGCGATTGAGGAGTACCTGATTGCAAAAACAGGCACTCTGACGGTTTCCAAGCTGTAGCATAATAGTAGTTAATGAGTTATTAGTTAATAGAGTTATCTCTTCCATGGAACGACTCCACTTCCGCTTTCGGCTCGCTGGGTCCTTCCACTTTGATTCGTATTCTCTAACTCTATTTCAGTTATCATGATAAGAGAACAGATGATAATTAGATAATGATACTCTAATTATGGTATACGTCAGTCAAACAGGGAGGATCCGCACCCCCAGACCCGCCAATATCTCTCTCCAATCGCCACTCTCGTTCTCATCCATCCTCTCCCAGATCCTACACACCGTCTCATACTGCTGGCCGTAATTCCGCATCCCATACCCCTGCACTCTCCTCCACCACCCATCCCACGCCTGTCTCTCCTCCCCCACTGCCTCGCAAGACGCCACGAACGCCGGCCATGTAATCGGCGCCGGGAACGAGCTCTGCTCGCCAGATCCAGCTGTAGGGGATTTCACTTTCAGCTCCTCCGCCTCATTCATTGCATCCAGAACAGCCCGCTGCTCCTGATACAGACAGTCCCGGCTACACTGCTGAATAGAGCGGTAGTAGTATATCAGTGCTGCATTATGGAAAGCCTTTGCCTGGGCGCGTGCAATGTCAACCATATGTCCTTCCGCCTCGGTGGGTGAGATCGAAGAGAATGTCTCTGTCGTTATCGTATACGAGCCCAGGGCATCGGCGAGCGCTTCACATGCTTCCAACAATGTCGCTGGGAACTCCTGCTCAGGCCGCGGACTCTGGTCGCGATAGTAAGCGACGTACTGGGAGAGGCGGTATATTGTGAAGATGGCCCCTGCGATGGACGTTGTGATGCCGTAGAGGAACTCGATGCTCGGTTCGAGGGAGTAGAAGTCTGCGCCGCGCGGGACGTGGTCGTAGCCGGGCCAGGGCTTGGGGGTGAGGATGGGGAGGGTTGTTTGGCCGAAGAGATGGAGCATCTTGCAGATGTTGTTGAGGAGGCAGGTTTCGCGGCTTACCAGCATCGAGTAGTGTCGTGATGCTTGTAGTTTTATGCCGGCTTCGAGGTGGATCCAGTGGTCGGACATGCCGCCGTCCATTATCTAGAACGTCAGTAAAGTAGGAGGATACTGGATGGAGACTTACATCTGCTGATACGAGGGATAAGATGGCGGTCATGATGTCTTTGTATGGAGTTGATTTGGTGGATAGTGCGCTCTGCAGCGCGACGAGGGCTCGCTGTTTGTGATGGCAGGCGAGCTGCTGGAGACCTTCTTGCTCGCTTCGCATGCTCTGCAAGTTGACTGCTGCTATAGACAGGACGCTGTGGAATACTGCAACACTGGCCGAGTGGAAGCGCCGTGGGACGTCGAGCTGGGACGAACCTTGTAGAGCAAGTGGGAGATATACAGTCCTCCAGGGGTTTCTTGAGTGAGACACCGGCTGCATCAGATGGACGACGTGCTGCATGTAGTGGTGCATCAACATTGAAGCTGTTGTATCTTCGATTATGCTCGAGGCTAGGTTATGCTCAGGTAGTATTAACTCGACGTCTTCTGGTGGATTGTGGCCCAGCCAGCGCGTACTGGGCGAGACAGCGACATCATCTACAATGGAGGCAGTATCGTTGGAATCAGACGAGGATGGATGGGGTGAGCTTGTATCGAGATCAGTCCTGGTGCTTTCAACACGAGTGTCGTGTAGTTGTGTCGCTGGAGATTCTGGCGCTCGAGATATCTCTATCGTATCTTCATCCAGACAATCATTAATCTGCATCCCCGAGTCTATTGAATCCGGAATCAAGGGCGACGCAATAGATGTAGAATCCACTGGACTATCATTCTCTGTCGCCTCCTCTTCAGGAGGCTGGGACGAAAACACCGAAAAGGGCCCAGCAGTCGTCGTCGCCGCCGCCGGTTTAATAGCAGATTTCTCGACAGTCGTCAAGGCACGAGCGACCTCATCGTCTGTCATCGGTGCGCAAGCAACTTTATCTGTTCCGTATTAGTATCATTCATTCATTCTGCATGAAAAGTTGAGACATACAACCAGACCGAATGCGCCGCCTGCTGGTATTCGGCCCAGCGTTCCAAATCAGACGCACATCGTAGCCCGCGCAGGTCAGCTTTGCCTGCTCGCAGGTTCTACAAGCTCCAGGTCTTTCATCGCATTTGATGCGGCGTTTGCGACATGTCCAGCAGCTTCAACTGTCAGCGTACCCCTAGTTTCTGAAGGTAGGGCGCATACCCAGTGTAAGATATCGACTTGAGGGGCTTTGATTTCCGACGGCCCAGATCCCAGACGAGTTCCGACATGCCAGGCGATGGAGATGATTATCTGAATAAACTGGGAGCTGGATGGCCACCTTGGAGAGACATTCTGTTGAGCTGCTGGTTCTGCGGGGCTGGTGGCGGAGACGGCTAGTGGCGTCTCGCTGTCTTCCACTGGGCCGATCAACGGAGATACGAGTGATAATTAACTTCCGTGGAGATACGGAGACTGCAGATAATCGACTGATAATCAAACTGACAGCCATGCTGGATACGCGTGACTGTCAACTGCCAGACTGTCAGACGTGTCATCATCGTCCAGCCCTAATGGGACAGACATGCAGCAGAGTAGCCCTGCAGAAGTAGAGTAGCCCTGCAGACCTGCACGGCTTCCAGTCTGCCGGGCGGGGTAGGCCAATAGACTGTAATACCAGGGTCATCTTTGTTGGTCTTTAGTGCATCGCTTAAGGGTGGGATAATCTGGACTTTGACAGCCTTAAATACTGTATCCATCATATAGCTGACCCTGGTTAATGCCGGTCGCAGACTGCAGTTCTGTCTCCACTCGTTAGGTCCTTCCAATTTAGTTCGTGTTGGAGTTGTACGAGCGGACATTCCAGAGCGAGGAGTGGGTGATACTCCAACGGCCTATATAAACCCAGTCATACGGACAGTAATACACATAGCAACAAGGCTAGACATTTTACTACTGTGATCATGTCCCCAACTCCAGACGTCACAATAGACGACGTCGTCTCCCTCACCCAGACCCTCGTCCAAATCGACTCCTCCACCCCAGGCTCCGGCACAAACGCCACCGGCGAAACCGCCATCGCAAAGTACATAGTCGCCTGGCTGCACCACCGCTCCATCGAAACCCACTGGATCGAAGAAGTCCCCAACAGGCCGTCCGTCGTCGCCGTCGTCCGCGGATCCGGCGGGGGAAAGTCACTCATGTTCAACGGCCACACCGACACCGTCACCTTACAGGGCTACACGGACGACCCCTTGAGCGGCCACGTCGCCCCAGATGGGCGATTATACGGTCGCGGATCCGCGGATATGAAATCCGGTCTTGCGGCGGCAATGATCGCGCTCGCGCAGGCTAAACAGCTCTCTCTCGATAGTAAACTCTCTGGCGACGTGATTCTCGCCGCCGTCGCCGACGAGGAATGCGACAGTATCGGCACAGAACAAGTCCTCGCAGCTGGATGGCGTGCGGACGCGGCGATCATCGCCGAGCCGACGGAGTTCGCCATCATCAATGCGCACAAGGGGTATGTGTTGCTGGAGGTCGAGGTGCGTGGGGTTGCGGCGCATGGCTCGCGGGCTGATCTCGGGGTTGATGCGATTTGCAAGGCTGGGCATTTCCTGGTGGAGTTGGATCGGTATGCGCAGCAGTTGCAGGAGCGTTCGCCTACGGGGGAGAGGCTTGATGCGCCGAATGTGCATGCTGGTGTGATTCGGGGTGGTGCGGAGATTAACTCGTACCCTGCGTCTTGTGTCGTGGAGATTGAGCGCAGGACCATAGCCGGCGAGACGGATGAGTCTGTGAGGAAGGAGTTGTTGGAGATATTGAGAAGGCTGGAGGAGAGAGTTCCGGATTTCAGCTTTGAGCTGCGTGTTACTTCGTATCGGCCGCCGTTTGCTATTGCTGCGGACCATCCGTTTCTCAATCTGGTTGTTGAGCAGGCTGTCAAGACTACGGGGGCTGCGCCGCCGATTAAGAGCGAGACGTACTGGACTGATATGGCCTTGCTGGATGAGGTGGGCATTCCGGGGGTGATCTGGGGGCCTAAGGGGAGTGGTCTGCATTCGAAGGAGGAGTCTGTCGAAGTGCAGTCGATCAGGGACTTGAAGGATTCGTTTGTGGCTATCATGGAGAGATTTTGTCAATAGTACTGTTCTCTTTAATAGTGGTGATATTTTCTATAGCTTCTAGTATATCTGGTCGCGGTATAGGGTCATTTGATATTAGTCTAAGATGCACGCCTATACATGATCACTTCGTAGGATCCCCCGGGGGCGCCGAAGGCTCATAGTCACTAAAGTCATACTCGACATCATAATCCTCAGCATCATCCTCGCCATCCGAGAGTTCCACGTCCCTGAGGTTCTCCCCCTCATCCTCCTCCTCCTGCGTGAAGCCATAATCCTCCTTGCGGATCTTCTTCCACGCAGCCAGAGTCTGTTTCCGGGTAATATAGAACGGCAGCTTCGAGAGCGAGACACATCCGTCCTGCGTAACCTCCACAGTCTGACCGATCGAGCTCGCCGTGTCCGTCGCCTTGTCCATCAGGATAATATGGATGAAGAAGACCATCCCGGGCTGCGCGACGACATTCTGTCCCCGGACAAACATGGGATAGTCCATCCATGTCGGCGAGAATGTCGCTCCCAGACTATATCCGCAGGCATTGAAGCGCTGGTCCTTGAACCCGTTCTCGTCCGCGACGCGCGCATACGCTTCGAAGACGTCGCCGATTTCACGCCCCGGCTTGAGGGCGGCCATGGCGGCTTCCATTTGCAGGATGTTGACGTTGAACATGCGTCTGGCAAGCTGGGTGACGCCGCCGATGTGCACGGTGCGCATCAGGCAGGCGTGGTAGTGCTTGTACACAGCGGCGTGCTCGATGGTAAGCTGGCGGTCGATCTTGCAGCGGCCGGTTGAGTAGCGGGTCAGGACTGCTTTGTTTCCTGAGACCATGATGTTCTCGTTTGCAGGGTCGTCGCCGCCGCCTTCGTAGATGGTGCCCATGAGCTCGCGCCAGAGATCGCCTTCGTAGGCGCCTGGTTTGGCGACTTTGAGGGCGCGGACTAGCGAGAAGTCTGCTAGGTAGGCGGCCTTGCGGACCTTGCGCAGCTCGCTGGGGGATTTGATGATGCGCAGCTCGCGCGTGAAGAGGTTGCTGTGGTTCACGAGGGTGCAGAGGCCTGAGACGGACTCCTCGAGCAGCTTGCCGACTTCGAGAGTTAGGGTTGCCGAGTTGGGCTCGAAGCCGATGCGCTGCGAGGGCGAGGTGATGCCGAATTCTTTCAGGACCACGGGGACCAGCGAGACGGGGTTGCTGCCTGCGTCGTCGGACCTGATCAGGATGTCCTCGTATTTCAGCACGGAGGTATACAGGGCTTGCCGGAGATCAGGCATGCGGGTGATCAGCTTCATGGAGCCGTCGTTGTGGAGGTACATGGCTTGGAAGAAGACATAGCCAAAAGTGTCATAGCCGGTGAGATAGTACAGCGTCTCCTGCTTGGTGATCAGGAATCCATCGAGCTTCTCGCGCTTGATGAGCTCGAGAGCCTTTTGGCGACGCTCTGCGAACTCCTTCTCGGAGAAGTGCAGCGACTTTGTGAAGGGTTGGGGCTTCTTGGACATTTTGAATATGAATAGAATAGAAGTGATTGCTGTTGTGCTCTTAATTCTGGCGACACCCGCCTTTTATCGCCGCTGTCTACATCTTCCGTGGTACTGGAGCACAGTTCCATACAGCAGGAGACAACGATGATGGAACTGGCTCTAGCCGAATTGACCCACTTATGAATACGGCAGGAGCCAGCGAGAGGCAAATTCGTAGTGCGAATAAGCCGAGTGTGTGCGCATATCAAACTCAAGGGCCCACCCCCACAGTGCCACCTCGTGTCCCCAGACCAGCCAGACTCCAGACTTTGGTTCCCCTGAAATTTCGTCGAGATAAGCGACGGACATGGCAGGTACCGCCGGTCCAAACAGGGCTTGGCCTTATCTCCAGGTTGTGGTCTCCAGGTGTGGTCTCCAACTAATACGCCACCACCGTTGATGCGATATTTTATACGAGTGGCCCCCCCTTAGCACTCACCACTATATTTCCCTTCACCACGAGTTATTGCTGCCATGACATTAGAGAAAAAAGATAGTGAGCTTGCCAGGACGGCGAGCGCCGGTGTTGCCTCCGTCGATATGCTCGACAATGGCTCCATCAAGCGTGAATTAAAGCCTCGTCACTCGCAGATGATAGCCCTGGGAGGCTGCGTTGGTATGTCAGTCACTGTGTACAAGTTGCTCTCTAACAAAATCAGGAACTGGCCTGTTCGTCGGTACTGGCGCCTCGCTGGCCTTGGGCGGCCCAGCTCTGTTGCTGATTGCGTTTATTGTCATGAGCTTCCTTGTCTATCTCATCGTCACGGCTGTTGTCGAAGTCGTGGCCTATCTTCCGGTCGGTGGTGCCTCCATGTCGTACTACGGCACTCGCTATGTCTCCAAGAGTCTGGGATTTGCCATGGGCTGGCTCTACGTTTACTCCCTGGGCATTCTGGTTCCATATGAAATCACGGCCGGGGCCTTGGTCATCGACTACTGGGATAGGTAGGACATCAGCCTGATCTGTGTTCCCGTCTAACATTTCTAGTCCCGTCAATGTGGCTGTCTGGATCACCATCTTCATGGTGTTCATCATCGGCCTCAACTTCCTTCCCGTCAGCTACTACGGCGAGTCCGAGTTCTGGTTCTCCAGTATCAAAGTCCTAACGATTGCCGGCCTTCTGATCCTCTCGTTTATCCTGTTCTGGGGCGGTGGCCCTAAGCAGGACGGCATCCTTGGGTTCCACTACTGGAAGGACCCTGGCGCTATACACACCTATCTTGCAGACGGCGACACGGGCAGATTCGTTGCATTCGTCCAGACCCTCGTCCTCAGTGCCTTCCCCTACACATTCAGCCCAGAACTCCTCATCGCAACCAGCGGCGAGATGCGCAACCCCCAGAAAGACCTGCACAAAGCCGCCAATCGCTTCATCCTCCGCCTGCTCGTCTTCTACATCGGCACCGTCATCGCCATCGGTGTCATCTGCCCCTCAGACGCCGAAGACCTCAGCAGCGGCGGCACAAACGCAAAGTCCTCTGCCTTTGTCGTCGGCATCAAAACCGCCGGCATCCACTCCCTCGGCAGCGTCGTCAACGCCTCAATCCTCACCATCGCCTGGTCCGCCGGAAACGCATACCTATACATGAGCTCGCGCGCCCTCTACGCCCTCGCCATCTCCGGCCAGGCACCCAAGGTCTTCCTCCGCTGCACCGAGCGCGGTGTCCCCTACGCTGCCGTAATGGCATGCAGTCTCTTCGGCCTCCTCTCGTACCTCAACTGCGCCAGCAGCAGCTCCACCGTCTTCACCTGGTTCGTGACAATCACCAATACCTCTGCCTTTATCTCGTGGATCTGCTGCTGCGTCGTGTACCTGCGCTTCCGGGCGGCGTATAACCGACAAGACCCGGAAACCAGACCTGAGCTGCCGTATACCAGCTGGACGCAGCCGTACGGGGCGTGGTTCGGCCTGTTCTTTTTCACCGTGCTGATGCTGATTAACGGCTTTACGGTCTTCTTTCCTGGGCAGCTGACGCCGTCGAGCTTCTTTACGGCGTATATCGGCATTCCGGCGTTTGTGGTGATTTATCTCGGGCATAAGTTCATCAAGGGCAGGAAGGATCCGCTGTGGTTTGCGGCGGAGGATATTGATATTCGTGAAGGGTTGGAGAATATCCAGTATTAATTAGTATATATAAGTATATACATGTTAACATACGTACTTGAATTTCTAACCGGGCTGATGGCCTTCTTTCCCTGTTTTAATGCTCGCCGCTCGCTGCTTTTGGTCCCTGAGTAGACATGCATAACCACCCTGTAGCCCTATACCTGATCTAGGCTGATCCCTTATAGGTCGAATGCAGATTAGTTTCCCTTTATCTAATGATATTTAAAAAAATAATAAATAAATAGATGCACACTACTACTGCAAGATATATATAGCTATCTTACTCTATAGTATATACTATCTCCTAGCTATTATTTTGTCACGTTTTGCTGGTAAGTTATTATAATGGCATGAGGTATAAAATATGTTTAGTATACCGCCATCCTTCAATTACTCAAATACCATTTTTACCATTTTTTCCCAACAGGTTAAGGCAAGACATTGCCAATCCGGTCGGAGGTGGTATCAATTTAGACATCGTAAAAAAAAACAAAAAAACAAAAAGGCTCTTTTGGGGCACTTGGTGATATACGCCTTATCGGAATACGCAGCGTATATCTCCCATGCAAATATAATGCTCAACACCCCGTGAAGTGGAAAGATTAATCCAGCGAAGATAAACTGGCCTAATACCCCCGAATACCGAATTGATTAGCGAAACCGATTGCCATGCCAGGAGAGGAGGCAACACTCACAATCGGTAGACGTTCCCGCTTCGCATTTTCAAACGTGCGATTGATGATATCCGCCTTAGCCTGGTTCAAAATGCGCAGTGTGACGGGCAGTCGCGACGAAGGGTTCCCGGGCATTTCAGAGCTGCGCGTGTAGGATATCGGATCGACGGGCTTCTGTGTCCCCTGCGCCCAATTGATCTCAAAGGCCCAGAGGATACGCATCATGGCGATAGCGAGAGAGCGCTCGGCAACATGGTAACCGGGGCCTAAACATTGTAGGGTATGTATGCGTTAGATATTGGGCAAGGGAACCATGACGGTTCACGTACAGATGCGACGTCCCGCGCCAAAGGCGAAGTGATCGCGCTTCGTCACGTCGGGAGAGTTGATACTCTGCATTGTCTAGAATCGTGGAAGTCAAGTCTGATCAGCTGTGTTGTATCTTTTAGGATGTCTGGGATGGCCCGCAGGCTTACCGTAGTGTGATCATCGGCATATCTCTCGGGCCAGAAGCGATCTGGGTCCTCGTGGCGTTTCGGATCGTGGGAAATAGCCCTGGCAGAAACATGGGTTAGAACAATGTGTTCGCTTCACACCGGATCCAGAATTTCACCATGCGTTGAGATGCAATCGGGCGCCCTTTGGGATACGTTGCCCGTTGTATATGATGTCGCTGGTCGTAACGTGCGGATGGCCGAGGGCCACGGGGGGGCGCCATCGCCAGAGCTCCTTCATAACGCACCGAATGTAGGGGATGCGTGCCAGATCGGTGAACTCTGGGAGGCGATCGCCGACTTCTGCTTCTGTAACGGATAAGCCGATGTTGGCAAATATCGTATGAAGGGATCAAGCATACCGATCGCAGCCCGGGCCTTCCGCTGAACATCCGGGTACTGCAGCATCGCCTCGAGGAACGACCAGGTGGAGATCTGACTCTGGTGGTTTACTGCCGTGTCAGGAACCATGCAGCTCTAATGGAGAAAGGCCATACCGTGTCCGCAGCGCCTATAATAAGCTGAAGTGCCAAGTACG